>NC_138299.1:33642500-34842500 GCF_965601325.2 Salmo salar
GTATTGGAATTATGGTGACAGTGGAAGGAGATCCAAATTGTATATCAGTTTGTTCCACTGCTTCTCTATGGCAGGGGGGAACTGGGAAATATGAACTTATCTACCATCTTCACAAAAAGACAGTCCACCATCCATGCCTTCCAACTATTTCTTCAGAGTTCAACCAAAAGACATTTAATAAATCTGTATGACTTTTGTTAAGATAGACTGATAGAGGACCCAGCCGCCTATTTCAGTTGGTGTGGAACAGCAAGAGTCAGAGGATCAGGTACAGAAATGGGTGGTAGACTAACAGTTCGGGCAATGGAGAGAAGACGACCTCCAGAGTTCTATTTACAGAATATACAGATGATGAAAAATCATTTTTGGAATTGTGTGTGTGTGTGTGTGTGTGTGTGTGTGTGTGTGTTTGTTTGTTTGTGTTTGTGTGTTTGTGTAGAAACTGGAGATAACAGGGAAACCTCTGCAGACATGAATGTGTACTGTATGGGTGTGTAGGCAAATCGTATATGAATGAAGTAGTGTTGTTAAGGAGGACTACAGGATGGATAAAACATTGCCATGAATTGACTAATATAAGCATAGAGATTACAGAGTGCCTTGCCCTCTTTAAGAGAGAGAACCCCCCATATTTGATCAGTTTTGCTTGTCAATTATTTATTCTTTAATTACTTATTTAAATCCCTAGGTAACTCAAATCAATATCCCGCCTTAAATGGTGTGATTTTATATGATGTTTCTGTCTGCTCTGGGATGAGACAGCGTTAAGTCGAGGCTCTGTTTGACTAAAAGAGAATAGTATATTGTTAGCCAGGCTGACATCCTTGAACATTACTCTCTAGAGCTCCATCATATGGTGTCTGTGCTGAGAGGGCGGGATGGGACTTTCCAGACCATCAGTGGTCAGGGCTGTTTTTACCTCCTCCTTTCTTCTTTTCTCCTTTCCTCTCCTCTCATCAGCCTTCCTCTCCTTGCCTTTCCTCTCCTCTCATCAGCCTTTCTCTCCTCTCTTCTCATCAGCCTTCCTCTCCTCTCCTCTCTTCTCCTCTCCTCTCCTCTCCTCTCCTCAGCCTTTCTCTCCTCTCCTCTCCTCTCATCAGCCTTTCTCTCCTCTCCTCTCCTCTCCTCTCCTCTCCTCTCCTCTCCTCTCCTCTCCTCTCCTCTCCTCTCTCCTCTCCTCTCCTCTCCTCAGCCTTTCTCTCCTCTCCTCTCCTCTCCTCAGCCTTTCTCTCCTCTCCTCTCCTCTCCTCTCCTCTCCTCTCCTCTCCTCTCCTCTCCTCTCCTCTCCTCTCCTCTCCTCTCCTCTCCTCTCCTCTCCTCTCCTCTCCTCTCCTCTCCTCTCCTCAGCCTTTCTCTCCTCTCCTCTCCTCAGCCTTTCTCTCCTCTCCTTTCTTCTCCTCTCATCAGCTTTTCTCTCCTCTCCTGCTTGGCCCAGGGCTGGAGGGAGGCTGCAGGGAGAGAGTATTCATTCATCATATGTCAGAGGATCCGTCTGTGCCCAGTGACTCCTGCCATCCCCAGTCTTTATTAACTGTCTTCTCATATCTCTCCTGTCTCTCCTCTCTACCGTCACAGAACCCTCTGTCTGGACTGTTGTCATCCTGCTCATACTGTAGACTCAATATGATCTGACCTCCTAGTCTCTCTCTCTCTGTCTGTCTGAATGAATAAAGCCCATTGCACACATAGTCACTTTCATTTTGTATCTGGATTTGTAGCGAGCACACAAACCATTCAAAAACGTATGTAGGCACACAAAGAAATATAGGAGAACAATGAAAAATATTTCAGGTAAAAAAGCTAGAATCCTTGATTTTTCTAGGCGCACTGGTGCTCCTAAATAACAATTCCAGGTCACACAGCAAAATATTTAGTCGCGTATGCAAGTAAAATGGTCTCACTGTAGAGGCCTGCATTGGGAATAGTTCAAATGAAATGTATGACAACTAGCACTGTCATACATTTTAACCATGAGAGGTGTGTGTCTTGTCTGGTGTAAAACAAAAAAGGCCTGGTGTGTAAGGGCCTCAATCTTCAATCATATTTATTACTAGACATTTATATTTCTGTGCTATGGCCATAAACATATCAAATGTGGTTATGTAGCTGTGGCCTGTGGGCTTGTGTTATGTGGTGCTATAGTGTTCAGTTTAGATGTCATTACAGAACCATCCCTCAACCTCCTATTTTCCTCTCTGCTGCTGTGGCTTTAATATGGCACAAATATAAATCCACTGACACTGGAATATTGTAGTATATTTTGGGGGTTTTCATGAAGTTCCACAGACTACCTGGCCATAAGGTAGGTATCTGTGTGTCTTTGCTTGTGTGTGCATCAGTACACTTGTGGACGTGTTTAAGTCCGTGTGTGGCACCGTGGCTAGCAGAGCCTGTTGTCCATTCCATTGCTGCCTGGCCGGCTGATGCCTGTCATGGGGCTGGTGGGCGATGGATGTGCTCCTGGATCTATCAGCCTGGGGTTTATGTACGGTATATAGGTCAAAGACAATGGACTGGAGAGGGAGACCAGTCTACACACTGATAAAGTGCAGCAGAAAATTAAATGTTGCTCTATTGTGGTATCATACAAATGACAAATGACATGTGGTAATCGTCTTAAGCTGAAAGTGATAGTGCCGCCAGGCCCTGTCGCAGCGACCACATTGATTCTCCCGGGCAGGCAGGCAGCTCTCTCTGGGTTCAGCATCAACATGGCTGTGCCATATCTTATGACCTGTAACAAAGACTATGTAATACACGTAGATATTGCAGCCAGGAAGAAAAGCCTGAGCACTTTTTAAAGATAAAGCCACAAAACCTATAAGAGGAAAAAGTATAGATAAAGTTCCTATTTATTTACATTTAAATAACTGTTTTGCGGACTACAGTGCCTTTTTTCCTGGACTGTTTGCTCTTTTCTTGTTGCATTACTTTATAAAGAAAACATATTTTTTAAATTCAAATGTGTTAATGGTTGGAAGATGAATGTTGGTTTTTGTGGCTTCAGGGCCAACAGTATGACCGCTCACTCCAGTGGGTTAATAAAATGCAAAAAAATAAATATTGTTTTGTTAATGAAACTTGTCTATCATTCCCAACCTGCAACAGGGAGGAGAGAAATAGAATATCTGGAGTTGTCCAGTTTAGCTGGTACTGTAGCTAGGGGGAGTCTGTCTCTTGATATGTGACATCAGACATTTCTGGCCAGAACATCTGTAGTAGTGTGAGCCAAGGTTCATCAATTTCAGCTGGATGGCCAAGTGCACAACTAAATGTATGTGAAAGTTAACAAATCCCTGTGGTGAATAGTCTGCTTTCTGGCGTCTGTGTGGAGCTACTGAGGTGCGACATGGTGGATTGAACCTAATGCCTCGGGCTACAACAATCAAACCCACTGTTCTACAGCATCCTGCTGGGATGGGGATGGCTGGGGAGGGATGGGGATGGCTGGGGAGGGATGGGGATGGCTGGGGAGGGTTTGGGATGGCTGGGGAGGGCTGAGGGTGGCAGGGGATGGCTGGGGAGGGATGGGGAGGGTTTGGGATGGCTGGGGAGGGTTTGGGATGGCTGGGGATGGCTGGAGAGGGTTTGGGATGGCTGGGGAGGGTTTGGGATGGCTGGGGAGGGCTGGGGAGGGCTGAGGAGGGATGGGATGACTGTGGAGGGTTTGGGGTGGCTGGGGAGGGTTTGGGATGGCTGGGGAGGGTTTGGGATGGCTGGGGATGGCTGGGGAGGGCTGAGGAGGGATGGGGATGGCTGGGGAGGGTTTGGGATGGCTGGGGATGGCTGTGGAAGGTTTGGATGGCTGGGGATGGCTGGGGATGGTTTGGGATGGCTGGGGAGGGTTTGGTATGGCTGGGGAGGGCTGAGGAGGGAAAGGAAAGGAATGACTCATCGTTTCGTTTATGTAAGCGTTTGCATTGATTTTGTCACAAGATTCAGACATTCCAATGGTTACCTATTTTTACATATAATAGTGGTTGAATTGTATTACTGAACAACACTAATGCATTTTTTGAGACTCCTTGTGATATTTTCCATTTTATATGAGGCTTGGTATTTCCGTCTGGTCAGAAGGACTGATGGGAGAGGCTCTGGGTACGAGGGCTGCTTTACCCTGTTGCCACAAATCATTACTCTGTCACCAGGAGTCATGACTTACTACAGTGCCTTCAGAAAGTATTCATACCTCTTGACTTACTCCACATTTTGTTGTCTAACAGCCTGAATAAAATGTTTTAAATATATATTTTCCTCACCCATCGCACTCAAAAAATCATAATGACAGAGTAAACATGTTTTTTTGTTTGTTGCTAATTTATTGCAAATTAAATACATAAATATCTAATTTACATAAGTATTCACACCCCTGAGTCAATATGTCCTAGAAGCACCTTTGGCGGCAATTACAGCTTTCAGTCGTCTTTGTTATGTCTGTACCAGCTTTGCACATCTGTATTTGGGGAGTTTTTCCCATTCTTCCTTGCAGATTTTCTCAAGCTCTGTTAAATTAGATGTGGAGTGGTGATGAACAGCAATCTTTAAGTCTTTACACAGATTGTCAATGGGATTCAAGTCTGGGCTTAGCTTTGGCTTGTATGCTTGGGGTCATTGTCCTGTTGGAACATAAATCTTCACCCCAGTCTAAGGTCGTTTGCACTCTGATGCAGGTTCTCATTAAAGATTTGCCTGTATTATTGTTTTCTCTATCCTTACCATTCTCCAAATCGTTGCCGCTGAAAAACATCCCTATAGCATGATGCTGCCACCACCATGCTTCGCGGTAGGGATGGTGTTAGACAGGTGATGAGCTGTGCCTTGTTTTCTCCAGACATAGCGCTTTGCATTCAGGCCAAAGAGTACAAAAAAAAATCTCATCAGACCACAGAATCTTTTGCCTTATGCTCTCAGTCTTTCACATGCCTTTTTGCAAACCCCAGGCGTGCTGTCATGTGCTTTTTTCTCAGGAGTGGCTTCCATCTGGCCACTCTCACATAAAGCCCAGATTGGTGAAGTGCTGAGGTGACTGTAGTTCTTCTGGCAGGTTCTCCCATCTCAGCCAAGGAACTCTGTAGTTCTGTCAGCGTGGTCATTGGGTATTGGTCACGTACCTGACCAAGGTCCTTCTTGCCCGGTTGCTCAGTTTGGTCAGACGGCAAGCTTTAGGCAGAGTCGCGGTAGTTCTATATGTTTTGCCTTTTCTCAACAATGGAGACCAATGTGCTCTTGGAAACTTTCAAGACTCCAGAAATTGTCTTATACCCTTCCCCAGATATATGCCTCATCACAATTCAATCTCTGAGATCTATGGACAGTTCCTTGGACTTCATGGTATAGTTTCTGCTTTGACACGCACTGTAAACTATGGGACCTTGTATACTGTACACACCTCATGTCCAAACAATTGAATTGGCCACAGGTGGACACCAATCAAGGTAGTGTCATCTCAAGGATGATCAAAGGAAATTGGATGCACTTGAGATCAATTTGGAGTGTCATAGCAAAGGGGTGTGAATATGTACATAAATGAGATATTTCTGTATTTCATTTTTAATCAATTTGCAAAAATGTGTAAAAACATGTTTTCAGTTTGTCATCATGGGGTATTGTATGTAGATGGGTGAGAGAAAATTTTATCCATTCTGAATTCAGGCTGTGGACTAAGTCAAGTGGTATGAATTCTTTCTAAAGGAAATAGTTATGTAGCCTATATTTCTGAAAAAGCAGAGATTTATTTGTTACTGTCATGGTGTCACCATGTTTGTTGTAAATGGTTCCAGTCAAATAAACTAATACAATAATGAGTGAGATTTTACTGTAGATGATCATTGTTAAAAATGAGAGTGAGAGAAAACCCATGGCTATACAGTATTTATTTCTAACTACCACAGGGTGAAATAAATACATTTTGGTAGGATGATTCTGTCTGTCTGAGCTGAACAAAGACATATTTCTCTATTTTTCTCAGCCTGAGTCTAGCCAGGATAGAAAAAGCAGCCTTGATGGTGTGCTTATAGCATGACACTCTTCCCTCTAACAAAGTAGCACAGTCCATCTGGGATGCAGCCGCAGCTCCAGCCAACATTCACAGCTTTATTTTCCTGATACTTCACTTGACATGTAGTTGGTTCTCTCTCAGGGAGAGAAGCGGTCGTAGCAGTTTAGCAGCACTAGCAGCCCAGATTAAATTTCTCCCTCTCTCCAGAGAGGCTGATTTCTGGATGTTCCATCCTGAGTGACCGTGTAAGTATTGACATCAGGCAAATAAATAAACATGAACTGGGCCTTTATGTGGTGGAAGGAGGGTGGAGGGAGGGATGCAGAATAGTGAGAGGACTGCTGTACCCTGCTTTACCCTGGTTGTAGTTAGGTCTGTGGCTGTCACAAAATTTAGTCAGCCAGTGATTGTCAAGCAAATAACTGTCGGTAATCACGATAATTGACCGTTAATTAACATAAACACATTTAGCATCTCCTGGCTTCCACACATCTACAAGCCACTTATGCAGATCGTTGGAACGTCTACATTTGGAAAAGTCTAGTAAATCCATGTAATATAGCCTACACCTTCACAATAAATCCATGTAATATAGCCTACACCTTCACAATAAATCCATGTAATATAGCCTACACCTTCACAATAAATCCATGTAATATAGCCTACACCATCACAATAAATCCATGTAATATAGCCTACACCATCACAATAATTCCATGTAATATAGCCTACACCTTCACAATAAATCCATGTAATATAGCCTACACCATCACAATAAATCCATGTAATATAGCCTACACCTTCACAATAAATCCATGTAATATAGCATACACCTTCACAATAAATCCATGTAATATAGCCTACACCATCACAATAAATCCATGTAATATAGCCTACACCTTCACAATAAATCCATGTAATATAGCCTACACCTTCACAATAAATCCATGTAATATAGCCTACACCTTCACAATAAATCCATGTAATATAGCCTACACCATCACAATAAATCCATGTAATATAGCCATCACAATAAATCCATGTAATATAGCCTACACCTTCACAATAAATCCATGTAATATAGCCTACACCATCACAATAAATCCATGTAATATAGCCTTCACAATAAATCCATGTAATATAGCCTACACCATCACAATAAATCCATGTAATATAGCCTACAGCATCACAATAAATCCATTATTTATTTTAGACAGGTCTAAAGTAGCATGATATGAAGAAAATGTAGTCTATTTCAGAAGAACAGAATAGCATACTCTGAGATGTCCTTGTTAGGCCCTGATCTGGCTATGACAAATGGCTTTGGGCTACACTAGTTCATTTGGCAGACAAGATTTGCTTAGAATTCCGTGGCATTATTTTAGATTATTTCATAGTATGAAGAATACAATTGGACAAAGCTGAATAAAATAGAAAGGATATTTTCTCCCAACGATTTGAGGGAGTGTCCACATTCTGTTTTGAGCGGTTAACAAAGAAATAGGTATTCCTATATGCTTAATTTAGAGGTATTAATGTAACTTTAGTTGTTCTACAAACGTTGGGCTATATGTTTTGATTTTTAATACATTGTAAGGCTGCATGATGAGACTCTAATGATGATTTATTTTTACATTTTAATTGAATTTTTTTAAATTTTACCTTTATTTAATTAGGCAAGTCAGTTAAGAACAAATTCTTATTTTCAATGACGGCCTAGGAACAGTGGGTTAACTGCCTTGTTCAGGGGCAGAACGACAGTTTTTTTACCTTGTCAGCTCGGGGATTCGATTCAAGTTCAACGCTCTAACCACTAGGCTACCTGCCGCATGAACTCTGCTTTATTTTTTACAGAGGCTGTATACACTACATCAGTCACTCATTCACAATTTGACAAGCATTTCACGGCGACATCCCCTTTGTGTAGCCGTAATGCATCCTAAAAAAAAACATGCCCTTCTCCCTGAGTGCTGCGGCTCCATCACGTGATCAGTTCTTTCTCACAGGCTACAAGTGAAGATAGACACATCAGGGAGGCAACTGTGCGTGTCTGTATCCAATTCTGAGGTGCATATTGAAGATATTGAAAGAACTGTCCACTTTTACCTTTTGTCAGCCAACAAGATGAGTAGGCCTAACGAACAGCAAAAGCACTAGCCTATGTCAATCTACTATCCCCCATAGTACAAACGTCGACCTATTCTATTCTGTGCGAGAAATAAATATTCCAAACATATTAGTGTCACGCCCTGACCATAGAGAGCCTTTAATTCTCTATGTTGGTTAGGTCGGGGTGTGACTAGGGTGGGTAATCTAGGTTGTTTTATTTCTGTGTTGGCCTGGTATGGTTCCCAATCAGAGGCAGCCATTTATCGTTGTCTCTGATTGGGGATCATATTTAGGCATCCATTTCCCCACTGTGTTTTGTGGGATCTTGTTTTGTTTATGTGTAGTTGCCTGTGAGCACTTCATTTACTTCACGTTTCGTTCGTTCTTTATTGTTTTTTTTGTGCGTTTCATTCATTAAACATGTGGAACCCATATCACGCTGTGCTTTGTTCTGAATGTTCTTACGACGATCGTGACAATTAGGCTATTTCTTCACATTATAAGTGCAGGAATGTGCACATGGTAGCAGGCTATAAGCACAAATGTTCCATTAGCAGAAAACACCATAATCAAAAGTGACCGCAAATGCAATTATGCATGTAATGCTTTTTTTATAAAGGTGCATTTTTATGGTGAAAATTACCTTCCCCAAACTTGAAACTCACGCGCTGCTTATGAATGTCAGTTAGGCTCTACACCCCTTGTAAAACGGATTAATGTGCTTAATTTTAAGAAGGAATTTGGCCACTTTAGTTGTGATACAAACCTTATTAAAACACATAGGCCTATGGTTTAGGCTACATGAGGTGTGTGACTATGATTAAAAAAAAGTCGCAAAAAAAGGCATTGTTTCTTATGCTGGGCATCATTCACAAGTGATATTGTCACAATCGTCTAAAGGAGTAGACCAAGGCGCAGCGTGCTTAGAGTTCCACATGTTTAATAAATATGAAAACTCACCAAAACAATACAGACGAAGCGTGACGTTCTGGGCTGCTCACAGGCAGCTACACAAACACAAGATCCCACAAAGCACAGGTGGGAAAAGGCTGCCTAAGTATGATTCCTAATCAGAGACAACGATAGACAGCTGCCTCTGATTAGGAACCCTACTAGGCCCAAAACAAAGAAATACAAAAACATAGAAAAAGGAACATAGAACGCCCACCCAATGTAACACCCTGGCCTAACCAAAATAAAGAACAAAAAACCCCTCTCTATGGCCAGGACTTTACAGATAACATATCATTCACAAGTGATAGGCTAATATTGTCAACCATCAGACTATTCTTGATTCAATCTTGTCTTTATATATACTAAAAAATATAAGTGTGACTTTTGTTTTGATTTAGAATGGACCATTATCATGCACCTGTCTCAAAAAATACATGTCATATATGCACTTAAATAGTGAATGGAGAACACTTTTCCTGTGGTTCATTTTCATGCCAGCCAGGTAGGCTATGCTCCTGTGGTAAAGAGAAGCAATGTGCTTAATATTCTGAAAGTTGAGAAATAAATCTAGTAGACCTAGCCTATAGAAAGCTGATCCTCCTCTTTTTAGTAGATGCCATCACTCTGTTTTCTCCTGCAATTGCATAGCCTATTGAAATGTTGCGCAACATGAGCTCATGGGCCCTCATGAAGTGTTTGATTTTCGAACACATTTGCATTGATGTCAGAGTGATTAGAGGGACACTAGAGTGCTGAGTACCAGGCAGTTATCAAGTTTGGTAGGCTACTAATGACCATCAGCAACATCAGAGCTTGGAGAAGCCTAATTCCCGTGACTAATCGGCCACGTGGAATTTGACTGCCTTCATGACTCGTGACCGCCGGTGTGGCGGTAATACGGTCACCGCAACAGCCCTAATTGTAGTTCTGTCTCTCTCTCTCTCTCACACACACACACACACACACACACACACACACACACACACACACACACACACACACACACGCACACACACACACACACACACACACACACACACACACACACACACACACACACACACACACACACACACACACACACACCAAACACTGGCTGCAGTCAAAGCCAAACCCCTGCTAACCCAGGATATTTTATCCCCATCACTAAATAAATTGATTAGAAGGAGAGGAATGTCCTCCACTGTTGCTTTCTTCCTCTATATTGCTACATTTTTTTATTAATTTAACTATTTTCTGTACTCTGAAGTGCAAAGCTTGAGCAACAGAATCTCTTTATTCAGCGCACTGGGAAAAAAGTGCTTTAGGATACCAGTTGGGAGGAAATTGCTCCCAGCCTCCACCTCTTCCCCTCTCCTCCCTTTTTCTATCTCCCTCCTCTCTCTCCTCCTCACTCTCCTCCTCTCTCTCCTCTCTCTATGGGTTGTCTCCTACGGTGCAGAGAACAAGAGTTACATAGCATCAGTGTTCCTGCATTCTGAGCATAGGCCTGTTGTGTTTCTGGACACATGCTTGTCTCCACCGACTTGTCCTTTGGATATGTAGACAATATACTTAATGGGTCACTACCTCCATCAGAAGGCTCCGTTTCAGCTAAGTCTGCAGTGTAAACTGGATGTGACGAGGCGCAGGCCAGAACTGACTGAACTCCTTTCAGATAATTCAGAGACAAAAGGATCTGATTTCAAACCGCCTTCACACCCATTTATTCATTTTTTACTTCAATACAGATAGGTCTTCTCACCATTTCTGAAGAAAATAGCCCTTTTTCCCAGTCAGTTGAATAAAGAGATTCTGTTGCTCAAGCTTTGCATTTTATAACACAGAATATAGTTTTTATTTAAACATTCCCTATGTGATTAGTACCACTAGTGTCTGTATGTATTTAGTGAAAAGCATAATTATGATGCATGCCGTGGTAAGACTAGAACCAAAAGCAGCCACTCATACCCATATGTTGCTGTGATTGATTTTTATTATGGTAATTTATTTTAAAGCACAATTATTTCCATTGAAGCTTCATTATACTTGTGCTTATTTATATATGGAACGGACACACACACACACACACACACACACACACACACACACACACACACACACACACACACACACACACACACACACACACACACACACACACACACACACACACACACACTACTGTATATTGTGAATACCTCTGCCCTGCTGGAGCTTTAAGCTCAGCTTTAAATCGCTGCCTAGCTGCCTGAGATGAATTCATTCAGGGCTAGGGAAGGAATTCAATAGCTATGTTTAGTCCATTTTCTCCCCTTCAGCCTGCTGCTTTGGAGAGAATAAATGGAATGAGGAGTTGGGGAATATTATTATGACAGGAGTAATGTTAGAACATGTTACAAAAATGTGATGCAAAAACATTATTCCTCCAAACTCCATCAAAATAAACACATTTTCCGGAAAAACAATGGATCTAATTACCAGACGTGAAACGGCGTGGCTAATGAAAACAAATATTTCTTTTTAACTCCCATATTGATAATATATCGTTGGCAGGAGCAGTGTTGAGCTACTTTATCTTATTTATAGGGACAGCAAAACCCACAGGAGCAGTGTTGAGCTACTTTATCTTATTTATAGGGACAGCAAAACCCACAGGAACAGTGTTGAGCTACTTTATCTTATTTATAGGGACAGCAAAACCCACAGGAGCAGTGTTGAGCTACTTTATCTTATTTATAGGGACAGCAAAACCCACAGGAACAGTGTTGAGCTACTTTATCTTATTTATAGGGACAGCAAAACCCATATGTCAGGATAAATAGCAGCAATAGTGCAATTGGCTCACTAATGCCATGCTTTCATTGTTTATTCCTGTTCTGTTGTATAATTTACATTCAGCTGTGGTGCTGTGTTGTAGTCAGCTGTGTGACTGTATGACTGTGTCCTGATGTGACTGTGTCCTGATGTGACTGTGTGACTGTGTCCTGATGTGACTGTGTCCTGATGTGACTGTATGACTGTGTCCTGATGTAACTGTATGACTGTCTCCTGATGTGATTGTATGACTGTGTCTTGATGTGACTGTATGAAAGTGTCCTGATGTGACTGTGTCCTGATGTAACTGTATGACTGTCTCCTGATGTGATTGTATGACTGTGTCCTGATATGACTGTGTCCTGATGTGACTGTATGACTGTCTCCTGATGTGACTGTATGGCTGTGTCCTGATGTGACTGTATGACTGTGTCTTGATGTGACTGTATGACTGTGTCCTGATGTGACTCTATGACGGTGTCCTGATGTGACTGTATGACTGTGTCCTGATGTGACTGTGTCTTGATGTAACTGTATGACTGTGTCCTGATATGACTGTGTCCTGATGTGACTGTATGCCTGTGTCCTGATGTGACTGTGTCCTGATGTGACTGTATCCTGATGTGACTGTGTGTCCTGATGTGACTGACTGACTGTGTCCTGATGTGACTGTATTACTGTGTCCTGATGTGACTGCTGGACTGTTTCCTGATGTGACTGTATGACCGTGTCCTGATGTGACTGTATGACTGTGTCCTGATGTGACTGCATGACTGTTTCCTGATGTGACTGTGTGACTGTGTCCTGATGTGACTGTCTCCTGATGTGACTGTATGACTGTGTCCTGATATGACTGTGTCCTGATGTGACTGTGTGGCTGTGTCCTGATGTGACTGTGTGTCTGTGTCCTGATGTAACAGTGTCCTGATGTGACTGTATCCTGATGTGACTGTGTGACTGTGTCCTGATGTGACTGCATGACTGTGTCCTGATGTGACTGCATGACTGTGTCCTGATGTGACTGTATCCTGATGTGACTGTATGACTGTGTCCTGATGTGACAGTGTCTTGATGTGACTGTATGACCGTGTCCTGATGTGACTGTATGACTGTGTCCTGATGTGACTGTCTCCTGAAGTGACTGTATGACTGTGTCCTGATGTGACAGTGTCTTGATGTAACTGTATGACCGTGTCCTGATGTGACTGTATGACTGTGTCCTGATGTGACTGTGTCCTGATGTGACTGTATGACTGTGTCCTGATGTGACTGTATGACTGTCTCCTGATGTGACTGCATGCCTGTGTCCTGATGTGACTGTGTCCTGATGTGACTGTGTGTCCTGATGTGACTGCATGACTGTGTCCTGATGTGACTGCATGACTGTGTCCGGATGTGACTGTATGACCATGTCCTGATGTGACTGTCTGACCGTGTCCTGATGTGACTGTATGACTGTGTCCTGATATGACTGTGTCTTGATGTAACTGTATGACTGTGTCCTGATTTGACTGTGTCCTGATGTGACTGTATGACTGTGTCCTGATGTGACTGTATGACTGTCTCCTGATGTGACTGTATGCCTGTGTCCTGATGTGACTGTGTCTTGATGTGACTGTATCCTGATGTGACTGTGTGTCCTGATGTGACTGTATGACTGTGTCCTGATGTGACTGTATGACCGTGTCCTGATATGACTGTCTTCTGATATGACTGTATGACTGTGTCCTGATGTGACTGTATGACTGTGTCCTGATGTGACTGTATGACTGTGTCCTGATGTGACTGTATGACTGTCTCCTGATGTGACTGTATGCCTGTGTCCTGATGTGACTGTGTCCTGATGTGACTGTGTCCTGATGTGACTGTATCCTGATGTGACTGTGTGTCCTGATGTGACTGTATGACTGTGTCCTGATGTGACTGTATGACTGTGTCCTGATGTGACTGTATGACCATGTCCTGATATGACTGTCTTCTGATGTGACTGTATGACTGTGTCCTGATATGACCGTGTCCTTATGTGACTGTATGACTGTGTCCTGATGTGACTGCATGCCTGTGTCCTGATGTGACTGTGTCCTGATGTGACTGTGTGTCCTGATGTGACTGCATGACTGTGTCCTGATGTGACTGCATGACTGTGTCCGGATGTGACTGTATGACCATGTCCTGATGTGACTGTCTGACCGTGTCCTGATGTGACTGTATGACTGTGTCCTGATATGACTGTGTCTTGATGTAACTGTATGACTGTGTCCTGATTTGACTGTGTCCTGATGTAACTGTATGACTGTGTCCTGATGTGACTGTATGACTGTCTCCTGATGTGACTGTATGCCTGTGTCCTGATGTGACTGTGTCTTGATGTGACTGTATCCTGATGTGACTGTGTGTCCTGATGTGACTGTATGACTGTGTCCTGATGTGACTGTATGACTGTGTCCTGATGTGACTGTATGACCGTGTCCTGATATGACTGTCTTCTGATATGACTGTATGACTGTGTCCTGATGTGACTGTATGACTGTGTCCTGATGTGACTGTATGACTGTGTCCTGATGTGACTGTATGACTGTCTCCTGATGTGACTGTATGCCTGTGTCCTGATGTGACTGTGTCCTGATGTGACTGTGTCCTGATGTGACTGTATCCTGATGTGACTGTGTGTCCTGATGTGACTGTATGACTGTGTCCTGATGTGACTGTATGACTGTGTCCTGATGTGACTGTATGACCATGTCCTGATATGACTGTCTTCTGATGTGACTGTATGACTGTGTCCTGATATGACCGTGTCCTTATGTGACTGTATGACTGTGTCCTGATGTGACTGTGTGGCTGTGTCCTGATGTGAATGTGTGTCTGTGTCCTGATGTGACAGTATCCTGATGTGACTGTATCCTGATGTGACTGTATGACTGTGTCCTGATGTGAGTATATGACTGTGTCCTGATGTGACTACATGACTGTGTCCTGATGTGACTGCATGACTGTGTCCTGATGTGACTGCATGACTGTCTCCTGATGTGATTGTATGACTGTGTCCTGATATGACTGTCTCCTGATGTGACTGTATGACTGTATCCTGATGTGACTGTATGACTGTGTCTTGATGTGACTGTATGACTGTGTCCTGATGTGACTCTATGACTGTGTCCTGATGTGACTGTATGACTGTGTCCTGATGTGACTGTCTCCTGATGTGACTGTATCCTGATGTGACTGTGTTTCCTGATGTGACTGTATGACTGTGTCCTGATGTGACTGTATGACTGTCTCCTGATGTGACTGTATGACTGTGTCCTGATGTGACTGTATGACTGTGTCTTGATGTGACTGTATGACTGTGTCCTGATCTGACTCTATGACTGTGTCCTGATGTGACTGTATGACTGTGTCCTGATGTGACTGTCTCCTGATGTGACTGTGTCTTGATGTGACTGTGTGTCCTGATGTGACTGACTGACTGTGTCCTGATGTGACTGTATGACTGTGTCCTGATGTGACTGCTGGACTGTTTCCTGATGTGACTGTATGACCGTGTCCTGATGTGACTGTATGACTGTGTCCTGATGTGACTGCATGACTGTTTCCTGATGTGACTGTGTGACTGTGTCCTGATGTGACTGTCTCCTGATGTGACTGTATGACTGTGTCCTGATATGACTGTGTCCTGATGTGACTGTATGACTGTGTCCTGATGTGACTGCATGACTGTCTCCTGATGTGATTGTATGACTGTGTCCTGATATGACTGTGTCCTGATGTGACTGTATGACTGTATCCTGATGTGACTGTATGACTGTGTCTTGATGTGACTGTATGACTGTGTCCTGATGTGACTCTATGACTGTGTCCTGATGTGACTGTATGACTGTGTCCTGATGTGACTGTCTCCTGATGTGACTGTATGACTGTGTCCTGATATGACTGTGTCCTGATGTGACTGTATGACTGTGTCCTGATGTGACTGTATGACTGTGTCTTGATGTGACTGTATGACTGTGTCCTGATCTGACTCTATGACTGTGTCCTGATGTGACTGTATGACTGTGTCCTGATGTGACTGTGTCCTGATGTGACTGTGTCCTGATGTGACTGTATCCTGATGTGACTGTGTGTCCTGATGTGACTGTACGACTGTGTCCTGATGTGACTGTATGACTGTGTCCTGATGTGACTGTATGACCATGTCCTGATATGACTGTATTCTGATGTGACTGTATGACTGTGCCCTGATATGACCGTGTCCTTATGTGACTGTATGACTGTGTCCTGATATGACTGTGTGGCTGTGTCCTGATGTGAATGTGTGTATGTGTCCTGATGTGACAGTATCCTGATGTGACTGTATCCTGATGTGACTGTGTGTCCTGATGTGACTGTGTGGCTGTGTCCTGATGTGACTGTATGACTGTGTCCTGATGTGAGTGTATGACTGTGTCC
The DNA here is from genome assembly GCF_965601325.2 of Salmo salar. Taxonomy (NCBI): domain Eukaryota; kingdom Metazoa; phylum Chordata; class Actinopteri; order Salmoniformes; family Salmonidae; genus Salmo; species Salmo salar. Next base: position 33,658,807 of record NC_138299.1, read on the forward strand.
TGATGTGACTACATGACTGTGTCCTGATGTGACTGCATGACTGTGTCCTGATGTGACTGCATGACTGTCTCCTGATGTGATTGTATGACTGTGTCCTGATATGACTGTCTCCTGATGTGACTGTATGACTGTCTCCTGATGTGACTGTATGACTGTATCCTGATGTGACTGTATGACTGTGTCTTGATGTGACTGTATGACTGTGTCCTGATGTGACTGTATGACTGTGTCCTGATGTGACTGTATGACTGTGTCCTGATGTGACTGTGTCTTGATGTAACTGTATGACTGTGTCCTGATATGACTGTGTCCTGATGCGACTGTATGCCTGTGTCCTGATGTGACTGTGTCCTGATGTGACTGTATCCTGATGTGACTGTGTGTCCTGATGTGACTGTATGACTGTGTCTTGATGTGACTGTATGACTGTGTCCTGATGTGACTCTATGACTGTGTCCTGATGTGACTGTATGACTGTGTCCTGATGTGACTGTCTCCTGATGTGACTGTATGACTGTGTCCTGATATGACTGTGTCCTGATGTGACTGTATGACTGTGTCCTGATGTGACTGTATGACTGTGTCTTGATGTGACTGTATGACTGTGTCCTGATCTGACTCTATGACTGTGTCCTGATGTGACTGTATGACTGTGTCCTGATGTGACTGTGTCCTGATGTGACTGTGTCCTGATGTGACTGTATCCTGATGTGACTGTGTGTCCTGATGTGACTGTACGACTGTGTCCTGATGTGACTGTATGACTGTGTCCTGATGTGACTGTATGACCATGTCCTGATATGACTGTATTCTGATGTGACTGTATGACTGTGCCCTGATATGACCGTGTCCTTATGTGACTGTATGACTGTGTCCTGATATGACTGTGTGGCTGTGTCCTGATGTGAATGTGTGTATGTGTCCTGATGTGACAGTATCCTGATGTGACTGTATCCTGATGTGACTGTGTGTCCTGATGTGACTGTGTGGCTGTGTCCTGATGTGACTGTATGACTGTGTCCTGATGTGAGTGTATGACTGTGTCCTGATGTGACTACATGACTGTGTCCTGATGTGACTGCATGACTGTGTCCTGATGTGACTGCATGACTGTCTCCTGATGTGATTGTATGACTGTGTCCTGATATGACTGTCTCCTGATGTGACTGTATGACTGTCTCCTGATGTGACTGTATGACTGTATCCTGATGTGACTGTATGACTGTGTCTTGATGTGACTGTATGACTGTGTCCTGATGTGACTGTATGACTGTGTCCTGATGTGACTGTATGACTGTGTCCTGATGTGACTGTGTCTTGATGTAACTGTATGACTGTGTCCTGATATGACTGTGTCCTGATGCGACTGTATGCCTGTGTCCTGATGTGACTGTGTCCTGATGTGACTGTATCCTGATGTGACTGTGTGTCCTGATGTGACTGACTGACTGTGTCCTGATGTGACTGCTGGACTGTTTCCTGATGTGACTGTATGACCGTGTCCTGATGTGACTGTATGACTGTGTCCTGATGTGACTGCATGACTGTTTCCTGATGTGACTGTATGACAGTGTCCTGATATGACTGTGTCCTGATGTGACTGTATGACTGTGTCCTGATGTAACTGTATGACTGTCTCCTGATGTGATTGTATGACTGTGTCCTGATATGACTGTGTCCTGATGTGACTGTATGACTGTGTCCTGATGTGACTGTATGACTGTGTCTTGATGTGACTGTATGACTGTGTCCTGATCTGACTCTATGACTGTGTCCTGATGTGACTGTATGACTGTGTCCTGATCTGACTCTATGACTGTGTCCTGATGTGACTGTATGACTGTGTCCTGATGTGACTGTGTCCTGATGTGACTGTGTCCTGATGTGACTGTATCCTGATGTGACTGTGTGTCCTGATGTGACTGTACGACTGTGTCCTGATGTGACTGTATGACTGTGTCCTGATGTGACTGTATGACCATGTCCTGATATGACTGTATTCTGATGTGACTGTATGACTGTGCCCTGATATGACCGTGTCCTTATGTGACTGTATGACTGTGTCCTGATATGACTGTGTGGCTGTGTCCTGATGTGAATGTGTGTATGTGTCCTGATGTGACAGTATCCTGATGTGACTGTATCCTGATGTGACTGTGTGTCCTGATGTGACTGTGTGGCTGTGTCCTGATGTGACTGTATGACTGTGTCCTGATGTGAGTGTATGACTGTGTCCTGATGTGACTACATGACTGTGTCCTGATGTGACTGCATGACTGTGTCCTGATGTGACTGCATGACTGTCTCCTGATGTGATTGTATGACTGTGTCCTGATATGACTGTCTCCTGATGTGACTGTATGACTGTCTCCTGATGTGACTGTATGACTGTATCCTGATGTGACTGTATGACTGTGTCTTGATGTGACTGTATGACTGTGTCCTGATGTGACTGTATGACTGTGTCCTGATGTGACTGTATGACTGTGTCCTGATGTGACTGTGTCTTGATGTAACTGTATGACTGTGTCCTGATATGACTGTGTACTGATGCGACTGTATGCCTGTGTCCTGATGTGACTGTGTCCTGATGTGACTGTATCCTGATGTGACTGTGTGTCCTGATGTGACTGACTGACTGTGTCCTGATGTGACTGCTGGACTGTTTCCTGATGTGACTGTATGACCGTGTCCTGATGTGACTGTATGACTGTGTCCTGATGTGACTGCATGACTGTTTCCTGATGTGACTGTATGACAGTGTCCTGATATGACTGTGTCCTGATGTGACTGTATGACTGTGTCCTGATGTAACTGTATGACTGTCTCCTGATGTGATTGTATGACTGTGTCCTGATATGACTGTGTCCTGATGTGACTGTATGACTGTGTCCTGATGTGACTGTATGACTGTGTCTTGATGTGACTGTATGACTGTGTCCTGATCTGACTCTATGACTGTGTCCTGATGTGACTGTATGACTGTGTCCTGATGTGACTGTGTCCTGATGTGACTGTGTCCTGATGTGACTGTATCCTGATGTGACTGTGTGTCCTGATGTGACTGTACGACTGTGTCCTGATGTGACTGTATGACTGTGTCCTGATGTGACTGTATGACCATGTCCTGATATGACTGTATTCTGATGTGACTGTATGACTGTGCCCTGATATGACCGTGTCCTTATGTGACTGTATGACTGTGTCCTGATATGACTGTGTGGCTGTGTCCTGATGTGAATGTGTGTATGTGTCCTGATGTGACAGTATCCTGATGTGACTGTATCCTGATGTGACTGTGTGTCCTGATGTGACTGTGTGGCTGTGTCCTGATGTGACTGTATGACTGTGTCCTGATGTGAGTGTATGACTGTGTCCTGATGTGACTACATGACTGTGTCCTGATGTGACTGCATGACTGTGTCCTGATGTGACTGCATGACTGTCTCCTGATGTGATTGTATGACTGTGTCCTGATATGACTGTCTCCTGATGTGACTGTATGACTGTCTCCTGATGTGACTGTATGACTGTATCCTGATGTGACTGTATGACTGTGTCTTGATGTGACTGTATGACTGTGTCCTGATGTGACTGTATGACTGTGTCCTGATGTGACTGTATGACTGTGTCCTGATGTGACTGTGTCTTGATGTAACTGTATGACTGTGTCCTGATATGACTGTGTCCTGATGCGACTGTATGCCTGTGTCCTGATGTGACTGTGTCCTGATGTGACTGTATCCTGATGTGACTGTGTGTCCTGATGTGACTGACTGACTGTGTCCTGATGTGACTGCTGGACTGTTTCCTGATGTGACTGTATGACCGTGTCCTGATGTGACTGTATGACTGTGTCCTGATGTGACTGCATGACTGTTTCCTGATGTGACTGTATGACAGTGTCCTGATATGACTGTGTCCTGATGTGACTGTGTGGCTGTGTCCTGATGTGACTGTGTGTCTGTGTCCTGATGTAACAGTGTCCTGATGTGACTTTATCCTGATGTGACTGTGTGACTGTGTCCTGATGTGACTGCATGACTGTGTCCTGATGTGACTGCATGACTGTGTCCTGATGTGACTGTATGACCGTGTCCTGATGTGACTGTATGACTGTGTCCTGATGTGACTGTCTCCTGATGTGACTGTATGACTGTCTCCTGATGTGATTGTATGACTCTGTCCTGATATGACTGTGTCCTGATGTGACTGTATGACTGTCTCCTGATGTGACTGTATGACTGTGTCCTAATGTGACTGTATGACTGTGTCCTGATGTGACTGTGTGTCTGTGTCCTGATGTAACAGTGTCCTGATGTGACTTTATCCTGATGTGACTGTGTGACTGTGTCCTGATGTGACTGCATGACTGTGTCCTGATGTGACTGTATGACTGTGTCCTGATGTGACTGTGTCTTGATGTAACTGTATGACTGTGTCCTGATATGACTGTGTCCTGATGCGACTGTATGCCTGTGTCCTGATGTGACTGTGTCCTGATGTGACTGTATCCTGATGTGACTGTGTGTCCTGATGTGACTGACTGACTGTGTCCTGATGTGACTGCTGGACTGTTTCCTGATGTGACTGTATGACCGTGTCCTGATGTGACTGTATGACTGTGTCCTGATGTGACTGCATGACTGTTTCCTGATGTGACTGTATGACAGTGTCCTGATATGACTGTGTCCTGATGTGACTGTGTGGCTGTGTCCTGATGTGACTGTGTGTCTGTGTCCTGATGTAACAGTGTCCTGATGTGACTTTATCCTGATGTGACTGTGTGACTGTGTCCTGATGTGACTGCATGACTGTGTCCTGATGTGACTGCATGACTGTGTCCTGATGTGACTGTATGACCGTGTCCTGATGTGACTGTATGACTGTGTCCTGATGTGACTGTCTCCTGATGTGACTGTATGACTGTCTCCTGATGTGATTGTATGACTCTGTCCTGATATGACTGTGTCCTGATGTGACTGTATGACTGTCTCCTGATGTGACTGTATGACTGTGTCCTGATGTGACTGTATGACTGTGTCCTGATGTGACTGTGTGTCTGTGTCCTGATGTAACAGTGTCCTGATGTGACTTTATCCTGATGTGACTGTGTGACTGTGTCCTGATGTGACTGCATGACTGTGTCCTGATGTGACTGCATGACTGTGTCCTGATGTGACTGTATGACCGTGTCCTGATGTGACTGTATGACTGTGTCCTGATGTGACTGTCTCCTGATGTGACTGTATGACTGTCTCCTGATGTGATTGTATGACTCTGTCCTGATATGACTGTGTCCTGATGTGACTGTATGACTGTCTCCTGATGTGACTGTATGACTGTGTCCTGATGTGACTGTATGACTGTGTCTTGATGTGACTGTATGACTGTGTCCTGATGTGACTGTATGACTGTGTCCTGATGTGACTGTCTCCTGATGTGACTGTATGACTGTCTCCTGATGTGATTGTATGACTCTGTCCTGATATGACTGTGTCCTGATGTGACTGTATGACTGTCTCCTGATGTGACTGTATGACTGTGTCCTGATGTGACTGTATGACTGTGTCCTGATGTGACTGTGTGTCTGTGTCCTGATGTAACAGTGTCCTGATGTGACTTTATCCTGATGTGACTGTGTGACTGTGTCCTGATGTGACTGCATGACTGTGTCCTGATGTGACTGCATGACTGTGTCCTGATGTGACTGTATGACCGTGTCCTGATGTGACTGTATGACTGTGTCCTGATGTGACTGTCTCCTGATGTGACTGTATGACTGTCTCCTGATGTGATTGTATGACTCTGTCCTGATATGACTGTGTCCTGATGTGACTGTATGACTGTCTCCTGATGTGACTGTATGACTGTGTCCTGATGTGACTGTATGACTGTGTCCTGATGTGACTCTATGACTGTGTCCTGATGTGACTGTATCCTGATGTGACTGTGTGTCCTGATGTGACTGTATGACTGTGTCCTGATGTGACTGTATCACTGTGTCCTGATGTGACTGTATGACCATGTCCTGATATGACTGTCTTCTGGTATGACTGTGTCCTGATATGACCGTGTCCTGATGTGAATGTGTGTCTGTGTCCTGATGTGACAGTGTCCTGATGTGACTGTATCCTGATGTGACTGTGTGTCCTGATGTGACTGTGTGGCTGTGTCCTGATGTGACTGTATGACTGTGTCCTGATGTGAGTGTATGACTGTGTCCTGATGTGACTACATGACTGTGTCCTGATGTGACTGCATGACTGTGTCCTGATGTGACTGCATGACTGTCTCCTGATGTGATTGTATGACTGTGTCCTGATATGACTGTGTCCTGATGTGACTGTATGACTGTCTCCTGATGTGACTGTATGACTGTATCCTGATGTGACTGTAAGACTGTGTCTTGATGTGACTGTATGACTGTGTCCTGATGTGACTCTATGACTGTGTCCTGATGTGACTGTATGACTGTGTCCTGATGTGACTGTCTCCTGATGTGACTGTGTGTCCTGATGTGACTCTATGACTGTGTCCTGATGTGACTGCATGACTGTTTCCTGATGTGACTGTATGACAGTGTTCTGATATGACTGTGTCCTAATGTGACTGTGTGGCTGTGTCCTGATGTGACTGTGTGTCTGTGTCCTGATGTAACAGTGTCCTGATGTGACTTTATCCTGATGTGACTGTTTGACTGTGTCCTGATGTGACTGCATGACTGTGTCCTGATGTGACTGGATGACTGTGTCCTGATGTGACTGTATGACCGTGTCCTGATGTGACTGCATGACTGTGTCCTGATGTGACTGTCTCCTGATGTGACTGTATGATTGTCACCTGATGTGATTGTATGACTCTGTCCTGATATGACTGTGTCCTGATGTGACTGTATGACTGTGTCTTGATGTGACTGTATGACTGTGTCCTGATGTGACTCTATGACTGTGTCCTGATGTGACTGTATGACTGTGTCCTGATGTGACTGTCTCCTGATGTGACTGTATGATTGTCTCCTGATGTGATTGTATGACTCTGTCCTGATATGACTGTGTCCTGATGTGACTGTATGACTGTCTCCTGATGTGACTGTATGACTGTGTCCTGATGTGACTGTATGACTGTGTCTTGATGTGACTGTATGACTGTGTCCTGATGTGACTCTATGACTGTGTCCTGATGTGACTGTATGACTGTGTCCTGATGTGACTGTCTCCTGATGTGACACTATCCTGATGTGACTGTGTGTCCTGATGTTACTGTATGACTGTGTCCTGATGTGACTGTGTCTTGATGTAACTGTATGACTGTGTCCTGATATGACTGTGTCCTGATGTGACTGTATGCCTGTGTCCTGATGTGACTGTGTCCTGATGTGACTGTGTCCTGATGTGACTGTATCCTGATGTGACTGTGTGTCCTGATGTGACTGTATGACTGTGTCCTGATGTGACTGTATGACTGTGTCCAAATGTGACTGTATGACTGTGTCCTGATGTGACTGTATGACCGTGTCCTGATATGACTGTCTTCTGATATGACTGTATGACTGTGTCCTGATGTGACTCTATGACTGTGTCCTGATGTGACTGTATGACTGTGTCCTGATGTGACTGTCTCCTGATGTGACTGTATCCTGATGTGACTTTGTGTCCTGATGTGACTGTATGACTGTGTCCTGATGTGACTGTGTCTTGATGTAACTGTATGACTGTGTCCTGATATGACTGTGTCCTGATGTGACTGTATGCCTGTGTCCTGATGTGACTGTGTCCTGATGTGACTGTATCCTGATGTGACTGTGTGTCCTGATGTGACTGACTGACTGTGTCCTGATGTGACTGTATGACTGTGTCCTGATGTTGACTGCTGGACTGTTTCCTGATGTGACTTTATGACCGTGTCCTGATGTGACTGTATGACTGTGTCCTGATGTGACTGCATGACTGTTTCCTGATGTGACTGTGTGACTGTGTCCTGATGTGACTGTCTCCTGATGTGACTCTATGACTGTGTCCTGATATGACTGTGTCCTGATGTGACTGTGTGGCTGTGTCCTGATGTGACTGTGTGTGTCTGTGTCCTGATGTAACAGTGTCCTGATGTGACTGTATCCTGATGTGACTGTGTGACTGTGTCCTGATGTGACTGCATGACTGTGTCCTGATGTGACTGCATGACTGTGTCCTGATGTGACTGTATGACCGTGTCCTGATGTGACTTTATGACTGTGTCCTGATGTGACTGTGTCCTGATGTGACTGTATGACCGTGTCCTGATGTGACTGTATGACTGTGTCCTGATGTGACTGCATGACTGTTTCCTGATATGACTGTATGACAGTGTCCTGATATGACTGTGTCCTGATGTGACTGTGTGGCTGTGTCCTGATGTGACTGTGTGTCTGTGTCCTGATGTAACAGTGTCCTGATGTGACTTTATCCTGATGTGACTGTGTGACTGTGTCCTGATGTGACTGCATGACTGTGTCCTGATGTGACTGCATGACTGTGTCCTGATGTGACTGTATGACCGTGTCCTGATGTGACTGTATGACTGTGTCCTGATGTGACTGTCTCCTGATGTGACTGTATGACTGTCTCCTGATGTGATTGTATGACTCTGTCCTGATATGACTGTGTCCTGATGTGACTGTATGACTGTCTCCTGATGTGACTGTATGACTGTGTCCTAATGTGACTGTATGACTGTGTCCTGATGTGACTGTGTGTCTGTGTCCTGATGTAACAGTGTCCTGATGTGACTTTATCCTGATGTGACTGTGTGACTGTGTCCTGATGTGACTGCATGACTGTGTCCTGATGTGACTGTATGACTGTGTCCTGATGTGACTGTGTCTTGATGTAACTGTATGACTGTGTCCTGATATGACTGTGTCCTGATGCGACTGTATGCCTGTGTCCTGATGTGACTGTGTCCTGATGTGACTGTATCCTGATGTGACTGTGTGTCCTGATGTGACTGACTGACTGTGTCCTGATGTGACTGCTGGACTGTTTCCTGATGTGACTGTATGACCGTGTCCTGATGTGACTGTATGACTGTGTCCTGATGTGACTGCATGACTGTTTCCTGATGTGACTGTATGACAGTGTCCTGATATGACTGTGTCCTGATGTGACTGTGTGGCTGTGTCCTGATGTGACTGTGTGTCTGTGTCCTGATGTAACAGTGTCCTGATGTGACTTTATCCTGATGTGACTGTGTGACTGTGTCCTGATGTGACTGCATGACTGTGTCCTGATGTGACTGCATGACTGTGTCCTGATGTGACTGTATGACCGTGTCCTGATGTGACTGTATGACTGTGTCCTGATGTGACTGTCTCCTGATGTGACTGTATGACTGTCTCCTGATGTGATTGTATGACTCTGTCCTGATATGACTGTGTCCTGATGTGACTGTATGACTGTCTCCTGATGTGACTGTATGACTGTGTCCTGATGTGACTGTATGACTGTGTCCTGATGTGACTGTGTGTCTGTGTCCTGATGTAACAGTGTCCTGATGTGACTTTATCCTGATGTGACTGTGTGACTGTGTCCTGATGTGACTGCATGACTGTGTCCTGATGTGACTGCATGACTGTGTCCTGATGTGACTGTATGACCGTGTCCTGATGTGACTGTATGACTGTGTCCTGATGTGACTGTCTCCTGATGTGACTGTATGACTGTCTCCTGATGTGATTGTATGACTCTGTCCTGATATGACTGTGTCCTGATGTGACTGTATGACTGTCTCCTGATGTGACTGTATGACTGTGTCCTGATGTGACTGTATGACTGTGTCTTGATGTGACTGTATGACTGTGTCCTGATGTGACTGTATGACTGTGTCCTGATGTGACTGTCTCCTGATGTGACTGTATGACTGTCTCCTGATGTGATTGTATGACTCTGTCCTGATATGACTGTGTCCTGATGTGACTGTATGACTGTCTCCTGATGTGACTGTATGACTGTGTCCTGATGTGACTGTATGACTGTGTCCTGATGTGACTGTGTGTCTGTGTCCTGATGTAACAGTGTCCTGATGTGACTTTATCCTGATGTGACTGTGTGACTGTGTCCTGATGTGACTGCATGACTGTGTCCTGATGTGACTGCATGACTGTGTCCTGATGTGACTGTATGACCGTGTCCTGATGTGACTGTATGACTGTGTCCTGATGTGACTGTCTCCTGATGTGACTGTATGACTGTCTCCTGATGTGATTGTATGACTCTGTCCTGATATGACTGTGTCCTGATGTGACTGTATGACTGTCTCCTGATGTGACTGTATGACTGTGTCCTGATGTGACTGTATGACTGTGTCCTGATGTGACTCTATGACTGTGTCCTGATGTGACTGTATCCTGATGTGACTGTGTGTCCTGATGTGACTGTATGACTGTGTCCTGATGTGACTGTATCACTGTGTCCTGATGTGACTGTATGACCATGTCCTGATATGACTGTCTTCTGGTATGACTGTGTCCTGATATGACCGTGTCCTGATGTGAATGTGTGTCTGTGTCCTGATGTGACAGTGTCCTGATGTGACTGTATCCTGATGTGACTGTGTGTCCTGATGTGACTGTGTGGCTGTGTCCTGATGTGACTGTATGACTGTGTCCTGATGTGAGTGTATGACTGTGTCCTGATGTGACTACATGACTGTGTCCTGATGTGACTGCATGACTGTGTCCTGATGTGACTGCATGACTGTCTCCTGATGTGATTGTATGACTGTGTCCTGATATGACTGTGTCCTGATGTGACTGTATGACTGTCTCCTGATGTGACTGTATGACTGTATCCTGATGTGACTGTAAGACTGTGTCTTGATGTGACTGTATGACTGTGTCCTGATGTGACTCTATGACTGTGTCCTGATGTGACTGTATGACTGTGTCCTGATGTGACTGTCTCCTGATGTGACTGTGTGTCCTGATGTGACTCTATGACTGTGTCCTGATGTGACTGCATGACTGTTTCCTGATGTGACTGTATGACAGTGTTCTGATATGACTGTGTCCTAATGTGACTGTGTGGCTGTGTCCTGATGTGACTGTGTGTCTGTGTCCTGATGTAACAGTGTCCTGATGTGACTTTATCCTGATGTGACTGTTTGACTGTGTCCTGATGTGACTGCATGACTGTGTCCTGATGTGACTGGATGACTGTGTCCTGATGTGACTGTATGACCGTGTCCTGATGTGACTGCATGACTGTGTCCTGATGTGACTGTCTCCTGATGTGACTGTATGATTGTCACCTGATGTGATTGTATGACTCTGTCCTGATATGACTGTGTCCTGATGTGACTGTATGACTGTGTCTTGATGTGACTGTATGACTGTGTCCTGATGTGACTCTATGACTGTGTCCTGATGTGACTGTATGACTGTGTCCTGATGTGACTGTCTCCTGATGTGACTGTATGATTGTCTCCTGATGTGATTGTATGACTCTGTCCTGATATGACTGTGTCCTGATGTGACTGTATGACTGTCTCCTGATGTGACTGTATGACTGTGTCCTGATGTGACTGTATGACTGTGTCTTGATGTGACTGTATGACTGTGTCCTGATGTGACTCTATGACTGTGTCCTGATGTGACTGTATGACTGTGTCCTGATGTGACTGTCTCCTGATGTGACACTATCCTGATGTGACTGTGTGTCCTGATGTTACTGTATGACTGTGTCCTGATGTGACTGTGTCTTGATGTAACTGTATGACTGTGTCCTGATATGACTGTGTCCTGATGTGACTGTATGCCTGTGTCCTGATGTGACTGTGTCCTGATGTGACTGTGTCCTGATGTGACTGTATCCTGATGTGACTGTGTGTCCTGATGTGACTGTATGACTGTGTCCTGATGTGACTGTATGACTGTGTCCAAATGTGACTGTATGACTGTGTCCTGATGTGACTGTATGACCGTGTCCTGATATGACTGTCTTCTGATATGACTGTATGACTGTGTCCTGATGTGACTCTATGACTGTGTCCTGATGTGACTGTATGACTGTGTCCTGATGTGACTGTCTCCTGATGTGACTGTATCCTGATGTGACTTTGTGTCCTGATGTGACTGTATGACTGTGTCCTGATGTGACTGTGTCTTGATGTAACTGTATGACTGTGTCCTGATATGACTGTGTCCTGATGTGACTGTATGCCTGTGTCCTGATGTGACTGTGTCCTGATGTGACTGTATCCTGATGTGACTGTGTGTCCTGATGTGACTGACTGACTGTGTCCTGATGTGACTGTATGACTGTGTCCTGATGTTGACTGCTGGACTGTTTCCTGATGTGACTTTATGACCGTGTCCTGATGTGACTGTATGACTGTGTCCTGATGTGACTGCATGACTGTTTCCTGATGTGACTGTGTGACTGTGTCCTGATGTGACTGTCTCCTGATGTGACTCTATGACTGTGTCCTGATATGACTGTGTCCTGATGTGACTGTGTGGCTGTGTCCTGATGTGACTGTGTGTGTCTGTGTCCTGATGTAACAGTGTCCTGATGTGACTGTATCCTGATGTGACTGTGTGACTGTGTCCTGATGTGACTGCATGACTGTGTCCTGATGTGACTGCATGACTGTGTCCTGATGTGACTGTATGACCGTGTCCTGATGTGACTTTATGACTGTGTCCTGATGTGACTGTGTCCTGATGTGACTGTATGACTGTGTCCTGATGTGACTGTATGACTGTCTCCTGATGTGACTGCATGCCTGTGTCCGGATGTGACTGTGTCCTGATGTGACTGTGTGTCCTGATGTGACTGCATGACTGTGTCCTGATGTGACTGCATGACTGTGTCCTGATGTGACTGTATGACCATGTCCTGATGTGACTGTCTGACCGTGTCCTGATATGACTGTATGACTGTGTCCTGATATGACTGTGTCTTGATGTAACTGTATGACTGTGTCCTGATTTGACTGTGTCCTGATGTGACTGTATGACTGTGTCCTGATGTGACTGTATGACTGTCTCCTGATGTGACTGTATGCCTGTGTCCTGATGTGACTGTGTCTTGATGTGACTGTATCCTGATGTGACTGTGTGTCCTGATGTGACTGTATGACTGTGTCCTGATGTGACTGTATGACTGTGTCCTGATGTGACTGTATGACTGTGTCCTGATGTGACTGTATGACCGTGTCCTGATATGACTGTTTTCTGATGTGACTGTATGACTGTGTCCTGATGTGACTGTATGACTGTGTCCTGATGTGACTGTATGACTGTGTCCTGATGTGACTGTATGACTGTCTCCTGATGTGACTGTATGCCTGTGTCCTGATGTGACTGTGTCCTGATGTGACTGTGTCCTGATGTGACTGTATCCTGATGTGACTGTGTGTCCTGATGTGACTGTATGACTGTGTCCTGATGTGACTGTATGACTGTGTCCTGATGTGACTGTATGACCATGTCCTGATATGACTGTCTTCTGATATGACTGTGTCCTGATATGACCATGTCCTTATGTGACTGTATGACTGTGTCCTGATGTGACTGTGTGGCTGTGTCCTGATGTGAATGTGTGTCTGTGTCCTAATGTGACAGTGTCCTGATGTGACTGTATGACTGTGTCCTGATGTGAGTGTATGACTGTGTCCTGATGTGACTACATGACTGTGTCCTGATGTGACTGCATGACTGTGTCCTGATGTGACTGCATGACTGTCTCCTGATGTGATTGTATGACTGTGTCCTGATATGACTGTGTCCTGATGTGACTGTATGACTGTCTCCTGATGTGACTGTATGACTGTATCCTGATGTGACTGTATGACTGTGTCTTGATGTGACTGTATGACTGTGTCCTGATGTGACTGTATGACTGTGTCCTGATGTGACTGTATGACTGTGTCCTGATGTGACTGTGTCTTGATGTAACTGTATGACTGTGTCCTGATATGACTGTGTCCTGATGTGACTGTATGCCTGTGTCCTGATGTGACTGTGTCCTGATGTGACTGTATCCTGATGTGACTGTGTGTCCTGATGTGACTGACTGACTGTGTCCTGATGTGACTGCTGGACTGTTTCCTGATGTGACTGTATGACCGTGTCCTGATGTGACTGTATGACTGTGTCCTGATGTGACTGCATGACTGTTTCCTGATGTGACTGTATGACAGTGTCCTGATATGACTGTGTCCTGATGTGACTGTGTGGCTGTGTCCTGATGTGACTGTGTGTCTGTGTCCTGATGTAACAGTGTCCTGATGTGACTTTATCCTGATGTGACTGTGTGACTGTGTCCTGATGTGACTGCATGACTGTGTCCTGATGTGACTGTATGACCGTGTCCTGATGTGACTGTATGACTGTGTCCTGATGTGACTGTCTCCTGATGTGACTGTATGACTGTCTCCTGATGTGATTGTATGACTCTGTCCTGATATGACTGTGTCCTGATGTGACTGTATGACTGTCTCCTGATGTGACTGTATGACTGTGTCCTGATGTGACTGTATGACTGTGTCCTGATGTGACTGTGTGTCTGTGTCCTGATGTAACAGTGTCCTGATGTGACTTTATCCTGATGTGACTGTGTGACTGTGTCCTGATGTGACTGCATGACTGTGTCCTGATGTGACTGCATGACTGTGTCCTGATGTGACTGTATGACCGTGTCCTGATGTGACTGTATGACTGTGTCCTGATGTGACTGTCTCCTGATGTGACTGTATGACTGTCTCCTGATGTGATTGTATGACTCTGTCCTGATATGACTGTGTCCTGATGTGACTGTATGACTGTCTCCTGATGTGACTGTATGACTGTGTCCTGATGTGACTGTATGACTGTGTCTTGATGTGACTGTATGACTGTGTCCTGATGTGACTCTATGACTGTGTCCTGATGTGACTGTATCCTGATGTGACTGTGTGTCCTGATGTGACTGTATGACTGTGTCCTGATGTGACTGTATCACTGTGTCCTGATGTGACTGTATGACCATGTCCTGATATGACTGTCTTCTGATATGACTGTGTCCTGATATGACCGTGTCCTGATGTGAATGTGTGTCTGTGTCCTGATGTGACAGTGTCCTGATGTGACTGTATCCTGATGTGACTGTGTGTCCTGATGTGACTGTGTGGCTGTGTCCTGATGTGACTGTATGACTGTGTCCTGATGTGAGTGTATGACTGTGTCCTGATGTGACTACATGACTGTGTCCTGATGTGACTGCATGACTGTGTCCTGATGTGACTGCATGACTGTCTCCTGATGTGATTGTATGACTGTGTCCTGATATGACTGTGTCCTGATGTGACTGTATGACTGTCTCCTGATGTGACTGTATGACTGTATCCTGATGTGACTGTAAGACTGTGTCTTGATGTGACTGTATGACTGTGTCCTGATGTGACTCTATGACTGTGTCCTGATGTGACTGTATGACTGTGTCCTGATGTGACTGTCTCCTGATGTGACTGTGTGTCCTGATGTGACTCTATGACTGTGTCCTGATGTGACTGTGTCTTGATGTAACTGTATGACTGTGTCCTGATATGACTGTGTCCTGATGTGACTGTATGCCTGTGTCCTGATGTGACTGTGTCCTGATGTGACTGTATCCTGATGTGACTGTGTGTCCTGATGTGACTGACTGACTGTGTCCTGATGTGACTGCTGGACTGTTTCTTGATGTGACTGTATGACCGTGTCCTGATGTGACTGTATGACTGTGTCCTGATGTGACTGCATGACTGTTTCCTGATGTGACTGTATGACAGTGTTCTGATATGACTGTGTCCTGATGTGACTGTGTGGCTGTGTCCTGATGTGACTGTGTGTCTGTGTCCTGATGTAACAGTGTCCTGATGTGACTTTATCCTGATGTGACTGTGTGACTGTGTCCTGATGTGACTGCATGACTGTGTCCTGATGTGACTGGATGACTGTGTCCTGATGTGACTGTATGACCGTGTCCTGATGTGACTGCATGACTGTGTCCTGATGTGACTGTCTCCTGATGTGACTGTATGATTGTCACCTGATGTGATTGTATGACTCTGTCCTGATATGACTGTGTCCTGATGTGACTGTATGACTGTGTCTTGATGTGACTGTATGACTGTGTCCTGATGTGACTCTATGACTGTGTCCTGATGTGACTGTATGACTGTGTCCTGATGTGACTGTCTCCTGATGTGACTGTATGATTGTCTCCTGATGTGATTGTATGACTCTGTCCTGATATGACTGTGTCCTGATGTGACTGTATGACTGTCTCCTGATGTGACTGTATGACTGTGTCCTGATGTGACTGTATGACTGTGTCTTGATGTGACTGTATGACTGTGTCCTGATGTGACTCTATGACTGTGTCCTGATGTGACTGTATGACTGTGTCCTGATGTGACTGTCTCCTGATGTGACACTATCCTGATGTGACTGTGTGTCCTGATGTGACTGTATGACTGTGTCCTGATGTGACTGTGTCTTGATGTAACTGTATGACTGTGTCCTGATATGACTGTGTCCTGATGTGACTGTATGCCTGTGTCCTGATGTGACTGTGTCCTGATGTGACTGTGTCCTGATGTGACTGTATCCTGATGTGACTGTGTGTCCTGATGTGACTGACTGACTGTGTCCTGATGTGACTGTATGACTGTGTCCTGATGTGACTGCTGGACTGTTTTCTGATGTGACTGTATGACCGTGTCCTGATGTGACTGTATGACTGTGTCCTGATGTGACTCCATGACTGTTTCCTGATGTGACTGTATGACTGTGTCCTGATGTGACTGTCTACTGATGTGACTGTATGACTGTGTCCTGATGTGACTGTGTGGCTGTGTCCTGATGTGACTGTCTCCTGATGTGACTGTATGACTGTGTCCTGATGTGACTGTTTGGCTGTGTCCTGATGTGACTGTGTGTCTGTGTCCTGATGTAACAGTGTCCCGATGTGACTGTATCCTGATGTGACTGTGTGACTGTGTCCTGATGTGACTGCATGACTGTGTCCTGATGTGACTGCATGACTGTGTCCTGATGTGACCATATGACCGTGTCCTGATGTGACTGTATGACTGTGTCCTGATGTGACTGTTTCCTGATGTGACTGTATGACTGTGTCCTGATGTCACAGTGTCTTGATGTAACTGTATGACCGTGTCCTGATGTGACTGTATGACTGTGTCCTGATGTGACTGTATGACTGTGTCCTGATGTGACTGTATGACTATCTCCTGATGTGACTGCATGCCTGTGTCCTGATGTGACTGTGTCCTGATGTGACTGTGTGTCCTGATGTGACTGCATGACTGTGTCCTGATGTGACTGCATGACTGTGTCCTGATGTGACTGTATGACCGTGTCCTGATGTGACTGTCTGACCGTGTCCTGATGACTGTATGACTGTGTCCTGATATGACTGTGTCTTGATGTAACTGTATGACTGTGTCCTTATGTGACTGTATTACTGTCTCCTGATGTGACTGTATGCCTGTGTCATGATGTGACTGTGTCTCGATGTGACTGTATCCTGATGTGACTGTGTGTCCTGATGTGACTGTATGACTGTGTCCTGATGTGACTGTATGACTGTGTCCTGATGTGACTGTATGACCGTGTCCTGATATGACTGTCTTCTGATATGACTGTATGACTGTGTCCTGATGTGACTGTATGACTGTGTCCTGATGTGACTGTATGACTGTGTCCTGATGTGACTGTATGACTGTCTCCTGATGTGACTGTATGCCTGTGTCCTGATGTGACTGTGTCCTGATGTGACTGTATCCTGATGTGACTGTGTCCTGATGTGACTGTGTGGCTGTGTCCTGATGTGACTGTATGACTGTGTCCTGATATGAGTGTATGACTGTGTCCTGATGTGACTACATGACTGTGTCCTGATGTGACTGCATGACTGTGTCCTGATGTGACTGCATGACCGTGTCCTGATGTGACTGTATGACCGTGTCCTGATGTGACTGCATGACTGTGTCCTGATGTGACTGCATGACCGTGTCCTAATGTGACTGTATGACCGTGTCCTGATGTGACTGCATGACTGTGTCCTGATGTGACTGTCTGCTGATGTGACTGTATGACTGTGTCCTGATATGACTGTGTCCTGATGTGACTGTATGACTGTGTCGTGGTGTGACTGTATGATTGTGTCCTGATGTGACTGTATCACTGTGTCCTAATGTAACTGTATAACTGTGTCTTGATGTGACTGTATGGCTGTGTCCTCATTGTGACTGTATGACTGTCTCCTGATATGACTGTATGACTATGTCCTAATGTGACTGTATGACTCTGTCCTGACATGACTGTGTCCTGATGTGACTGTTTGACTGTGTCTTGATGTGACTGTGTCCTGATGTGACTGTATGGCTGTATCCTGATGCAGTGTATTACAGCAGCAGCTAGCCTGGCAGAGAAGCACACTGTCTGTCTGTGTTGAATGAGGATATTACATTACATTTCCCTAACAGATTCTCACCTGGTGTTACATGGTGTCTCTGTGACTAGAATGGTTCTATTCTTGGACACACAGCTGATAGTAGTAGACATGTCGGTGCACAACATGGATGGAATGCTGCTCACTTCTCACTTTTTGTTTACATGTAGCCTGGTGAGTTATTGAGTTTTAGGACCATTTTGCTGTAATTTGATTTGATTTGATTTAATTCAGGACTGACTCTGGAAGTCTTTCTCATCTGTATTGTCTTTTGTGTATTTTCTTATATTAAAACATATCATGTTCTATGCTGCTAATACACATTAATGTTCAGAGCACATGGGGTTTGCATCATCATAATGAGATGGAGGGGGCATTCATTCAAGTAGTGAAAGGCAGCAGTCCCCCTCTCTTCTTCCCTTCCCCTCTTCCCCTCTTCCCTTCTCCGGGCCTGCAGCTGAAGTGCTGCCACTCCACTTCGGAGGATCCAGGCTGCAGATTAGCAGAACAAAGCAAGGCTGCGCCTCTCCCGAGAGCCTGGCAGTCCTGCGGCTACAGTGCAGAGCTGCCTGCCTCAGAGCTGTGGAGCCGTGACTCCAGAGTCAAGGAATCCCCATTCTGTCATGGGAACCTGCCATGGCTGAGGACTGAGGAGGACTGCTGCCTCTCCAAAGCTCTTTGTGTGAACGTGTTTAATTGGGACCTGCCTTGAAAAGGATGGTGCTTAAAAGAGGAACTCAAAATGTTCTTTTATTTAATTTTTTGGACAATACGAACAAATCGCCCACCATTAAGGGGCGAAAAAGAAAGTACTCCACACCTCAGAAAAAAAGTAGTGCTTTTGTTTACATTGTGTTGTGTTTAGTTTTTATTGTGGGAATTCCTATCTGGTATTTCCCAGGCTGCTGCTGATGAAAGCAGGGAGGAAAGGGAGAGGGAGAGGCTGTACTGTAGTAATGAGGCTTGTCACAGTGGCTGTGGACTGGCCAGATAACCTGACTATTAACAAGCTTTGTATCTGTGTGCAGAGATGGCAGTCAGCTGCTTCATATTAGGCCAATTTAATTAGGCTCGTTTCAATAGAATTAATTAGCAAAGTGCTACAAGATTTGAATGGGGAAGGTGATTGAAGTAGTTTCCATAAAAGAGCATTGTTTAATTATTTGATTAAAAAAATATAAAAAAATGCTCTAATGGAATCTTGGATCTGTTAGCTATACAAACGCTATATTAAACCATTTCTGAAACTATTTAAGGGTTTCATTTGAATTTACACACATAATGAACCTACTGTATGGTCGTATGGATGTCAGAAATCTGGTAAACTCTTAGAAAAAGGTTCTGGATAGAACCAAAAAGGGTTCCATTGCTTGCTTCATGTATGGCACCCCTGAAGGTTTTATATAGAACCCTTTTGTAGGTTTCTTTGATCAGAAACCCAGGGGTTCTTCTTCACTGAACCAAAATTGATTCCATATAGAACCCTTGGGTTCCATATAGGATTCCATATGGAACCAATTTAGGTTCTAAATGGAACCTTAAGGGGTTCAATACTGTATATGAAGCAAGCGTAAAACCGCTATTGGTTCTATCCAGAACCGTTTTTTCTAAGAGAGTATGATATTTCTATGTATACAAATATTTATAGTAGAGCTGCAGTAATATTTGTATTTATTTAGCGAGAAAATATCAGACATAGCCAACTGTAGTATATACATCAGACGTGATTAAAGAGAGAGTGGACAGTATACATTTACTATTCAATCTGAGTTCATTTAATTAAGATGAATGAATCTATGATACTGGAAATCTGAACAGATCATTTTTTATAGATGTCACAAAACAATACTACATTAAATCGTAGTCCTTCGTCTATTCTGATGGTAGATGATGGTTTCAGTCACAGTGTTTCCCAGCCCTGAGTTCCTTGGTTGTTACAGTAGCACAATAACAATGTATCATGGTTTGTTACATTTCCACTGTAGTGGTGCTGACTGTACTTTGAAGCATGTCTCACTCAACAGCCACTGATGGCAGCTACACAAGAGCTACTCTCTCTCTCTTACTCTGCTACAGCCAAACCCTTCCCTTCCTTTTGCTCCGCTGCCTCCTCAGCCTTGCTCTTAATTCCCCCAAATGTCATATACTGTGAGAAATAACAAGCCGGTTCAGTCTCAGACATGTGTACGTAGTGTAGTTTACACCGCGAGCATTCTCCTCTATATGATTTGTGCTGCCCGATTTGGCAGTACAAGGCCTCAGATATAAATGTTTCTCTTTGAGAAACATGAGAGCTTAAAAAGATGATGGTATTTGCGTTTGCCATGTGACTGAAAAGGCAGGGTTTTTCCTGTAGACCTCAGCATACAATCTCACTCTCATGCTTCTGAAGTCTAAAATCTCCAAGAATATTTGATATGAAGATAAGGTTGAAAAAGGGAGAGAGAAATTTACATATGGTCCAAATGTGTTTCTTGCTGTTGATGGTCTACCAGAACTGTTTCTAGTCTAGTCTCCTGAGCAGTCAGTGCATTCAGCCAGTGTTTCATTGCTTTAAGCTAAAACTTTCAGTAAAGATCTTGTGTAAAATATGATGTGCATCACTATCGGTGTGGCATGTTTGATTAATTATGTTAGACGCTGCTGGCTGGCTGCTGCAACCTGTTTGACTTTGAAGGAATGCTGGATGGTAACAGATGGAGACACTGAAGGAAGGAGCAGTTCCTGCCAAGTCCTCACTGAGGAGAAAAAAATTCAGGGGGTTAGCCTAGCTATCCGACCAGCTACAGGAGGTTAACAACAATACCATTAGTCTGATCATAAGCATTTTTACATTTACATTTCAGTCATTTAGCAGACTCTCTTATCCAGAACGACTTACAGGAGCAATTAGGGTTAAGTGCTCCTGTAGGGCACATTGACAGATTTTTCACCTAGTTGACTCGGGGATTCGAACCAGCGACCTTTCAGCCCAACGTTCTTAAACGCAAGATAGACTACCTGCCGGCCTACCCTACACTCCCAGAAAAAATAACCCAAAAGGGTACTTCGGCTGTCCCCATAGGAGAACCGTTTGAAGAACCCTTTTTGGTTCCAGGTAGAACTCTTTTGGGTTCCATCTTGAACCCTTTCCACAGATGGTTCTACATAGAACCCTAAAGGGTTCTACCTGGAACCGAAAAGGGTTCTCCTATGTGGACAGCTGGAGAACCCTTTTGGAACCCTTTTTTCTAAGTGTGTAGCAACCCTTTTGCTTTTCAGAACAGTTTGGCCTAGTCCATACAGTAGACTATTTGACACAGTAGGCTTGTTGATACAGTAGAATAGTTCATAGCTAGTTGATACAGTAGACTAGTCCATACGGTAGACTAGTTGATACAGTAGACTAGTTGACACAGTAGGATAGTCCATACAGTAGACTAGTTGATACAGTAGCCTAACCCATACAGTAGGCTAGTTGATACAGTAGGCTGCTTGATACAGTAGGCTGGTCGATACAGTAGGCTAGTTGATACAGTAGGCTAGTTGATACAGTAGACTATTTGATATAGTAGACTAGTCCATACAGTAGACTAGTTGATACAGTAGGCTAGTTGATACAGTAAACTAGTTGATACAGTAGACTAGTCCATACAGTAGACTAGTTGATATAGTAGACTAGTCCATACAGTAGACTAGTTGATACAGTAGGCTAGTTGATACAGTAAACTAGTTGATACAGTAGACTAGTCCATACAGTAGACTAGTTGATACAGTAGGCTTGTTGATACAGTAGACTAGTTGATACAGTAGACTAGTCCATGAAAGTAGACTAGTTGATACAGTAGACTAGTTGATACAGTAAACTAGTTGATACAGTAGACTAGTCCATACAGTAGACTAGTTGATACAGTAGACTAGTTGATACAGTAGACTAGTCCATACAGTAGACTAGTTGATACAGTAGGCTAGTTGATACAGTAAACTAGTTGATACAGTAGACCAGTTGATACAGTAGACCAGTTGATAGAGTAGACTGCTCCATACAGTAGGCTAGTTGATACAGTGGGATAGTTGGTACAGTAGGCTAGTCGATACAGACAACAAGTTGATACAGTAGTCTAGTCGATACAGTAAGCTTGTTGATAGAGTAGAATGGTTTATACAGTAGAATAGTCCAGACAGTAGACTAGTTGATAGATTAGACTAGTTGATACAGTTGACTAGTCGATACAGTAGGCTAGTTTATACAGTAGTATAGTTTATACAGTAGCCTAGTTGATACAGTAGACTAGTTGATACAGTAGGCTAGTTGATACAGTAGAATAGTCGATACAGTAGACTAGTCGATACAGTAGACCAGTCGATACAGTAGACTAGTTGATACAGTAGGCTAGTTGATACAGTAGACTAGTTGATACAGTAGTCTAGTTTATACAGTAGGCTAGTTTATACAGTAGAATAGTGATACAGTAGGCTAGTCGATACAGTAGCCTAGTTGATACAGTAGGCTAGTTGATACAGTAGACTAGTTGATACAGTAGACTAGTTGATACATTAGACTAGTTGATACATTAGACTAGTTGATACAGTAGACTAGTTGATACATTAGACTAGTTGATACAGTAGAAAAGTTGATACAGTAGGCTAGTCCATACAGTAGGCTAGTTGATAAAGTAGACTAGTCCATACAGTAGACTAGTTGATACATTAGACTAGTTGATACAGTAAACTAGTTGATACAGTAGAGTAGTCCATACAGTAGACTAGTTGATACAGTAGGTAGTCCATACAGTAGGCAAGTTGATACAGTAGGCTAGTCAATACAGTAGGCTAGTTTATACAGTAGGCTAGTTCATACAGTAGGCTAGTCGATAAAGTAGGCTAGTTTATACAGTAGGCTAGTCCATACAGTAGGCTAGTTGATACAGTAGGCTAGTTGATACAGTAGACTAGTCCTCCATACAGTAGGCTAGTTGAAACATTAGACTAGTTGATACAGTAAACTAGTTGATACAGTAGAGTAGTCCATACAGTAGACTAGTTGATACAGTAGGCTAGTTGATACATTAGGCTAGTTTATACAGTAGGCTAGTTTATACAGTAGGCTAGTTTATGCAGTAGCCTAGTTTATACAGTAGGCTGGTCCATACAGTAGGCTTGTTGATAAAGTAGACTGGTTGATACAGTAGACAAGTGTATACAGTAGGCTAGTCCATACAGTAGGCTAGTTGATACAGTAGACTAGTCCATACAGTAGGCAAGTTGATAAATTAGACTAGTTGATACCGTAAACTAGTTGTTACAGTAGACTAGTCCATACAGTAGACTAGTTGATACAGTAGGCTTGTTGATACAGTAGACAAGTTGATACAGTAGGCTAGTCCATACAGTAGGCTAGTTGATACAGTGGGATAGTCCATACAGTGGGATAGTCCATACAGTAGTCTAGTTGGTACAGTAGGCTAGTTGATACAGTAGCGTAGTTGATACAGTAGGTTAGTTGATACAGTAGAATAGTCGATACAGTAGGCTAGTCGATACAGTAGGATAGTCGATACAGTAGACTAGTTTATACAGTAGGCTAGTTTATACAGTAGTCTAGTTGATACAGTAGTCTAGTTTATACAGTAGACTAGTCAATACAGTAGACTAGTCGATACAGTAGGCTAGTCAATACAATAGGCTAGTCCATACAGTAGAATAGTTGATACAGTAGACTAGTTGATAAATTAGACTAGTTTATAAAGCAGTCTAGTTTATACAGTAGGCTAGTTTATACAGTAGACTAGTCCATACAGTAGACTAGTTGATACAGTTGACTAGTCGATACAGTAGGCTAGTCGATACAGTAGGCTAGTCAATACAGTAGGCTAGTTTATACAGTAGGCTAGTTCATACAGTAGCCTAGTCGATAAAGTAGGCTAGTTTATACAGTAGGCTAGTCCATACAGTAGGCTAGTTTATACAGTAGGCTAGTTGATACAGTAGACTAGTCCATACAGTAGGCAAGTTGAAACATTAGACTAGTTGATACAGTAAACTAGTTGATACAGTAGAGTAGTCCATACAGTAGACTAGTTGATACAGTAGCCTAGTTGATACATTAGGCTAGTTTATACAGTAGCCTAGTTTATACAGTAGGCTAGTCAATACAGTAGACTAGTCGATACAGTAGGCTAGTCAATACAATAGGCTAGTCCATACAGTAGAATAGTTGATACAGTAGACTAGTTGATAAATTAGACTAGTTTATAAAGCAGTCTAGTTTATACAGTAGGCTAGTTTATACAGTAGACTAGTCCATACAGTAGACTAGTTGATACAGTTGACTAGTCGATACAGTAGGCTAGTCGATACAGTAGGCTAGTCAATACAGTAGGCTAGTTTATACAGTAGGCTAGTTCATACAGTAGCCTAGTCGATAAAGTAGGCTAGTTTATACAGTAGGCTAGTCCATACAGTAGGCTAGTTTATACAGTAGGCTAGTTGATACAGTAGACTAGTCCATACAGTAGGCTAGTTGAAACATTAGACTAGTTGATACAGTAAACTAGTTGATACAGTAGAGTAGTCCATACAGTAGACTAGTTGATACAGTAGCCTAGTTGATACATTAGGCTAGTTTATACAGTAGCCTAGTTTATACAGTAGGCTAGTCAATACAGTAGGCTAGTCGATACAGTAGCCTAGTCAATACAATAGGCTAGTCCATACAGTAGAATAGTTGATACAGTAGACTAGTTGATAAATTAGACTAGTTTATAAAGCAGTCTAGTTTATACAGTAGGCTAGTTTATACAGTAGACTAGTCCATACAGTAGTCTAGTCGATACAGTAGGCTAGTTTATACAGTAGACTAGTTGATACAGTAGGCTAGTTGATACAGTGGATTAGCCCATACAGTAGGCTAGTTGATACATTAGACTAGTTGATACAGTAAACTAGTTGATACAGTAGAGTAGGCAATACAGTAGACTAGTTGATACAGTAGACAAGTTGATACAGTATGCTAGTCCATACAGTAGGCTAGTTGATACAGTAGGCTAGTCCATACAGTAGACTAGTTGATACATTAGACTAGTTGATACAGTAAACTAGTCGATATAGTAGACTAGTCCATACAGTAGACTAGTTGATACAGTAGACTAGTCCATACAGCAGACTAGTCCATACAGTAAACTAGTTGATACAGTAGACTAGTCCATACAGTAGACTAGTTGATACAGTAGACAGGTTGATACAGTAGACTAGTTGATACAGTAGACTAGTTGATACAGTAGACTAGTTGATACAGTAGCCTAGTTGATACAGTAGGCTAGTTGATACAGTGTGCTAGTTGATACAGTAGACTGCTCCATACAATAGCCTAATTGATACAGTAGCCTAGTTGATACAGTAGACTAGTCAATACAGTAGACTAGTCGATACAGTAGGCTAGTCAATACAATAGGCTAGTCCATACAGTAGACTAGTTGATACAGTAGACTAGTTGATAAATTAGACTAGTTTATAAAGCAGTCTAGTTTATACAGTAGGCTGGGTTTATACAGTAGACTAGTCCATACAGTAGACTAGTTGATACAGTTGACTAGTCGATACAGTAGGCTAGTCGATACAGTAGGCTAGTCAATACAGTAGGCTGGTCCATACAGTAGGCTAGTTGATAAAGTAGACTGATTGATACAGTAGACAAGTGTATACAGTAGGCTAGTCGATACAGTAGGCTAGTTGATACAGTAGACTAGTCCATACAGTAGGACAAGTTGATAAATTAGACTAGTTGATACAGTAAACTAGTTGTTACAGTAGACTAGTCCATACAGTAGACTAGTTGATACAGTAGGCTTGTTGATACAGTAGACAAGTTGATACAGTAGGCTAGTCCATACAGTAGGCTAGTTGATACAGTGGGATAGTCCATACAGTGGGATAGTCCATACAGTAGGCTAGTTGATACAGTAGTCTAGTTGGTACAGTAGGCTAGTTGATACAGTAGCGTAGTTGATACAGTAGGCTAGTTGATACAGTAGAATAGTCGATACAGTAGGCTAGTCGATACAGTAGGATAGTCGATACAGTAGACTAGTTTATACAGTGGCTAGTTTATACAGTAGGCTAGTTGATACAGTAGTCTAGTTTATACAGTAGACTAGTCAATACAGTAGACTAGTCGATACAGTAGGCTAGTCAATACAATAGGCTAGTCCATACAGTAGAATAGTTGATACAGTAGACTAGTTGATAAATTAGACTAGTTTATAAAGCAGTCTAGTTTATACAGTAGGCTAGTTTATACAGTAGACTAGTCCATACAGTAGACTAGTTGATACAGTTGACTAGTCGATACAGTAGGCTAGTCGATACAGTAGGCTAGTCAATACAGTAGGCTAGTTTATACAGTAGGCTAGTTCATACAGTAGCCTAGTCGATAAAGTAGGCTAGTTTATACAGTAGGCTAGTCCATACAGTAGGCTAGTTTATACAGTAGGCTAGTTGATACAGTAGACTAGTCCATACAGTAGGCTAGTTGAAACATTAGACTAGTTGATACAGTAAACTAGTTGATACAGTAGAGTAGTCCATACAGTAGACTAGTTGATACAGTAGCCTAGTTGATACATTAGGCTAGTTTATACAGTAGCCTAGTTTATACAGTAGGCTAGTTTATGCAGTAGCCTAGTTTATACAGTAGGCTAGTTGATAAAGTAGACTGATTGATACAGTAGACAAGTGTATACAGTAGGCTAGTCCATACAGTAGGCTAGTTGATACAGTAGACTAGTCCATACAGTAGGACAAGTTTATAAATTAGACTAGTTGATACAGTAAACTAGTTGTTACAGTAGACTAGTCCATACAGTAGACTAGTTGATACAGTAGGCTTGTTGATACAGTAGACAAGTTGATACAGTAGGCTAGTCCATACAGTAGACTAGTTGATACAGTGGGATAGTCCATACAGTGGGATAGTCCATACAGTAGGCTAGTTGATACAGTAGTCTAGTTGGTACAGTAGCCTAGTTGATACAGTAGCGTAGTTGATATAGTAGGCTAGTCGATACAGTAGGATAGTCGATACAGTAGGCTAGTTTATACAGTAGGCTAGTTTATACAGTAGGCTAGTTGATACAGTAGTCTAGTTTATACAGTAGTCTAGTCGATACAGTAGGCTAGTTTATACAGTAGACTAGTTGATACAGTAAACTAGTTGATACAGTAGAGTAGGCAATACAGTAGACTAGTTGATACAGTAGACAAGTTGATACAGTATGCTAGTCCATACAGTAGGCTAGTTGATACAGTAGACTAAAACCATACAGTAGACTAGTTGATACATTAGACTAGTTGATACAGTAAACTAGTCGATATAGTAGACTAGTCCATACAGTAGACTAGTTGATACAGTAGACTAGTCCATACAGCAGACTAGTCCATACAGTAAACTAGTTGATACAGTAGACTAGTCCATACAGTAGACTAGTTGATACAGTAGACAGGTTGATACAGTAAGCTAGTTGATACAGTAGACTAGTTGATACAGTAGACTAGTTGATACAGTAGCCTATTTGATACAGTAGGCTAGTTGATACAGTGTGCTAGTTGATACAGTAGACTGCTCCATACAATAGCCTAATTGATACAGTAGCCTAGTTGATACAGTAGGCTAGTTGATACAGTAGCCTAGTTGATACAGTAGACTAGTCAATACAGTAGAATAGCCCATACAGTAGGCTAGTCGATACAGTAGATCAGTCGATACAGTAGACTAGTCCATACAGTATGCTAGTTTATACAGTAGGCTAGATAATACAGTAGGCTAGTTGATACAGTAGTCAAGTTGATATAGTAGAATAGTCAATACAGTAGACTAGTCAATACAGTAGACTAGTCGATACAGTAGGCTAGTTGATACAGTAGGGTTGTCCATACAGTTGATTAGTTGATACAGTAGACTAGTTGATACTGTAGACTAGTTGATACAGTAGACTAGTTGATACAGTAGACTAGTTGATACTGTAGACTATTTGATACAGTAGTCTAGTTGATACAGTAGGCTAGTCCATACAGTAGGAAAGTCCATACAGTAGCCTAGGTGATACAGTAGACTTGTCCATACAGTAGGCAAGTTGATACAGTAGTCTGGCCCATACAGTAGACTAGGTCATACAGTAGACTAGTTGATACAGTAGGCTAGTTGATACAGTAGACTAGTTGATACAGTAGGCTAGTCCATACAGTGGGCTAGTTCATACAGTGTGATAGTCCATACAGTGGGATAGTCCATACAGTAGGCTAGTTGATACAGTAGTCTAGTTGGTACAGTAGTCTAGTTTATACAGTAGGCTAGTTTATACAGTAGAATAGTGATACAGTAGGCTAGTCGATACAGTAGCCTAGTTGATACAGTAGGCTAGTTGATACAGTAGACTAGTTGATACAGTAGACTAGTTGATACAGTAGGCTGGTCGATACAGTAGGCTAGTCCATACAGTAAGTTAGTTGATACAGTAGACTAGCTGATACAGTAGGCAAGTTGATACATTAGACTAGTTGATACAGTAAACTAGTTGTTACAGTAGACTAGTCCATACTGTATGCTAGTTGATACAGTAGGCTAGTTGATACAGTAGACTAGTTGATACAGTAGGCTAGTCCATACAGTAGGCTAGTTCATACAGTGTGATAGTCCATACAGTGTGATAGTCCATACAGTAGGCTAGTTGATACAGTAGTCTAGTTGGTACAGTAGACCAGTCGATACAGTAGACTAGCCCATACAGTAGACTAGTTGATACAGTAGAGTAGTTGATACTGTAGACTAGTTGATACTGTAGACTAGTTGATACAGTAGGCTAGTCCATACAGTAGGATGGTCCATACAGTAGCCTAGTTGATACAGTAGACTATGCCATACAGTAGGAAAGTCCATACAGTAGCCTAGTTGATACAGTAGACTATGCCATACAGTAGGCTAGTTGATACAGTAGGGTAGTTGATACAGTAGGCTGGTCCATACAGTAGGCTAGTCGATACAGTAGTCTAGTTGGTACAGTAGACTAGTCGATACAGAAGACTAGTTGACACAGTAGGCTAGTTGATACAGTAGGGTAGTTGATACAGTAGGCTGGTCCATACAGTAAGCTAGTCGATACAGTAGTCTAGTTGGTACAGTAGACTAGTCGATACAGAAGACTAGTTGACACAGTAGGCTAGTTGATACAGTAGGCTAGTCGATACAGTAGGCTAGTTGATACAGTAGGCTGGTTTATACAGTAGAATAGTCCAGACAGTAGACTAGATGATACAGTAGACTAGTTGATACAGTTGACTAGTCAATACAGTAGCCTAGTCGATACAGTAGGCTAGTCGATACAGTAGACTAGTTGATAGAGTAGGCTAGTTGATGCAGTAGACTGGTTTATTCAGTAGAATAGTCCAGACAGTAGACTAGTTTATACAGTAGACTAGTTGATGCAGTTGACTAGTCAATACAGTAGGCTAGTTGACACAGTAGGATAGTCAATACAGTAGGCTAGTTTATACCGTACGCTAGTTAATACAGTAGACTAGTTGATACAGTAGGATAGTTGGTACAGTAGGCTAGTTGATACAGTAGACTAGTCAATACAGTAGAATAGCCCATACAGTAGAGTAGTCGATACAGTAGACAAGTCGATACAGTAGACTAGTCCATACAGTAGGCTTGTTTATGCAGTAGGCTAGTTTATACAGTAGGCTAGTTGATACAGTAGTCTAGTTTATATAGTAGAATAGTCAATACAGTAGACTAGTCAATACAGTAGCCTAGTCGATACAGTAGGCTAGTCGATACAGTAGGCTAGTTGATACAGTAGGCTAGTTGATGCAGTAGGCTGGTTTATTCTGTAGAATAGTCCAGACAGTAGACTAGTTTATACAGTAGACTAGTTGATGCAGTTGACTAGTCAATACAGTAGACTAGTCGATACAATAGGCTAGTCCATAGAGTAGGCTAGTCCATACAGTAGGCTAGTTGATACAGTAGCCTAGTTGATACAGGAGACTAGTTGATAGAGTAGGCTAGTTTATACAGTAGGCTAGTTGATACAGTAGGCTAGTTGATACAGTAGGCTGGTCCATAACATAGGCTAGTCGATACAGTAGTCTAGTTGGTACAGTAGACTAGTCGATTCAGAAGACTAGTTGTTACAGTGGGCTAGTTGATACAGTAGGCTAGTTGATACAGTAGGCTAGTTGATACAGTGGGCTTTTTTATACAGTAGAATAGTCAATACAGTAGAATAGCCCATACAGTAGACTAGTCGATACAGTAGACCAGTCGATACAGTAGACTAGTCCATACAGTAGGCTTGTTTATACAGTAGGCTAGTTTATACAGTAGGCTAGTTGATACAGTAGTCTAGTTGATATATAGTAGAATAGTCAATACAGTAGACTAGTCAATACAGTAGACTAGTCGATACAGTAGGCTAGTTGATACAGTAGGGTAGTCCATATAGTAGACTTGTTGATACAGTAGACTAGTTGATACAGTAGACTAGTTGATACTGTAGACTAGTTGATACAGTAGACTAGTTGATACAGTAGACTAGTTGATACTGTAGACTATTTGATACAGTATTCTAGTTGATACAGTAGGCTAGTCCATACAGTAGGAAAGTCCATACAGTAGCCTAGGTGATACAGTAGACTTGTCCATACAGTAGGCTAGTTGATACAGTAGGCTGGCCCATACAGTAGACTAGTTGATACTGTAGACTAGTTGATACAGTAGCCTAGTTGATTCAGTAGCCTAGTTGATACAGTAGACTAGTCCATACAGTAGGCTAGTTGATACAGTAGGCTGGTCCATACAGTAGACTAGTCAATACAGTAGACTAGTTGACACAGTAGGCTAGTCGATACAGTAGGCTAGTTGATACAGTAGGCTGGTTTATTCAGTAGAATAGTCCAGACAGTAGACTAGTTTATACAGTAGACTAGTTGATGCAGTTGACTAGTCAATACAGTAGACTAGTCGATACAATAGGCTAGTCCATAGAGTAGGCTAGTCCATACAGTAGGCTAGTTGATACAGTAGCCTAGTTGATACAGTAGACTAGTTGATAGAGTAGGCTAGTTTATACAGTTGGCTAGTTGATACAGTAGGCTAGTTGATACAGTAGGCTGGACCATAACATAGGCTAGTCGATACAGTAGTCTAGTTGGTACAGTAGACTAGTCGATTCAGAAGACTAGTTGTTACAGTGGGCTAGTTGATACAGTAGGCTAGTTGATACAGTAGGCTAGTTGATACAGTGGTCTTTTTTATACAGTAGAATAGTCAATACAGTAGAATAGCCCATACAGTAGACTAGTCGATACAGTAGACCAGTCGATACAGTAGACTAGTCCATACAGTAGGCTTGTTTATACAGTAGGCTAGTTTATACAGTAGGCTAGTTGATACAGTAGTCTAGTTGATATAGTAGAATAGTCAATACAGTAGACTAGTCAATACAGTAGACTAGTCGATACAGTAGGCTAGTTGATACAGTAGGGTAGTCCATACAGTAGACTTGTTGATACAGTAGACTAGTTGATACAGTAGACTAGTTGATACTGTAGACTAGTTGATACTGTAGACTATTTGATACAGTATTCTAGTTGATACAGTAGGCTAGTCCATACAGTAGGAAAGTCCATAAAGTAGCCTAGGTGATACAGTAGACTTGTCCATACAGTAGGCTAGTTGATACAGTAGGCTGGCCCATACAGTAGACTAGTTGATACTGTAGACTAGTTGATACAGTAGCCTAGTTGATTCAGTAGCCTAGTTGATACAGTAGACTAGTCCATACAGTAGGCTAGTTGATACAGTAGGCTGGTCCATACAGTAGACTAGTCAATACAGTAGACTAGTTGACACAGTAGGCTAGTCGATACAGTAGGCTAGTTGATACAGTAGGCTGGTTTATTCAGTAGAATAGTCCAGACAGTAGACTAGTTTATACAGTAGACTAGTTGATGCAGTTGACTAGTCAATACAGTAGGCTAGTTGACAGAGTAGGATAGTCAATACAGTAGGCTAGTTTATACCGTACGCTAGTTAATACAGTAGACTAGTTGATACAGTAGGCTAGTTGGTACAGTAGGCTAGTTGATACAGTAGACTAGTCAATACAGTAGAATAGCCCATACAGTAGAGTAGTCGATACAGTAGACCAGTCGATACAGTAGACTAGTCAATACAGTAGCCTAGTCGATACAGTAGGCTAGTCGATACAGTAGGCTAGCTGATACAGTAGGCTAGTTGATGCAGTAGGCTGGTTTATTCAGTAGAATAGTCCAGACAGTAGACTAGTTTATACAGTAGACTAGTTGATGCAGTTGACTAGTCAATACAGTAGACTAGTCGATACAATAGGCTAGTCCATAGAGTAGGCTAGTCCATACACTAGGCTAGTTGATACAGTAGCCTAGTTGATACAGTAGACTAGTTGATAGAGTAGGCTAGTTGATACAGTAGTCTAGTTGATATAGTAGAATAGTCAATACAGTAGACTAGTCAATACAGTAGACTAGTCGATACAGTAGGCTAGTTGATACAGTAGGGTAGTCCATACAGTAGACTTGTTGATACAGTAGACTAGTTGATACAGTAGACTAGTTGATACAGTAGACTAGTTGATACAGTAGTCTAGTTGATACAGTAGGCTAGTCCATACAGTAGGAAAGTCCATACAGTAGCCTAGGTGATACAGTAGACTTGTCCATACAGTAGTCTAGTTGATACAGTAGGCTGGCCCATACAGTAGACTAGTTGATACTGTAGACTAGTTGATACAGTAGCCTAGTTGATTCAGTAGCCTAGTTGATACAGTAGACTAGTCCATACAGTAGGCTAGTTGATACAGTAGGCTGGTCCATACAGTAGACTAGTC
The DNA here is from genome assembly GCF_965601325.2 of Salmo salar. NCBI lineage: Eukaryota > Metazoa > Chordata > Actinopteri > Salmoniformes > Salmonidae > Salmo > Salmo salar. Next base: position 33,692,189 of record NC_138299.1, read on the forward strand.
AATACAGTAGACTAGTTGACACAGTAGCCTAGTCGATACAGTAGGCTAGTTGATACAGTAGGCTGGTTTATTCAGTAGAATAGTCCAGACAGTAGACTAGTTTATACAGTAGACTAGTTGATGCAGTTGACTAGTCAATACAGTAGGCTAGTTGACACAGTAGGATAGTCAATACAGTAGGCTAGTTTATACCGTACGCTAGTTAATACAGTAGACTAGTTGATACAGTAGGCTAGTTGGTACAGTAGGCTAGTTGATACAGTAGACTAGTCAATACAGTAGAATAGCCCATACAGTAGAGTAGTCGATACAGTAGACCAGTCGATACAGTAGACTAGTCGATACAGTAGGCTTGTTTATACAGTAGGCTAGTTTATACAGTAGGCTAGTTGATACAGTAGTCTAGTTGATATATAGTAGAATAGTCAATACAGTAGACTAGTCAATACAGTAGACTAGTCGATACAGTAGGCTAGTCGATACAGTAGGCTAGTTGATACAGTAGGCTAGTTGATGCAGTAGGCTGGTTTATTCAGTAGAATAGTCCAGACAGTAGACTAGTTTATACAGTAGACTAGTTGATGCAGTTGACTAGTCAATACAGTAGACTAGTCGATACAATAGGCTAGTCCATAGAGTAGGCTAGTCCATACAGTAGGCTAGTTGATACAGTAGCCTAGTTGATACAGTAGACTAGTTGATAGAGTAGGCTAGTTTATACAGTAGGGTAGTTGATACAGTAGGCTAGTTGATACAGTAGGCTGGTCCATAACATAGGCTAGTCGATACAGTAGTCTAGTTGATACAGTAGGCTAGTTGATACAGTAGGCTAGTTGATACAGTGGGCTTTTTTATACAGTAGAATAGTCCAGACAGTAGACTAGTTGATACAGTAGACTAGTCGATACAGTAGGCTAGTTGATACAGTAGGATAGTCAATACAGTAGGCTAGTTTATACCGTACGCTAGTTAATACAGTCGACTAGTTGATACAGTAGGCTAGTTGGTACAGTAGGCTAGTTGATACAGTAGACTAGTCAATACAGTAGAATAGCCCATACAGTAGACTAGTCGATACAGTAGACCAGTCGATACAGTAGACTAGTCCATACAGTAGGCTTGTTTATACAGTAGGCTAGTTTATACAGTAGGCTAGTTGATACAGTAGTCTAGTTGATATAGTAGAATAGTCAATACAGTAGACTAGTCAATACAGTAGACTAGTCGATACAGTAGGCTAGTTGATACAGTAGGGTAGTCCATACAGTAGACTTGTTGATACAGTAGACTAGTTGATACAGTAGACTAGTTGATACTGTAGACTAGTTGATACAGTAGACTAGTTGATACAGTAGACTAGTTGATACTGTAGACTATTTGATACAGTAGTCTAGTTGATACAGTAGGCTAGTCCATACAGTAGGAAAGTCCATACAGTAGCCTAGGTGATACTGTAGACTTGTCCATACAGTAGGCTAGTTGATACAGTAGGCTGGCCCATACAGTAGACTAGTTGATACTGTAGACTAGTTGATACAGTAGCCTAGTTGATTCAGTAGCCTAGTTGATACAGTAGACTAGTCCATACAGTAGGCTAGTTGATACAGTAGGCTGGTCCATACAGTAGACTAGTCAATACAGTAGACTAGTTGACACAGTAGGCTAGTCGATACAGTAGGCTAGTTGATACAGTAGGCTAGTTGATGCAGTAGGCTGGTTTATACAGTAGAATAGTCCAGACAGTAGACTAGTTTATACAGTAGACTAGTTGATGCAGTTGACTAGTTGATACAGTAGGCTAGTCGATACAGTAGGCTAGTCGATACAGTAGGCTAGTTTATATAGTAGGCTAGTTGATACAGTAGGCTAGTTGATACAGTAGACTAGTCGATACAGTAGAATAGCCCATACAGTAGACTAGTCCATACAGTAGACTAGTTGATACAGTCGAATAGTTGATACAGTAGACTAGTTGATACAGTAGAATAGTCGATACAGTAGGCTAGTCCATACAGTAGGCTAGTCCATACAGTTGACTAGTTGATACAGTAGGCTAGTCCATACAGTAGGCTTGTTGATACAGTAGAATAGTCGATACAGTAGACTAGTCAAAACAGTAGACCAGTCGATACAGTAGACTAGTTAATACAGTAGGCTAGTCCATACAGTAGACTAGTTGATACAGTAGACTAGTCCATACAGTAGACTAGTTGATACAGTAGGCTAGTCCATACAGTAGACTAGTTGATACAGTAGGCTAGTTGATACACTAGGCTAGTCCATACTGTGGCTAGTCCATACAGTAGGCTAGTCCATACAGTATACTAGTTGATACAGTAGGCTAGTCCATACAGTAGACTAGTTGATACAGTAGGCTAGTTGATCCAATCAGATGTATGATTATATACAGCACTAGTACAGTTTGAAATGAATGTACGTCATGTTGTCTATACAGTATTTGGAAGTGAACTGAGTTGGTTCTCTCTCTTTGATATTGTGCAGCATCCTGGGCGCTGGCTGTCATTATCTACAAACACGACGATGTGTTTTATCAGAGGATTCTCACTGTAAATGTATTCATTTGGATTGATTATGTTCTAATCAGAGCTGCCCTATTCCAACAGGACTGGGATGTCCCAAATGGCACTCTATTCTCTACATAGGGTACCACTTTTAACCATGGCCCATAAGGGTCTGGTCAAAAGTAGTGCACTATGTAGGCAATAGGGTGCTATTTGGGACACAGCCTGGGTGTGTCTGTCAGACAGAGTCTCTCTCTCTCCAGCCTCCTTTCCCCTCTGCCTGACAGCTAGCTGCATTGATCAGAAGATAAACTGGCAGCCTTTTTGCTCAATAATGACACTTAATGGTTATGGGCTCCCCATCACGATCCTCCTCAAAGCAAGCAAAATGGCACCCGTTCATTCAGTAAGTCATGGTGATGCCACGGATCGCTATAGTATCTGTGCCATCATGCATCGGTATTGTGTTCTGCTCTTTTTTTAATGCACATATCATGCAGGAATGGTTGAGACTAGATAGAGTACAGTTATGACCGGATGTGACTTTTGTTAGCAGGTTAGGAGAGCATTTTAGCTTACCCTTTTCCTGACCTTAACCTAATTCTCCTAACCTGCTACGAAAATGTCACTTTCGGTCGTAGCTGTAGACCACCTACTGTAGTCCAAATCTGATGGAGCTGCGTTCATTAGTTATTAAATGCAGTTAAAAATGTGTAGTGGTTGCATGTGACATTATGTAATGAAATACAGTAATACTTTTACTGTGGTAGAGCATACTTGTACACACTGCATAATGAATTCACCCCCTACCACCCACTCCCAATCTTCTTTTCTTCCTCTCTTATAAGCCACCTTCACTTTCTTGTCTCTCTCTTTATCACTCTCTTTCTCTCTGTATTTCTCTCTCACACACACACACACACTCACGCACGCACACACACACAAAGGGATGTGTACCCCTCTGATAGAAAGCTGTGAAGTTTAGGTCCATTAAGTCCCGGTGAGATGGAGCATGTCCAGTGTCGAATCAGTCTCTCCCACCCCCCCTACATCTCCCCAGCAGGCAGGGACCAGCCCAGGAACCAGCAGCCCAGAGACACAGAGGCGGTTTGGGTTCACAGCATCCTGTTCCCCTAGGGCTGGCTGACTATAGACTACCTGAGCGGCATGCATTCATTTGCCAAAGCAATACTCCATAATGGCTAACTGAGTGGAGTGTATCTGGGCTGTGGGACTGGGAATACACACAACACACACACGTATAGAGCTACAGAAAGCTACAAAACAGTTCTGACAGAAACTGGGCAGGAGGTTAATAACAGCACATTCATAGACTGATGAAGGTCAAAATGTCACCAGCTCACATAGAGTAGTTAGATCATTTTGTAGTTTCCAGTATTGACATGGCAGTATTTCAAGCACTTAGTTCATCATTCTCCCAGCATTGGAATGCTTGCCACTTACGATAATGTCACATGTATTTCCATATGAGTTAAACTAATCTACGTGTTTGCTGACTATTTTATACATTCTTCTTCTACTGATCAGACATTGTAGCAATGGGAGGATATGATGCAGGTGCCAACCTGCTGTCTGATTGGATAGCAGAGTGCAAAATCCTATTCATCCCTTCCTGGGGGATTTAATGAGGGATTTCCAGGATTTGTGCCTGCTTTTCATGAAGGAAGAAATAATGATTTTCCTTCTTCTTAAGTATTACCCAACCCTTCTCTCTCTGTCTGTTTGATGACCACTCAGCAGTACTGTATCAGGGCTACATTAAAATACACCAACTTACAGTTTGTATTATGATTAAAGTCCCAGTGCAGTTAAAATTCAGTGTTTTGTATAATATTGTACAACTGATGAAGCTAACAAACACTGTAAAAGTGTGAAGAAATGTATGTGTTATTTCCTGATAGTTGCTGGTTGAAAATACAATCTACATAGAACCTTCTAATCAACCTTTTTTTCATAAGTGGGAGTTTTGGCTTGCTTGGTGACATCACCATGCGGTAAATTGATTAATACGCCAGTAACAGAGGTTCCAAACCTCTCTGCCAGTAACAGCTAGTTTTACATTTTCCCCTCCCCACTTACACCACTCCCAGAATTTTAATGGGAAACTATTTCATTAAGGTACTTCATTGTTACCCAGAAAGGATTTGATATTGATATAAAAACAGCTGCATTGGGCCTTTAACAGAAAGGATTTGATATTGATATAAAAACGGCTGCATTGGGCCTTTAACAGAAAGGATTTGATATTGATATAAAACAGCTGCATTGGGCCTTTAACAGAAAGGATTTGATATTGATATAAAAATGGCTGCATTGGGCCTTTAACAGAAATTATTTGATCTTGATATAAAAACGGCTGCATTGGGCCTTTAAGTGTGAAGATTCGATCATATCCTGCTGCAATCAGTGAAGGTCTACTCACTCTTGGGAAAAGTTGTTGTGGGGTGCAAAACAGGCAAGGATGTGTCTACAGGATGTGTCTACAGGATGTGTCTACGATGTAATACTTTGACTTTGTATTGATTTTACTCTGGACATGCTGGGGGTGTGTGTTGCTTTCTGGTGTTCTATTCCCTGTGATTTACTTTTATTTCATCATTTTTTATTTTCAAGTGTGTTTGGTTGGGATACGCAGTGTTTCTCAGTCATCTCAGTCTTTTCGTTGTTACTGGAAGGTTGTTCTCTTACCCATTTTTGGACGGATGCCCATTCCTTTTCTCTGTCAAGTGTGTTGGCTTTCTCCACACTCCTTATTTTAGCCTCTCTCTCTCACTCTCACTCTCTCTCTGTCACATTTATTTCACACCCTGTCTGACCATCTACTGTACCTTAAGTTTGTGGTCCGTAAAAAGCTCTTATCCAGAGCGACTTACAGTAGTGAATACATACATTTCATGCATTTTTTTTTTGTTGCACTGGCCCCCCGTGGGAATCGAACCCACAATCCTGGCGTTGCACACACCATGCTGGCGTTGCAAACACCATGCTCTACCAACTGAGCCACTCTACACTACACTACTCAACTCTACACTACTCTACTCTACAGTACAGTACACTACACTACTCTACACTACACTACACTAAACTACACTACACCACACTACACTACTCTACTCTACACTACACTACTCTACACTACACTACTCTACTCTACACTACACTACTCAACTCTACACTACACTACTCTACACTACACTACTCTACACTACTCTACACTACACTACTCAACTATACACTACACTACACTACACTAAACTACACTACACCACACCACACTACACTACTCTACACTACACTACACTACTCTACACTACACTACTCTACACTACACTACTCAACTCTACACTACTCTACACTACACTACTCTACACTACACTACACTACTCTACACTACTCTACTCTACACTACACTACACTACTCTACTCTACTCTACACTTCACTACTCAACTCTACACTACTCTACACTACACTACTCTACACTACACTACACTACTCTACTCTACACTACACTACTCAACTCTACACTACACTACACTACACTACACTACACTACACTACACTACACTACTCTACACTACACTACACTACACTACTCTACACTACACTACTCAACACTAAACTACACTACTCAACTCTACACTACTCTACACTACTCTACACTACACTACTCTACACTACACTACTCAACACTACACTACACTACACTACACTACTCAACTCTACACTACTCTACACTACTCTACACTACACTACACCACACTACACTACACTACACTACTCTACTCTACACTACACTACACTACTCTACACTACACTACTCAACACTACACTACACTACTCTACACTACACTACACTACTCTACACTACACTACACTACACTACCCTACTCTACTCTACACTACACTACACTACTCTATACTACACTACTCTACACTACACTACTCTACTCTACACTACACTACTCAACTGTACACTACTCTACACTACACTACTCTACACTACACTACACTACACTACTCTACTCTACACTACTCTACACTACTCTACACTACTCTACTCTACTCAACACTACTCTACACTACTCTACTCTACTCTACACTACTCTACACTACTCTGCTCTACTCTACACTACTCTGCTCTACTCTACACTACACTACACTACTCTACACTACACTACACTACTCAACACTACACTACACTACACTACACTACACTACTCAACTCTACACTACTCTACACTACTCTACACTACACTACACCACACTACACTACACTACACTACTCTACTCTACACTACACTACACTACTCTACACTACACTACTCAACACTACACTACACTACTCTACACTACACTACTCTACACTACACTACACTACACTACCCTACTCTACTCTACACTACACTACACTACTCTATACTACACTACTCTACACTACACTACTCAACTCTACACTACTCTACACTACACTACTCTACACTACACTACACTACTCTACACTACTCTACTCTACACTACACTACACTACTCTACTCTACTCTACACTTCACTACTCAACTCTACACTACTCTACACTACACTACTCTACACTACACTACACTACTCTACTCTACACTACACTACTCAACTCTACACTACTCTACTCTACACTACACTACACTACTCTACACTACACTACTCAACTCTACACTACACTACTCTACACTACACTACTCTACTCTACACTACACTACACTACTCTACACTACATTACTCTACTCTACTCTACACTACACTACTCAACTCTACACTACTCTACACTACACTACTCTACTCTACACTACACTCCTCTACACTACACTACACTACACTACACCACACTACACTACACTACTCTACTCTACACTACACTACTCTACACTACACTACTCTACACTACACTACTCAACTCTACACTACTCTACTCTACACTACACTACACTACTCTACACTACACTACTCTACACTACACTACTCTACACTACACTACTCAACTCTACACTACTCTACACTACTCTACACTACACTACACCACACTACACTACACTACACTACTCTACTCTACACTACACTACACTACTCTACACTACACTACTCAACACTAAACTACACTACTCAACTCTACACTACTCTACACTACTCTACACTACACTACACTACACTACACTACACTACACTACTCTACACTACACTACTCTACACTACACTACTCAACACTACACTACACTACACTACACTACTCAACTCTACACTACTCTACACTACTCTACACTACACTACACCACACTACACTACACTACACTACTCTACTCTACACTACACTACACTACTCTACACTACACTACTCAACACTACACTACACTACTCTACACTACACTACACTACACTACTCAACTATACACTACACTACACTACACTAAACTACACTACACCACACCACACTACACTACTCTACACTACACTACACTACTCTACACTACACTACTCTACACTACACTACTCAACTCTACACTACTCTACACTACACTACTCTACACTACACTACACTACTCTACACTACTCTACTCTACACTACACTACACTACTCTACTCTACTCTACACTTCACTACTCAACTCTACACTACTCTACACTACACTACTCTACACTACACTACACTACTCTACTCTACACTACACTACTCAACTCTACACTACACTACACTACACTACACTACACTACACTACACTACACTACTCTACACTACACTACACTACACTACTCTACACTACACTACTCAACACTAAACTACACTACTCAACTCTACACTACTCTACACTACTCTACACTACACTACACTACACTACACTACTCTACACTACACTACTCTACACTACACTACTCAACACTACACTACACTACACTACACTACTCAACTCTACACTACTCTACACTACTCTACACTACACTACACCACACTACACTACACTACACTACTCTACTCTACACTACACTACACTACTCTACACTACACTACTCAACACTACACTACACTACTCTACACTACACTACACTACTCTACACTACACTACACTACACTACCCTACTCTACTCTACACTACACTACACTACACTACTCTATACTACACTACACTACACTACTCTACTCTACACTACACTACTCAACTGTACACTACTCTACACTACACTACTCTACACTACACTACACTACACTACTCTACTCTACACTACTCTACACTACTCTACACTACTCTACTCTACTCAACACTACTCTACACTACACTACTCTACTCTACACTACACTCCTCTACACTACACTACACTACACTACACCACACTACACTACACTACTCTACTCTACACTACACTACTCTACACTACACTACTCTACACTACACTACTCAACTCTACACTACTCTACTCTACACTACACTACACTACTCTACACTACACTACTCTACACTACACTACTCTACACTACACTACTCAACTCTACACTACTCTACACTACTCTACACTACACTACACCACACTACACTACACTACACTACTCTACTCTACACTACACTACACTACTCTACACTACACTACTCAACACTAAACTACACTACTCAACTCTACACTACTCTACACTACTCTACACTACACTACACTACACTACACTACTCTACACTACACTACTCTACACTACACTACTCAACACTACACTACACTACACTACACTACTCAACTCTACAGTACTCTACACTACTCTACACTACACTACACCACACTACACTACACTACACTACTCTACTCTACACTACACTACACTACTCTACACTACACTACTCAACACTACACTACACTACTCTACACTACACTACACTACTCTACACTACACTACACTACACTACCCTACTCTACTCTACACTACACTACACTACTCTATACTACACTACTCTACACTACACTACTCTACTCTACACTACACTACTCAACTCTACACTACTCTACACTACACTACTCTACACTACACTACACTACACTACTCTACTCTACACTACTCTACACTACTCTACACTACTCTACTCTACTCAACACTACTCTACACTACTCTACTCTACTCTACACTACTCTACACTACTCTGCTCTACTCTACACTACTCTGCTCTACTCTACACTACACTACACTACTCTACACTACACTACACTACTCAACACTACACTACACTACACTACACTACTCAACTCTACACTACTCTACACTACTCTACACTACACTACACCACACTACACTACACTACACTACTCTACTCTACACTACACTACACTACTCTACACTACACTACTCAACACTACACTACACTACTCTACACTACACTACTCTACACTACACTACACTACACTACCCTACTCTACTCTACACTACACTACACTACTCTATACTACACTACTCTACACTACACTACTCTACTCTACACTACACTACTCAACTCTACACTACACTACTCTACACTACACTACACTACTCTACTCTACTCAACACTACTCTACACTACTCTACTCTACTCTACTCTACACTACTCTACACTACTCTGCTCTACTCTACACTACTCTGCTCTACTCTACACTACACTACACTACTCTACACTACTCTACACTACTCTACACTACTCTACTCTACACTACACTACACTACTCTACTCTACACTACTCTACACTACACTACACTACTCTACTCTACACTACTCTACTCTACACTACACTACTCTACACTACTCTACACTACTCTACTCTACTCTACACTACACTACACTACTCTACTCTACACTACTCTACACTACACTACACTACTCTACTCTACACTACTCTACTCTACACTACACTACTCAACTCTACACTACTCTACACTACACTACTCTACACTACACTACACTACTCTACACTACACTACACTACACTTCTCTTCTCTACACTACACTACTCTACACTACTCTGCACTACACTACACTACTCTACACTACACTACTCGACTCTACACTACTCTACACTACACTACACTACACTACTCTACTCTACTCTACACTACTCTACTCTACTCTACACTACTCAACTCTACACTACTCTACACTACACTACTCTACACTACACTACTCTACTCTACTCTACACTACTCAACTCTACACTACTCTACACTACACTACTCTACACTACACTACTCTACACTACACTACACTACACTTCTCTACTCTACACTACACTACACTTTTCTTCTCTACACTACTCTACACTACTCTACACTACACTACACTACACTTCTCTTCCCTACACTACACTACTCTACTCTACACTACTCTGCACTACACTACTCTACACTACACTACTCTACACTACACTACTCTACACTACACTACACTACACTTCTCTTCTCTACACTACACTACTCTACACTACAATACACTACTCTACACTACACTACACTACACTACCGTAGGATAAAGAGTGATCAAATTCACACTCCCAGCCTGTTTCCTCTGTTGCTTGTGCCTATTGACTGTTCCTGCCTCAGAAATGGCACCGTATTCCCTACTGCATAGTGCACTACCTTTGACCAAAAGCAGTGTACTATGTAGGGAATAGGTTGCCATTTGGGACGCAGATTGTGTGAGCACGGAGCAGCAGTCAGATCCAGCAAATGGCTTCTTCATCTGTCAAGGGTTTGCCTTGCTTTGCGTCTTCATTGTTCCTGCTGCCCATCCTCAATGCATGACTGGTAATTGCATGACTTGTAAGGCAGCCATAACAGTACATTGGAGCTGCTGACATGCCCCGGTCTTGTCATCCGTCATGTAAGAGAGAGAGTCGTGAATTCAGCAGCAACTGCAATTCTCCTCTGTGAATATTTCATAATACAATAAAATAAAACAGCCGTAAGGGCCTAAGCCTTCCCCTCATTGCTTTTAGCCTGGGCATTTAAGATGCAGGAGAAATAAGCGCCCCCGTCTAGTGCGTGGGTAGGCAGACACTTTGTATTATTGTCAATAATGGCTCAGTTATAGCTTGGTGGCCTGGGAGAGGAGAAGAGGAAGGTGATGGAGATTTAGAGAGGCTTGCTGTGTTGTGGTGGATGGTTATAGGGACATGGTTTACATGATTTACCAAAGTGGAGCATCTCTGATTAATCACTCTCGCTCTCTCAGTCCCGCCATATCTGGGTCTAACGTGTATTTATTGAGCATGATATGATGCAGAAACTGAACAGCAAACAGAGCAGGTTAAAACGTATAGCCCTCTCCTCAGGCCTGTATAACAGCCAATCACACAGCTGGTTTACTGGTTTAGTGGACCAGCAGGATGATTAACTGACTGTTTGTCTCAGAGTGGTGGTGTAGTGTGTGTAGTGTGTGTCGTGTCTCTCGTGTGTGTTGTGTGTGTGTGCGTGTGCCTGCGTGCTTGTATGTATGGAGTTGTGTTTTCATCTTAACGCTGCGGCAATGCTTGACATGTTTACGTGTGCTGTAATCTACCAGTCCTCCCAGCTCCTCATACAGGGCTTAGCAGGGGCACAGTCCCTCCTGAACTCATCAGGCCCTATTCATCATGATTCGGCCCGAAAAGCGCTTGCCCTTTCAACCCCGCTCTGCAATCAGTTTTAACAGCTTTGGCCTGTGGAAAACAAGCAACCCTGAGCGGAGGGGTTGGATGTTGGGTTGGACTGTGTGGACCTTGCTGCTTGTGTGGAGGAGCTCTGCGGCTGGCTAACCTTGGCCCTGCGTTATAATTAAACATCACTTGAAAGGACAAATGCCTTTTATTATTGATCATGGTGGAGGTAAAGGTCTGCCCTGCTCTCCTCCTCTGTGGGAGCTGGGAGCCTCGCTGGGAGCCTCGCTGGGAGCCTCGCTGGGAGCCTCGCTGGGAGCCTCGCTGGGAGCCTCGCTGGGCTGCTCCTAAGATGATCTATTATATTATTAGGTGGGACCATTCTAGCCAATGAGAGGGCAGATACGCGTGTGAATAATAGATACAACTCAGATATAAAGTTTTAAATAATTCTGTGCATTCATAACAACCTAACCATTACTAAACTTACTAAACTATTCCATCAAATAAACTTCACTTAGAAAATTGTCTCTCTCTCTGTCTTTCTCTCTCTCTGTGTCTTTTCTCTCTCTCTCTCTCTCTCTCTCTCTCTCTCTCTCTCTCTCTCTCTCTCTCTCTCTCTCTCTCTCTCTCTCTCTCTCTCTCACTGTGTCTCTCTCTCTCTCTCTCTCTCTCTCACTGTGTCTTTCTCTGTCTCTCTCTCTCTCTCTCTCTCTCTCTCTCTCTCTCTCTCTGTGTCTCTCTCTCTCTCTACTTATCTTCTACTGATTCTCATCACCAAATGTTTTGCTGTTTTAAAGATAAGTTCCAGAAATTCTATGCATTTTGCCATGGCTACTGCTGTGTTCTTTTGCTCAAACTTAATAACCAAATAAATACTGTTATATTCATTATTCTAGGGATTTTCAATTCCCCAATTTTGGTGATTGTTAGTTCTCAAAGTATATATTGTTAAAAACAATATATAGGTCCATTATCTTTTCTACATACTTTATATTTGGTTTTAGTCGTTTAAGTTTACACTGAAAGCTTTTTTCCATCCCGAAAATGTATTTCTACAGCCTGCCCAGGGGTTTCCTGTATTCCCTATGTAGCGCTCTATTTTTGACCAGGGCCCATAGGCTGCATACTACAGTATATAGTAGGGTCGTTCCATGAAAATAATGCTTTTTGTGTCCATTTGATATTTTAAGTAGAAATTGTGCAACAACATTGAATTGAAAAAACGGTTAAATGAAATGAAGTGCCCTTTAATACAGACCACATGGAGAATTCAATTAATCCAATTTTTATATGAATAAAGGCTTGCTAAAGTGCCAAAATTCAGCATTTTCACATGAACTGAACTCTTGTTTTAATATGGTGAAACTATTCCTTTTTTCTCTCAAAAGAAACATTGAACATATAATAGTAAAAATCCTACAGTAAAAACAGGTGAGCTGGTTCTGTGCTGGAAAACTGAGTGTGTCGAGTATGAAAAGTCAACCCTGTTACTCATAGACAGGCTAGAAATGTTTAACCAATTCATTTGTTTTGTAACGCTTGCATTCAATTGCCACTCCCTGTTGCACACAACATGCTTCCATTCCCCCTGTCACAAGGAGATTTATGGCTGATTTAAGAAGAAATCGTCAACCGTTTTATGGTCAACACTGTTACGGTCAATGCTGTTACGGTCAATGCTGTTACGGTCAACCCTGTTACGGTCAACCCTGTTACTTTATTTGGCACTTACTATAGTATTTTCTTTTTATGAAGTTGAACATGTGTCAGGGATTTCTTTGTCGGAGGACGATATAGCGTAATCATCGTCGGAAAAAGATGACCAATACGCAGCAGAGTTGATATAGTTCATTTTGAACATTTAATAAACTCAAAATGGATATACAAAATAACAAAAACAAACTCACGATAAACTGACAGTCCTGTTAGGCTTACTTACGCTAAACACGAAACAATCACCCACCCCGGAATACTTAAATTAAATGCCCCTTCAACAAACACACCACCCCGAACCACATAAAACGAATACCCTCTGCCACGTCCTGACCAAACTACAATACTAATTAACCTTTATACTGGCCAGGACGTGACAACATGTGCTCTTTGTGATAGAATGTTAAAATGAGGTGCAATCAAAAATAAAAACGTGACCAAGTTACACTTCTCAAAACGCACCAAATTGGTGGAGCGACCCAGTAGTGCACTATAAAGAGAATAGGGTGTCCTTTGGGATGCAGATCAGATCTCCTTCCTACTTGTCATTATGGGATATATCATGCAGGTTGGCTTGGGGATGTTGACACCTGTCCAAATGAAACTTGAGGAGCTCAAACCTCCTGGTAGTTTCCTGGTAGACTCCTGTCCTGACTACATCCACTATAAACTATAGCTGATGAGTTCTGCATGTGTTAGTTAACTGCAAATTAGACCATTTTTCAACCATTTATGAAAAATATTCATAAATTTAGTGCCAATAGACTTTATTATGCAGTGTATACATTTTTTAATTCTTATGTTTTAAATGGAGATATATTGTCTTGAGCTATAAACTACCGCAATGAGAACAGAATGGAGGAAATATATTGAATCCCAACCCTCAAGAACAACAAGAGTTGTGTGGGTAAGATAAGAGTGAATCTAGGCTTGACACGATACCAACATTTTACCAACGATACGATAGCAGGCCAAGTATCACGATACCAACATTTTACCAACGATACGATAGCAGGCCAAGTATCACGATACCAACATTTTACCAACGATACGATAGCAGGCCAAGTATCACGATACTGAGTAGCCTAGCATCCTGTTTGCCCAGTCCTCCGGACACTTGTTCACCTTTTCTAAACCTTCTCCAAAAACCTGTCACTGAAATTCACACTTCTGCTCATTACAACACAATGAATTTAACTTCACAGTGTTCAGTGTTTAATAGAATACTTCATAGAATGGCTGATTTCCTCATATTTGCAAAGACCTAACTGTGATTTGGCTGAAGGAATGGGAGGAAGGAATATATATCAGTGGAGGCTGCTGAAGGGAGGATGGCTCATAACAGTAGCTTGAAGGGCGCAAATGGAATGTCATCAAACACGTAGAAACCATGTGTTTAAAACCGTTCCAATCATTCTGTAACAGCCTTTAGCACGAGCCCGTCCTCCCCATTTAAGGTGTCACCAACCTCCTCTGATATACATGCATAATGATATGCATGTCATTGTGTCAGTAAGGGAAAAACACTGCATGAAACCTTCTTTACTCTTCAGGTAACAGAGACAAACACACACTCTCCCTGATAAACACACACCACTCTCTGATAAACACACACCACTCTCTGATAAACACACACCACTCTCTGATAAACACACACCACTCTCTGATAAACACACACCACTCTCTGATAAACACACACCACTCTCTCTGATAAATACACACCACTCTCTCTGATCAACACACACCACTCTCTCTGATAAACACACACCACTCTCTCTGATAAACACACACCACTCTCTCTGATAAACACACACCACTCTCTCTGATAAACACACACCACTCTCTCTGATAAACACACACCACTCTCTCTGATAAACACACCACTCTCTGATAAACACACACCACTCTCTCTGATAAACACACACCACTCTCTCTGATAAACACACACCCCTCTCTCTGATAAACACACACCCCTCTCTCTGATAAACACACACCACTCTCTGATAAACACACCACTCTCTGATAAACACACACCACTCTCTGATAAACACACACCACTCTCTCTGATAAACACACACCACTCTCTGATAAACACACACCACTCTCTGATAAACACACACCACTCTCTGATAAACACACCACTCTCTCTGATAAACACACACCACTCTCTGATAAACACACACCACTCTCTCTGATAAACACACACCACTCTCTCTGATAAACACACACCACTCTCTGATAAACACACACCACTCTCTCTGATAAACACACACCACTCTCTGATAAACACACACCACTCTCTGATAAACACACCACTTTCTCGGATAAACACACACCACTCTCTGATAAACACACACCACTCTCTGATAAACACACACCCCTCTCTCTGATAAACACACACCACTCTCTGATAAACACACCACTCTCTGATAAACACACACCACTCTCTGATAAACACACACCACTCTCTCTGATAAACACACACCACTCTCTGATAAACACACACCACTCTCTGATAAACACATTTTCTCTCTGATAAACACACACCACTCTCTGATAAACACACACCACTCTCTGATAAACACACACCACTCTCTGATAAACACACACCCCTCTCTCTGATAAACACACACCACTCTCTCTGATAAACACACCACTCTCTGATAAACACACACCACTCTCTGATAAACACACCACTCTCTGATAAACACACACCACTCTCTGATAAACACACCACTCTTTGATAAACACACAGCACTCTCTGATAAACACACACACCACTCTCTGATAAACACACACCACTCTCTGATAAACACACCACTCTGATAAACACACACCACTCTCTGATAAACACACACCACTCTCTGATAAACACACACCACTCTCTGATAAACACACACCACTCTCTGATAAACACACACCCCTCTCTCTGATAAACACACACCACTCTCTGATAAACACACCACTCTCTGATAAACACACACCACTCTCTCTGATAAACACACACCACTCTCTCTGATAAACACACACCACTCTCTGATAAACACACACCACTCTCTGATAAACACACACCCCTCTCTCTGATAAACACACACCACTCTCTGATAAACACACCACTCTCTGATAAACACACACCACTCTCTCTGATAAACACACACCACTCTCTCTGATAAACACACACCACTCTCTGATAAACACACACCACTCTCTGATAAACACACACCCCTCTCTCTGATAAACACACACCACTCTCTGATAAACACACCACTCTCTGATAAACACACACCACTCTCTCTGATAAACACACACCACTCTCTCTGATAAACACACACCACTCTCTGATAAACACACCACTCTCTGATAAACACACACCACTCTCTGATAAACACACACAACTCTCTCTGATAAACACACACCACTCTCTGATAAACACACACCACTCTCTGATAAACACACACCCCTCTCTCTGATAAACACATACCCCTCTCTGATAAACACACCACTCTCTGATAAACACACACCACTCTCTGATAAACACACACCACTCTCTCTGATAAACACACACCACTCTCTGATAAACACACACCACTCTCTGATAAACACATTTTCTCTCTGATAAACACACACCACTCTCTGATAAACACACACCACTCTCTGATAAACACACACCACTCTCTGATAAACACACACCCCTCTCTCTGATAAACACACACCACTCTCTCTGATAAACACACCACTCTCTGATAAACACACACCACTCTCTGATAAACACACCACTCTCTGATAAACACACACCACTCTCTGATAAACACACACCACTCTCTGATAAACACACCACTCTTTGATAAACACACAGCACTCTCTGATAAACACACACCACTCTCTGATAAACACACACCACTCTCTGATAAACACACCACTCTTTGATAAACACACAGCACTCTCTGATAAACACACACCACTCTCTGATAAACACACACACCACTCTCTGATAAACACACACCACTCTCTGATAAACACACCACTCTGATAAACACACACCACTCTCTGATAAACACACACCACTCTCTGATAAACACACACCACTCTCTGATAAACACACCACTCTTTGATAAACACACAGCACTCTCTGATAAACACACACCACTCTCTGATAAACACACACACCACTCTCTGATAAACACACACCACTCTCTGATAAACACACCACTCTCTGATAAACACACACCACTCTCTGATAAACACACACCACTCTCTGATAAACACACACCACTCTCTGATAAACACACACCCCTCTCCCTGATAAACACACACCACTCTCTGATAAACACACACCACTCTCTCTGATAAACACACACCACTCTCTGATAAACACACACCACTCTCTGATAAACACACACCACTCTCTGATAAACACACCACTTTCTCGGATAAACACACACCACTCTCTGATAAACACACACCACTCTCTGATAAACACACACCCCTCTCTCTGATAAACACACACCACTCTCTGATAAACACACCACTCTCTGATAAACACACACCACTCTCTGATAAACACACACCACTCTCTCTGATAAACACACACCACTCTCTGATAAACACACACCACTCTCTGATAAACACATTTTCTCTCTGATAAACACACACCACTCTCTGATAAACACACACCACTCTCTGATAAACACACACCACTCTCTGATAAACACACACCCCTCTCTCTGATAAACACACACCACTCTCTCTGATAAACACACCACTCTCTGATAAACACACACCACTCTCTGATAAACACACCACTCTCTGATAAACACACACCACTCTCTGATAAACACACACCACTCTCTGATAAACACACCACTCTTTGATAAACACACAGCACTCTCTGATAAACACACACCACTCTCTGATAAACACACACACCACTCTCTGATAAACACACACCACTCTCTGATAAACACACCACTCTGATAAACACACACCACTCTCTGATAAACACACACCACTCTCTGATAAACACACACCACTCTCTGATAAACACACCACTCTTTGATAAACACACAGCACTCTCTGATAAACACACACCACTCTCTGATAAACACACACACCACTCTCTGATAAACACACACCACTCTCTGATAAACACACCACTCTCTGATAAACACACCACTCTCTGATAAACACACCACTCTCTGATAAACACACACCACTCTCTGATAAACACACACCCCTCTCCCTGATAAACACACACGACTCTCTGATAAACACACACCACTCTCTCTGATAAACACACACCACTCTCTGATAAACACACACCACTCTCTGATAAACACACACCACTCTCTCTGATAAACACACACCACTCTCTGATAAACACACACCACTCTCTCTGATAAACACACCACTCTTTGATAAACACACACCACTCTCTCTGATAAACACACCACTCTTTGATAAACACACACCACTCTCTCTGATAAACACACACCACTCTCTGATAAACACACACCACTCTCTGATCAACACACACCACTCTCTCTGATAAACACACACCACTCTCTCTGATAAACACACACCACTCTCTCTGATAAACACACACCACTCTCTCAGATAAACACACACCACTCTCTGATAAACACACACCACTCTCTCTGATAAACACACACCACTCTCTCTGATAAACACACACCACTCTCTCTGATAAACACACACCACTCTCTGATAAACACACACCACTCTCTCTCGCCCACATACATGCACTGCTCCCAACTTTTTAAATGTTATTCACCAAACAGAATTGAAGGAGCAGCAGAAATAAATAGATGTGATATAGTGTAGGTGTCCATTAGGCCTATATGAATCCTACCTTTGAAGCACATCTCATGAGTAGCAGACCCTTTTCCTTTCTTCCTGTGCCAATGCAATGTGCCTGGATTTACTTTCATGTTACCAGGTTGTTAGCTAGCTAGGTAACATGACTGAATGACGTTGTTTGTTATCAAACCAATAATTAGCGAGCCGGGATTAGTTTCAAACGGCCAGCGACATGGTTTGTGAAATATATATCAAATGCACTCGAATCCCGATAGAAAGAAAAGAAGGCGTGTCTGGTAATTTAGGTCATATTAGAGACTAGCCATTGTCTTTGCTGTAAAGCTGCAGCGTGCCTGTCGCGAAGTGGTGCTCCATTTTCCCTCTCTGTGACACTCAGAGGCTGCATGACAGTGAGCTCAGACGGGGCTGTGCTCCTGGATATAACAGGTCATGAAATTATACAATGTGTCAACATGGTGCGCTGTTCCAATGTAACAAATGTACGAATCTAACAACAGAAGACTCATCAGGGTCTCGGTCTGCATTCCCACCTGCCATCATGGATAAATTATATTTAATAAAACTGACAGAGGAATAGACGCTCGTGAAGAGTGGACAGAGAGAAGCAGGGGAGTGAGGGCAGGTAGGAGATGTGAAGAGTGGACAGAGAGAAGCAGGGTAGTGAGGGCAGGTAGGGGATGTGAAGAGTGGACAGAGAGAAGCAGGGGAGTGAGGGCAGGTAGGAGATGTGAAGAGTAGACAGAGAGAAGCAGGGGAGTGAGGGCAGGTAGGGGATGTGAAGATGGACAGAGAGAAGCAGGGGGTGAGGGCAGGTAGGGGATGTGAAGAGTGGACAGAGAGAAGCAGGGGAGTGAGGGCAGGTAGGGGGTGTGAAGATTGGACAGAGAGAAGCAGGGTAGTGAGGGCAGGTAGGGGATGTGAAGAGTGGACAGAGAGAAGCAGGGAGGTGAGGGCAGGTAGGGGATGTGAAGAGTGGATAGAGAGAAGCAGGGGAGTGAGGGCAGGTAGGAGATGTGAAGAGTGGACAGAGAGAAGCAGGGGAGTGAGGGCAGGTAGGAGATGTGAAGAGTGGACAGAGAGAAGCAGGGGAGTGAGGGCAGGTAGGGGATGTGAAGAGTGGACAGAGAGAAGCAGGGGGGTGAGGGCAGGTAGAAGAGGTGAAGAGTGGACAGAGAGAAGCAGGGGAGTGATGGCAGGTAGGGTACGTGAAGAGTGGACAGAGAGAAGCAGGGGAGTGAGGGCAGGTAGGGGATGTGAAGATGGACAGAGAGAAGTAGGGGGTGAGGGCAGGTAGGGGATGTGAAGAGTGGATAGAGAGAAGCAGGGGAGTGAGGGCAGGTAGGGGATGTGAAGAGTGGACAGAGAGAAGCAGGGGAGTGAGGGCAGGTAGGGGATGTGAAGAGTGGACAGAGAGAAGCAGGGCAGTGAGGGCAGGTAGGGGATGTGAAGAGTGGACAGAGAGAAGCAGGGGGTGAGGGCAGGTAGGGGATTTGAAGAGTGGACAGAGAGAAGCAGTGGGGTGAGTGCAGGTAGGGGATGTGAAGGGTGGATGGAGAGAAGCAGGGGAGTGGGGGCAGGTAGGAGATGTGAAGAGTGGATGGAGAGAAGCAGGGGAGTGAGGGCAAGTAGGGGATGTGAAGAGTGGACAGAGAGAAGCAGGGGAGTGAGGGCAGGTAGGGGATGTGAAGAGTGGATAGAGAGAAGCAGGAGAGTGAGGGCAGGTAGGGGATGTGAAGAGTGGACAGAGAGAAGCAGGGGGTGAGGGCAGGTAGGGGATGTGAAGCGTGGATAGAGAGAAGCAGGGTAGCGAGGGCAGGTAGGGGATGTGAAGCGTGGATAGAGAGAAGCAGGGTAGTGAGGGCAGGTAGGGGATGTGAAGAGTGGACAGAGAGAAGCAGGGGAGTGAGGGCAGGTAGGAGATGTGAAGAGTGGATGGAGAGAAGCAGGGGAGTGAGGCCAAGTAGGGGATGTGAAGAGTGGACAGAGAGAAGCAGGGGAGTGAGGGCAGGTAGGGGGGTGAAGTGTGGATAGAGAGAAGCAGGGGAGTGAGGGCAGGTAGGAGATGTGAAGAGTGGACAGAGAGAAGCAGGGGAGTGAGGGCAGGTAGGGGTGTGAAGAGTGGACAGAGAGAAACAGGGCAGTGAGGGCAGGTAGGGGATGTGAAGAGGGGACGGAGAGAAGCAGGGGAGTGAGGGCAGGTAGGAGATGTGAAGAGTGGACAGAGAGAAGCAGGGGAGTGAGGGCAGGTAGGGGTGTGAAGAGTGGACAGAGAGAAGCAGGGCAGTGAGGGCAGGTAGGGGATGTGAAGAGTGGACAGAGAGAAGCAGGGGGGTGAGGGCAGGTAGGGGATGTGAAGAGTGGACAGAGAGAAGCAGGGAAATGAGGGCAGCTAGGAGATGTGAAGAGTGGATATAGAGAAGCAGGGGAGTGAGGGCAAGTAGGGGATGTGAAGAGTGGACAGAGAGAAGCAGGGGAGTGAGGGCAGGTAGGGGTTGTGAAGAGGGGACGGAGAGAAGCAGGGGAGTGACGGCATGTAGGGTACGTGAAGAGTGGACAGAGAGAAGCAGGGGAGTGAGGGCAGGTAGGGGTGTGAAGAGTAGACAGAGAGAAGCAGGGGGTGAGGGCAGGTAGGAGATGTGAAGAGTGGACAGAGAGAAGCAGGGGGGTGAGGGCAGGTAGGGGATGTGAAGAGTGGACAGAGAGAAGCAGGGGAGTGAGGGCAGGTAGGGGTTGTGAAGAGGGGACGGAGAGAAGCAGGGGAGTGACGGCATGTAGGGTACGTGAAGAGTGGACAGAGAGAAGCAGGGGAGTGAGGGCAGGTAGGGGGTGTGAAGAGTAGACAGAGAGAAGCAGGGGGTGAGGGCAGGTAGGGGATGTGAAGAGTGGACAGAGAGAAGCAGGGAAATGAGGGCAGCTAGGAGATGTGAAGAGTGGATGGAGAGAAGCAGGGGAGTGAGGGCAGGTAGGGGATGTGAAGAGTAGACAGAGAGAAGCAGGGTAGTGAGGGCAGGTAGGGAATGTGAAGAGTGGATGGAGAGAAGCAGGGGGTGAGGGCAGGTAGGGGATGTGAAGAGTGGACAGAGAGAAGCAGGGGAGTGAGGGCAGGTAGGGGATGTGAAGATTGGACAGAGAGAAGCAGGGTAGTGAGGGCAGGTAGGGGATGTGAAGAGTGGACAGAGAGAAGCAGGGAGGTGAGGGCAGGTAGGGGATGTGAAGAGTGGATAGAGAGAAGCAGGGGAGTGAGGGCAGGTAGGAGATGTGAAGAGTGGACAGAGAGAAGCAGGGGAGTGAGGGCAGGTAGGAGATGTGAAGAGTGGACAGAGAGAAGCAGGGGAGTGAGGGCAGGTAGGGGATGTGAAGAGTGGAATAAGAGAAGCAGGGGAGTGAGGTCAGGTAGAGGATGTGAAGAGTGGATAGAGAGAAGCAGGCTAGTGAGGGCATGTAGGGGATGTGAAGAGTGGACAGAGAGAAGCAGGGGAGTGAGGGCAGGTAGGGGATGTGAAGATGGACAGAGAGAAGCAGGGGGTGAGGGCAGGTAGGGGATGTGAAGAGTGGATAGAGAGAAGCAGGGGAGTGAGGGCAGGTAGGGGATGTGAAGAGTGGACAGAGAGAAGCAGGGGAGTGAGGGCAGGTAGGGGATGTGAAGAGTGGACAGAGAGAAGCAGGGCAGTGAGGGCAGGTAGGGGATGTGAAGAGTGGACAGAGAGAAGCAGGGGGTGAGGGCAGGTAGGGGATTTGAAGAGTGGACAGAGAGAAGCAGTGGGGTGAGGGCAGGTAGGGGATGTGAAGGGTGGATGGAGAGAAGCAGGGGAGTGGGGGCAGGTAGGAGATGTGAAGAGTGGATGGAGAGAAGCAGGGGAGTGAGGGCAAGTAGGGGATGTGAAGAGTGGACAGAGAGAAGCAGGGGAGTGAGGGCAGGTAGGGGATGTGAAGAGTGGATAGAGAGAAGCAGGAGAGTGAGGGCAGGTAGGGGATGTGAAGAGTGGACAGAGAGAAGCAGGGGGTGAGGGCAGGTAGGGGATGTGAAGCGTGGATAGAGAGAAGCAGGGTAGCGAGGGCAGGTAGGGGATGTGAAGCGTGGATAGAGAGAAGCAGGGTAGTGAGGGCAGGTAGGGGATGTGAAGAGTGGACAGAGAGAAGCAGGGGAGTGAGGGCAGGTAGGAGATGTGAAGAGTGGACAGAGAGAAGCAGGGTAGTGAGGGCAGGTAGGGGATGTGAAGGGTGGATAGAGAGAAGCAGGGGAGTGAGGGCAGGTAGGAGATGTGAAGAGTGGACAGAGAGAAGCAGGGGAGTGAGGGCAGGTAGGGGTGTGAAGAGTGGACAGAGAGAAGCAGGGCAGTGAGGGCAGGTAGGGGATGTGAAGAGGGGACGGAGAGAAGCAGGGGAGTGAGGGCAGGTAGGAGATGTGAAGAGTGGACAGAGAGAAGCAGGGGAGTGAGGGCAGGTAGGGGTGTGAAGAGTGGACAGAGAGAAGCAGGGCAGTGAGGGCAGGTAGGGGATGTGAAGAGTAGACAGAGAGAAGCAGGGGAGTGACGGCATGTAGGGGATGTGAAGAGTGGACAGAGAGAAGCAGGGGGTTGAGGGCAGGTAGAAGATGTGAAGAGTGGATGGAGAGAAGCAGGGGAGTGAGGGCAGGTAGGGGATGTGAAGAGTAGACAGAGAGAAGCAGGGTAGTGAGGGCAGGTAGGGGATGTGAAGAGTGGATGGAGAGAAGCAGGAGGGTGAGGGCAGGTAGGGGATGTGAAGAGTAGACAGAGAGAAGCAGGGAAGTGAGGGCAGGTAGGGGATGTGAAGAGTAGACAGAGAGAAGCAGGGGAGTGATGGCAGGTAGGGGATGTGAAGAGTAGACAGAGAGAAGCAGGGGAGTGAGGGCAGGTAGCGGATGTGAAGAGTGGATGGAGAGAAGCAGGGGGGTGAGGGCAGGTAGGGGATGTGAAGAGTAGACAGAGAGAAGCAGGGGTGTGAGGGCAGGTAGGGGATGTGAAGAGTGGACAGAGAGAGGCAGGGAGTGAGGGCAGGTAGGAGTTGTGAAGAGTGGACAGAGAGAAGCAGGGGAGTGATGGCAGGTAGGGGATGTGAAGTGTGGATGGAGAGAAGCAGGGGAGTGAGGGCAGGTAGGAGATGTGAAGAGTGGACAGAGAGAAGCAGGGGGGTGAGGGCAGGTAGGGGATGTGAAGTGTGGATGGAGAGAAGCAGGGGAGTGAGAGCAGGTAGTGGTTGTGAAGTGTGGATGGAGAGAAGCAGGGGAGTGAGGGCAGGTAGGGGGTGAGTCTGGATGATTACGTGTGGTAATGAACAGGTGAGTGAGGGCAGGTAGGGGATGAGTCTGTTTGATTACGTGTGGTGATGAACAGGTGAGTGAGGGCAGGTAGGAGATGAGTCTGGTTGATTAGGTGTGGTGATGAACAGGTGAGTGAGGGCAGGTAGGAGATGAGTCTGGTTGATTAGGTGTGGTGATGAACAGGTGAGTGAGGGCAGGTAGGGGATGAGTCTGGTTGATTAGGTGTGGTGATGAACAGGTGAGTGAGGGCAGGTAGGGGATGAGTCTGGTTGATTACGTGTGGTGATGAACATGTGAGTGAGGGCAGGTAGGGGATGTGAAGAGTGGACGGAGAGAAGCAGGGGAGTGATGGCAGGTAGGGGATGTGAAGAGTGGACAGAGAGAAGCAGGGGAGTGAGGGCAGGTAGGGGTTGTGAAGAGTGGACGGAGAGAAGCAGGGGAGTGAGGGCAGGTAGGGGTTGTGAAGAGTGGACGGAGAGAAGCAGGGTAGTGAGGGCAGGTAGGGGATGTGAAGAGTGGACAGAGAGAAGCAGGGGGTGAGGGCAGGTAGGGGATGTGAAGTGTGGACGGAGAGAAGCAGGGGAGTGAGGGCAGGTAGGGGTTGTGAAGAGTGGATAGAGAGAAGCAGGGGAGTGATGGCAGGTAGGGGATGTGAAGAGTGGACAGAGAGAAGCAGGGGGTTGAGGGCAGGTAGAAGATGTGAAGAGTGGATGGAGAGAAGCAGGGTAGTGAGGGCAGGTAGGGGATGTGAAGAGTAGACAGAGAGAAGCAGGGGAGTGAGGGCAGGTAGGGGATGTGAAGAGTAGACAGAGAGAAGCAGGGGAGTGAGGGCAGGTAGGGGATGTGAAGAGTAGACAGAGAGAAGCAGGGGAGTGAGGGCAGGTAGGGGATTTGAAGAGTGGACAGAGAGAGGCAGGGAGTGAGGGCAGGTAGGAGTTGTGAAGAGTGGACAGAGAGAAGCAGGGGAGTGATGGCAGGTAGGGGAGGTGAAGTGTGGATGGAGAGAAGCAGGGGAGTGAGGGCAGGTAGGAGATGTGAAGAGTGGACAGAGAGAAGCAGGGGGGTGAGGGCAGGTAGGGGATGTGAAGAGTGGATGGAGAGAAGCAGGGAAATGAGGGCAGCTAGGAGATGTGAAGAGTGGATATAGAGAAGCAGGGGAGTGAGGGCAAGTAGGGGATGTGAAGAGTGGACAGAGAGAAGCAGGGGGTTGAGGGCAGGTAGAAGATGTGAAGAGTGGATGGAGAGAAGCACGGTAGTGAGGGCAGGTAGGGGATGTGAAGAGTAGACAGAGAGAAGCAGGGTAGTGAGGGCAGGTAGGGGATGTGAAGAGTGGATGGAGAGAAGCAGGAGGGTGAGGGCAGGTAGGGGATGTGAAGAGTAGACAGAGAGAAGCAGGGGAGTGAGGGCAGGTAGGGGATGTGAAGAGTAGACAGAGAGAAGCAGGGGAGTGAGGGCAGGTAGGGGATGTGAAGAGTGGATGGAGAGAAGCAGGGGGGTGAGGGCAGGTAGGGGATGTGAAGAGTAGACAGAGAGAAGCAGGGATGTGAGGGCAGGTAGGGGATTTGAAGAGTGGACAGAGAGAGGCAGGGAGTGAGGGCAGGTAGGAGTTGTGAAGAGTGGACAGAGAGAAGCAGGGGAGTGATGGCAGGTAGGGGAGGTGAAGTGTGGATGGAGAGAAGCAGGGGAGTGAGGGCAGGTAGGAGATGTGAAGAGTGGACAGAGAGAAGCAGGGGGGTGAGGGCAGGTAGGGGATGTGAAGTGTGGATGGAGAGAAGCAGGGGAGTGAGGGCAGGTAGGAGATGTGAAGAGTGGACAGAGAGAAGCAGGGGGGTGAGGGCAGGTAGGGGATGTGAAGTGTGGATGGAGAGAAGCAGGGGAGTGAGAGCAGGTAGTGGTTGTGAAGTGTGGATGGAGAGAAGCAGGGGAGTGAGGGCAGGTAGGGGGTGAGTCTGGATGATTGCGTGTGGTAATGAACAGGTGAGTGAGGGCAGGTAGGGGATGAGTCTGTTTGATTACGTGTGGTGATGAACAGGTGAGTGAGGGCAGGTAGGAGATGAGTCTGGTTGATTAGGTGTGGTGATGAACAGGTGAGTGAGGGCAGGTAGGAGATGAGTCTGGTTGATTAGGTGTGGTGATGAACAGGTGAGTGAGGGCAGGTAGGGGATGAGTCTGGTTGATTAGGTGTGGTGATGAACAGGTGAGTGAGGGCAGGTAGGGGATGAGTCTGGTTGATTACGTGTGGTGATGAACATGTGAGTGAGGGCAGGTAGGGGATGTGAAGAGTGGACAGAGAGAAGCAGGGGAGTGAGGGCAGGTAGGGGTTGTGAAGAGTGGACAGAGAGAAGCAGGGGAGTGATGGCAGGTAGGGGATGTGAAGAGTGGACAGAGAGAAGCAGGGGAGTGAGGGCAGGTAGGGGTTGTGAAGAGTGGACGGAGAGAAGCAGGGGAGTGAGGGCAGGTAGGGGATGTGAAGAGTGGACAGAGAGAAGCAGGGGGTGAGGGCAGGTAGGGGATGTGAAGTGTGGACGGAGAGAAGCAGGGGAGTGAGGGCAGGTAGGGGTTGTGAAGAGTGGATAGAGAGAAGCAGGGGAGTGATGGCAGGTAGGGGATGTGAAGAGTGGACAGAGAGAAGCAGGGTAGTGAGGGCAGGTAGGGGATGTGAAAAGTGGACAGAGAGAAGCAGGGGAGTGAGGGCAGGTAGGGGATGTGAGGAGTGGTTAGAGAGATGCAGGGAGGTGAGGGCAGGTAGGGGTTGTGAAGAGTGGACAGAGAGAAGCAGGGTAGTGAGGGCAGGTAGGGATGTGAAGAGTGGTTAGAGAGATGCAGGGAGGTGAGGGCAGGTAGGGGATGTGAAGAGTGGACAGAGAGAAGCAGGGGGGTGAGGGCAGGTAGGGGATGTGAAGAGTGGACAGAGAGAAGCAGGGTAGTGAGGGCAGGTAGGGATGTGAAGAGTGGTTAGAGAGATGCAGGGAGGTGAGGGCAGGTAGGGGATGTGAAGAGTGGACAGAGAGAAGCAGGGTAGTGAGGGCAGGTAGGGATGTGAAGAGTGGTTAGAGAGATGCAGGGAGGTGAGGGCAGGTAGGGGATGTGAAGAGTGGACATAGAGAAGCAGGGGGTGAGGGCAGGTAGGAGATGTGAAGAGTGGACAGAGAGAAGCAGGGGGTGAGGGCATGTAGGAGATGTGAAGAGTGGATGGAGAGTAGCAGGGGAGTGGGTGCAGGTAGGGGATGTGAAGGGTGGATAGAGAGAAGCAGGGGAGTGAGGGCAGGTAGGGGATGTGAAAAGTGGATGGAGAGAAGCAGGGGAGTGAGGGCAGGTAGGGGATGAGTCTGGTTGATTACGTGTGGTGATGAACAGGTGAGTGAGGGCAGGTAGGGGATGAGTCTGGTTGATTACGTGTGGTGATGAACAGGTGAGTGATGGCAGGTAGGGGATGAGTCTGGTTGATTACGTGTTGTGATGAACAGGTGAGTGAGGGCAGGTAGGAGATGAGTCTGGTTGATTACGTGTGGTGATGAACAGGTGAGTGAGGGCAGGTAGGGGATGAGTCTGGTTGATTAGGTGTGGTGATGAACAGGTGAGTGAGGGCAGGTAGGAGATGAGTCTGGTTGATTACGTGTGGTGATGAACAGGTGAGTGAGGGCAGGTAGGGGATGAGTCTGGTTGATTAGGTGTGGTGATGAACATGTGAGTGAGGGCAGGTAGGGGATGTGAAGAGTGGATGGAGAGAAGCAGCGGAGTGAGGGCAGGTAGGGGATTTGAAGAGTTGATGGAGAGAAGCAGCGGAGTGAGGGCAGGTAGGGGATGTGAAGAGTGGATGGAGAGAAGCAGGGGAGTGAGGGCATGTAGGGGATGTGAAGAGTGGACAGAGAGAAGCAGGGGAGTGAGGGCAGGTACGGGATGTGAAGAGTGGACAGAGAGAAGCAGGGTAGTAAGGGCAGGTAGGGGATGTGAAGAGTGGACAGAGAGAAGCAGGGGAGTAAGGGCAGGTAGGGGATGTGAAGAGTGGACAGAGAGAAGCAGGGGAGTGAGGGCAGGTAGGGGATGTGAAGAGTGGACAGAGAGAAGCAGGGGGTGAGGGCAGGTAGGGGATGTGAAGAGTGGACAGAGAGAAGCAGGGGGTGAGGGCAGGTAGGGGATGTGAAGAGTGGACAGAGAGAAGCAGGGGGGGAGGGCAGGTAGGGGATGTGAAGAGTGGACAGAGAGAAGCAGGGGGTGAGGGCAGGTAGGGGATGTGAAGAGTGGATAGAGAGAAGCAGTGGAGTGAAGGCAGGTAGGGGATGTGAAGAGTGGATGAGAGAAGCAGGGGAGTGAGGGCACGTAGGGGATGTGAAGAGTGGACAGAGAGAAGCAGGGGGGTGAGGGCAGGTAGAAGATGTGAAGAGTGGATGGAGAGAGGCAGGGGAGTGAGGGCAGGTAGGGGATGTGAAGAGTGGACAGAGAGAAGCAGGGGGTGAGGGCAGGTAGGGGATGTGAAGAGTGGATGGAGAGAAGCAGGGGAGTGAGGGCAGGTAGGGGATGTGAAGAGTGGACAGAGAGAAGCAGGGCAGTGAGGGCAGGTAGGGGATGTGAAGAGTGGACAGAGAGAAGCAGGGGGTGAGGGCAGGTAGGGGATTTGAAGAGTGGATGGAGAGAAGCAGGGGGGTGAGGGCAGGTAGGGGCTGTGAAGAGTGGACAGAGAGAAGCAGGGGAGTAAGGGCAGGTAGGGGATGTGAAGACTGGACAGAGAGAAGCAGGGGAGTGAGGTCAGGTAGGGGATGTGAAGAGTGGACAGAGAGAAGCAGGGTAGTGAGGGCAGGTAGGGGATGTGAAGAGTGGACAGAGAGAAGCAGGGGTGTGAGGGCAGGTAGGGGATGTGAAGAGTAGACAGAGAGAAGCAGGGGTGTGAGGGCAGGTAGGGGATGTGAAGAGTGGACAGAGAGAGGCAGGGGAGTGAGGGCAGGTAGGAGATGTGACGAGTGGACAGAGAGAAGCAGGGGGTGAGGGCAGGTAGGGGATGTGAAGAGTAGACAGAGAGAAGCAGGGGTGTGAGGGCAGGTAGGGGATGTGAAGAGTGGACAGAGAGAGGCAGGGGAGTGAGGGCAGGTAGGAGATGTGACGAGTGGACAGAGAGAAGCAGGGGGTGAGGGCAGGTAGGAGATGTGAAGAGTGGATGGAGAGAAGCAGGGGAGTGGGTGCAGGTAGGGGATGTGAAGGGTGGATAGAGAGAAGCAGGGGAGTGAGGGCAGCTAGGAGATGTGATGAGTGGACAGAGAGAAGCAGGGGGGTGAGGGCAGGTAGGGGATGTGAAGAGTGGACAGAGAGAAGCAGGGTCGTGAGGGCAGGTAGGGGATGTGAAGAGTGGACGGAGAGAAGCAGGGGAGTGAGGGCATGTAGGGTACGTGAAGAGTGGACAGAGAGAAGCAGGGGTGAGGGCAGGTAGGGGATGTGAAGAGTGGACAGAGAGAAGCAGGGGGTTGAGGGCAGGTAGAAGATGTGAAGAGTGGATGGAGAGAAGCAGGGGAGTGAGGGCAGGTAGGGGATGTGAAGAGTAGACAGAGAGAAGCAGGGTAGTGAGGGCAGGTAGGGGATGTGAAGAGTGGATGGAGAGAAGCAGGAGGGTGAGGGCAGGTAGGGGATGTGAAGAGTAGACAGAGAGAAGCAGGGGAGTGAGGGCAGGTAGGGGATGTGAAGAGTAGACAGAGAGAAGCAGGGGAGTGAGGGCAGGTAGGGGATGTGAAGAGTAGACAGAGAGAAGCAGGGGAGTGAGGGCAGGTAGGGGATGTGAAGAGTGGATGGAGAGAAGCAGGGGGGTGAGGGCAGGTAGGGGATGTGAAGAGTAGACAGAGAGAAGCAGGGGTGTGAGGGCAGGTAGGGGATTTGAAGAGTGGACAGAGAGAGGCAGGGAGTGAGGGCAGGTAGGAGTTGTGAAGAGTGGACAGAGAGAAGCAGGGGAGTGATGGCAGGTAGGGGAGGTGAAGTGTGGATGGAGAGAAGCAGGGGAGTGAGGGCAGGTAGGAGATGTGAAGAGTGGACAGAGAGAAGCAGGGGGGTGAGGGCAGGTAGGGGATGTGAAGTGTGGATGGAGAGAAGCAGGGGAGTGAGGGCAGGTAGGAGATGTGAAGAGTGGACAGAGAGAAGCAGGGGGGTGAGGGCAGGTAGGGGATGTGAAGTGTGGATGGAGAGAAGCAGGGGAGTGAGAGCAGGTAGTGGTTGTGAAGTGTGGATGGAGAGAAGCAGGGGAGTGAGGGCAGGTAGGGGGTGAGTCTGGATGATTGCGTGTGGTAATGAACAGGTGAGTGAGGGCAGGTAGGGGATGAGTCTGTTTGATTACGTGTGGTGATGAACAAGTGAGTGAGGGCAGGTAGGAGATGAGTCTGGTTGATTAGGTGTGGTGATGAACAGGTGAGTGAGGGCAGGTAGGAGATGAGTCTGGTTGATTAGGTGTGGTGATGAACAGGTGAGTGAGGGCAGGTAGGGGATGAGTCTGGTTGATTAGGTGTGGTGATGAACAGGTGAGTGAGGGCAGGTAGGGGATGAGTCTGGTTGATTACGTGTGGTGATGAACATGTGAGTGAGGGCAGGTAGGGGATGTGAAGAGTGGACGGAGAGAAGCAGGGGAGTGAGGGCAGGTAGGGGTTGTGAAGAGTGGACAGAGAGAAGCAGGGGAGTGATGGCAGGTAGGGGATGTGAAGAGTGGACAGAGAGAAGCAGGGGAGTGAGGGCAGGTAGGGGTTGTGAAGAGTGGACGGAGAGAAGCAGGGGAGTGAGGGCAGGTAGGGGATGTGAAGAGTGGACAGAGAGAAGCAGGGGGTGAGGGCAGGTAGGGGATGTGAAGTGTGGACGGAGAGAAGCAGGGGAGTGAGGGCAGGTAGGGGTTGTGAAGAGTGGATAGAGAGAAGCAGGGGGGTGATGGCAGGTAGGGGATGTGAAGAGTGGACAGAGAGAAGCAGGGTAGTGAGGGCAGGTAGGGGATGTGAAGAGTGGACAGAGAGAAGCAGGGGAGTGAGGGCAGGTAGGGGATGTGAGGAGTGGTTAGAGAGATGCAGGGGGGTGAGGGCAGGTAGGGGATGTGAAGAGTGGACAGAGAGAAGCAGGGTAGTGAGGGCAGGTAGGGATGTGAAGAGTGGACAGAGAGAAGCAGGGGGGTGAGGGCAGGTAGGGGATGTGAAGAGTGGACAGAGAGAAGCAGGGTAGTGAGGGCAGGTAGGGATGTGAAGAGTGGTTAGAGAGATGCAGGGAGGTGAGGGCAGGTAGGGGATGTGAAGAGTGGACAGAGAGAAGCAGGGTAGTGAGGGCAGGTAGGGATGTGAAGAGTGGTTAGAGAGATGCAGGGAGGTGAGGGCAGGTAGGGGATGTGAAGAGTGGACAGAGAGAAGCAGGGGGTGAGGGCAGGTAGGAGATGTGAAGAGTGGATGGAGAGTAGCAGGGGAGTGGGTGCAGGTAGGGGATGTGAAGGGTGGATAGAGAGAAGCAGGGGAGTGAGGGCAGGTAGGGGATGTGAAAAGTGGATGGAGAGAAGCAGGGGAGTGAGGGCAGGTAGGGGATGAGTCTGGTTGATTACGTGTGGTGATGAACAGGTGAGTGAGGGCAGGTAGGGGATGAGTCTGGTTGATTACGTGTGGTGATGAACAGGTGAGTGATGGCAGGTAGGGGATGAGTCTGGTTGATTACGTGTTGTGATGAACAGGTGAGTGAGGGCAGGTAGGAGATGAGTCTGGTTGATTACGTGTGGTGATGAACAGGTGAGTGAGGGCAGGTAGGGGATGAGTCTGGTTGATTAGGTGTGGTGATGAACAGGTGAGTGAGGGCAGGTAGGGAATGAGTCTGGTTGATTACGTGTGGTGATGAACATGTGAGTGAGGGCAGGTAGGGGATGTGAAGAGTGGATGGAGAGAAGCAGCGGAGTGAGGGCAGGTAGGGGATTTGAAGAGTTGATGGAGAGAAGCAGCGGAGTGAGGGCAGGTAGGGGATGTGAAGAGTGGATGGAGAGAAGCAGGGGAGTGAGGGCATGTAGGGGATGTGAAGAGTGGACAGAGAGAAGCAGGGGAGTGAGGGCAGGTACGGGATGTGAAGAGTGGACAGAGAGAAGCAGGGTAGTAAGGGCAGGTAGGGGATGTGAAGAGTGGACAGAGAGAAGCAGGGGAGTAAGGGCAGGTAGGGGATGTGAAGAGTGGACAGAGAGAAGCAGGGGAGTGAGGGCAGGTAGGGGATGTGAAGAGTGGACAGAGAGAAGCAGGGGGTGAGGGCAGGTAGGGGATGTGAAGAGTGGACAGAGAGAAGCAGGGGGTGAGGGCAGGTAGGGGATGTGAAGAGTGGACAGAGAGAAGCAGGGGGGGAGGGCAGGTAGGGGATGTGAAGAGTGGACAGAGAGAAGCAGGGGGTGAGGGCAGGTAGGGGATGTGAAGAGTGGATAGAGAGAAGCAGTGGAGTGAAGGCAGGTAGGGGATGTGAAGAGTGGATGAGAGAAGCAGGGGAGTGAGGGCACGTAGGGGATGTGAAGAGTGGACAGAGAGAAGCAGGGGGGTGAGGGCAGGTAGAAGATGTGAAGAGTGGATGGAGAGAGGCAGGGGAGTGAGGGCAGGTAGGGGATGTGAAGAGTGGACAGAGAGAAGCAGGGGGTGAAGGCAGGTAGGGGATGTGAAGAGTGGACAGAGAGAAGCAGGGGAGTGAGGGCAGGTAGGAGATGTGAAGAGTGGATGGAGAGAAGCAGGGGAGTGAGGGCAGGTAGGGGATGTGAAGAGTGGACAGAGAGAAGCAGGGCAGTGAGGGCAGGTAGGGGATGTGAAGAGTGGACAGAGAGAAGCAGGGGGTGAGGGCAGGTAGGGGATTTGAAGAGTGGATGGAGAGAAGCAGGGGGGTGAGGGCAGGTAGGGGCTGTGAAGAGTGGACAGAGAGAAGCAGGGGAGTAAGGGCAGGTAGGGGATGTGAAGACTGGACAGAGAGAAGCAGGGGAGTGAGGTCAGGTAGGGGATGTGAAGAGTGGACAGAGAGAAGCAGGGTAGTGAGGGCAGGTAGGGGATGTGAAGAGTGGACAGAGAGAAGCAGGGGTGTGAGGGCAGGTAGGGGATGTGAAGAGTAGACAGAGAGAAGCAGGGGTGTGAGGGCAGGTAGGGGATGTGAAGAGTGGACAGAGAGAGGCAGGGGAGTGAGGGCAGGTAGGAGATGTGACGAGTGGACAGAGAGAAGCAGGGGGTGAGGGCAGGTAGGGGATGTGAAGAGTAGACAGAGAGAAGCAGGGGTGTGAGGGCAGGTAGGGGATGTGAAGAGTAGACAGAGAGAAGCAGGGGTGTGAGGGCAGGTAGGGGATGTGAAGAGTGGACAGAGAGAGGCAGGGGAGTGAGGGCAGGTAGGAGATGTGACGAGTGGACAGAGAGAAGCAGGGGGTGAGGGCAGGTAGGAGATGTGAAGAGTGGATGGAGAGAAGCAGGGGAGTGGGTGCAGGTAGGGGATGTGAAGGGTGGATAGAGAGAAGCAGGGGAGTGAGGGCAGCTAGGAGATGTGAAGAGTGGACAGAGAGAAGCAGGGGGGTGAGGGCAGGTAGGGGATGTGAAGAGTGGACAGAGAGAAGCAGGGTCGTGAGGGCAGGTAGGGGATGTGAAGAGTGGACGGAGAGAAGCAGGGGAGTGAGGGCATGTAGGGTACGTGAAGAGTGGACAGAGAGAAGCAGGGGTGAGGGCAGGTAGGGGATGTGAAGAGTGGATGGAGAGAAGCAGGGAAGTGAGGGCAGGTAGGAGATGTGAAGAGTGGATGGAGAGAAGCAGGGGGTGAGGGCAGGTAGGGGATGTGAAGAGTGGATGGAGAGAAGCAGGGGTGTGAGGGCAGGTAGGGGATGTGAAGAGTAGACTGAGAGAAGCAGGGGTGTGAGGGCAGGTAGGGGATGTGAAGAGTGGACAGAGAGAGGCAGGGGAGTGAGGGCAGGTAGGAGATGTGACGAGTGGACAGAGAGAAGCAGGGGGTGAGGGCAGGTAGGGGATGTGAAGAGTAGACAGAGAGAAGCAGGGGTGTGAGGGCAGGTAGGGGATGTGAAGAGTGGACAGAGAGAGGCAGGGGAGTGAGGGCAGGTAGGAGATGTGACGAGTGGACAGAGAGAAGCAGGGGGTGAGGGCAGGTAGGAGATGTGAAGAGTGGATGGAGAGAAGCAGGGGAGTGGGTGCAGGTAGGGGATGTGAAGGGTGGATAGAGAGAAGCAGGGGAGTGAGGGCAGCTAGGAGATGTGAAGAGTGGACAGAGAGAAGCAGGGGGTGAGGGCAGGTAGGGGATGTGAAGAGTGGACAGAGAGAAGCAGGGTCGTGAGGGCAGGTAGGGGGTGTGAAGAGTGGACGGAGAGAAGCAGGGGAGTGAGGGCAGGTAGGAGATGTGAAGAGTGGATGGAGAGAAGCAGGGGAGTGAGGGCAAGTAGGGGATGTGAAGAGTGGACAGAGAGAAGCAGGGGAGTGAGGGCAGGTAGGGGATGTGAAGAGTGGACAGAGAGAAGCAGGGGGGTGAGTGCAGGTAGGGGATGTGAAGAGTTGACAGAGAGAAGCAGGGGGTGAGGGCAGGTAGGGGATGTGAAGCGTGGATGAGAGAAGCAGGGGAGTGAGGGCAGGTAGGGGATGTGAAGAGTGGATAGAGAGAAGCAGGGGAGTGAGGGCAGGTAGGAGATGTGAAGAGTGGATGAGAGAAGCAGGGGAGTGAGGGCAGGTAGGGGATGTGAAGAGTGGACAGAGAGAAGCAGGGGGTGAGGGCAGGTAGAAGAGGTGAAGAGTGGACAGAGAGAAGCAGGGGGGTGAGGGCAGGTAGGAGATGTGAAGAGTGGATGGAGAGAAGCAGGGGGGTGAGGGCAGGTAGGGGATGTGAAGAGTGGACAGAGAGAAGCAGGGGGGTGAGGGCAGGTAGAAGAGGTGAAGAGTGGACAGAGAGAAGCAGGGGGGTGAGGGCAGGTAGGAGATGTGAAGAGTGGATGGAGAGAAGCAGGGGGGTGAGGGCAGGTAGGGGATGTGAAGAGTGGATGGAGAGAAGCAGGGGGGTGAGGGCAGGTAGGGGATGTGAAGAGTGGACAGAGAGAAGCAGGGGTGTGAGGGCAGGTAGAAGATGTGAAGAGTGGATGGAGAGAAGCAGGGGAGTGAGGGCAGGTAGGGGATGTGAAGAGTAGACAGAGAGAAGCAGGGGAGTGAGGGCAGGTAGGGGATGTGAAGAGTGGATGGAGAGAAGCAGGGGGGTGAGGGCAGGTAGGAGATGTGAAGAGTGGATGGAGAGAAGCAGGGGGGTGAGGGCAGGTAGGGGATGTGAAGAGTAGACAGAGAGAAGCAGGGGAGTGAGGGCAGGTAGGGGATGTGAAGTGTAGACAGAGAGAAGCAGGGGAGTGAGGGCAGGTAGGGGATGTGAAGAGTAGACAGAGAGAAGCAGGGGAGTGAGGGCAGGTAGGGGATGTGAAGAGTGGACAGAGAGAGGCAGGGGAGTGAGGGCAGGTAGGGGATGTGAAGAGTAAACAGAGAGAAGCAGGGGTGTGAGGGCAGGTAGGGGATGTGAAGAGTGGACAGAGAGAGGCAGGGGAGTGAGGGCAGGTAGGAGTTGTGAAGAGTGGACAGAGAGAAGCAGGGGTATGAGGGCAGGTAGGGCATGTGAAGTGTGGATGGAGAGAAGCAGGGGAGTGAGGGCAGGTAGGGGTTGTGAAGAGTGGACAGAGAGAAGCAGGGGGTGAGGGCAGGTAGGGGATGTGAAGTGTGGATGGAGAGAAGCAGGGGAGTGAGGGCAGGTAGGGGTTGTGAAGTGTGGATGGAGAGAAGCAGGGGAGTGAGGGCAGGTATGGGATGTGAAGAGTGGACAGAGAGAAGCAGGGGGTGAGGGCATGTAGGGGATGTGAAGTGTGGATGGAGAGAAGCAGGGGAGTGAGGGCAGGTAGGAGATGAGTCTGGTTGATTACGTGTGGTGATGAACAGCTGAGTGAGGGCAGGTAGGGGATGAGTGTGGTTGATTAGGTGTGGTGATGAACAGGTGAGTGAAGTGGATATTATTGTACCTGTACATACAATAGTCTAGTGGCTGTTGATTAAATATGCTGAATTTATAAACAGAACTGACTTCATAAACATTTTAGAACAGGCACCAGCAGGTTCTTCAGATCGGTAGGGCAGAAAAAGTCGGGGGTATCGTATGAAACGGTACTACGGTTTTCTAAAACGTTGGTATCATAAGTATCATGATGTTTTGGTACCGTGATATTACCGTTACCGTGGTGCCAGTACAACGCTAAGTGAATCCAATCCCAAACCTCAATAACAACAAGTGGTTGTGTTGGTTAAATAACAGGGATTATTCTTCTCGCTTGATCTTTTTCTGTCTCTTTCTGACTTTATTTGTCAATTTAATGTTTGTGTGTGAAGTATTATTTCAGTTGAGATGGACAAGACCAATGATTAACAATCCCTCTTTGATAGTGCTTAGCATTGATTGAACTTATGCATAAACACACACACACACACACACACACACACACACACACACACACGCACACGCACACAGACACACACAGCTCCTCCTATCTTCCTCCTCTCCGCTTGAGACATGCTGTATTTGTTGTACTTATTAGCGAATAGCAGAGGCCTGAGCTGGTTCTAGTTACACATGAAAGTGAAATGTGACTTCCTAAGCTTGTCATGTATCAAAATGTTGTGCTGGCAATTGTTAAAAAATGTTTTAGCTATGAAGCAGCCCGGCCATGCTTTTCAGCTGAGCTGCCAGAGATGGATTGCTTTCTGGAGATTTTGACAGGTGTAATTGTTAAGGCGTCATCTGTTCTTGTTTGAAAGACATTTTATCCAACTGTAGGACTTGCCTTCTAATCTTTCTCCCATCATTCCATTCTTTGCTTGCCACTAGACAAATCCCCTGTTATTGGAGCAGATGGTAGAGAAATCCATTCTCATGATAAGTTGCTACTAGTTTGCATTTAGATAACCTGCAAAATGTTTACAATTTACTACTGTGCCTCCAACCATAACTTCTCCTTTTCTTAGTATAGATTTGACTTACTTGAATCAAATTATATCAATCTTGATGATTATTTTAAAATAAGGGGTAAAGCAACACACAGCAAACAGGAACAAACGAAACAGGGTCCGGTAATGCATTTTGACTCTGGCCCAGAGTGCAATAGCTAGCAGCATCAAACAGCTGACAACAGAGGGTGATTTCATTTATTTAACCTTTATTTAACTGATCAGGTGAATCCAGGTGAAAGCTTAATCCCGTATTGATGTCACCTGTTAAATCCACTTCAATCAGTGTGGATGAAGGGGAGGAGACAGGTTACAGAAGGATTTTAAGCCTTGAGAAAATTGAGACATGGATTGTGTATGTGTGCCATTCAGAGGGTGAATGGACAAGACAAAAGATTGAAAAGTGCCTTTTTACGGGGTTTGGTTGTAGGTGTCATATGCATTGGTTTGAGTTTGTCAAGAACTGCAACGCTGCTGGGGTTTTCACAATCTGCAGTTTCCTGTGTGTATCAAGGATGGTCCACCACCCAAAGGACATCCAGCCAACTTTTATTTTTATTTTATTTATTTCACCTTTATTTAACCAGGTAGGCAAGTTGAGAACAAGTTCTCATTTACAATTGCGACCTGGCCAAGATAAAGCAAAGCAGTTCGACAACATACAAAAACACAGAGTTACACATGGAGTAAAACAACATACAATCAATGATGCAGTAGAAGAAAAAAAAATAAGACTATATACAATGTGAGCAAATGATGTGAGATAAGGGAGGTAAAGGCAAAAAAATGCCATGGTGGCAAAGTAAATAAAGTATAGCAAGAAAAACACTGGAATGGTAGATTTGTAGTTTGAAGAAAGTTCAAAGATAAAATATAAATAATATGGTGCAAAGGAGCAAAATAAATAAAATAAATAAATACAGTAGGGGAAGAGGTAGTAGTTTGGGCTAAATTATAGATGGGCTATGTACAGGTGCAGTGATCTGTGAGCTGCTCTGACAGCTGGTGCTTAAAGCTAGTGAGGGAGATAAGTGTTTCCAGTTTCAGAGATTTTTGTAGTTCGTTCCAGTCATTGGCAGCAGAGAACTGGAAGGAGAGACGACCAAAGGAGGAGTTGGCTTTAGGGGTGACCAGAGAGATATACCTGCTGGAGCGCGTGCTACAGGTGGGTGCTGCTATGGTGACCAGTGAGCGGAGATAAGGGGGGACTTTACCTAGCAGAGTCTTGTAGATGACCTGGAGCCAATGTGTTTGGCGACGATTATGAAGCGAAGGCCAGCCAACGAGAGCGTACAGGTCGCAGTGGTGGGTAGTATATGGGGCTTTGGTGACAAAACGGATGGCACTGTGATAGACTGCATCCAGCTTGTTGAGTAGGGTATTGGAAGCTATTTTGTAAATGACATCGCCGAAGTCGAGGATTGGTAGGATGGTCAGTTTTACGAGGGTATGTTTGGCAGCATGAGTGAAGGATGCTTTGTTGCGAAATAGGAAGCCAATTCGAGATTTCACTTTGGATTGGAGATGATTGATGTGAGTCTGGAAGGAGAGTTTACAGTCTAACCAGACACCTAGGTATTTGTAGTTGTCCACAAATTCTAAGTTAGAACCGTCCAGAGAAGTGATGCTGGACAGGCGGGCAGGTGCAGGCAGCGATCGGTTGAAGAGCATGCATTTAGTTTTACTTGTGTTTAGGAGCAGTTGGAGACCACGGAAGGAGAGTTGAATGGCATTGAAGCTCGTCTGGAGGGTTGTTAACACAGTGTCCAAAGAAGGGCCAGAAGTGTACAGAATGGTGTCGTCTGCGTAGAGGTGGATCAGAGATTCACCAGCAGCAAGAGCGACATCATTTATGTATACAGAGAAAAGAGTTGGCCCAAGAATTGAACCCTGTGGTACCCCCATAGAGACTGCCAGAGGTCCAGACAGTAGGCCCTCCGATTTGACACACTGAACTCTGTCAGAGAAGTAGTTGGTGAACCAGGCGACGCAATCGTTTGAGAAACCAAGGCTACTGAGTCTGCCGATGAGGATGTGGTGATTAACAGAGTCAAAAGCTTTGGCCAGGTCAATGAATACGGCAGCACAGTATTGTTTCTTATCGATGGCGGTTACGATGTCGTTTAGGACCTTGAGCGTGGCTGAGGTGCACCCATGACCAGCTCTGAAACCAGATTGCATAGCGGAGAGGGTGCGGTGGGATTCGAAATGGTCGGTAATCTGTTTGTTGACTTGGCTTTCGAAGACCTTAGAAAGGCAGGGTAGGATGGATATAGGTCTGTAGCAATTAGGGTCAAGAGTGTCACCTCCTTTGAAGAGGGGGATGACAGCAGCTGCTTTCCAATCTATGGGAATCTCAGACGACACGAAAGAGAGGTTGAACAGGCTAGTAATAGGGGTTGCAATAATTTCGGCAGATAATTTTAGAAAGAAAGGGTCCAGATTGTCAAGCCCAGCTGATTTGTAGGGGTCCAGATTTTGCAGCTCTTTCAGAACATCAGCTGAATGGATTTGGGAGAAGGAGAAATGGGGGAGGCTTGGGCGAGTAGCTGTGGGGGGTGCAGTGCTGTTGAATGCAGTAGGGGTAGTTAGGTGGAAAGCATGGCCAGCCGTAGAAAAATGCTTATTGAAATTCTCAATTATAGTGGGCTTATCGGTGGTGACAGAGTTTCCTATCCTCAGTGCAGTGGGCAGTTGGGAGGAGGTGTTCTTATTCTCCATGGACTTTACAATGTCCCAGAACTTTTTAGAGTTGGAGTTGCACAAAGCGAATTTCTGTTTGAAAAAGCTAGCCTTGGCGTTTCTAACTGCCTGTGTGTATTGGTTTCTAACTTCCCTAAAAAGTTGCATATCGCGGGGGCAGTTCGATGCTAATGCAGAACGCCACAGGATATTTTTGTGTTGGTTAAGGGCAGTCAGGTCTGGGGAGAACCAAGGGCTATATCTGTTCCTGGTTCTAAATTTCTTGAAAGGGGCATGCTTATTTAAGATGGAGAGGAAGGCGTTTAAAAAAAATAACCAGGCATCCTCTACTGACGGGATGAGGTCAATATCCTTCCAGGATACCAGGGCCAGGTCAATTAGAAAGGCTTGCTCGTTGAAATGTTTCAGGGAGCGTTTGACAGAGATGAGTGGAGGTCGTTTGACCGCTGACCCATTACGGGTGCAGGCAATGAGGCAGTGATCGCTGAGATCTTGGTTGAAAACAGCAGAGGTGTATTTAGAGGGCACGTTGGTTAGGATGATATCTATGAGGGTGCCAGTGTTTGCGGCTTTGGGGTTGTACCTGGTGGGTTCATTAATAATTTGTGTGAGATTGAGGGCATCAAGCTTGGATTGTAGGATGGCTGGGGTGTTAAGCATGTCCCAGTTTAGGTCACCTAGTAGCACGAGCTCTGAAGATAGATGGGGGGCAATCAGTTCACATATGGTGTCCAGAGCACAACTAGGGGCCGAGGGGGGTCTTTAGCAGGCGGCAACTGTGAGAGACTTGTTTTTGGAGAGGTGGATTTTTAAAAGTAGAAGTTCAAATTGTTTGGGTACAGACCTGGATAGCAGGACAGAACTCTGCAGGCTATCTCTGCAGTAGATTGCAACACCGCCCCCTTTGGTCGTTCTATCTTGTCTGAAAACGTTGTAGTTAGGGATGAAGATTTCAGAGTTTTTGGTGGACTTCCTAAGCCAAGATTCAGACACAGCTAGGACATCCGGGTTGGCGGAGTGTGCTAAAGCAGTGAATAAAACAAACTTAGGGAGGAGGCTTCTAATGTTAACATGCATGAAACCAAGGTTATTACGGTTACAGAAGTCATCAAAAGAGAGCGCCTGGGGAGTAGGAGTGGAGCCAGGCACTGCAGGGCCTGGATTCACCTCTACATCCCCAGAGGAGCAGAGAAGAATAAGTATGAGGGTACGGCTAAAAGCTATAAGAATTGGTCGTCTGTGACGTCCAGAATAGAGAGAAAAAGGAGCAGGTTTCTGGGGGCGATAAAATAGCTTCAAGGTATAATGTACAGACAAAGGTATGGTGGGATGTGAGTACAGAGGAGGTAAACCTAGGCATTTAGTGATAGTGAGAGAGATATTGTCTCTAGAAACATCATTGAAACCAGAAGAGGTCATAGCATGTGTGGGTGGAGGAACTGAGAGGTTGGATAAGGTATAATGAGCAGGGCTAGAGGCTCTACAGTGAAATAAGCCAATAAACACTAACCTGAACAGCAATGGAGAAGCCATATTGACATTAAGGAGAGGCATGCTTAGCCGAGTGATCAAAGGGTCCAGTGAGATTCAGACAGCTAGCCGGGCCATAGGTAGCAAGCTGGTGGAAGATGGGAGGGAGGTCTGTTTTTAGCCAGCTCGTGCGTTTCCGTCTGTGGTTTAGTGGGGTTCCGTGTGGAAGGGGGGACCTGTCCAAGTTGGCAAAATAGTTAGTTATAGTGGCCCAAGAAAAGTGTCCGATAGACCTATTCAGATCGCAGCCGAAAAGACAGCTAACGATTAGCGGGCCGCAGATGGGCGATCAGGTTACGTCGCGACGGAGGGACCAGTTGGATAACTCCCTCGGGCAGATAACGTCGGTGGTCCAGTCGTGAAGACCCGATGGGGCTCCGGATCGGCAGTAAAACGGGCCAGGATAGGTGAGTTGTAGCCCAGGAGACACTTCAGCTGGCTAGCTCAGGAATAGCCCAGGAGTGGCTGACGGAACTCTTCAGCTGGCTAGCTGGCTAGCTCCGTAATAATGTGTGTTAATTCCGTGACCGACGTTGCCAATAGTCACTCAGGTAGCAGCTAGTTAGCTGCAAGATCCAGGTGTAAATGTCCAGAGCCTGCGGTAGAAATCGGGGAAAGGAGAGAGAATAGGTCCGAGTCACGCTGTACAAAAACTGGCGATAGCTTTTCGAGCTAATGGATAGCTGAGGACAGCTAACCGTGGCTAGCTGAACTACAACGTTAGCCAGTGAACTTGAACTTGAACTTGAACTTGACACACAACTGTGGGAAGCATTAGAGTCAACATGGGCCATCACTGTGGAAATCTTTTGACACCTTGTAGTCCATGCCCTGACAAATTGAGGCTGTTCTGAGGGCAAAAGGAGGTGCAACTCAATATTAGGAAGGTATTGCTAATGTTTTATACGCTCAGTATATTGAGGCCCAATTTAGACTCTAGAATCTAGACTTCTCTCAAAGATTCAAATCACTCACTCTCCTCAAAGGAAAGAGTTTTCAGCCCCCTAAACATTTCAAGCACTTTTCTCTCTGCATAGCCACCGTTTCTAAAAATAGATTTTAACTGAACACAGGACAATCCTGTTTATGCTGTAGAATGGAAAGTATGTTTTAAAAACAGAAGATTAAAATGTGCTGTTCCGTGTAAATATGACCTTTTCCATTTTCACATCTTGCCTCAGTGGTGGGGGAATTGTAACATGAAATGAACAGTGTGTGTTTGTGGAAATGAAGAGTTGTAGTTGAAATGCTTGTGGACCTGTAGAGACCATGTAAACAAGGTATAGCTATAAAACACAACCCCATGGCTGAGGTGACAGATATCTCCTGAAAGGTGCTTTGTGTATAAATTATCGGTCTCCTTTCTCCGTCTTGTTGAGCAGGGATGAGTGCTAATTTGCATAATACTTTTAAGGACTGAAATGATACTGTCATGTAGCAGATTTAACATGCTAGCAAGGATTCTATTGCTTTGCAGCTAATTAGTATGTGAATTACAGCACATTTACATTTTAACTGCTGCTCATTTCCCTCCTCTCAGCCACAGAGAGACAGTTTAATACATTTGTCCGTTTCATGCCCAAAGAACAATTTGTATGTGGTAATGAGTGGTTTCTCTGAAATTCCAGGAGGTTTAACTCTCTTTGTTGTTTTGGCTGGAGTGGAAATGAAAACTCAGCATGATGAAGGGAAGGAAGAGGGCTGAAGGCTCTGTGGTCGTTGAATATTGAACATGGCCATGTCGTCGTTGTACTCAGTTATTTAAACATTGATAGCCAATTCCACCATGTCACATGTTAAATGTACAGTATAGTACTTACTGTACCATGCTGTGAACTGTCATCGTTTAGTTACCTTTAACCCCAATACATGTTACACTAACGTATTCATATTTTTGCAATATAGTTGCTTTTAGCACCTTATTTATAAACACTATAAGTACAGTAAGATAAAACATTGTTTTGTAAATGAATTGCAGCTTTAGTGCAGAATTGGTTATTCAAATATATTTCATGAGCAGGTTGACTGGGCAGATAAATGCCTCTAACCAGGTCTGGAAAATCTGAAATCAAGGTCTGTGTCCCAAATGGCAACCTAGGCTATTCCTATATATTGTACTAGTTTTGACTAGGGCCAGAAGTAGTACACTACAGGGGATAGGCTGCCATTTGGGACACACAGCTAGAAACAGTGCCCTGCTGTAAGTGTACACTCATGGAAAACTCATTCTAGCTGCAGCAGTCATGTTTCATATAC
The DNA here is from genome assembly GCF_965601325.2 of Salmo salar. NCBI lineage: Eukaryota > Metazoa > Chordata > Actinopteri > Salmoniformes > Salmonidae > Salmo > Salmo salar. Next base: position 33,736,618 of record NC_138299.1, read on the forward strand.
CCTTGATTTATGGTTGAAGGAGAAGATTTGCATCAGAACATAAACTCATTTTGGGAAATGACACCATCGTATCACCTTTTCAGTTTTTCCTACCCTTCAACCATATCTTAGGAATCCAGGATTTGCTTCTGTAGCATATTACTCTTTCTGAGAGAGGGACTCAAATAAAGGCGCTTTGTGATGACAGTTGTGGAAAATATGTGTTGCCATATACAGTGGTGGTGGAGTAATCTATGTTGACCACCATTTAAACAATATGAGTTATCCTCTATATAGTGCACTGCTTTTTACCAGAGCCCTATGGGCATTATATGGGCCCTGGTCAAAAGTTGTGCATTATATAGGGTATAGGGTGCCATCTGGGACGAAGCCAGAGTGACCAGGTCACCAGATAGCTGTCTGCTGAGGTAGCTAGTCTACTTATCACACCTCTTGTTTCCTCAGGAATCTTTCAAACCAACAGGAAATTAAACAAGGACCGACAGAGCAGTGTGTGTACCCTACTTCCATGTGTTATTTCAAACTGGATATCTCTAATGAAAATCATAGGCGTCAGGAGGCATGATGAAGGTTCTGCTGAGAAGCCTCTGCTGAGAGGCCTCTGGGTGCTACACGTTGTAATCATCTGATTTGGACGCTTTGGGGCCCATCACTTGATACTTTGTTTGTGTCCCAAATGTCATCCTGTTCCCTATTGAGTGCACTACTTTTGACTCGGGCCCATAGGACTTTTGTCAAAAGTAGTGCACTATATAGGGAATTGGGTTCCATTTGGGATGTGACTTTGTCAGGATGTGGTTGTTGCTCACTGCAGCAGCCGAACCCACACAACTCCTGATCCCCATCTGAAATCAAGGACAAATTGGCAATTCAACAGACTGAACTCAAAATGGTTACAAAAGGCCACACTCAGACTAATTGTGATTAGAGCAAAAACTTTGATTTCCTTCTTTCCTACCATTATTTGTCAAAATATGGGCTTGGTCCTTTCTGTGTTGCCTTTCCATCATTTACTTTCATGATTATCTTGTCTCTCTCCTGTCTCCTCTCTCCTCTCTCCTGTCTCCTCTCTCCTCTCTCCTGTCTTTTCTCTCCTTTCTCTTCTCTCTCTTCTCTCTCTTCTCTCTCTTCTCTCTCTCCTCTCCTCTCCTCTCCTCTCCTCTCCTCTCCTCTCCTCTCCTCTCCTCTCCTCTCCTCTCCTCTCCTCTCCTCTCCTCTCCTCTCTCCTTTCTCTTGTCTCTCCTCTCTCCTCCCTTCTCTCTTTTATGTCCTCTCTTTTGTCTCCTCTCTCCTCTCTCTTCTCTCTTTCTCCTTTCTTTTATCTCTCCTCTCTCCTCCCTTCTATCTTTTATGTCCTCTCTCCTCTCTCCTCTCTTCTCTCTCTCTTCTCTCTCTCCCTCTTTTCTCTCTCCTCTTTTCTCTCTCCTCTCTTCTCTCTCCTCTCTTCTCTCTCATCTTCTCCCTTCTCTCTTTTATGTCCTTTCTTCTCTCTTCTCTCTCTTCACTCTCCTCTTGTATCTCTCCTCTCTCTTTTCTCTCCTATTTTCTCTCACCTCTCTCTTCTCTCTTCTCTCTCCTCTCTTCTCTCTCCTCTTTTCTCTCTCCTATCTCTCTCCTCTCCCTCCTCTCTCTCCTCTCTCCTCTCGTCTCTCTTCTCTGTCTTCTCTCCTCTCTCCTCTTTTCTCTCTCCTCTCTCTCCTTTCTCTCCTCCCTCTTCTCTCTCCTCTCTCCTCTCTTCTCTTCTCTCTCCTTTCTGTTCTCTTGCTATTTCCTTTATCCCTCCTCTCCTCTGTTATTATTCCAGTAAGTATTTAGTAGCGCACTAGTGTGTGTGTGTGTGTGTGCGTGTGTGTGCGTGCGTGCGTGCGTGTGTGTGCCTGTGTGCGTGCGTGTGTGCGTGCGTGCGTGTGTGTGCCTGTGTGCGTGTGCGTGTGTGTGTGCGTGTGCGTGTGTGTGTGTGTGTGTGTGTGTGTGTGTGAGTGCGTCTTGTAGTTAGACTCTCAGCTAAGTGAGTCCACATCATGTAGTCAGGACTGTATGTTGTGTTTCTCCTGTGCCACTGTTTTAGCAGGAACAACAGTGTTGACTAATGCTCTAATACATTTGGACTCTCCAGTTGTCTCTCTCTATTGCACTCCCCTTTCCCTTCTGGGCAAGAGGAAAACATATGGGAGAATGCTGTTCATTGAATACAGCTCAGTGTTCAACACCATAGTGCCCTCCAAGCTAAACACTAAGCTAAGGACCCTGGGACTGAACCCTCCCTCTGCATCCTGGACTTCCTGATAGGCCACCCCCAGGAGGTGAGGGTAGGCAACAACACACCCGCCACGCTGACCCTCAACACGGGGTCCCTCAGGGGTGCGTGCTTAGTCCTTTCCTGTACTCCCTGTTCACCCACGACTGCGTGGACGCGCACAACTCCAACCCCATCATTATGTTTGCCAACGATACGACGGTGGTAGGCTTGATCACAGATGGCAATGAGATAGCCTATAGGGAGGAGGTCAGAGACCTGCCAGTGTGGTACAAGAACATCAGCCTCTCCCTCAACGTCAGCAAGACAAAGCAACTGATCGTGGACTACATGAAACGTGAGGGTTGAGCTCGCCCCCATTCACATCGACAGGGCTGTAGTGGAGTGGGTCAAGAGCTTCATGTACCTTGGTGTCCACATCACTATCATGGTCCACACAGTCGTGAAGAGGGCACGACAAGGCCTCTTATCCCTCAGGAGGATGAAAAGATTTGGTATGGACCCTCAGATCCTTAAAAGGTTCTACAGCTGCACCATTGAGAGCATCTTGACTGGCTGCATCACCACTTGGTATGGTAACTGCTTTGTATCTGACCGCAAGGCGCTGCAGAGGGTAGTGCGTACAGTACATCACTGGGCTCGATCTCCCTGCCATACAGGACCTCTATACCAGGTGGTGTCAGAGGAAGGCCCTAAAAATTGTCAAAGACTCCAGCCACCCAAGTCATAGACTGTTCTCTCTGCTACCACACGGCAAGTGGTACCGATGCACCAAGTCTGGAACCAACAGGACCCTGAACAGCTTCTACCCCCAACCATGAGACTGATAAATAGTTAGTTAAACAGTTTACCAAATAGCTGGCCGGACTCTCTGCATTGACCCTTTTTGCACAAACTTTTTTGTCTCATCACATAAACTGCTGCTACTGTCACTTAATTCCTAGTTATATGTACATATCCACCTCTATTACCTCATACACCTGCACATCAACTCGTTACGGGTTCATTTCCTCTACTCTTCCAGCCAGTAAAGTGGAGTTAAGTTGATTTTTACACAAGCTGGCATCCTTAACCATGTTGTCTCTCTAACCAGACCAGAGAGGGAGGTAGCTGGTAGTAGTAACAGTATGTACAGCATCTGAGCTGTGGCCTGGTCTGCCCCTGACCAGAAGGAAGAAGGGAAGACAGAGAAGGTAAGGGGGGGGGGGGGGATTACCATGGTGATGAGGTATGTTGTTGCCCTCCTCCAAGGTGGAGTGTCTTGGGCCTAGAGGCTGAACAGGAGCTGGTATTAGCAGGCCTCTCCCAGTAAGGGACGCTGTGGAGAAACAACGTGAACATCTCTTAAAGCCTATAAGGAGAGAAGAACAGTATGGACCACAGCCATATATACACAGTACATATATGGAAATATGTACAGTACCAGTACCAGTCAAACATTTGGACATACCTACTCATTCCAGGGTTTTTCTTAATTTTTTACTATTTTTCATGAGAGCCAGTTTCATCATAGCGCTTGATGGTTTTTGCGACTGCACTTTAAGAAACATTCAAAGTTCTTGAAATGTTCCATATTGACTGACCTTCATGTTTTAAAGTAATGATGAACTGTCTTTTCTCTTTGGTTATTTGAGCTGTTCTTGCCAAAATATGGCTATCTTCTGTATACCACCTCTACCTTGTCACAACACAAATGCATTAAGAAGGAAAAGTTTTGGAAAGGGACAGTAAGTGAGCATTTCACTGTTAGTCTGCACCTGTTGTTTATGAAGCCTTTGATGAATTGATTTGATTTGACTGAGTCTACCTGAGCAAAGAGCTTATAGCTCCCCATGTTCCTGAAAAGGCCTCGTCTAAGGGATCGTCCCAAATGGCACCCTATTTCCTTTATGGTGCGCTTTTTTGACCAGGGCCTATAGAGCTCTGGTCAAAAGTAGTGCACTATGTAGAGAATAGGCTGCCATTTGGGACGTAGCCCTAGTGTTATACTGTACTGGGTCCCTATGGGAGATGCAGTGTTAGGGATCCACCAGGAAAACAACTGTCTGGTCCTCCCCAGGCATGGAACACCTCACAGAAGAGAGATGAGAAGTTCTGTAAAAATACAGTCATATTGGAAAATATGTGGACATAGATTTACAGTCACTACAAACAGTACTGTAATATTCAGTCATTCAGCCATAGACAGCCATTGGATAGCTGTAAATATGTAGCAGTCAGTATGATATTAGTTCAGGGTCTCCTTCTGAAAGGAGGCTTGCTGCTGTGTTGTGATTGAAATGGCTAAACAGCGGCTTGCTGAACGCCCCTCTTAATGTGCTTGTCTAAACAGTAGACCCTGCCGTGTTTGACGTCTTTACTAATTTGAGTTCAGAAACCCCATGGCTCTTAGAGCTAGGGATGTTGAGGGCCATGTTTTCCGTACCACAAACATAACTGCTCTTTGACTTTCACCTTACAGTAACATATTGGTCAGACCAGACCAGGCCCCAGCCACAGTAAGAGAACTGTGGTGGATAATGGCTTGCAGTGTTTTTCTACTTTAAAGCCTTCCAGCTGAGTGGCCACAGTTAGTATTGAGGTTACCCCTCTGATGTGTGCGGAGGCAACAAAGCCAAGCCCATCACAGCCAACCCCAGCCCATCTCACCCCAGTCCATCTCAGTCTGTCCCAGCCCCTCTCAGCCCTTCCCAGATCCTCTCAGCCATTCCCAGCCCCTCCCAGATCCTCTCAGCCATTCCCAGCCCCTCCCAGCACATCTCAGCCTTTCCCAGCCCCTCCCAGCCCTTCCCAACTCCTCTCAGCCCTTCCCAGCCCCTCCCAGCCCTTCCCAGCCCCTCCCAGCCCCTCCCAGCCCCTCCCAGCCCTTCCCAGCCCCTCCCAGCCCTTCCCAGCTCCTCTCAGCCCTTCCCAGCCCCTCCCAGCACATCTCAGCCCTTCCCAGCCCCTCCCAGCCCTTCCCAGCTCCTCTCAGCCCTTCCCAGCCCCTCCCAGCTCCTCTCAGCCCTTCCCTGCCCTTCCCAGCCCCTCCCAGCCCTTCCCAGCTCCTCCCAGCCCTTCCCAGCTCCTCTCAGCCCCTCCCAGCCCCTGCCAGCCCTTCCCAGCTCCTCTCAGCCCTTCCCAGCCTCTTTCAGCCCTTCTCAGCCCCTCCCAGCCCTTCCCAGCTCCTCTCAGCCCTTCCCAGCCCCTCCCAGCACATCTCAGCCCTTCCCAGCCCCTCCCAGCCCTTCCCAGATCCTCTCAGCCATTCCCAGCCCCTCCCAGCACATCTCAGCCCTTCCCAGCCCCTCCCAGCCCTTCCCAGATCCTCTCAGCCATTCCCAGCCCCTCCCAGCACATCTCAGCCCTTCCCAGCCCCTCCCAGCCCTTCCCAGCTCCTCTCAGCCCTTCCCAGCCCCTCCCAGCACATCTCAGCCCTTCCCAGCCCCTCCCAGCCCTTCCCAGATCCTCTCAGCCATTCCCAGCCCCTCCCAGCTCCTCTCAGCCCCTCCCAGCCCTTCCCAGCTCCTCTCAGGCCTTCCCAGCCCCTCCCAGCCCTTCCCAGCTCCTTTCAGCCCCTCCCAGCCCCTGCCAGCCCTTCCCAGCTCCTCTCAGCCCTTCCCATCCTCTTTCAGCCCTTCTCAGCCCCTCCCAGCCCTTCCCAGCTCCTCTTAGCCCTTCCCAGCCCCTCCCAGCACATCTCAGCCCTTCCCAGCCCCTCCCAGCCCTTCCCAGATCCTCTCAGCCATTCCCAGCCCCTCCCAGCACATCTCAGCCCTTCCCAGCCCCTCACAGCCCTTCCCAGCTCCTCTCAGGCCTTCCCAGCCCCTCCCAGCCCTTCCCAGCCCCTCCCAGCCCTTCCCATCCCCTCCCAGCCCTTCCGAGCTCCTCTCAGCCCTTCCCAGCCCCTCCCAGCACATCTCAGCCCTTCCCAGCCCTTCCCAGCTCCTCTCAGCCCTTCCCAGCCCCTCCCAGCACATCTCAGCCCTTCCCAGCCCCTCCCAGCCCTTCCCAGCTCCTCTCAGCCCTTCCCAGCCCCTCCCAGCTCCTCTCAGCCCTTCCCTGCCCTTCCCAGCCCCTCCCAGCCCTTCCCAGCTCCTCTCAGCCCTTCCCAGCCCTTCCCAGCTCCTCTCAGCCCCTCCCAGCCCCTGCCAGCCCTTCCCAGCTCCTCTCAGCCCTTCCCAGCCTCTTTCAGCCCTTCTCAGCCCCTCCCAGCCCTTCCCAGCTCCTCTCAGCCATTCCCAGCCCCTCCCAGCACATCTCAGCCCTTCCCAGCCCCTCCCAGCCCTTCCCAGCTCCTCTCAGCCCTTCCCAGCCCCTCCCAGCCCTTCCCAGCTCCTCTCAGCCCCTCCCAGCCCCTGCCAGCCCTTCCCAGCTCCTCTCAGCCCTTCCCATCCTCTTTCAGCCCTTCTCAGCCCCTCCCAGCCCTTCCCAGCTCCTCTTAGCCCTTCTCAGCCCTTCCCAGCCCCTCCCAGCCCTTCCCAGATCCTCTCAGCCATTCCCAGCCCCTCCCAGCACATCTCAGCCCTTCCCAGCCCCTCCCAGCCCTTCCCAGCTCCTCTCAGGCCTTCCCAGCCCCTCCCAGCCCTTCCCAGCTCCTCCCAGCCCCTCCCAGCCCCTGCCAGCCCTTCCCAGCTCCTCTCAGCCCTTCCCATCCTCTTTCAGCCCTTCTCAGCCCCTCCCAGCCCCTCCCAGCTCCTCTTAGCCCTTCCCAGCCCCTCCCAGCACATCTCAGCCCTTCCCAGCCCCTCCCAGCCCTTCCCAGATCCTCTCAGCCATTCCCAGCCCCTCCCAGCACATCTCAGCCCTTCCCAGCCCCTCCCAGCCCTTCCCAGCTCCTCTCAGCCCTTCCCAGCCCCTCCCAGCCCTTCCCAGCCCCTCCCAGCCCTTCCCATCCCCTCCCAGCCCTTCCGAGCTCCTCTCAGCCCTTCCCAGCCCCTCCCAGCACATCTCAGCCCTTCCCAGCCCTTCCCAGCTCCTCTCAGCCCTTCCCAGCCCCTCCCAGCACATCTCAGCCCTTCCCAGCCCCTCCCAGCCCTTCCCAGCTCCTCTCAGCCCTTCCCAGCCCCTCCCAGCTCCTCTCAGCCCTTCCCTGCCCTTCCCAGCCCCTCCCAGCCCTTCCCAGCTCCTCTCAGCCCTTCCCAGCTCCTCTCAGCCCCTCCCAGCCCCTGCCAGCCCTTCCCAGCTCCTCTCAGCCCTTCCCAGCCTCTTTCAGCCCTTCTCAGCCCCTCCCAGCCCTTCCCAGATCCTCTCAGCCATTCCCAGCCCCTCCCAGCCCTTCCCAGATCCTCTCAGCCATTCCCAGCCACTCCCAGCACATCTCAGCCCTTCCCAGCCCCTCCCAGCCCTTCCCAGCTCCTCTCAGCCCTTCCCAGCCCCTCCCAGCCCTTCCCAGCCCCTCCCAGCCCTTCCCAGCCCCTCCCAGCCCTTCCCATCCCCTCCCAGCCCTTCCCAGCTCCTCTCAGCCCTTCCCAGCACATCCCAGCCCTTCCCAGCCCTTCCCAGCTCCTCTCAGCCCTTCCCAGCCCCTCCCAGCTCCTCTCAGCCCTTCCCAGCCCTCCCCAGCCCCTCCCAGCCCTTCCCAGCTCCTCTCAGCCCTTCCCAGCCCTTCCCAGCTCCTCCCAGCCCCTCCCAGCCCCTGCCAGCCCTTCCCAGCTCCTCTCAGCCCTTCCCAGCCTCTTTCAGCCCTTCTCAGCCCCTCCCAGCCCTTCCCAGCTCCTCTCAGCCCATCCCAGCCCCTCCCAGCACATCTCAGCCCTTCCCAGCCCCTCCCAGCACATCCCAGCCATTCCCAGCCCCTCCCAGTTCTTCCCAGCTCCTCTCAGCCCTTTCCAGCCCTTCCCAGCTCCTCTCAGCCCTTCCCAGCTCCTCTCAGCCCTTCCCAGCCCTTCCCAGCCCCTCTCAGCCCTTCCCAGCCCCTCCCAGCACCTCTCAGCCCCTCCCAGCCCAGCCAACCCCAGCCCCTCATCCCAGCCCCTCCCAGCCCATCAAAGCTCATCCCACCCTTCCCCCTCCCAGCCCAGCCTCTCGTCCCAGCCCCGCCTCTCATCCCAGCCCCTCCCAGCCAATTCCTCCCTCTTCCGCTCACAGCCCAGCCAACCCCAGCCCAGCCCACTCAGCTTTCCTTTCACTGTCTAGTTGCCAACATTAGCCTCAGACAGCCAATCATTACACAGGAAATAACACCATATGCAGGGCAATTATTTTTGTGAAAAATGACTCAGGGTTTTTATTTGTGATAAACCCCATTTCTTAGCGGAGAAATAGGATGCACAGCCGGCCCTTTCACGTCTGAGTGGAGGACTCATTCATATTTATGGCCTGCTTTGCAAAGAACATTTGATAAGCTGTCTGGTTGAAAATTAAGTTTGACTTCATTTAAAAACGCATACAAAAATTTTCACCAAATTAAAGGAAGGAAAAATCTTTGTTCATATTTTAATAAAAAAGGTAAAGAAAAGTATTGGAATGTAAAGAAGGGCAGAAGAGGGGGGTGAACTTTAAAATGTATAGAAATACGGACAGAATAGGATGGCAGTTGATATAGTTTAGCTGTTGATTATTCTGAAAGGCAAAGTAAATGTATACTGTAGGGCTGTCTGTGGTGCTCTCATCACACCAACACACCGTCACACACACACTGTCACGTTTGTGTGTAGAGAAGGACCAAGGCACAGCGTGAGTATCGTTCCACATCTTTATTAATATGTGAAACTTAGCCAGACATACTATAAACAAAAAAAACAAACCGTGACGACAGAGGTGCAACATGCACTAACTCAAAATAAGATCCCACAAACAACAGGTGGGAAAAGGCTGCCTAAATATGATCCCCAATCAGAGACAACGATAGACAGCTGCCTCTGATTGGGAACCATATCAGGCCAACATAGAAGTACATAACATAGATTTCCCACCCTAGTCACACCCTGACCTAACCAAATAGAAAATAAAAGGGATCTCTAAGGTCAGGACGTGACACACACACACACACACACACACACACACACACACACACACACACACACACACACACATACCTGTACACACACTCTTTTACTGAAACATAGGGTTCAGTCCTGTCTTCCTAACCCCAGGATGTCTTCAGGAGAGGTAGAGAGAGGGAGGCAAACCTTGAGATGTCCAGAGAGGAACTGAACAGGCTTTATTCCAGCAATAAATGTGAATCTGTGGACTGTTTTATTTGTACCTGGGTGTCAACGTGAGGCTATAATGTGTGATATTTTTGAGCAGTTGGACTGGAACAGAATGAGATGCCTAAAGCTGCATTATGTAACTTTCTGGGTGACCCGACCAAATTCACATAGAAATGCCAGTTATAGGTCTCTCATTCTTATTGAATGCAAGTCTAAGATGCAGTAGATATGCTAGAAGATGTTTTTGCATATTTTACTTTCGGTTTTGTACACCAGCTTCAAACAGATTGCAAAAATCACTGAAGCTGGAGACCCATATCTCCCTCACTAACTTTAAGCACAAGCTGTCAGAGCAGCTCACAGATCACTGCACCTGTACATAGCCCATCTGTAAATAGACCATCCAACTACCGCATCCCCATACTGTTATTTAATTTTTTTGCACCTTTGCACCCGAGTATCTCTACTTGCACATTCATCTTCTGCACATCTATCACTCCAGTGTTAATTGCTAAATTGTAATTATTTCGCCACTATGGCCTATTTATTGCCTTACTTCCCTTATCTCACCTCATTTGCACACACTGTATATACACTGCTCAAAAAAATAAAGGGAACACTAAAATAACACATCCTAGATCTGAATGAATGAAATAATCTTATTAAATACTTTTTTCTTTACATAGTTGAATGTGCTGACAACAAAATCACACAAAAATAATCAATGGAAATCCAATTTATCAACCCATGGAGGTCTGGATTTGGAGTCACACTCAAAATTAAAGTGGAAAACCACACTACAGGCTGATCCAACTTTGATGTAATGTCCTTAAAACAAGTCAAAATGAGGCTCAATAGTGTGTGTGGCCTCCACGTGCCTGTATGACCTCCCTACAACGCCTGGGCATGCTCCTGATGAGGTGGTGGATGGTCTCCTGAGGGATCTCCTCCCAGACCTGGACTAAAGCATCCGCCAACTCCTGGACAGTCTGTGGTGCAACGTGGCGTTGGTGGATGGAGCGAGACATGATGTCCCAGATGTGCTCAATTGGATTCAGGTCTGGGGAACGGGCGGGCCAGTCCATAGCATCAATGCCTTCCTCTTGCAGGAACTGCTGACACACTCCAGCCACATGAGGTCTAGCATTGTCTTGCATTAGGAGGAACCCAGGGCCAACCGCACCAGCATATGGTCTCACAAGGGGTCTGAGGATCTCATCTCGGTACCTAATGGCAGTCCGGCTACCTCTGGCGAGCACATGGAGGGCTGTGCGGCCCCCAAAAGAAATGCCACCCCACACCATGACTGACCCACCGCCAAACCGGTCATGCTGGAGGATGTTGCAGGCAGCAGAACGTTCTCCACGGCGTCTCCAGACTCTGTCACGTCTGTCACGTGCTCAGTGTGAACCTGCTTTCATCTGTGAAGAGCACAGGGCGCCAGTGGCGAATTTGCCAATCTTGGTGTTCTCTGGCAAATGCCAAACGTCCTGCACGTGTTGGGCTGTAAGCACAACCCCCACCTGTGGACGTCGGGCCCTCATACCACCCTCATGGAGTCTGTTTCTGACCGTTTGAGCAGACACATGCACATTTGTGGCCTGCTGGAGGTAATTTTGCAGGGCTCTGGCAGTGCTCCTCCTGTTCCTCCTTGCATAAAGGCGGAGGTAGCGGTCCTGCTGCTGGGTTGTTGCCCTCCTATGGCCTCCTCCACGTCTCCTGATGTACTGGCCTGTCTCCTGGTAGCGCCTCCATGCTCTGGACATTACGCTGACAGACACAGCAAACCTTCGTGGCACAGCTCGCATTCATGTGCCATCCTGGATGAGCTGCACTACCTGAGCCACTTGTGTGGGTTGTAGACTCCGTCTCATGCTACCACTAGAGTGAAAGCACTGCCAGCGTTCAAAAGTGACCAAAACATCAGCCAGGAAGCATAGGAACTGAGAAGTGGTCTGTGGTCACCACCTGCAGAACCACTCCTTTATTGGGGGTGTCTTGCTAATTGCCTATAATTTCCACCTGTTGTCTATTCCATTTGCACAACAGCCTGTGAAATGTATTGTCAATCAGTGTTGCTTCCTAAGTGGACAGTTTGATTTCACAGAAGTGTGATTGACTTGGAGTTACATTGTGTTGTTTAAGTGTTCCCTTTATTTTTTTGAGCAGTATATATATATATATATATATATATATATATATTTTTTTTTTTTTTTCTATTGTGTTATTGAATGTATGTTTGTCTATCCTATGTGTAACTCTGTGTTGTTGTTTGTGTCGCACTGCTTTGCTTGATCTTGGCCAGGTTGCAGTTGTAAATGAGAACTTGTTCTCAACTAGCCTACCTGGTTAAATAAAGGTGGAATAAAAATAAAAACAAACAGATGAAAATACAATATTTTTGGTTATGGAAAATATATGTCACAGTGGTTTAGATGGTACAATGATTCTCTACACTATTCCATTGCTTGTTTTGTCAGATAAACTGAAATTAGGCAAACTATTATAATTTTAGCAACCAGGAAAGGGCGGCGTTATGTCTGCATAGTGCAACTTTAAGGTCATCAATACATACACTGAAAGGCTCCATGCAATATGTTTAACTAATATGTACTTAAATAGTTATTATTAACATATACATTGTATTTACAGATCATTCCTTGGAAGTCATTGTTACTGTACAGTTTACACATGCTATTTATCCACCGGCTCATTGACTGAATGTTTTAAACTGATCAGACCTACTGTATCTATCTTTGTAGGGAAATTAAAACCCTACACCCTTTCTGCATGGAGGAATCAGTGGAGGAGGCCGTAGTTGATGCCCAATTCATGTCCAAATTTCCCCAGTAAGTTGGAAGTCTTATTTAACCCATTCATTGAGGACATTAAGTGATCTAAAACATTGCTTATTTAAATCACCAAGATCATTTTCAGAGTTTGCATAGTTTTTGATGTCCTTTGATACTTGTTAACCCGGCCTAGTGCTGCTTATGAAACCAACTCAATGAACGGAGCAAGATTAAAACTCTGTATAGATAGAGAGAGAGAGAGAGAGAGAGAGAGCGAGAGAGAGAGAGAGAGAGAGAGAGGCTGAGGGGGGTGCTGTGGGATTATTTCAAATCATCTTTGAAGAGGTCGGGATTCAGATGTTTTCGAAAGATGGGCAGGGAGTCTGCTGTCCTAGTTCCAGGGGGAAGATGGATCCACCATTGGTGTGCCAGGACAGAGAAGAGCTTGGACTGGGAGCTGACCTCCCTTAAGGGTGGGAGGGCCAAGAGACCAGAGGTGGTAGAACGGAGTGCTCGGGTTGTGGCGAAGGGTTTGAGCATAGCCTGAAGGTAGGGAGGGGCAGTTCCTCTTGCTGCTCCCTAGGCAAGTATCATGGTCTTGTAGTGACAGAAAGGAAGAGAGGAAAGGATGATAGGTCCTCCGGAAGTTTATTTTTCCTCAATTTTCGCTCAGCTGCCAGGGCCCTGTTCTGTAAGCTCACAATGAGTCACTCAGTCATTCTATCACCCCACAGTAAGTTAGTGGAAACAGATTAAGTCAGTATAGTCAGTCAGAGAGAGGTGTGATGCTGGGCGCGGGATAACAGGGCATGTAAATAAATTGTTCGCTGGCGCTGTTGCCCGGCTGCTAGCTGTGGAGAGAATTGAGTCCCCCACTGAGAGTAGAGGGAGAAAGCAGGCGGTACTCTCTCTCTCACTCACTCTCTTTCGCTCTCTCTTTCTTTCTCTTTCTCTGCTCTCTTTATCTCTCTCTCTCTCTCTCTGCACTCTCTTTACCTCTCCCCCCTCTTTCTGCTCTCTATATCTTTCTCTCTCTATGCTCTCACTGCTCTCTCTCTTTCTCTCTCTCTCTCTCCCTCTCTCTCTCTCTCTCTCTGTTCCCTCCATCAGAGCAGATTCATCATGCCTCTGGCACTTCACCATCTCTTGCCAGCCATTCAGATTAGTCCTCATAAAGAGAGATCCAGAGCAGAGCAGAGCTGTGTTTCCCACAGAGAGAACTCTAACTGACCGTGATTGCAAAATGCTGCTCACCCAAAGTTATTCTCCTTTCCAGATGTATTGCTAGGCAGGGCTTAACAATATGTACTCTTTTATCTTTGTTTATGGAACGTGTGGGATTGAGAGAGAGAAATATTTTTCTCTGTTCAATAAGAGTTATCATAGTCATCATATTTAAGAGGGAGGGAGGAGAAGGAGGGAGAGAGAGGGAAGGGAGGGAGGCCTTTCTCCTCTCCCCTACTCTCCTCTCCTTTCCTCTCTTCTCCTGCTTGGTCTGGCTGGCAGTTATTTGGCAGACAGCTTCATCCCTATGTGTCAACACAGTAACACTTAAACACTGGGCTGGGCTGGGTTGAACACTCACTGTCCAACAGCAGTCTGTCTGCCCACCTCTTTCACGCTTCACCTCTCTGTTCAACACATGGGTTCTGGACCAGAACTACTGGAGGGCTAGGAGGTTTTGCTGGTCAGCCAGGCCCAGCAGGGTCCAGAGTTTTCCCTGGTCATGCCAGGATGTGGCCCTAATCATAGGGTGTCTTCACTATTCACCCAGATACAGTACGTACAGTGTATTCGGAAAGTATTCAGACCCCTTGACCTTTTTCCACATTTTGTTACGTTACAGCCTTCTTCTAATATTGATTACATTTTTTTTCCCCTCATCAATCTATACACAATGCCTCATAATTACAATGCAAAAACAGGTGTTTACAAATTTCGGCAAATGTATTAAACATAAAAAACGGAAATATCACGTTTACATAAGTATTCAGACCCTTTACTCAGTACTTTGTTGAAGCACCTTTGGCATTGAAGCAACTTTGGCAGTGATTACAGCTCGAGTCTTCTTGGGTATGACGCTAACAAGCTTGGCACACCTGTATTTGGAGAGTTTCTCCCATTCGTCTCTGCAGATCCTCTCAAGCTCTGTCAGGTTGGATGGGGAGCGTCGCTGCACAGCTATTTTCAGGTCTCTCCAGAGATCTTTGCTCAGGTTCAGGCTCAGGCTCTGGCTGGGCCACTCAAGGACATTCAGAGACTTGTCCCGAAGCCACTCCTGCGTTGTGTTGGCTGTTTGCTTAGGGTCGTTGTCCTGTTGGAAGGTGAGCCTTCGCGCCAGCCTGAGGTCCTAAGCGCTCTGGAGCAGGTTTTCATCAAGGATCTATCTGTACTTTCATCTTTCCCTCGATCCTGACTAGTCTCCCAGTCCCTGCTGCTGAAAAACATCCCCACAGCATGATGCTGCCACCACCAAGCCAGGTTTCCTCCAGACGTAATGCTTGGCATTCAGGCCAAAGAGTTCAATCTTGGTTTCATCAGACCAGAGAATCTTGTTTCTCATGGTCTGAATCCTTTAGGTGCCTTTTGGCAAACTCCAAGCGGACTGTCATGTGCCTTTTACTGAGGAATGGCTTCCGTCTGGCCACTCTACCATAAAGGCCTGATTGGTGCAGTGCTACAGTGATGGTTGTCCTTCTGGAAGGTTCTCCCATCTCCAGAGAGGAACTCTAGAGCGCTGTCAGAGTGACCATCGGGTTCTTGGTCACCTCCCTGACCAAGGCCCTTCTCCCCCGATTGCTCAGTTTGGCCAGGCGGCCAGCTCTAGGAAGAGTCTTGGTGGTTCCAAACTTTTTCCATTTAAGAGTGATGGAGGCCACTGTGTTCTTGGGGACCTTCAATGCTGCAGAAATGTTTTTGCAGCCTCCCGAGTGGCGCAGTCGTCTAAGGCACTG
The DNA here is from genome assembly GCF_965601325.2 of Salmo salar. NCBI lineage: Eukaryota > Metazoa > Chordata > Actinopteri > Salmoniformes > Salmonidae > Salmo > Salmo salar. Next base: position 33,751,757 of record NC_138299.1, read on the forward strand.
CATCGCAGTGCCAGCTGTGCCACTAGAGATTCTGGGTTCGAGTCCAGGCTCTGTCACAGCCGGCCGCGACCGGGAGACCCGTCGTCTGGGTTAGGGGAGGGTTTGGCCGGCACGGATGTCCTTGTCCCATCGTGCACTAGCGAATCCTGTGGCGGGCCATACGCTGGCACGGTCGCCAGGTGTACGGTGTTTCCTCTGACACATTGGTGCGCTGGCTTCTGGGTTAAGTGGGCATTGTGTCAAGAAGCAGTGCAGCTTGGTTGGATTGGGTTGTGTTTCAGAGGACGCATGGCTCTCGACCTTCGCCTCTCCCGAGTCCATACGGGAGTTGCAGCGATGAGACAAGACTCTAACTACCAATTGGATACCACGAAATTGTGGAGAAAAAGGAAGATCTGTGCCTTGACACAATCCTGTCTCGGAGCTCTACGGACAATTCCTTCGACCTCATGGCTTGGTTTTTGCTCTGGCATGCTCTGTCAACTGTGGGACCTCATATAGACAGGTGTGTGCCTTTCCAAATCATGTCCAATCAATTGAATTTACAAAATCTGAAGAACATACACACATCCAGGTACTTTCCACAGGTGCTGGAGTTGTAGTCAAACTCATGGAAAACAGAAAGGAAAACACTGCACAATCAATTGAATTTACCACAGGTGGACTCCAATCAAGTTGTAGAAACGTCTCAAGGATGATCAATGGAAACAGGATGCATCTGAGCTCAATTTTGAGTCTCATAGCAAAGAGTCTGAATACTTATGTAAATAAGGTATTTCTGTTTTTTATTTTGAATAAATTGGCAAACATTTGTAAAAACCAGTTTTCGTTTTGTCATTATGGGGTATTTTGTGTAGATTTACAAGGAAAAAAAATATTTAATACATTTTAGAATATGGCTGTATCGTAACAAAATGTGGAATAAGTCAAGGGGTCTGAATACTTTCCCAATGTACTGTATGTGTTGGATGGCTGGCCTGGCTGACTGGTGCCCCTGGTGCTTGCTGGTGCCAGACCTGGAGTCATTATGGCGTCTCTGGCATCGCTTCTCCACAGGTTAATTGGTTGTAGATAAACTCTTTTGTGGTAGCCATTGGCCAAGATCTGATACATTCTTGATCTGTTTCTAGACTCTTGATAATTATAATAAAAACGTTTTTTGGAAGACTAGCCTCCATTGCAGTGTACCTGGCTGGTTGGTAGACTTCCTTCTCTTCCACTTTACTAGATGTTTGTTGTAACAGAGAGGATGTGCACCTTATGTAATCTCCCCGAGGGAGGGAGAAAAAAAGAGAAATCATTTGATTTATATTTTATTGTTCATTAGTAAGCCTAACACACCAGAAGTAGTGACAAGTTTGTTGTGTCAAATTCTGGTTTGATCTCTGCTTGTTGTGACATGAACCCACAGATCGTCTCCCAGATGATGAAAGCAGCAGTCTGCGCCAGCGTTGTTCACTGTTTCCACATCTCTGCTGCTGCCTGCAGGGCCCTGACGCTCACTCTCTCCTCTCCTCCTCTCTCTAAATCCTCTCCATGCTGTTTCTTTCTGTACATAATCCACAATTAAGGTGAGACCTTGTAGTTAACAGTACGGCACAGTTCTCCAGCATGGGGGAACGTTTTTATATTTTTATTTTTAGAAACCATAGAGAGGAAATTGTAGGTCTCAGATACATTTTATGTGGTGGCATGTTTTAGTAAAAGGCTGTCAACAAAATGAGCAAGGAGACTTGTTCTGTGACCTTTAGCAAGGAGACTTGTTCTGTAACCTTTAGCAAGGAGACTTGTTCTATCACCTTTAGCAAGGAGACTTGTTCTGTGACCTTTAGCAAGGAGCCTTGTTCTGTGACCTTTAGCAAGGAGACTTGTTCTATCACCTTTAGCAAGGAGACTTGTTCTGTGACCTTTAGCAAGGAGACTTGTTCTGTGACCTTTAGCAAGGAGACTTGTTCTGTGACCTTTAGCAAGGAGACTTGTTCTATCACCTTTAGCAAGGAGACTTGTTCTGTGACCTTTAGCAAGGAGACTTGTTCTATCACCTTTAGCAAGGAGACTTGTTCTGTGACCTTTAGCAAGGAGACTTGTTCTATCACCTTTAGCAAGGAGACTTGTTCTGTGACCTTTAGCAAGGAGACTTGTTCTGTGACCTTTAGCAAGGAGACTTGTTCTATGACCTTTAGCAAGGATACTTGTTCTGTGTCCTTTAGCAAGGAGACTTGTTCTATGACCTTTAGCAAGGAGACTTGTTCTATGACCTTTAGCAAGGAGACTTGTTCTATGACCTTTAGCAAGAAGTCTTGTTCTATGACCTTTAGCAAGGAGACTTGTTCTATGACCTTTAGCATAGAGACTTGTTCTGTGACCTTTAGCAAGGAGACTTGTTCTATGACATTTAGCAAGGACACTTGTTCTGTGACCTTTAGCAAGGAGACATGTTCTATGACCTTTAGCAAGGAGACTTGTTCTGTGACCTTTAGCAAGGAGACCTGTTCTGTGACCTTTAGCAAGGAGACGTGTTCTATCACCTTTAGCAAGGAGACTTGTTCTGTGACCTTTAGCAAGGAGACTTGTTCTGTGACCTTTAGCAGGGAGACTTGTTCTATCACCTTTAGCAAGGAGACTTGTTCTGTGACCTTTAGCAAGGAGACATGTTCTGTGACCTTTAGCAAGGAGATGTGTTCTATCACCTTTAGCAAGGAGACTTGTTCTGTGACCTTTAGCAAGGAGACTTGTTCTGTGACCTTTAGCAAGGAGACTTGTTCTGTGACCTTTAGCAAGGAGACTTGTTCTGTGACCTTTAGCAGGGAGACTTGTTCTATCACCTTTAGCAAGGAGACTTGTTCTGTGACCTTTAGCAAGGAGACTTGTTCTGTGACCTTTAGCAGGGAGACTTGTTCTATCACCTTTAGCAAGGAGACTTGTTCTGTGACCTTTAGCAAGGAGACATGTTCTGTGACCTTTAGCAAGGAGACGTGTTCTATCACCTTTAGCAAGGAGACTTGTTCTGTGACCTTTAGCAAAGAGGCTTGTTCTAGGACCTTTAGCAAAGAGACTTGTTCTATGACGTTTAGCAAGGAGACTTGTTCTATGACCTTTAGGCTACTTGTATTCTGCTGAGCTGGATCTAGTATTATCACAAACCAGCAGTTGCATGTAAAAATGAACAAACAATAAATTGTTTGTTGTCAGCAGCACTGCAGTTAGCTATACACTGCGTTACTAAAAATGGTTAACTGTCAAATGCTTAATTGTGTTTGTTTACTAATCAGAGGTGTAAATGGAAAAATCTGTTTTATGATTACCTGTCAAAACCTCTTTTCATCTATTTGTGAGATTGGTCAACATCCATTTACAATTGTTGAAATACAATTAAAATAATTTATAATCACATGATTTACTTTTTGTAATGGTTGCGTTATGTAAACATGACTAAATCTCAGCCCACTCAAAACGTTCAGCATGGCTAGGCAAAGTCAGGAAGTCCATTGTGCTTATATCCCTTTCCAAAACTCTATGTCACAGATGATAGTATTCTACCGTCAGATGAGATACTTTAACAAGGCTTTCTCTCTGCAAGAGATGAGAGGACTCAGCTGAGATGACACCCTACAGTATTTCATCAGGGTATTATTGCTACCGTTTATCAGCTGTACATTCTTAGAAAAAATTTGCTATCCAGAACAGTGGCAGTCAGTGCCATTTAAGAATAAGGGGGACAATTTTTATTTTCATTAGCATGGCCTTATTTCTATTACAGTATATTGGATGACTGTCATTTATATTCCATTCACCCAGCTCAATGTAACATCGATATTCAAAGAGTACCATCCAAGTGCTGGCTTGCCTTTAAGCATTGTTGGTCCTGGTCGGTCCCTAGATGGGAGACCAGATGCTGTTGGAAGTGGTGTTGGAGGGCCAGTAGGAGGCACTCTTTCCTCTGGTCCCCCCCAAAAATATCCCAATGCTCCAGGGCAGTGATTGGGGACATTGCCCTGTGTAGGGTGCCGTCTTTCAGATGGGACATTAAACGGGTGTCCTCTGTGGTCATGAAAGATCCTATGGCACTTATCGTAAGAGTAGGGGTTTTAACCCTGGAGTCCTGGCTAAATTCCCAATTATCCCCCCTTCTCTCCCCTTGTTGATGTAAATGAGAATGTGTTCCCAGTCAAATTACCTGGTAAAATATGTGTTAAAAAAAGATAGGTTTAGGCTACTACATAATACTTGAATTTTCCCTTTACCCATCATGAGGTTGCTACAACCTAGCCTATGAATGAAAATGTATAACATAGGTGCACGTGTCGAGAGACAAATTGAATGAAAGTTTATAACATAGGTGCATGAGTCGAGAGACAAATTGAATGAACGTTTATAACATAGGTGCATGAGTCGGGAGACAAATTGAATGAAAGTTTATAACATAGGTGCATGAGTCGGGAGACAAATTGAATGAAAGTTTATAACATAGGTGCATGAGTCGAGAGACAAATTGAATGAACGTTTATAACATAGGTGCATGAGTCGAGAGACAAATTGAATGAACGTTTATAACATAGGTGCATGTGTCGGGAGACAAATTGAATGAAAGTTTATAACATAGGTGCATTAGTCGGGAGACAAATTGAATGAAAGTTTATAACATAGGTGCACGATTCGAGAGACAAATTGAATGAAAGTTTATAACATAGGTGCATGAGTCGGGAGACAAATTGAATGAAAGTTTATAACATAGGTGCATGAGTCGAGAGACAAATTGAATGAACGTTTATAACATAGGTGAATGTGTCGGGAGACAAATTGAATGAAAGTTTATAACATAGGTGCATGAGTCGGGAGACAAATTGAATGAAAGTTTATAACATAGGTGCACGATTCGAGAGACAAATTGAATGAAAGTTTATAACATAGGTGCATGAGTCGGGAGACAAATTGAATGAAAGTTTATAACATAGGTGCATGAGTCGGGAGACAAATTGAATGAAAGTTTATAACATAGGTGCATGAGTCGGGAGACAAATTGGAGTAATCAAGGTGATAGACAGTGATGCGTTCAATACACTCTTGTCTGCATCTAGCTGATCTAGCTTCATTCAAAGACTCAATCATGGACACTCTTACTGACAGTTGTGGCTGCTTTGTGTGATGTATTTTTGTCTCTACTTTCTTGACCTTTGTCTTGTTGACTGTGCCCAATAATGTTTGTACCATGCTCTGTGCTGCTACCATGTTGTGCTGTTGCCATGTTGTGTTGCTACCATGCTGTGTTGTCATGTGTTGCTGCCTTGCTATGTTGTTGTCTTAGGTCTCTCTTTATGTAGTGTGGTGTCTCTATTGTTGTGATGTGTGTTTTGTCCTATATTTATATTTATATTGTATTTATTTATTTATTTTAATCCCGTCCCCGCAGGAGGCCTTTTGGTAGGCTGTCATTGTAAATAAGAATTTGTTCTTAACTGACTTGCCTAGTTAAATAAAGGTTAAATAAATAAGACGTTTAAAAATCTAGCTGATCTAGGGTGTAATCATTAGTCCCAAATCGAGAGTTTCTATTCAACCAAATTCACGTAGGTCTATCCCCGTTTCGTTACGCTTGCTTCCATTTAAGAAACGTTTATCAACAGAATCGGCTGAATAAATACACTCTGATCACCCGCACACACAGTTCACTTTCATAGCAGCCACATACAAACAGCATGATCACTTTGCTCATTGTATAATTCCTCCTCTCACCTTTTCCCTTCGTTTGTGGACTTCAGAGCACAACACAACAGCTGTCTGTACCAGGTGAAAAAACCTCTCCAAGCCAAACCTTTATAACATAACCACTACACACAGCATACATCATTGTTAGCATATTAGCTAAAGTCATAGTCAACATAGCTACTAGAACTAACGCGTTAGTGAACCCGCTACAATCACGCAGTACAGTGTACAGCAAGCAGTTTAGTAGTTACACCGGGGGCCCCGGTGGCAATACATTTATAAGACCGAAAACGTACCTTGACTTGAAAGAGTTCCAGTGTTGGATAGCCTTAGCCAGCAAACATAAATAGCCTTCCTCTCTGTTTCAGCCAGGCGTTTGACTAGGTTAAGTTAGCTAAGTAAGTGAAAGTTAAAAAAATTCCACAAAATATAGCTGTCTTTCTCTCTGCTGCTTCTCCTTAATTTTTTAAGACATTAATTTGTTAAAAACTATTCAACTATTGTCTTTCTCTCTCTTTGAGTCAACTACTAAACATATGTTACGCACTGCAGTGCTAGCTACCTGTAGCTTATGCTTTCAGTACTAGATTCATTCTCTGATCCTTTGATTGGGTGGACAACATGTCAGTTCATGCTGCAAGAGCTCTGAGAGGTTGGAGGACATCTTCCGGAAGTCGTCATAATTACTTTGTAAGTCTATGGAAAAGTGTGACAACCATGAGCCTCCTAGGTTTTGAATTGAAATCAATGTACGCAGAGGAGGACGGAAATAGCTGTCCTCCGGCTGCACCATGGTGCTACCCCAGAGAGTGTTGTTGAGGCTACTGTTGACCTTTATTGCAAAACAGTGTGTTTTAAGCAGTTATTTGGTGACGTGAATATATTTTGTATAATTTTATCTAAAAAGGATAACTTTTTTTAATGTGTCACTATATAAAAAAGTAGGATGGTCCTCCTCTTTCTCCTGACGTCCTGGCCAGTAAAATACGTTATTTGTTATTGTAGTTTGGTCAGGACGTGGCAGGGGTGTGTTTGTTTTGTGTTGTCGGGGTTTTTGGGCTGTGTTCTATGTTTTGTATTTCTATGTTCTATTTTCTAGTTTTTCTATTTCTATGTCTAGTCTTCAATTGGAGGCAGCTGTTCCTCGTTGCCTCTAATTGAAGGTCCTATTTAGTAGGGGTGTTTTTTCTATGGGATTTGTGGGTAGTTATTTCCTGGTTTAGTGTTTGTTGCACCTGACGGGACAGTTTGGAGTCGTTTGTTTTTGTATACATGTTTATTTTGATTTTCCTTCTTCAAAATAAAAAGAAGATGAGTATATATTTTCCCGCTGCGTTTTGGTCCACTCCTTACGACAATCGTTACAGGCAGGAACTTTCTATCTACAGTAATCATTTGTAGCAAAATGACACTCTGTGCAAATGATGGTTGTTTGCCCTGAAATAATTCCTGAAAAAAGAAAGGGAGGAAGAGAGGAAGATGAGATGACACTCTAATTGGTGTGAACTGAATCAATTGCTTTTCTGCTACTTTTCCCGAGTAATGGCTTGTAACTGTTACTCTTCAGATTTTATTAACGAGATACAGACAGGGAAGCATTGATTTGCTTCAGTAGCACACAGACAATAATCATGATGGCACCTCTACTTGAAGTGATTTCAGAATGAACGCAGGCGGCACAGGACAATGATGCAGCTCAGCTCCCTGATGCAGTCAGTGGCCAAATCTTATTTTCCATCTCTTCCCCTCTCCTTCCCTCCTTCCCTCCCTTCTTCCCGCCTGCTGTGACTGTCACTCTCCCAGGACCACTCTAGCCGTGCTGCATCGCCCTGCAAATCAAATACAGTATGACAGGGAATATTGTAGGCATAATGGAGAATCGTGAGATTGTACCACTGTATACACACAAACAGCTATGGGCTTAATTGCCCCTAACCTGAACCACAGGTCCAGGGTAATAGATCTAGTACTATGACTATAGTTAAAGATACAGATCATTAGGTAGTGTACTGGGCTGAGCTGGGCTGCAGATGTGGTCCTCTCTCTCTCTCTCTCTCTGTCTCTACCTATCAGTGTGTACACACCAGTCAGCGTTTTCCCCTGTTTGAAGTACCTCCTCATGGTAGTGATTTGGAAATACATGTGTGTAATGCTGTGCATATTGTGAAGGCACAAGAGTTGAGCTGTGGTCAAGACAGATTTATCCTCATTTGTCTCCTGGAATTCAATATGTATTTTCTGTACATTCTGCATAGTTAGATTTGCATATCAGACACTTTATAGATACTTGAATATTACTTGAAGTGACTATTTCAAGAGCTAGGCAGACAAAGCAAGACAGCAAACAACCTCTTTGAACTGGGTTTTGTTTATGCCATGTGTACTGCTTCAATCACGTCTTAGATGTTGTGTTTTTAACTTTCAAAAGTTGGGCTTTCTTCTCCTCTGAGTTTTCTCTCCCTCCTTGACTAAGGAGAAGGAGGACTGAACTGAAGTCTCATTCTTCTATCTCTCTCTTTCCATCTCTTCTGTGGCTGCTGCTGTGGTGTGCGGTCTTGTTTGAATAATGGTTGTGCTAATTTCTCCCAGTCTAAGAAGAGAGTGTGGTTGGGCCTGAGTAAACAGCCTGATTGGCTGCTGGAGGCTGCTGAAGGTCAGAGTGACCGCAGGTGACACAACAGTGAATTACAATGACACTCATTGCTCAATCCATCATTTAACACAGAAGAGGGAGATATCTCTCCTTTTTCATCCCTTCTTTAACAAAGGAATGAATGATTCTCAGTTCAGATTTGTTATGCATTCAGCAAAAATAATTGTATCTACTCTATTTTACGTTGTAGTATGTAAATGATTGTATCTGCTCCTTTTTACATGTATAAGTATGTAAATGATTGCATCTGCTCTATTTTACATGTTGTAGTATTTCATGGGATTCATTTGCAAGGTTAAAAACAGACTTCCTAAGAAGAGACCATATCCTAGTATTTGTGATTTATGTCGGGCCTATTCTTAATGGTGACACATTGTAAAGCTGGACGACGACAGGAGGATAAAATAGATCTCGATGTGTATTGTATATTCATTTCACAACAGACATTGGAATTGGAGACCAACTGACGTGACGTGTTCTCTATAAGTGCAGTCTAAAGTGTATTATTTTAGCACAGAATACGTGACGTGTTCTCTATAAGTGCAGTCTAAAGTGTATTATTTTAGCACAGAATACGTGACGTGTTCTCTATAAGTGCAGTCTAAAATGTATTATTTTAGCACAGAATACGTGACGTGTTCTCTATAAGTGTAGTCTAAAGTGTATTATTTTAGCACAGAATACGTGACGTGTTCTCTATAAGTGCAGTCTAAAGTGTATTATTTTAGCACAGAATATGTGACGTGTTCTCTATAAGTGCAGTCTAAAGTGTATTATTTTAGCACAGAATACGTGACGTGAACAGTCTTGAGGTCTTGAAGTGGTGCCACTAGTATTTCTGTTTGCAGAAATACTAGTGGAAATACTAGTCAGACACTGAAGTTTGTCAGCACTTGCACCGTCTGATCCTCTGAATCCTGATGCCTGGGTTTCAGACAGCTGCACAAGGCAGCGCCCACACAACCTAGGGAACACTGGGTTATCTATCAGTCTACCTCCCAGTCACACACACTCCATTTGGCAGCAGCAGTCACAGTGTCTCTGTGCATACTGGAAGTGGCACCTCTCACCACAGGTGAGCTAAAACATTTAGGAAGAGAAGAGTGACACTTTGCTTAAAGGTATCACCCTTCAACCATCTACTGCTGTGCCACCCACTCAGTCTAACTGACTGACATCCTTATGATAAGAACACTTGAGAAATTATGCCACCACGGTGCATTTGTCTTCTTTGTACAATACGATGTTTACCAACCATATGGATGGGTATGAGGTGTATCAATGGAGGCCTTCACTCGTTGATCTGTGTATGTGGTGCTGGGTAAATCATCCAAAGATGACCACTGAAGAGGGACTTTTGGGACATTACTTTCCAAGACTCTTTTTTTCATTGACTAGGTAGTGGGTGCTTTCTATTATCATAGCTAAGGAGATGAAAAGTACTGTATCTCTGGCAACCTCTGCCTTCCTCCTCAGCCCAGTGCTGTGTCCTGCAACCAAGCAGCGAGAGTTTGTAAGTGCATGGAGCTGTGAATGACAGTGTTGTGTAGAGAAGGCACGGCCCTCTGTCTCTCCTATGCAAGGCATGGTGGTGTGCAGACTGTGCAGGTTTGATGTGGGCACTAGATTGTGGTTAATAGTTCAGCCTCTAAGCTGTGAGCCTGGGAGGAGAACAGCTTAGGAACCAGAGGGACAGACAGGGAAGTGTTCAGGACAGCCATCAGACAACTCTCCTAATACTGTTGGGATTGAGGATGCAAAGAGTGAGTATCATTTCATCACCAACTAAATGTGTTTGAACATTTAACATACCCAGTGGAGTCACAAAACATGTGATGTCAATCAGGATCCATGTGTGCGTCCCCTATACCCTGTAATGACCTTCTTCTGACCAGGGCTCATTTGGGAGGAAGACCATGATCTCCTTTCTCTCTCTCTCTCTCTCCACAATTACACATTCCTGTATTATTCATCTGAACATTTCCTGAATGCCATTCTAGTATCTGAGAGCCCATCCCCTCCTCCCTTCTTCAGGGTTGATGCACTCTGTGATGGTCTGTCAATTACCACTAAGAGTCCCCGTTAACAGACACTCCTGCTGATGAAAGACAGTAAAGTTATACAGCATTCACTCACTTCAACAAAATGTCAGTGCAACCTTTGCCTAACAGTGACTTGGCTTGGTGAAGAGTATACTGGTGGTCACTATGGAGGAAGTCTAGACCATCTTCATAAAGCAGTGTCCTGTATGGGTCTGTCCTGTATGTGTATGGTCTGTCCTGTGTGGTCTGTCCTATATGGTCTGTCCTGTATGGTCTGTCCTGTATGGTCTGTCCTGTGTGGTCTGTCCTGTATGGTCTGTCCTGTATGGTCTGTCCTGTGTGGTCTGTCCTGTATGGTCTGTCCTGTGTGGTCTGTCCTGTATGGTCTGTCCTGTATGGTCTGTCCTGTGTGGTCTGTCCTGTGTGGTCTGTCCTGTGTGGTCTGTCCTGTGTGGTCTGTCCTGTGTGGTCTGTCCTGTATGGTCTGTCCTTTGAGGTCTGTCCTGTGTGGTCTGTCCTGTATGGTCTGTCCTGTGTGGTCTGTCCTGTATGGTCTGTCCTGTATGGTCTGTCCTGTATGGTCTGTCCTGTGTGGTCTGTCCTGTATGGTCTGTCCTGTGTGGTGTGTCCTGTATGGTCTGTTCCGTATGGTCTGTCCTGTGTGGTCTGTCCTGTAAGATCTGTTCTGTATGGTCTGTCCCTTATGGTCTGTCCTGTGTGGTGTTGAGGGTGGGGAAGTGTGTGTGTTTTGTGTGTGTGTGTGTGTGTGTGTGTGTGTGTGTGTGTGTGTGTGTGTGTGTGTGTGTGTTAGACCCTGCTTGCTGGCTGGATGCCAGGACTCATGAGGTAGTGGTTAAATATTCAGTGAGACAGACAGACAGCATGCAGAGCAGAGATTCCCTCTCTTTACACTGTGCATGAGTTACTGGCCTGGAGAACTGATACACTGGACATTCTAAGTGTTATAATTATAATGTTCTAATTCCTAGTACATGGTCACAACATACCCCCTGTTGTAGTCAATATATTTCTTAGACCAATTAAATGGACCAAAGTTTGAATGTTTTGAGCTTGTCTTCCTCCATAGTATACTCAATTATAAATTATACATGTTGATGCAGTACATGGCTCAACAGTAGCCTAACCATCATTTTAATTTTTTAAATGTTTTATTTCACCTTTATTTAACCAGGTAGGCTAGTTGAGAATCAAATCAAATGTATTTATATAGTCCTTCTTACATCAGCTGATATCTCAAAGTGCTGTACAGAAACCCAGCCTAAAACCCCAAACAGCAAGCAATGCAGGTGTAGAACCACGGTGGCTAGGAAAAACTCCCTAGAAAGGCCAAAACCTAGGAAGAAACCTAGAGAGGAACCAGGCTATGAGGGGTGGCCAGTCCTCTTCTGGCTGTGCCGGGTGGAGATTATAACAGAACATGGCCAAGATGTTCAAATGTTCATAGATGACCAGCAGGGTCAAATAATAATCATCACAATGGTTGTAGAGGGTGCAACAGGTCAGCACCTCAGGAGTAAATGTCAGTTGGCTTTTCATAGCCGATCATTGAGAGTATCTCTACCGCTCCTGCTGTCTCTAGAGACTTGAAAACAGCAGGTCTGGGACAGGTAGCACGTCCGGTGAACAGGTCAGGGTTCCATAGCCGCAGGCAGAACAGTTGAAACTGGAGCAGCAGCACGGCCAGGTGGACTGGGGACAGCAAGCAGTCATCATGCCAGGTAGTCCTGAGGCATGGTCGGTTCAGGTCCTCCGAGAGAGAGAAAGAAAGAAAGAGAGAAAGAAAGAATTAGAGAGCATACTTAAATTCACACAGGACACCGGATAAGACAGGAGAAATACTCCAGATATAACAGACTAACCCAAGCCCCCCGACACATAAACTACTGCAGCATAAATACTGAAGGCCGAGACAGGAGGGGTCAGGAGACACTGTGGTCCCATCCGATGATACCCCCGGACAGGGCCAAACAGGCAGGACATAACCCCACCCACTCTGCCAAGACTACACTCAATCATAGGACCTATTGAAGAGATGAGTCTTCAGTAAAGACTTAAAGGTTGAGACGGAGTCTGCGTCTCTCACATGGGTAGGCAGACCATTCCATAAAAATTGAGCTCTATAGGAGAAAGCCCTGCCTCCAACTGTTTGCTTTGAAATTCTAGGGACAGTTAGGAGGCCTGCGTCTTGTGACCGTAGCGTACGTATAGGTATGTACGGCAGGATCAAATCGGAAAGATAGGTAGGAGCAAGCCCATGTAATGCTTTGTAGGTTAGCAGTAAAACCTTGAAATCAGCCCTTGCCTTAACAGGAACCCAGTGTAGAGAGGCTAGCACTGGAGTAATATGATAAAATTGGTTCTAGTCAGGATTCTAGCAGCCGTATTTAGCACTAACTGAAGTTTATTTAGTGCTTTATCCGGGTAGCAGGAAAGTAGAGCATTGCAGTAGTCTAACCTAGAAGTGACAAAATCATGGATTAATTTTTCTGCATCATTTTTGGACAGAAAATGTCTGATTTTTGCAATGTTACGTAGATGGAAAAAAGCTGTCCTCGAAACAGTCTTGATATGTTCGTCAAAAGAGAGATCAGGGTCCAGAGTAACGCCGATGTCCTTCGCAGTTTTATTTGAGACGACTGTACAACCATCAAGATTAATTGTCAGATTCAACAGAAGATCTCTTTGTTTCTTGGGACCTAGAACAAGCATCTCTGTTTTGTCTGAGTTTAAAAGTAGAAAGTTTGCAGCCATCCACTTCCTTATGAACAAGTTCTCATTTCCAACTGCGACCTGGCCAAGATAAAGCAAAGCAGTTCGACACATACAACAACACCGAGTTACACATGGAATAAACAAACATACAATCAATAATACAGTAGAAAAATCTATATACAGCATGTGCAAATGAGGTAGGATAGGAGAGGTAAGGCAATAAATAGGCGATGGTGGCAAATTAATTACAATAGCATGTGCAGAAGATGAATGTGCAAGTTGAGATACTGGGGTGCAAAGGAGCAAGATAAATAAATAAATACAGTATGGGGATGAGGTAGATTGGATGGGCTATTTACAGATGAGCTATGTGCAGTGATCTGTGAGCTGCTCTGACAGCTGGTGCTTAAAGCTAGTGAGGGAGGTATGAGTCTCCAGCTTCAGAGATTTTTGCAGTTCGTTCCAGCCATTGGCAGCAGAGAACTGGAAGGAGAGGCGGCCAAAGGAAGAATTGGCTTTGGGGGTGACCAGTGAGATATACCTGCTGGAGCGCGTGCTACGGGTGGGTGCTGCTATGGTGACCAGTGAGCTGAGATAAGGCGGGGCTTTACCTAGCAGAGACTTGTAGATGACCTGGAGCCAGTGGGATTGGCAAAGAGTATGAAGCGAGGGCCAGCCAACGAGAGCATACAGGTCGCAGTGTTGGGTAGTATATGGAGCTTTGGTGACAAAACGGATGCCACTGTGATAGACTGCATCCAACTTGTTGAGTAGAGTGTTGGAGGCTATTTTGTAAATGACATCTCCGAAGTCGAGGATCGGTAGGATGGTCAGTTTTACGAGAGTATGTTTGGCAGCATGAGTGAAGGATGCTTTGTTGCGAAATAGGCAGCCGATTCTAGATTTAATTTTGGATTGGAGATGCTTAATGTGAGTCTGGAAGGACAGTTTACAGTCTAACCAGACACCTAGGTATTTGTAGTTGTCCACATATTCTAAGTCTGAACCGTCCAGAGTAGTGATGCTGGACGGGTGGGCAGGTGCGGGCAGCGATCGATTGAAGAGCATGCATTTAGTTTTACTTGCATTTAAGAGCAGTTGGAGGCCACGGAAGGAGAGTTGTATGGCATTGAAGCTCGTCTCGAGGTTAGTTAACACAGTGTCCAACGAAGGGCCAGAGGTATACAGAATGGTGTCGTCTGCGTAGAGGTGGATCAAAGAATCACCAGCAGCGAGAGCGACATCATTGATGTATACAGAGAAGAGAGTCGGCCCGAGAATTGAAACCTGTGGCACCCCCATAGAGACTGCCAGAGGTCCGGACAGCAGGCCCTCTGATTTGACACACTGAACTCTATCAGAGAAGTAGTTGGTGAACCAAGCGAGGCAATCATTTGAGAAACCAAGGCTGTTGAGTCTGCCAATAAGAATGTTGTGATTGACAGAGTCGAAAGCCTTGGCCAGGTCGATGAATATGGCTGCACAGTAATGTCTCTTATCGATGGCGGTTATGATATCGTTTAGGACCTTGAGCGTGGCTGAGGTGCACCCATGACCAGCTCTGAAACCAGATTGCATAGTGGAGAAGGTACGGTGAGATTTGAGATTCTGTTTGTTAACATTTCATCAGGGGTCCGGAGGTCCGCACTGAAAATGTGTTATATTTCCTTGCCGTCAAAATGAGCTAAAATCAAATAAAATGTGTTGGTCACATGCTTGGTAAACAACAGGTGTGGACTACCAGTGAAATATTTACTTACGGGTCCTTCCTAACAATGCAGAGAGAAAGAAAATAGAGAAATAATTAAAAATGAAAACACCTAATAATATAAGTTATAATAAATACATAATGAGTAACGATAACTTGGCTATATAAAATACTGCTCAAAAAAATAAAGGGAACACTTAAACAACACATCCTAGATCGGAATGAAAGAAATAATCTTATTAAATACTTTTTTCTTTACATAGTTGAATGTGCTGACAACAAAATCACACAAAAATAATCAATGGAAATCCAATTTATCAACCCATGGAGGTCTGGATTTGGAGTCACACTCAAAATTAAAGTGGAAAACCACACTACAGGCTGATCCAACTTTGATGTAATGTCCTTAAAACAAGTCAAAATGAGGCTCAGTAGTGTGTGTGGCCTCCACGTGCCTGTATGACCTCCCTACAATGCCTGGGCATGCTCCTGATGAGGTGGCGGATGGTCTCCTGAGGGATCTCCTCCCAGACCTGGACTAAAGCATCCGCCAACTCCTGGACAGTCTGTGGTGCAACGTGGCGTTGGTGGATGGAGCGAGACATGATGTCCCAGATGTGCTCAATTGGATTCAGGTCTGAGGAACGGGCGGGCCAGTCCATAGCATCAATGCCTTCCTCTTGCAGGAACTGCTGACACCCTCCAGCCACATGAGGTCTAGCATTGTTTTGCATTAGGAGGAACCCAGGGCCAACCGCACCAGCATATGGTCTCACAAGGGGTCTGAGGATCTCATCTCGGTACCTAATGGCAGTCCGGCTACCTCTGGCGAGCACATGGAGGGCTGTGCGGCCCCCCAAAGAAATGCCACCCCACACCATGACTGACCCACCGCCAAACCGGTCATGCTGGAGGATGTTGCAGGCAGCAGAACGTTCTCCACGGCGTCTCCAGACTCTGTCACGTCTGTCACGTGCTCAGTGTGAACCTGCTTTCATCTGTGAAGAGCACAGGGCGCCAGTGGAGAATTTGCCAATCTTGGTGTTCTCTGGCAAATGCCAAACGTCCTGCACGGTGTTGGGCTGTAAGCACAACCCCCACCTGTGGATGTCGGGCCCTCATACCACCCTCATGGAGTCTGTTTCTGACCGTTTGAGCAGACACATGCACATTTGTGGCCTGCTGGAGGTCATTTTGCAGGGCTCTGGCAGTGCTTCTCCTGCTCCTCCTTGCATAAAGGCGGAGGTAGCGGTCCTGCTGCTGGGTTGTTGCCCTCCTACGGCCTCCTCCACGTCTCCTGATGTACTGGCCTGTCTCCTGGTAGCGCCTCCATGCTCTGGACACTATGCTGACAGACACAGCAAACCTTCTTGCCACAGCTCGCATTGATGTGCCATCCTGGATGAGCTGCACTACCTGAGCCAATTGTGTGGGTTGTAGACTCCGTCTCATGCTACCACTAGAGTGAAAGCACCGCCAGCATTCAAAAGTGACCAAAACATCAGCCAGGAAGCATAGGAACTGAGAAGTGGTCTGTGGTCACCACCTGCAGAACCACTCCTTTATTGGGGGTGTCTTGCTAATTGCCTATAATTTCCACCTGTTGTCTATTCCATTTGCACAACAGCCTGTGAAATGTATTGTCAATCAGTGTTGCTTCCTAAGAGGACAGTTTGATTTCACAGAAGTGTGATTGACTTGGAGTTACATTGTGTTGTTTAAGTGTTCCCTTTATTTTTTTGAGCAGTGTATATACAAGGGGTACGCAAGAGTTGATGTGCAAGGGTACGAGATAATTGAGGTAAATATGTACATATAACTAGGAATAAAGTGACAAATAATAAACAGTAGCAGCAGCCTGTGATGAGTCCAAAAAGTTAGTGCAAAAAGGGGTCTTCTATCCATCGTTTATGGGGATTTTTGATGCTCTCTGACTGTCCAGCTTTTGTCTTGGCGATTATTAGCAACCAGAGTAAATAGTAGAACTATAAATGTAGGTTCAATATCATTTCTACACAGTTTCCATTTGATTTTAGTCATTTCAATGTTGTTTTTTCCCAGAAAAAAATATAATTCAAATCATATTTTATTTATTTAATTTTTACTCAAAATGGGTTCGTGTGCCTTGAGTTTGACACGTGCATTACATGAGAAGGTTTACAGTATGTGTGGCGTTTCAGTTGTGCTACAATCATCAAGCTGTCTCCCCATTAGGAAAGCTGTTAGGGAAGGATGTTAACTCCCCTCCAACCAAATGAAGGGTTACCCACATGGTCACAGTCGATGGCCATCCTACATAAGATTGATCTCTTCCCAGCACCATGCACCATGCAGGTACTACAGAGGTTTGGTCAGTTAACCAGTGGAAGGACCCAGGAAAACCATTATTATTGTAATGGCCTGGCGGTATGGAGGAAGAATTTACCTGTAAATGTCACTCACCTCAGTCCTCCAGATTACATCAATAAAAAGCCTTTTAAATCAACTGGCCAGCCCTGAACACCAAATCCTGGAGTCAATATAAAGTCCTAATAAACATGTCAAGCAGGCAGGGGAGGGCTGGGGCTTCCTCTGGGGTGATGTGGTTTAGCAGTGGGTGACTGCTCCTCACGGGGTCTGACTACTCTTATTCATCAGCCACTTACCACTGCCAGGTTCCAGCAAATATCTTTTCATCATCACCAGAGAGCCCAATATTCCTCTACTCTACTCTGCCTGCATGGGCTCTGTGCTCCTCTATTCATGTCTGGCAGCATGGGTCTCTGTGCTCCTCTATTCATGTCTGGCAGCATGGGTCTCTGTGCTCCTCTATTCATGCCTGGCAGCATGGGTCTCTGTGCTCCTCTATTCATGTCTGGCAGAATGGGTCTCTGTGCTCCTCTATTCATGTCTGGCAGAATGGGTCTCTGTGCTCCTCTATTCATGTCTGGCAGCATGGGTCTCTGTGCTCCTCTATTCATGTCTGGCAGAATTGGTCTCTGTGTGCCTCTATTCATGTCTGGCAGAATGGGTCTCTGTGCTCCTCTATTCATGTCTGGCAGAATGGGTCTCTGTGCTCCTCTATTCATGTCTGGCAGCATGGGTCTCTGTGCTCCTCTATTCATGTCTGGCAGCATGGGTCTCTGTGCTCCTCTATTCATGTCTGGCAGCATGGGTCTCTGTGCTCCTCTATTCATGTCTGGCAGCATTGGTCTCTGTGCTTCTTTATTAATGTCTGGCAGATGGGTCTCTGTAGCCTATGTATCCTCTCTATAAGTGCTGGGTTGTTATTTTTTTTCACCCAGGAAAACACTGTTGTGCTCCTGTCTTGTCAATTAATGACAGGTTTGAGGAAAGTGGTCCTCCGCAGGTGGTCTGGTTGTTCTGTGCTTTATGTCTCTGTTCAAGGCTGAGGATGCAGACCTTGTTTGCTATTTTTTTTATTTTGTTTGTTTGTACGGCGCTGAACGATTGTGACTCAGCCCCTTGATTTGAGCCCCTTTTACCTCAGAGGGTGAGCAGAGCAGAGATGTGCCTGTTAACACATTCAGGGGGCTGGAGACAGAGAGAAATAGGGGAAGGAGAGGAAGGGAAGGGAGAGAGGATGGGAGATGAAAGAAGAGGAGAGGAGGGGGAGGAGAGAAGACAGGGGAGGGGGTAGAGGAAGTGACAAGGGGAGAAGAGGGGGAGAGGAGAAGAGAGGAAGCCCCACCATCCGCCACCTGCAGACCTCATTCACACAGAGAAACAGAGGCATGTGGAGCTGTGCAGGATGAGGATCAGGCTGCTGTTTGGACAAAGAGTCATCATGGCTGGATAACAATCCTCCCAGTGATCTCTATATCTGTCTATCCACCCAATGAGCATCACCATAGTGGTATATCTCACTGCAGAAAAACCCTCTGGTGCCAGGATAGCTCTGTTTCTGACCATCCAGGCTTCCTACCCCCGGTCCAGCCCAGGAACATCAAGACAAACACCAAGCCCCAATCCACAAGCAGCTTTCCTGAAGCAGCAGAGTAAGACTACCTGTCTAAGTCTAGCCTGTATGGGAAATGTGGAGAATTGTGGATTTTCAACCTGCATGCCGGAAGTTAAAAACATGTTGCGAAAACAACCACAGGTGCTTGTGGTGCCGAAATGGGAACAGAGAGGAAACAGTGTAAAAGTGACATGTTTTCAATCACATGGCTGGTTCGTAGGGAATCGTCTAAAGGCCACATTGGAGCAGTTTATAGAGTAGAATGGGGCTGGTGGGATTCGTTTTCTCCAACGTATGAAAAAAGTGTATAAATTCAACACAATGCCTGGTACAGTGTGTAATATAGTCAGCGTTGAAAAATGGGCCAGATCTCCCATTGCTGTCTGCAATTTACCTTTGTGGCCGTGAAACAAAATCCATTGTGCTGCATTTTGTACCATTCAGGCCAGATAGGGTGTGTGCTTGTGATTGTGTGCGTAGTTTCATTCAGTGTACAGTGGTGGGGGGGGGGCTGATATTGTGGAACATATTGCACTGGCTGACATTACCCATACCCCCATACCTACAGGGAATCATTTGTACTAAATGACATGTGGCTTGCAAAAGGTGGTAAAGGGAAAGGCATCAGTCTTGGGGGAGATAACTGGCTAGCGAGGGCTGTACAGTGCAAGCAAAGCTCCAGGAGAGTGCTGCTTCCATTTTCTTAGCCCGTAAATGCTTCTCCCCTTCAGAGTGAGATCATTTCAGTACAGGTTTCTGCTGTTTAATAGGATGGTGTGAGGAGGTTTTTTAACAAATAAAAGCTATTTGCTGCAGATTCGGTGCACAGGGCATACAGCACGTCACTGGGAGTAGGAGTCCAATAGCTTTTAATTGTTAGAAAGAGAGAGGGTTGAACCACCAACTGAGTTGGAAGAAAGCAGATGTATACCCAGCAATGTAATAATGTGAACGTATAGCCCGGTACAATTAATCTGTGCCTTGCAATACCTAAATATTCCTCTCTAAATTACTCTTGTCTTGATCAAAAATCTAAAATCTATGAATCAATGACTCATTTTATTTGGATGCGTTTCAAGCAAACTGATTATCCCTGAATCCTGTCCTAGACTCACCAAGTACCTTACTTTAGTCATGCTCAAAATAAGCACATAAATGTAAAAAAATGATCACTCTTTGTTGGTGAGAATATTCCTGCACAGCAAGAAATACAAGCTCGTAGTGTATTTAAGTTTTAAAAAGGCTTCTAAAGTTTGTAATTTCCACTTAGAAATTACAGACTTGATTTGCCCTAACGAAAAATGTATCAACCCATACATTTTTTTTTATTATTAGGCCTCCCGAGTGGCGCAGTGGACTAAGGCACTGCATCGCAGTGTTGCGGCGTCACTACAGCCCGGGGTTCAATCCGACCAGGAGTCCCTTAGAGCAACGCACAATTGGCCCAGCGTCGTTAGGGGAGGGTTTGGCCAGGGGGGCTTTACTTGGCTCATCACACTCTAGTGACTCCTTGTGGGGGACCAGGCGCCTGCAGGCTGACACCGTCGTCAGTTGAACGGTGTTTCCACATTGCTGCGGCTGGCTTCCGGGTTAATTGAGCAGGTTTTAAGGAGCGCGGTTTGGTGGGTCATGTTTTGGAGTACGCATGACTCGACCTTCGCCTCTCCCGAGCCCGTTGGGGAGTTACAGTGATGAGACAAGATCGTAATTGGGAAGAAAAGGGGGTCCAACATTTTTTTTAATTATTATAATAATTGACATTTCCTGTTATTGCAGTATTCTTTTCCTGCTGTTGCAAACTGGCTCAAATGTATGGTTCTACATGACTAAATCAACCCATCCACATCCCACACTATGTTTTCATGTAACTGTTGGTTGGAAATGTTTGCATGCTTGCATACATTACATTTTCTCTAGTAGTACAGTATCATTTAGAAAAAAGATCATTACTGAATACTGTGAAAAATGTGACAACCTGAAATTAGAACTGCATGTTCTATCTGCTTTAGATCAGTATGTGTAATATATGATCTTTGTGGACTTTGAGGGGAGAGGAAAGCGGGGCTCACCCCAGAACCATTTATACTGTGTATATATACAGTACATACATTATATACATATTTCCATATATGTACTGTGTATATATGGCTGTGGTCCATACTGTTCTTCTCTCCTTATAGGCTTTAAGAGATGTTCACGTTGTTTCTCCACAGCGACCCTTACTGGGAGAGGCCTGCTAATACCAGCTCCTGTTCAGCCTCTAGGCCCAAGACACTCCACCTTGGAGGAGGGCAACAACATACCTCATCACCATGGTAATCCCCCCCCCCCCCCCTTACCTTCTCTGTCTTCCCTTCTTCCTTCTGGTCAGGGGCAGACCAGGCCACAGCTCAGATGCTGTACATACTGTTACTACTACCAGCTACCTCCCTCTCTGGTCTGGTTAGAGAGACAACATGGTTAAGGATGCCAGCTTGTGTAAAAATCAACTTAACTCCACTTTACTGGCTGGAAGAGTAGAGGAAATGAACCAAAACTGTGGCCTAGATGCACTTGGGTATCACTATTATTATAAAGAAATTATGTTAGCTTCTGTAGTTTTTGACATGTTGTCAATAAGCTATTTTATGGTGGATTTTGAACAGCATAGAATGGCATGTATAATTAGCAATCCCCCAGGAAGTTTGTCGTAATGTTCTTTCTATCAGGAATCAAGGTAAGACCCAAATGCAGACTGTGTGAAGTAACAATGTTTATTGTAACCACAGGGGCAGGCAAACAACAGGACAAGGCAGGCAGGGGTCGATAATCCAGAGCAGAGGCCAAGGTACAGGACGGCAGGTAGGCTCAGGGTCAGGCAGAGGTCAGTAATCCAGAGGTGGAGCAAAGGTACAGGACGGCAGACAGGCTCAGGGTCAGGCAGAGGTCAGTAATCCAGAGGTGGAGCAAAGGTACAGGACGGCAGGCAGGCTCAGGGTCAGGCAGAGGTCAGTAATCCAGAGGTGGAGCAAAGGTACAGGACGGCAGACAGGCTCAGGGTCAGGCAGAGGTCAGTAATCCAGAGGTGGAGCAAAGGTACAGGACGGCAGACAGGCTCAGGGTCAGGCAGAGGTCAGTAATCCAGAGGTGGAGCAAAGGTACAGGACGGCAGACAGGCTCAGGGTCAGGCAGTGGTCAGGCGAGAAAAGAGAGACTAAGGAAAAACAGGAGCTGAGACAAAATGCTGGTAGACTTGAACAAACAAGATGAACTGGCGACAGACAAACAGAAAACACAGGTATAAATACACAGGGGAATAATGGGGAAGATGGGCGACACCTGGAGGGGAAGACAAGCACAAAGACAGGTGAAACAGATCAGGGCGTGACACTTTCTTATTTTACACAGGAGCTTTTTATGTAATTTAGATTTTTTATGTAATTTTGCTTTTATATTATTTCTGATATTGAGTTAATTGATCTAAGGGGAGTTAGCTATATTTCGTCTAGGTAACTACAGTTCAAATTAAGGTTCCCTCTCTTCCTTTGCCATCCAAAGACAATACAGTATGTAGACAGTAATACTCTTATTTGACCTGGCTTTATGGCTTTGAGCGTTGATAAATGATACACCTCTCAGGGGAACACTGACTGTCCCTTTATAAAACAGGGCAACCTGCTCTGTGTTGTCAAACTGGGGAAGATAAAAGGCTTCATAGTGGGTGACTAGTCAGTGCAATTGTGGGAAGTTGAGTTTTGACATATTCCTCTGAGACAACGTCTCTACGTCTTACAGCTTCAGAAGTCTTTTCAGTTCTCCCCTCTTTCAGATCCTTTGTAGTTAAAGACCTAGGCTTACACATTAGGAAATAAACATGGAGCATAATTCCTCTAGCTCTCTCTCCCTCCCTCCCTCTGATGTACAGCACAGGGGTGAGGGCAGGATTACTGTCGGCCTGAATAAAGGGGATTTATTGATGTAACACTTTGAGAAAAAAGCACTTCTTAATAGCTCATCACAGTCTGTATGTATTATGAGGCTAGTCTCAGGCCTACACCCCCTTATGTGCTGCCTTACAAACAGGCAGACAGGCCTACACCCCCTTATGTGCTGCCTTACAAACAGGCAGACAGGCCTACACCCCCTTATGTGCTGCCTTACAAACAGGCAGACAGGCCTACACCCCCTTATGTGCTGCCTTACAAACAGGCAGACAGGCCTACACCCCATTATGTGCTGCCTTACAAACAGGCAGACAGGCCTACACCCCCTTATGTGCTGCCTTACAAACAGGCAGACAGGCCTACACCCCAGAACAGTACATACACTACATTCCTGTAGTCCTACACCCCAGGACAGTACAGACACTACATTCCTGTAGTCCTACACCCCAGGACAGTACACACACTACATTCCTGTAGTCCTACACCCCAGGACAGTACACACACTACATTCCTGTAGTCCTACACCCCAGGAAGGTACAGACACTACATTCCTGTAGGTCTACACCCCAGGACAGTACAGACATTACATTCCTGTAGTCCTACGCCCCAGGACAGTACAGACATTACATTCCTGTAGTCCTACGCCCCAGGACAGTACAGACACTACATTCCTGTAGTCCTACACCCCAGGACAGTACACACACTGCATTCCTGTAGTCCTACACCCCAGGACAGTACAGACACTACATTCCTGTAGTCCTACACCCCAGGACAGTACAGACACTACATTCCTGTAGTCCTACACCCCAGGACAGTACAGCCACTACATTCCTGTAGTCCTACACCCCAGGACAGTACAGACACTACATTCCTGTAGTCCTACACCCCAGGAAGGTACAGACACTACATTCCTGTAGTCCTACACCCCAGGACAGTACACACACTACATTCCTGTAGTCCTACACCCCAGGACAGTGCACACACTACATTCCTGTAGTTCTACACCCCAGGACAGTACACACACTACATTCCTGTAGTCCTACACCCCAGGACAGTACACACACTACATTCCTGTAGTCCTACACCCCAGAACAGTACAGACACTACATTCCTGTAGGTCTACACCCCAGGACAGTACAGCCACTACATTCCTGTAGTCCTACACCCCAGGAAGGTACAGACACTACATTCCTGTAGGTCTACACCCCAGGAAGGTACAGACACTACATTCCTGTAGGTCTACACCCCAGGACAGTACAGACACTACATTCCGGTAGGTCTACACCCCAGGAAGGTACAGACACTACATTCCTGTAGGTCTACACCCCAGGAAGGTACAGACACTACATTCCTGTAGGTCTACACCCCAGGACAGTACAGACACTACATTCCTGTAGGTCTACACCCCAGGAAGGTACAGACACTACATTCCTGTAGATCTACACCCCAGGAAGGTACAGACACTACATTCCTGTAGTTCTACACCCCAGGACAGTACACACACTACATTCCTGTAGTCCTACACCCCAGGACAGTACAGACACTACATTCCTGTAGGTCTACACCCCAGGACAGTACACACACTACATTCCTGTAGTCCTACACCCCAGGACAGTACACACACTACATTCCTGTAGTCCTATACCCCAGGACAGTACACAGACTACATTCCTGTAGGCCTACACCCCAGAACAGTACAGATACTACATTCCTGTAGGTCTACACCCCAGAACAGTACACACACTACATTCCTGTAGGTCTACACCCCAGGACAGTACACACACTACATTCCTGTAGTCCTACACCCCAGGAAGGTACACACACTACATTCCTGTAGGTCTACACCCCAGGACAATACAGACACTACATTCCTGTAGGTCTACACCCCAGGACAGTACAGACACTACATTCCTGTAGTCCTACACCCCAGGACAGTACAGACACTACATTCCTGTAGTCCTACACCCCAGGACAGTACAGCCACTACATTCCTGTAGTCCTACACCCCAGGACAGTACACACACTACATTCCTGTAGGCCTACACCCCAGAACAGTACAGACACTACATTCCTGTAGTCCTACACCCCAGGAAGGTACACACACTACATTCCTGTAGGCCTACACCCCAGGACAGTACAGACACTACATTCCTGTAGGTCTACACCCCAGGACAGTACACACACTACATTCCTGTAGGTCTACACCCCAGGACAGTACAGCCACTACATTCCTGTAGTCCTACACCCCAGGAAGGTACAGACACTACATTCCTGTAGTTCTACACTCCAGGACAGTACAGACACTACATTCCTGTAGTCCTACACCCCAGAACAGTACACACACTACATTCCTGTAGGTCTACACCCCAGAACAGTACAGATACTACATTCCTGTAGGTCTACACCCCAGAACAGTACACACACTACATTCCTGTAGGTCTACACCCCAGGACAGTACACACACTACATTCCTGTAGTCCTACACCCCAGGAAGGTACACACACTACATTCCTGTAGGTCTACACCCCAGGACAATACAGACACTACATTCCTGTAGGTCTACACCCCAGGACAGTACAGACACTACATTCCTGTAGTCCTACACCCCAGGACAGTACAGACACTACATTCCTGTAGTCCTACACCCCAGGACAGTACAGCCACTACATTCCTGTAGTCCTACACCCCAGGACAGTACACACACTACATTCCTGTAGGTTTACACACACATTTTGAGTAGGGCCCACATGACGGGAAGCAGAAACTGCAGCACATGTTCAGACTGTTTCTCTAGGTCATGGATACTGAAGTTCCAGATGAGTACTAGCACACCTTGGCTTTTGCTTCCTACAGCTCCTCATGTTCTCTATCTGGCTATTGAGAGTAGTCACTAGCATAATGGCTTCTTAGTCAGCCTAAGTAGCAGCCACATTCCAGCTGAGATGAAGAGAAACACTGTGTGTGTGTGTGTGTGTGTGTGTGTGTGTGTGTGTGTGTGTGTGTCTGCCTTTAAAGTTGTGTATACTATGCGGTAGGTAGCTAGGTTTAGATGGGTTTCTCTATGCTGATGAAGCTAGGCCCCATTCTGCCTCCATGATTAGTTTAAACGGCGTCTGAACGTATGGGCCGGACAGCGTGTGTGAGTTGTAAGCGGTTTGCAGCTCAGGATGAAATTGAGATAAATGGCTGTTGGTGAGAAGGATGGCCACCTGCGGCCCAGGTTCCCCAGCACACCTGTCTCTTCTCGTTTACCAAGCTCTCTGAGGTGAACTAGCAGTCCACTCCACTCTCCCCTGATCCCCACCTCGCCCCTCTCCTCATATCTGACACACACACACACACACACCCTTCCGCCCCTAGACAACAGCACACAGGGATTGAGCTATCGGCCTTGATGAGGTGCAGGAAGATAAGAATGAGTCCCTCATTTTCTGTCTCAGTACCTGTCACCATTAATACACTTCAGTAAGGGCTGAGTGTCCATGTTAGCCCTTAGCTTAGCAGTAGATGTTGCTGTACATGGTAGTGGTGGTGCTGTCTACTTTATAACATTCATGGTACGTCAATGAAGCATTTGTAGCAGTGGAGGCTGCTGAGGGGAGGACGGCTCATAATAATTGCTGGAATGGAGCGAATTGAATGGCATCAGACACATGGAAACCATGTGTTTGATGTTTTTGATAACATTCCACCCATTCCACTCCAGCCATTACCATGAGCCTGTCCTCCCCAATTAAGGTGCCACCAACCTCCTGTGATTTGTAGGTATAATATACAGTTTTTAATGATTTAATTTCTATTCAGAATGGTCCTTGGTCTCCAATTTTCTGTGTTTGCCTATTTTCACCTGACAGACAAGGGCCCCCAGTTTGATATAATGGACCACCACCTGAGCTCCTCCATTGTGTTTTAAAGCCATGTCTGTCTCCAGCTCTAGAAACCAACCGGCTGTTGTACGAAGTAAGTGAAGCTATCTATTGAAGAGAGAGAGAGACAGGCCTTAAGACTGGACTCGAATATACCGTGTGGCAGGTCGCCTGCTGAAATATCTTTCTAGGAGGGAGTGTATAAGTGGAATCTTAGCTAGAGCATGTCAAGAGCCAATCCGTGTGTGTGTTTTTTTTAAATGATGCCGTTTAGACACTCGTCTGTTGTCGGGGGTAGGTCATAGGTCAGTCCTGAGAATAAAGGAGAGACATTTGATGGACTGTTAATAGGAGTCACTACTATGGGTGTAGATTATGTTAGGAACCCAAGGAGGCAGTGGTGCTCTGAAAACAGTCCATTGTTGAACCTGCTATACAGAATGGTATTGTTATGTCACCAGCTTGACAACGCTAAACAAGCTCTCAATTATTATAATTTCTTTGTCATGCTTGTGTATTTGTTATATGTACAATGCCCTCTGTAATCATCGGGACAGTGATGGATTCTTTCTTCTTTTGGCTCTATACTCCAAATGTTTGGTTTTGAAATCAAACAAGGACTGTAAGGTTAAAGTTCAGACTGTCAGCTTTCATTTGAGGGTGTTTTCATCCATACTGGGTGAACCGTTTAGAAATTACAGCACTTTTTGTATATAGTCACCCAATTTTAGGGGACCAAAATTATTGGGACAAATTCACATATGTGTAGTAAAAAGTTAAGTATGTAGTCCCATATTTGGTCCCATGTTCATAGCACGCAATGACTACAGCATGCAATGACGTGCAAATATCACATCATACACCCCCCCAAAAAGTTAACCTCCCATGTTATTGTAATAGGGAGAGGTTAGCATATCTTGGAGGTATGATATTTGTGTGTCTAACTTTCTCACTCACCATTATTCATGATTCATTCAGGATTATCCATAATTATGGTAGCATTCACATTAATGTACAGGTGTTTATAAACATTATGCTTTTATTTGCATCCAACACATTTGTAGAGTCACAAGCATGATGTAATCATTGTGTGCTATGAATATGGGACCAAACATTTTTTGCTACACTTTTTACTACTTTAATAGACATATAAGTGAAATACTTTCGGTCCCCTAAAATGGGGGGAATATGTACAAAATGTCTATACGGTTCACCCGATATGGATGAAAATACCCCAAAATAATTAAAGCTGACAGTCTGCACTTTAACCTCATAGTCATTGTTTGATTTCAAACAGTATAGAGACAACTTATAATAACATGAAACAATGAAAACAAAGACCAATGACAGACGAGAAGAACACAAAACAACTAAAGAAAAAACAAACAAACAATACATAATGGACATTATAGTTGTATGCAATGTAGCTTAGTCACACCCTGAAGTGTGTATAGATAGGCATGCTCAGGTTGGCCCTGTTGGCAGACAAAGCAAAGCAGCAAGAGCAGCAGCTATATGACACATTTGCAGGGGTATAGGGAGGCTCAAGGCAGGGTGTTCAACCATGTTTGTATTGATTTGGGATGACTATATGATGTTAGCTGTGTGTGTTGCCTCCCCAGTTCACCTTCTTACAAGTGTTTGGGATGGGTTTTTCCTCCTTCCTCTTCCTCTGTATTCCAAAGCGGTGATTTGAGCGTGCTCTGTCTGTCTGATGCCTTATGAACATTGCATGAGCTTACTCCTGGTATATGGTAGCTACTACGTTATGACTTTGTTGCAATTTTTTTTCCTTTGATGTGTTTTACTCTTTGTTTATTCTGACCTACTTTTCCCTCAGATTGTAAAGTTATATGAATTATTTAGCTGTTTCTCAGTACCCCTACCATTATTTCAACGGCTTTCTTTTCATTTTTTCTTCCTCTTCTTCCACCTGTTTCTTTCTTTGTCTGCCAAAAATAACACAACTAATGTGTTTCCTGAAATTGTAGTCTGAGGAACTTTCGACCTGGGTTCAAGTGGTATTTGTTTTTTTCCCAAAATATTTTTAGTGTTTGCTTGAGTCTGTCTGGAGTGTACAGATGAGCGGCGTTGCACTTTTTGAAACTATTCCATTGGTTTTATTGCACCAGGCAAGCCCAATCAAGCATAGCTAAAGTATTCTAAAAATGTTGATCTTACTTGAAATACAACTGCTATGTCCACCTGTAGTAATGGTGATTATTTTATTGAGGTGTTTAATACAATCAACTGACTGGTTTTATGATTGGTTTGATTTTCACCTAGATTAACTAACCTACAGTACCCCACTTCAAGAGTACTGTAATGTTGCCTTGGGCCATTTCCACTGAGCTACGCTCTACCCCACACCAGCCTGTTATAGGCATTCAAAAGACTGCATGTACATCAAACTAATTTTATATTCATTTACATTAAGACTTGTGAATAAATAGCCTAAATAATTAAGCATATTTGTTAGTAATTGTAGATGTTTCATTTAAAAAAAAAATATTTCAAAGAAAAATATCCTGGGGTGTAAATTGTGTCATGCTAATTCAAAGCAGCCTACGTACTGTACATACATTTACTTTCTTTGCAGGAGATGAGGGTAAAGTCAGAATGTTTTTTTATAAGATCAAAGTAAAATGAAGTTCATACTGGTCCATATAATGTGTAGTTTGGGATGTTCTTTGAATGTGGTGTTGTGGCTGTTTTAGACGTGGACCAGCTGTAATTACACAGCTGTTGCCGCGGTAGCGTGATTGACACACATTTTTGGCAGAAACCATGTGTGCTATTCATGAGTTGCGTTTGGTAGCGTTTCAGACATAATCAATTGATTCATATGCCTGTAAGGCTTTTCTAAAATATTAATAAAATGGATGCCTGGATGTTGGGCATCAGAGCTGGTTGTTATTAACTTGCCCATGCGGTCATGGTGTTGGGGATTTTGACCGTAGCGGAAAGGTTTGGAAACTTGTTCCTTTCAACGATCTATGTTTTAGAAACATACCAGTATCCAAAGGTGAGTCTGGTTGATTTAGGTCTACATAGGATCCAACATTCAGAAAAAGATAGTTCACCCTCTTTTCTCAATGAGCAATGTTTGCACACACACACACACACACACACACACACACACACACACACACACACACACACACACACACACACACACACACACACACACACACACACACACACACACACACACACACACACACACACACACACACACACAGATTTGAAGTGCACTCCCCCACACACACACACACACCTGCACATCTATCATATACAGTTGAAGTCGGAAGTTTACATACACCTCAGACAAATACATTTAAACTGAGCTTTTCACAATTCCTGCCATTTAATCCTGGTAAAAAAATCCCTGTCTTAGGTCAGTTAGGATCACCACTTTATTTTAAGAATGTGAAATGTCAGAATAATAGTAGAGTGATTTATTTCAGCTTTTATTTCTTTCATCTCATTCCCAGTGGATCAGAAGTTTATATACACTCAATTAGTATTTGGTAGCGTTGCCTTTAAATTGTTTCACTTGGGTCAAACGTTTCGGGTAGCCTCCCACAATATGTTGGGTGAATTTTGGCCCATTCCTCCTGACAGAGCTGGTGTAACTGAGACAGCTTTGTAGCCCTCCTTGCTCGCACACGCTTTTTCAGTTCTGCCCACATATTTTCTATAGGATTGAGGTCAGGGCTTTGTGATGGCCACTCCAATACCTTGACTTTGTTGTCCTTAAGCCATTTTGCCACAACTTTGGAAGTATGCTTGGGGTTATTGTCCATTTGGAAGACCCATTTGCGAACAAGCTTTAACTTCCTGACTGATGTCTTGAGATGCTGCTTCAATATATCCACCTAGTTTTCCTCCCTCATGATGCCATCTATTTTGTGAAGTGCACCAGTCCCTCCTGCAGAAAAGCACCCCCACAACATGATGCTGCCACCCCCATGCTTCACGGTTGGGATGGTGTTCTTCGGCTTGCAAGCTTCCCCATTTTTCTTCCAAACATAACGATGGTCATTATGGCCAAACATTTATAATTTTGTTTCATCAGACCAGAGGACATTTCTCCAAAAAGTACGATCTTTGTCCCCATGTGCAGTTGCAAACCGTAGTCTGGCTTTTTTATGGCGGTTTTGGAGCAGTGGTTTCTTCCTTGCTGAGCAGGCTTTCAGGTTATGTCGATATAGGACTCGTTTTACTGTGGATATAGAAACCTTTGTACCTGTTTCCTCCAGCATCTTCACAAGGTCCTTTGCTGTTGTTCTGGGATTGATTTGCACTTTTCGCACCAACGTACGTTCGTCTCTAGGAGACAGAACGCGTCTCCTTCCTGAGCGTGGTGTTTATACTTGCGTACTATTGTTTGTACAGATGAACGTGGTACCTTTAGGCGTTTGGATGAACCAGACAAGGATGAACCAGATTTGTGGAGGTCTACAATTTTTGGCTGATTTCTTTTCCCATGATGTCAAGCAGAGGCACTGAGTTTGAAGGTAGGTCTTGAAATACATCCACAGGTACACCTCCAATTGAATCAAATGATGTCAATTAGCCTATCAGAAGCTTCTAAAGCCATGACATCATTTTCTGGAATTTTCCAAGCTGTTTAAAATCACAGTCAAGATAGTGTATGTAAACTTCTGACCCACTGGAATTGTGATACAGTGAATTATAAGTGAAATAATCTGTCTAAACAATTGTTGGAAAGATTACTTGTGTCATGCACAAAGTAGATGTCCTAACCGACTTGCCAAAACTATAGTTTGTTAACAAGAAATTTGTGGAGTGGTTTAAAAACGTGTTTTAATGACTCCAACCTAAGTGTATGTAAACTTCTGACTTCAACTGTAGCATCAGGGATAGTGTGTTATGTGTTGCTGCCAGCTCTGGACAGCTAGTCACCATGCAGATGGGTTCTGCTCATTGTACCATGACTAGACATGGCTTCTAGTGTTGCGGGGTGCCCTGTGAAGCCTGGCCTGATTCTGGGTAATGGCCTCTCCAGCCACAAAGACCAAAGACAAAGTCAGTCAACAAACACGTGTAGCGTGTCTCTAAGCTCCTCTAGGCTTTTGGAATAGAATAGCAGACTTTTGGGGGAAAGAAAGTGTGCTTTCTTTCAGCTTGTTGCCAAGGTAGCTACTAGCGTCTGGGTCCGTGATAAGAGACTGATACGGTTGATCTGTCTTCTGTGTCTTCTGTCGTATTCAGTCTACAATATGATCAGAATCAAAGCAAAGGCATGTTTGAACATTCTACGTTTTGCTCCATGTTCTCACTCCGTGGCATTGTATATGCCAAACTTTATTTGAACACATTACGATCTGACAGTCATTGTTGTCAAACAGCCAATTTTGACGTACATGGCATGGCTTCAAGACATTAAGGAGATCCATTTTGACAGCTCTACATTGTAGTTATATGGTAATACAGTTAGCATATCAAGTAGGACTAGATATAATGTTATATGGCAAAATAAGTTTTAATATAATCAATATACGGTCTTCTGGGCACAGGCCTTCATATTAAAATATGCATAGCATTTCTAAGTGCATCAGCTTTAAAGGGGGAAAAAGGAAAGTGTCATCCCAACCATGACAGAATAAATTGATGTCTATGAAATGCAGAAGGCAACCAGCTATGTCAAAACATGATTTCCATGCACTGGCTGTTTGCTTTGCTTTTGGCTTGACTGTTGGACTTGATGTAATTATATGTCAATCTCAGTAACCAAATCACTATGTAAACATGAGATCTGGACCATGGTAAGAGGAGAGGAGGGGAGGAGGAGGGGCTAGTCAAATCAAAAAACAAAGGAGGGAGCACTGTTGACACAATTGACTACTTTGTGTTTTTGCAAGAATGCATGAAGCGTCTTAGATATTTTAGAACGTATCAATCTTGAGCATGCTGATGCAATGGATTCTCAAAAGTATCTTCCATTCCTCCTTCCTTCCCTTCTTCCTTCTCTCCTCGTTGTAACGGCTGTCTTCTGTGGAAATGGACCAAGGTGCAGCAGGTTGCGTGTTCATCATGATAATTTATTAAATAAACGTGAACACGGGAAAAACAATAAACAAAAGAGAACGACAGACCGACAGTTTTACAGGCTAAGTACTTACATACAGCAGTGCAAAATCAACTACCCACAAAACCAAGTGACAAACATACTCCTACATATATGACTCCCAATCAGGAACAACGATCCCCAGCTGTTCCTGATCAGGAGTCACAAGACCAACACAGAACAATCACACACACAAGACTGCCACGTCCTGACCCCAAAACTACAACAACAGCTCCATCTGCTGGTCAGGACGTGACAGTACCCCCCCCTCAAGGTGCAGACCCCGGAATGCACCTAACAACGAAAAAACACCAACAAACAAAATCCCCAACAAAACCCATAAACAATAACCCCTAAACAATAAGGGAGGGAAGGGAGGGTGGCTGCCGTCAACGACGGCACTGTGCTACACCCTCCCTCCCCAACCCACCTATCCTGGAGGTGGCTCCGGTGCAGGACGTGGACCCTGCTCCACCCTCGGCGTCGCCCACTTCGGTGGAGCCGATAGCTGCGCCAGGCAGACGGACCCCTCGAGCCGGGCCGGAGGACAGGAGGGCCCCTCGGGCCGGGCCGGGGGACAGGAGGGCCCCTCGGGCCGGGCCGGGGGGCAGGAGGGCCCCTCGGGCCGGGCCGGGGGGCAGGAGGGCCCCTCGGGCCGGGCCGGGGGGCAGGAGGGCCCCTCGGGCCGGGCCGGGGAGCAGGAGGGCCCCTCGGGCCGGGCCGGGGAGCAGGAGGGCCCCTCGGGCCGGGCCGGGGAGCAGGAGGGCCCCTCGGGCTGGGCCGGAAGGCATGCGGGCCACTCGGGCTGGGCCGGAAGGCATGCGGGCCACTCGGGCTGGGCCGGAAGGCATGCGGGCCACTCGGGCTGGGCCGGAAGGCATGCGGGCCACTCGGGCTGGGCCGGAAGGCATGCGGGCCACTCGGGCTGGGCCGGAGGGCAGGAGGACCACTCGGGCTGGACCGGAGGGCAGGAGGACCACTCGGGCTGGACCGGAGGGCAGGAGGACCACTCGGGCTGATCCTGACAGGCCGGGCACCCTGGCAGATCAGGGCAGGCGGGCACCTCTGGCAGAACCGGGCAGTCCGGCCACTCTGGCAGAACAGGGCAGTCCGGCCACTCTGGCAGAACAGGGCAGTCCGGCCACTCTGGCAGAACAGGGCAGTCCGGCCACTCTGGCAGAACAGGGCAGTCCGGCCACTCCGGCAGAACAGGGCAGTCCGGCCACTCCGGCAGAACAGGGCAGTCCGGCCACTCCGGCAGAACAGGGCAGTCCGGCCACTCCGGCAGAACAGGGCAGTCCGGCCACTCCGGCAGTTCAGGGCAGTCCGGCCACTCCGGCAGTTCAGGGCAGTCCGGCCACTCCGGCAGTTCAGCGCAGTCCGGCCACTCCGGCAGTTCAGCGCAGTCCGGCCACTCCGGCAGTTCAGCGCAGTCCGGCCACTCCGGCAGTTCAGCGCAGTCCGGCCACTCCGGCGACTGTTGACTGGCGGGCAGCTCCGACGACTGTTGACTGGCGGGCAGCTCCGACGACTGTTGACTGGCGGGCAGCTCCGACGACTGTTGACTGGCGGGCAGCTCCGACGACTGTTGACTGGCGGGCAGCTCTGACGACTGTTGACTGGCGGGCAACTCTGGTGACTGTTGACTGGCGGGCAGCTCTGGTGACTGTTGACTGGCGGGCAGCTCTGATGACGACTGTTGACTCCTGATGCGTGGGGCAGGTATTGGACGTACCAGCCTGGAGACACGCACCTCCATGCTAGTGTGTCTAGCGGGAAACACCGGACCGAAAGGGCGCACTGGCGGTCTTGAGTGCAGGGTTGGCATCACCCCTTCCGGCTCGATGCTCCCCTTGCCCTGGCACCTGCGGGGCGCTGGTACTGGGCGAAGTGGGCTGTGCGTCCGTATAGGCGAGATGGTGCGCACCTCAGCGTAACATGACGCCCTCCACCTCGTACGCACCTCCCTGTAGTCACGGGTAGCTGGCTTACGGCTCTTCCCTGGCCTGGCCAAACTACCCGTATGCCCCCCCCAAAAAAAAATCTTGGGGCTGCCTCTCGGGTTCCCTTAGCTCCCTTAACTTGTCCGCCCAGAATTTTCTTTCGTCCTGCCAGGTCCATTCTTCCATTTTCTTCTCCTGTGGCTTCCTCCTCTTCTGCTGCTTGGTCCTTTGGTGGTGGGTAGTTCTGTAACGGCTGTCTTCTGTGGAAATGGACCAAGGTGCAGCAGGTTGCGTGTTCATCATGATAATTTATTAAATAAACGTGAACACGGGAAAAACAATAAACAAAAGAGAACGACAGACCGACAGTTTTACAGGCTAAGTACTTACATACAGCAGTGCAAAATCAACTACCCACAAAACCAAGTGACAAACATACTCCTACATATATGACTCCCAATCAGGAACAACGATCCCCAGCTGTTCCTGATCAGGAGTCACAAGACCAACACAGAACAATCACACACACAAGACTGCCACGTCCTGACCCCAAAACTACAACAACAGCTCCATCTGCTGGTCAGGACGTGACACTCGTTCAGCCTTACATTATAGAATAACTATCTTCAAAGTAATGACTCGGGACGTCGGGTTTGAAATGAAAGCTTCTTTTAGTAATAATACTGGTTCACGTTACATTTAACAACTTTAGATTCTACAAACAGTAAAAGTTAGTTGCTAGCGAAAAGTCAGGATAATCATTTGTCACAACTGGCGCGATCTCTCTCTACCTCCTGTCGCAAGGCATTCTGGAACTTACAGTCAAAAGCGTACTCCAATACTAAGCAATACAACAAAATATGTATGTAGTTCTCTCAATCTCCAACACACAAATTCGAATACAATTACATATGTAAATAACTCTAATGAAAATATATTTAGGTACAGCTTAATGAATTAACTTAAACATTAACTCTGTAACCCATTAAAGTTACAACATCCTCCCCCCCATGAACATCTGTGTTCATCTAAATCTCTAGGCAGTATATCAACTGAATAGGTCTCCTCAACAAAGTCCCTGAAGCAGTATGAACTGAACATGACCTAACTAGGCCATCTCGGCCTGGAAACAGTTCCTCAATCTTTCCTAGTTTCCAGGTTTGTCTGGGAGTGTTATCTTCTCCAATGAGTATAACGTCACCCGCTTTCAGTGGGGTGGGCTGTGGTGTGTCACAGTGGTGTGCTGACTTTAGATCCAGCAAGTAGTCTCTTCGCCAACTGTTCCAGAAGCTGGTCACAAGTCTCTGCCTGTACTTCCATCTGCGTGTCATTTCCTCCTTGTTTAGCGTTGGGTGTTGAGTGTCAGCTGGAAATGGCTTTGGAGGCAAAGAGGTTATTCTTTTACCCACCAGGAAGTGTGCTGGGGTCAGGGGTTGTGGTTCATCCACTTCATTGTGCACAAAGGTCAGAGGCCTAGAATTTAGAATAGCTTCAACATCTGGACTGTGCACATCTCTTCAAAGTTAAGTGAAGCTCTCCCAAGAACCTTTCGCAGGCATGTTTTCACTGACCTGACGAGTCTTTCCCAGAATCCGCCCCACCAGGCTGCTCGCTCTGCGATGAACCTCCAGGTGATGCCCCTTTCTGAGAAGAACACCAGGAGTTGGGGCTCTTTGATTGCCTTCCACAGCTCTTTCAAGTCCTGATCAGCTCTCTTGAACATCTTTTGCATTTTCTGAGTAGATTACCTTGCATAATCCTCTCTTTGAGATTAATATTTTTATAGCTAACAGGAATGTCTCTGTTGACTGATCTGAGACCAGTTCCAAATGCACTGCTCCGGTTACAGCACAAGTGAACAGTGCAATGTATGACTTCTTCACAGAACCATTTTCTTTCACATAGAGTGGTCCTGCAAAATCCACACCTGTGACTTCGAATGGTGGGGATTCAGTTATTCTGTCTTTTGGTAAAGGCGCAGTGACCTGCTGTCCGGCACTTGCCTTGAATCTCTTGCACACTATACATCTTGCCACTGTGCTCTTGACTAGCTGCCTAGCACGCAATATCCAGTATCGCTCTCTGATTTGTACTAGAGTGTCTCTTGCTCCAGAATGCATCACCTTCTCATAGTGGTACTGTATCAGCATTTCTGAGTATCTGTACTTGTTGGGCAGAACCCATGGGTGCTGCTCTCTGAATGTGAAGTTGGACTGTTGCAGTCTTCCTCCTACACTGAGTAGTTCGTGTTCGTCCAAGAACGGTTTCAGTTCTCTGATTTTACAGTCATTGTTTAGGCTTTTTCCTGCCTTCAGTAGTTTGATCTCCTGTCCAAAACTCTGTTGTTGTGATACCTTGATCCAGTACTTTTCTGCATCGAACAGTTCGTCAGCAGTCAGTTCACCTTGCATCTTTATGTTTGTACGAGCATTGGCTATGAATCTCTTTATCCAGGTGGTGACTCTGAACACTCTTTTCAGTTTGCTGTACCTTTCAAGCTCCAACACAGGTTCAGTGATGTCTGTGCTGTTTGCTGCGAGTTGTACAGTAACCTGGCAACTGGACTTGAGTTCTGTATTTACCTCTTCTGGAACCTTGTTATCATCAGTCTCCTTGGACTGATTGGGTGATGTCAGAATTCTGGGTCCATTCCACCATAGCTCGCTCTGTGTCAAGTTTCCAACAGTTTGTCCTCTTGTAGGGAGGTCGGCTGGATTAGTTTTCCATTCAATATGTGACCACGACTCTGGATTGGTCAAGGACTGGATCTCCGTCACTCTGTTCGCGACCAACTGTTTCCATTTCTGAGCTGAGCTGCAAATCCAATGCAGCACGATCATCGAGTCTGTCCACATCTTCATCTGTTTTTCTTCCATTTTCAGTTAAGTCATCAGGTTGTTTGCTAGTCTCGCTCCAATCACAGCTCCCATGAGCTCCAGGCGTGGCAGCGTCATTTTCTTGAGTGGGTCTACCCTGGACTTGAATGCGACTAGACTTGTTTTTTTCCCTGTCTTGTGATTCACCTTGCAAGTAAGCTACTGCACTGTAAGCCCTTTCACTTGCATCACAGAACACGTGTAGTTTCAGGGTGTGGCTGTTCTGTTGGCCACACGTCTGTTCTGTACCACCTTGGTATGGTGAGCTGGTGTAACTGGGGTAGTTCTGAACACCACTGTTGCCATTCTCGTGTCAGATGAGGTGGTAATTCCTCGTCCCAGCTGAGTCCCCTCTCCCACATTTCCTGGAACATGCACTTGATCCTGATGGTGAAGGGGGTCAGGAAACCAAGAGGGTTGAAGATACGTGCAGACGACTGCAGAACACTTCTCTTTGTGTTTTCCCTTTGCTTTAGAATGCTCAGTAGCGGCCTGAGGTCAAACACAAAGTCATCTGTTTCCGGTCTCCATACTAAGCTTAAAACCTTCAGCACTACTCCTTGTGTTTCTAGCGTCAACGGGTGGTCAGTTGTCGTACTCTCCTCCCATTTTGTTTTCAATTCAGGAGAGTTGGTCATCCACTTGCAGAGGTCCATGCCTGCAATCGACAGCATTCGCTTTGCAGTTGTTGTCACAAAGTAAGTCACTTCAACATTGCGTGAACTTGCAATGAAGTCATCTACATAGAGTGACTCTCTCAGTATCTCTACAACTTCTGGTTGTTCTGTTTCATATTGTTTCAGGTGCTTCCTGATTGTATCTGCCAGCAAGAATGGACTTGGGGAAGCTCCAAATACCACTCTCTTCATCCTCAGCACACGCAGCTCCTCTTCATTTTCTCCCCTTGGTGGGCCTGTGAGCCATAGAAATCTCACGGCGTCTCTGTCTCTCTCTGCTAGGGATATCTGCAGGAAAGCCTTCTTGATGTCTGCCATGAATGCGATCTCATGTAGTCTGAACCTTATCAGAACACTGAGCAGATCCGGATTCAGGTTCGGTCCTGTGAGTAGACAGTCATTGAGGGATGGACAGCCATCTTCATGGGACCAGGTATCAAACACCACTCTCAGTTTTGTCGTCACCTTATCTTCTCAGAGTACTGCATGGTGAGGTAAGTAGTATTTTATGTTGTCTGCGCTTGGTGCGTTGCCCTTGGGCACGTCCTCTGCCATATCCTGTTGTAAGTAGGCCTTTACGACTTCATTGTATCTGCTGTACAACGTCACATCCTTCTTCAGTCTTTTCTTCAGACCTTCAAACCGTTTCTTGGCGATTCTATAGTTGTCTTGGAGTTCTGGAATTTCTCATTTCCATGGCAACTCCACGTGGTATCGCCCATCTTTGAAGGTGGTTGTTTGCTCAAACTTCTGTAGAGCCTCATTTTCCTCTGGGTTCTGTGTTTTCTCGCTTATAATACCCAGAGACTCAAGCTCCCAGAATGCATGCAGTTGTTTGGAGACTAGTGTGTCTTCATCAAGTGGGATGAACATGCAGGTTGCCTCGGCGACACTTGACATGGATACGGGTCTCTGCAACGACCATCCAAAGGTGCTCTCTAAAGCAACCAGCGTCTCCGTCAGTCGCTCCACTCTGCCTGATACTATCTGCCAGTAGTAGTCTGCTCCCATCAGGACAGAGAGTTCAGGATCATTGTCATCTCCTGGAAAGTCTGCGAGCTGCAGTCCCTTTCTATTGAGCTCATGTTGAATCTGTTCACCAGGAACCTTCATCACAGCTGTGCACACTTGTGGGGTTTCAATTGCCTCTATCTCTATTCTCTGCTGTTTGTCCCAGACATTCTCCAAGATGACTTTCACTGTGTTGCGTTGGGACGTTGCTGGAGCAGAGGAGCCAAACGTGTGAAGAGTGAGAGCTCTTGTCTGATTACTGGTAGCTTCAAGCCCTTCACAAGGTTTTCATCCTTTCTAGGGAGTTTTTCCTAGCCACCGTGCTTCTACACCTGCATTGTTTCGGGTTTTAGGCTGGGTTTCTGTACAGCACTTTGGGATATCAGCTGTTGTAAGAAGGGCTATATAAATACATTTGATTTGATTTTGATTTGATTTTCCATGTATGAAGCTTCTCTGACTGCCTCCAGTTAGTAAGCAATGAGCTATCTTCCTGCCCGATGGGCCTTCTACCCATGCCTTTGCCGTTTGTAGCAACACAGTGTTCTGTCCATCTGGTTTCATCTTCACTGAATGGGGAATAACTGAGGAAACAACAGCATCTGCAGAAACAGTAGGGGGTTGCACCTCACTCCTCTTACCGGTACACACAGCAATGTGATGTCTGCTTCCACATGTTGCACATGACACATCTTTGACTTTACAGAATTTTGCTATGTGTTTCTGTCCTAAACATACAAAGCATCTTCCCATTTTCTTTAGTTTCTCTTTGCGTGTAGCAATATTGTGGTCAGGGCAGTTTTCTGATTTGTGGTCTGCACTGTCACAGAATAGACAGTTTTGTTCCTTCTGGCTGGCTGTGTGCAGTGCTGCAGCAGATGGCATGTTGGGTCTTTTTGTTTTCATGTCATTGGAGGAGCATGACTTGTTCCATGGTTTGTTCTCTTTCTGTTGGTTGCATGATCTTGTCATTTGTAGCGCTCTCTCCCTGCTCTGAACCTCCTTCTGTAGGGAACTGACGATCTCAGTGTCACGTCCTGGCCAGTATAAGGGTTAATTGTTATTGTAGTTTGGTCAGGACGTGGCAGAGGGTATTTGTTTTATGTGGTTCAGGGTGGTGTGTTGTTAGGAGGGCGTTTGATTTATTATTTCCGGGTTCTGAGTTATGGTCTATGTTTATGTATTTCTATGTGTAGTCTAGTGAGTGTGTTTCTATGTTGAGTTAATTGGGGTGGACTTCCAATTGAAGGCAGCTGTTTGGTGTTGCCTTTGATTGGAAGTCCTATATTAGTTGGGTGTGTTTTGTCTTGTATTTGTGGGAGATTGTTTTTGCATTGCGTGTTTTGTTAGCATGCAAAACTGTCATTTGTCGTGCTTATTGTTTTCTTGTTTTTTTCGTGTTCAACGTTCGTTAATAAATTAAGAAAATGAACACCAACTCTGCTGCATATTGGTCCACCTTTTCAGACGACGATTTCGCTATATCGTCCTCCGACGAAGAAAGCCGTGAATACTCAGCCACTTTCCATTCATCATCTACTCCTCTCTGACGACTATAGTCAAGAGCTATGTCCTCTGGAATCATCTGCAGTAAGATTGGGCATAGTAGGCTTCCATAGGTTTCTGACACTACACCCAGTGATTCCAAGCTTCTAATCTGAATTTCACATTGATCATATAGCTGCCTCAATGCATTTAAGTCAGAGGATTTCTTCACAGGAGTGAGATTCAGCAGCTTTGACATGTGAGCACTAATCACAAGATCTTTCCTTCCAAATCTGCTCTTGAGCAGAGCGATTGCATCATCAAAGTTACTGTCTGTTAACATCAGTCCTGCTACTGCCTTTGCAGCTGGTCCAGTGAGATATGTTTTCAGATAGGTAAACTTCTCTTTATTACACAGTGAATCATTGTTGTGAATATCGGTCTCATACTGGCTCCAAAACTCCTGCCACATACTGACATCTCCACAGAATTTCTCAATAATCAACGTTGGTAGCCTTACTGATTGTCTCTGTGATCTGTTTGAGTTAGCGTCACTCACCCATGCTGGTAGTGGATTGAGGTCCTGTTTTTTCTTTATCACACGTTTTGCACGGCTCTTCAGCATGATAACTCGCTCTTTGTAATCCTCCGTGCATGCAATCTCCACCTCCAATCCGTCCAATGGCGTTAACTGTTCAATTCCACGATCAAGTTCAAACAAGCTGTCCTCCTTAGCTGATAGCAATTCCAACAATGTACTCAAGTGATCGGTATCCAAATTTGACTGGGTTATTTCCACGTCAATCTGATTCAAAATCCGTGTTGTGGCACCTCGAATGGTACCCCGCTTTCGTCTCATTCTTTCTGCTTCATGCCGACGTTCCTCCTCAGCCGTTTGAGCCGCTTCATCCCTACAATCTTCGTCGCAGCTCATACCTTTCCCGGGTTTCGGCACCAAAATATAGAATAACTATCTTCAAAGTAATGACTCGGGACGTCGGGTTTGAAATTAAATTTTCTTTTAGTAATAATACTGGTTCACGTTACATTTAACAACTTTAGATTCTACAAACAAAAGTTAGTTGCTAGCGAAAAGTCAGGATAATCACTTGACACAACTGGCGCGATATCTCTCTACCTCCTGTCGCAAGGCATTCTGGAACTTGCAGTCAAAAGCGTAATCCAATACTAACCAATACAACAAAATATGTATGTAGTTCTCTCAATCTCCAACACACAAATTCGAATACAATTACATATGTAAATAACTGTAAAGAAAATATCTTTATATACAGCTCAATGAATTAACTTAACTTCTTGGGGCTATGTGGGACGCTAGCGTGCCACCCGTGGTGCACCCTATCAACAGCAGGTGCATTTCAAGAGCGGCAAATTTGAAACCAAATAAATGTCAAAATTCAAATTTTTCAAACATACAACTATCTTACACCCTTTGAAAGATAAACATCTCCTTAATCTAACCACGTTGTCCGATTTCAAAAATGTTTTACGGCGAAAGCATAAAGTTAGATTATGTTAGGAGAGTACATTGACAATAGCTGTGTGTAATGTTTTGTCAATTCAAAGCCAGGCGTCACCAAAACCATAAAACCAGCTAAAATGATGCACTAACCTTTTACAATCTCCATCAGATGACACTCCTAGGACATTATGTTAGACAATGCATGCATTTTTAGTTCTATCAAGTTCATATTTATATCCAAAAACAGCGTTTTACTATGGCATTGATGTTGAGGAAATCGTTTCCCTCCAATAACCGGCAGTCAAGTCAGCACCACAAATTAAATAATTAAAATTAGAAAACATTGGTAAAATATTATATTGTCATTTAAAGAATTATAGATTTACATCTCTTGAACGCAATCAACTTGCCAGATTTAAAAATAACCTTACTGGGAAATCACACTTTGCAATAATCTGAGCACTGCGCCCAGAAAAATATGCTTTGTCTGTATAGCAAACGGCCATGTTGGAGAGATCTAAAATCGAAAATACTATGTAAATAATCCATTACCTTTGATTCTCTTCATCAGATGTCACTTCCAGGAATCCCAGGTCCATAACGAATGTAGTTTTGTTCAAAAAAGCTCATCATTTATATCCAAAAAGCTCCGTGTTGTTAGCACATGATCTAAGCCAGCCGGACTTCTCGTCATGAACGAGGGGAAAAAATATATTTACGTTCGTTCAAACATGTCAAACGTTGTATAGCATAAATCATTAGTGCCTTTTTTAACCAGAACATGAATAATATTCAAGGTGGACGAATGCATTCTCTTTTATAACGTATTGGAACGAGGGTACCCAACATGAACTCGCGCGCCAGAGTCTAATCGGCCATCACCGTTCCATGGCTCTTGTTCGGTCAGATCTCACAGTAAAAGACTCAAAACACTTTGTAAAGGCTGGTGACATCTAGTGGAAGCAATAGGAAGTGCCAAAACATTAATCAACCCCTGTGTGTTTCAATGGCATAGGCTTAAAGGTAATTCAACACATCAGGTATCCACTTCCTGTCAGAAAATGTCTCAGGGTTTTGCCTGCCAAATGAGTTCTGTTATACTCACAGACACCATTCAAACAGTTTTAGAAACTTTAGGGTGTTTTCTATCCATATATAATAAGTATATGCATATTCTAGTTACTGGGTAGGATTAGTAACCAGATTAAATCGGGTACGTTTTTTTATCCAGCCGTGAAAATACTGCCCCCTAGCCCCAACAGGTTAAACATTAACTCTGTAACCCATTAAAGTTACAACATACATTACAGTTTCAGTTCATTTGGAAC
Source organism: Salmo salar (assembly GCF_965601325.2). Lineage (NCBI taxonomy): Eukaryota > Metazoa > Chordata > Actinopteri > Salmoniformes > Salmonidae > Salmo > Salmo salar. The sequence goes on from NC_138299.1 coordinate 33,795,246, forward strand.
TTCAACTTCTTGTTACCCAGTAAGCTTGGTTAGAACCAAATAGTTTCCATCCAACCCTAGTTAACTCCAGCATACATATTTTATACACAATTACAGTGTAGCACAAAAAAGTTAATCAATGAGGGATCCTATAGTGGTCAATCATTAGTTCAGCTGGATGTGTTGAATGATGTTTTCTACTGTACAGTATTAAAAACAGATGACCTCAACTTCTTTACTTTCTTTCTTTCATGGCCTTAAAAACAGTACTGTCGCTATTGGATGAAAAGGAACGAGCAAACCTAGCTTGTTCCTCTGTACCTTGCATTTATTTCAGAGGAGAGGAGAGGAGAGGAGAGGAGAGGAGAGGAGAGGAGAGGAGAGGAGAGGAGAGGAGAGGAGAGGAGAGGAGAGGAGAGGAGAGGAGAGGAGAGGAGAGGGATAGAAAAGAATAGAGGAGAGGATAGAAGAGAGGAGAGGATAGAGGAGAAGATAGAGGATAGATTGAGAGGGTAGGATAGAGGAGAGGATAAGAGGAGAGGAGAGGATAGATGGAGAAGATAGAGGAGAGGATAGATGGAGAAGATAGAGGAGAGGATAGATAGAGGAGAGGATAGATGGAGAGGATAGATGGAGAGGATAGATGGAGAGGATAGAGGAGAAGATAGAGGAGAAGATAGAGGATAGAGGAGAGGAGAGGACAGAGGAGAGAAGAGGATAGAGGAGAAGATAGGATAGAGGAGAGGAGAGGAGGATAGATGGAGAAGATAGAGGAGAGGAGAGGATAGATGGAGAAGATAGAGGAGAGGATAGATAGAGGAGAGGATAGATGGAGAGGATAGATAGAGGAGAGGATAGAGGAGAAGATAGAGGAGAGGATAGAGGAGAAGATAGAGGATAGAGGAGAGGAGAGGACAGAGGAGAGGAGAGGATAGAGGAGAGGATAGAGGAGAAGATAGAGGAGAGGATAGATGGAGAGGATAGGATAGAGGAGAGGATAAGAGGAGAGGAGAGGATAGATGGAGAAGATAGAGGAGAGGATAGATAGAGGAGAGGATAGATGGAGAGGATAGATAGAGGAGAGGATAGAGGAGAAGATAGAGGAGCGGAGAGGGTAGAAGATAGAGGAGAAGATAGATGGAGAGGATAGATAGAGGAGAGGATAGAGGAGAAGATAGAGGAGAGGATAGAGGAGAGAATAGAGGAGAGGATAGAGGAGAGGAGAGGATAGAGGAGAGAATAGAGGTGTCACGGCTGTCAAAAGGATCGGACCAAGGCGCAGCGTGTTTGTAGTTCCACATCTTTATTAATCCGTGAAACGTAATGCAATACACCAAATAGTTGAAATAACAAAACAACAAACCGTGACACAGAGAGAAAACACACTACTCAAAATATAATCATGCTTCTGTTTGAAAGACAAGCCAGCACAGGGAGGTTGGGGTTGAAAGATTCAACTGTGAAAGCGTTTCTTAGATTGTTTCTGCTATCAGCTGAACTCTATCACTCTGGGAGAGTGTCTGCTATCAGCTGAACTCTATCACTCTGGGAGAGTGTCTGCTATCAGCTGAACTCTATCACTCTGGGAGAGTGTCTGCTATCAGCTGAACTCTGTCACTCTGGGAGAGTGTCTGCTATCAGCTGAACTCTATCACTCTGGAAGAGCGGCACCATTAGACATGGTGCATTTATAGGCCTTTATTTCCTATGTGTCTGCTCACACAATCACAATCACTATCTCTCATAGTCCCACTTTCTGGAAGATCTCAGGCAATTTCCCCTGTTATGGTCCCACTTTTTAGATGCTGCCGTCCTCTACATCGAATCAGAATGATAGGAAATGTTTGAGCATGTTTAACTCTTCAACCATGTAAATTTGAATGATGAAGTTTTATAAATAGTTTTAATGATCAGTCATAAACAGCAAAATAGTTAGTTATATCATCCTGACTGCTTTTAACAAGAATTGAAAGCTCAATAGGAACGTTTTAAGGATACAATGTACTACCAAGGCCATGGTACTCTTTAAATATAGACAAATTATATATTATTTTATTAATCAGGATGTTGTGACAGACCCACAGCAGACAACGAAAACACTATATTTTATTCATACAGACATGCCTGCTGCCTCTTACTCTAAACCTGGGTATCTGCCAGCCAGCCCATCAACTCAGGCCCAGGCTATCAGATTAGATTGGTCCATTCCTCAGTCTCAGTCTCCATCCAGTCACTCTCTCTCTCTCCATTTATTTATGCCCGGACGGCAGTTAGCAGGGATTGTATTCCGTTTCCCTTTTTTCCCACACCTAAATATAGAATTCATATTTACCACGGCCAACTAATTTGAGTTCTTAATCATATTTGGACCCGACGGGCTCTAAACATTGAGCAGGCCACCTGTCTTACACATTAGAAGACTTCCACGGGACAGATGGGAAGGTGAGAATACTTGTCCTTGGATAAACACATTCAAGAACTGATGGCCACAGCACTGGGCAGGGCCAGTCTCTGACCTGGCCAGCCAATCCATCACCTCACTAGCATACAGTATGCGAATGTCCCAAATGACACTCTATTCCCTATATATTACACCCTATTCCCAAGTTTTACACTCTGGTCAAAAGTAGTGCCAAATAGGGAATAGGGTGCCATTTGTGACGCAGGAATGTGATTGACTGTATGCATGTCTTCTCTTTGCCACAGTAATCACTGTGCTGTTGTCGTTAGTGCAGGTTGTTTTATCATGTTAGAAATGTCCTAATTAAAGCTGTTACATGCCCAGTTGAGCTATAATTCTTCTGTTTTTACATCCCATCAAATAAACCATATCACATTTACAACTCCATCAATAAATCCCACGCACTAGGCTGTGGCATTTATAAAGCTAGCCTATATTAGACCCAGCTACTTGGTGTTCAGGAAAGCATAAGGAACCGTTTTCTAAATGCTAGTGTCAGTTACAACTTCTGAGCTGAATTGTTGTTCGTTGGAAGCAAAACATTAGCTGACAAAAAGCTCTCTTTCTGTCACGTCCTGACCCTAGTAAGATGTCATTTTCTATAGTAGAGTAGGGCAGGGCGTGACAGGGGGTGTTTTGGGTTGTTCTATGTTTTCTATTTCTATGTTTAAGTTCTAGTTTTCTATTTCTATGTTGGGATTGTTTGGGGTTGATCTCTAATTGGAGACAGCTGATCCGCATTGCCTCTGATTAGAGATCATATTTAAGTAGGTTTTTTTCTCATTTTTGTTTTTGGGTTATTATCTTTTGAGTAGTGTGTTGTCCTCTCTGCGTCACGGTTTGTTGTTTTTGTATATTCAAGTATTTAAGTGTATTGCATTCAGTTTCACGTTTAATAAATATGTGGAACTACGAACACGCTGCATTTTGGTCCGATCCTTCAGACAGCCGTGACACTTTCTCCACACCTCCCCCTTTCCTTCCTTCTTTCTCCTCTGCCTCATGATCTGCTGCTTGCTTGATTGTTTATGATGGTCTTTAAAAAACAATTACATAATGACTTTCTCTCGTATCAGATTAGAAGTTCTCATTAGAGCCTCATAAAGTCACTTCCTTCAATGAAGCTGAGGAGATAAATGATACTGATATCGTACCAGTCTATCAGTAGCATGCTATCAGCCTCTAATACACTGCATACTGTAAATATATATTAGCATAAAATACAAATAACAGACTCATGCACCTTCATGTATTTCACTGTTCTTTAATATGACTTAAGACGGAGGGGAATTAGTCTTGAAGAATTGTTGAATTCTAGCCTTAGAATTGACCCATTCTAGAATTAAAGTCTTGGCGTTTGGCGTTTGTGTGGCATGATTTCCTGTACTTTCACCAATGCCTGTGATTCCTGTCTCCGTGTTCCGGAACTCCAATTTGAGCAGCAGCAGCTGAAAAATGAGCTCCTACAAATATTGAAATTTACATGGTTTTTAGAGTGAAGTACATCGGAAAAAAGCAAAAGAATACTGCAAGACTGAATAGGAGAAAAAACAAGCAACAAACAAAGAAGATAGGCTTTTGAAAAATAACTATTTTTCATAAAATTGTAGTTATCTTAGCAAGCTGAATTGTTTACCAGTTGCTAAGCAGTTGCTAGGGACTCTTTTGGAAGAAGCTAGCTAGCTAACGAAGAACAACAAAGAATATCTAGTTAACAGAAGAAAAGAAAGAGAAAATCAGGACAGAAGAAAAAGGATATCAAAGTGAAACAGTTCTCTAAAGACACAGGAGACAATAATACAAGAAACAATACTTCTGTAGCTTGTCAACTATGTGTCTGTCTATCCCTGTTCTCTCCTCTCTGCACAGGCCATACAAACGCTTCACACCGCGTGGCCGCTGCCACTCTAACCTGGTGGTCCCAGCGCGCACGACCCACGTGGAGTTCCAGGTCTCCGGCAGCCTCTGGAACTGCCGGTCTGCGGCCAACAAGGCTGAGTTCATCTCAGCCTATGCTACCCTCCAGTCCCTAGACTTCCTGGCGCTGACGGAAACATGGATTACCACAGATAACACTGCTACTCCTACTGCTCTCTCTTCGTCTGCCCACGTGTTCTCGCATACCCCTAGAGCATCGAGCCAGCGGGGTGGTGGCACTGGAATCCTCATCTCTCCCAAGTGGACATTCTCTCTTTCTCCCCTGACCCATCTGTCTATCTCCTCATTTGAATTCCATGCTGTCACAGTTACCAGCCCTTTCAAGCTTAACATCCTTATCATTTATCGCCCTCCAGGTTCCCTTGGAGAGTTCATCAATGAGCTTGACGCCTTGATAAGTTCCTTTCCTGAGGATGGCTCACCTCTCACAGTTCTGGGTGACTTTAACCTCCCCACGTCTACCTTTGACTCATTCCTCTCTGCCTCCTTCTTTCCACTCCTCTCCTCTTTTGACCTCACCCTCTCACCTTCCCCCCCTACTCACAAGGCAGGCAATACGCTTGACCTCATCTTTACTAGATGCTGTTCTTCCACTAATCTCATTGCAACTCCCCTCCAAATCTCCGACCACTACCTTGTATCCTTTTCCCTCTTGCTCTCATCCAACACTTCTCACTCTGCCCCTACTCGGATGGTATTGCGCCGTCCCAACCTTCGCTCTCTCTCTCCCGCTACTCTCTCCTCTTCCATCCTATCATCTCTTCCCTCTGCTCAAACCTTCTCCAACCTATCTCCTGATTCTGCCTCCTCAACCCTCCTCTCCTCCCTTTCTGCATCCTTTGATTTTCTCTGTCCCCTATCCTCCAGGCCGGCTCGGTCCTCCCCTCCTGCTCCGTGGCTCGACGACTCACTACGAGCTCACAGAACAAGGCTCCGGGCAGCCGAGCGGAAATGGAGGAAAACTCGCCTCCCTGCGGACCTGGCATCCTTTCACTCACTCCTCTCTACATTCTCCTCTTCTGTCTCTGCTGCTAAAGCCACTTTCTACCACTCTAAATTCCAAGCATCTGCCTCTAACCCTAGGAAGCTCTTTGCTACCTTCTCCTCCCTCCTGAATCCTCCTCCCCCTCCCCCCCCCCTCCTCCCTCTCTGCGGATGACTTCGTCAACCATTTTGAAAAGAAGGTTGACGATATCCGATCCTCGTTTGCTAAGTCAAATGACACCGCTGGTCCTGCTCACACTGCCCTACCCTGTGCTTTGACCTCTTTCTCCCCTCTCTCTCCAGATGAAATCTCGCGTCTTGTGACGGCCGGCCGCCCAACAACCTGCCCACTTGACCCTATCCCCTCCTCTCTTCTCCAGACCATTTCCGGAGACCTTCTCCCCTTCCTCACCTCGCTCATCAACTCATCCTTGACCGCTGGCTACGTCCCTTCCGTCTTCAAGAGAGCGAGAGTTGCACCCCTTCTGAAAAAACCTACACTCGGTCCCTCCGATGTCAACAACTACAGACCAGTATCCCTTCTTTCTTTTCTCTCCAAAACTCTTGAACGTGCCGTCCTTGGCCAGCTCTCCTGCTATCTCTCTCAGAATGACCTTCTTGATCCTAATCAGTCAGGTTTCAAGACTGGGCATTCAACTGAGACTGCTCTTCTCTGTGTCACGGAGGCTCTCCGCACTGCTAAAGCTAACTCTCTCTCCTCTGCTCTCATCCTTCTAGACCTATCTGCTGCCTTTGATACTGTGAACCATCAGATCCTCCTCTCCACCCTCTCCGAGTTGGGCATCTCCGGCGCGGCCCACGCTTGGATTGCGTCCTACCTGACAGGTCGCTCCTACCAGGTGGCGTGGCGAGAATCTGTCTCCGCACCATGCGCTCTCACCACTGGTGTCCCCCAGGGCTCTGTTCTAGGCCCTCTCCTATTCTCGCTATACACCAAGTCACTTGGCTCTGTCATATCCTCACATGGTCTCTCCTATCATTGCTATGCAGACGACACACAATTAATCTTCTCCTTTCCCCCTTCTGATAACCAGGCGGCGAATCGCATCTCTGCATGTCTGTCAGACATATCAGTGTGGATGACGGATCACCAGCTCAAGCTGAACCTCGGCAAGACGGAGCTGCTCTTCCTCCCGGGGAAGGACTGCCCGTTCCATGATCTCGCCATCACGGTTGACAACTCCCTTGTGTCCTCCTCCCAGAGTGCTAAGAACCTTGGCGTGATCCTGGACAACACCCTGTCGTTCTCCACTAACATCAAGGCGGTGACCCGATCCTGTAGGTTCATGCTCTACAACATTCGCAGAGTACGACCCTGCCTCACACAGGAAGCGGCGCAGGTCCTAATCCAGGCACTTGTCATCTCCCGTCTGGATTACTGCAACTCGCTGTTGGCTGGGCTCCCTGCCTGTGCCATTAAACCCCGACAACTCATCCAGAACGCCGCAGCCCGTCTGGTGTTCAACCTTCCCAAGTTCTCTCACGTCACCCCGCTCCTCCGCTCTCTCCACTGGCTTCCAGTTGAAGCTCGCATCCGCTACAAGACCATGGTGATTGCCTACGGAGCTGTGAAGGGAACGGCACCTCCATACCTTCAGGCTCTGATCAGGCCCTACACCCAAGGGCACTGCGTTCATCCACCACTGGCCTGCTGGCCCCCCTACCTCTGAGGAAGCACAGTTCCCGCTCAGCCCAGTCAAAACTGTTCGCTGCTCTGGCACCCCAATGGTGGAACAAGCTCCCTCACAACGCCAGGACAGCAGAGTCAATCACCACCTTCCGGAGACACCTGAAACCCCACCTCTTTAAGGAATACCTAGGATAGGATAAAGTAATCCTTCTAACCCCCCCCCCCCCTTAAAAGATTTAGATGCACTATTGTAAAGTGGTTGTTCCACTGGATATCATAAGGTGAATGCACCATTTTGTAAGTCGCTCTGGATAAGAGCGTCTGCTAAATGACTTAAATGTAAATGTAATGTAAATGTGTGTCACATCCAGGAGTCCTCCTTACTAATACATTCATGCTTGAAAAGCAATAATGTGACTTTTTATAAATCATATACCGTTCTATATCTAGCAATATCTTTTATGGCTTGCAATATAATGATGATACAGTCAATATTAAGAATAGGCCCTGGAAGTGTAGCTAGTGTTGGGACAATATGAATTCTGGTCAGGAGTTCAGATATCTGACATATTGTTTCTGTGTTTTTCTTTTTATCATTCCCCAAGCAGATCTGCTGTTGTCTTCCACTATGTTTTCTGAGCACATTATACGAGTTACACCTGCAGCAAACACCATCATTGATATCTATCTAAGGCTCACAAACATACAGTAGCTTTGTGATGCACAAATAAATAACACAACAATGTGTATTGGAGAGAAAACAAGTGGAAGGATTTCATTGGTGTAGAATAGAAGGGACATTTCTAGGAAGAAACTAGCTTGTAGTTTCTGCTTTTTTAAAGTCCCCGGCTGTCTGCCTTTGTTGTTTGTTCTTGTGATCAGGATGGAGACACAAAGCAAAAGACTGCCAGAGTAATTTAACAAGCATACGGGACAGACAGCAAGGCCAGCCAGACCTCATGTCTGTGAAGAACTGGCATCAGACAACATCAGTAGAGAAAGAGAGAGAGAGAGCGTAAGAGAGAGAGAGAGAGAGAGAGGGGGTCTGGGGTGCATTTTTTAAGATGATTCTTCTTTGTTTATCATTATGAATCACTAGTCAGGCCATTGAGGCCTCAGATTCTCAAAGAGAAGCCATTGTGATGAAATATAATGTCTTGTTGCTGAAGGACTCCTCTTTTTCCGCCTTTCTTTCTCTTCTTTCTTCTGTCTGGGGTCCTGTTGTTTTTCTAAACAATGATTATCATCAGCAGCACCGCCACAGTCCAACTCAGAGCTTGTAGCAAATCAAGGCAATCCGATAGAGCCACCACACCACTGCATCATACATCAATTATTCAATTGCTATTGCTTTGTACAAACAAGTGCTCTGGTGAAGAGAGAGAGAGAGAGAGACAGAGAGAGAGAGAAAGCGAGAGAGGAGAGAAAGCGAGAGAGGAGAGAGCGAGAGAGAGACAGAGAGAGGCAGCCTCCTCTGCCTCTGCACAACCAATTACTTGAAAAATGTTTAGTTCATTTATTATTGAATAAGGTGTAAATCTTGTACAGGTTGTCGGTAGCTGACTCTATGAGGAGTCTATTGTAACCTGCTTTGATCATGCTCCGCTTGGCTCCGCTAGGCTGGTACGGAGCTGCCATTCCCGCTGTGGCATCCAGCATCCATGCGCAGGGAGTCAGAGGAGGGGTAGGGAGGGCTGAGGAGGGTTTGGGAGGGATAGGAAGGGCTGTGGAGGGTTTGGGAGGGGTAGGGAGGGCTGAGGAGGGTTTGGGAGGGGTAGGGAGGGTTTGGAAGGGGTAGGGAGGGGTGAGGAGGGTTTGGGAAGGGTAGGGAGGGCTGCGGAGGGGTAGGGAGGGCTGAGGAGGGTTTGGGAGGGATAGGGAGGGCTGAGGAGGGTTTGGGAGGGATAGGGAGGGCTGAGGAGGGTTTGGGAAGGGTAGGGAGGGCTGCGGAGGGGTAGGGAGGGCTGAGGAGGGTTTGGGAAGGGTAGGGAGGGCTGCGGAGGGGTAGGGAGGGCTGAGGAGGGTTTGGGAGGGATAGGGAGGGCTGAGGAGGGTTTGGGAAGGGTAGGGAGGGCTGCGGAGGGGTAGGGAGGGCTGAGGAGGGCTTGGGAGGGATAGGGAGGGCTGAGGAGGGTTTGGGAGGGATAGGGAGGGCTGAGGAGGGTTTGGGAGGGGTAGGAAGGGCTGAGGAGGGTTTGGTAGGGGTAGGGAGGGCTGAGGAGGGTTTGGGAGGGGTAGGGAGGGCTGAGGAGGGTTTGGGAGGGGTAGGGAGGGCCTGACATGTGATTATGGGTTCACCTCATGGCCTGTAGTGTAGTGTAGTATCAGCTTGTACAGCCTTGACCTAAAGATACAGGAGGGAGCTGCCTTGTAACCAATGGCCTGTAAGCCTTAGTTTAAGATGTTGAAAAAGTAGTGCTGTAGTGTGAAGTTTTCCATACAGTACAGCTGTGTGGACTGTGGAAGGGTCCTAGTTCTCAGCCAATGTTGAGGACACTGTAGAGGGAAGGGGATAGTGTCATAATGAAAGGATACTTAGTGTATTAAAAAGGTGCTACTCTCATATCAAGTAGGTTACTTCATTTCTTACTATTCTCTTTATTTCGGAAGTGTCTCCTTAATAACTAAAGTAACATCATAAATCTGATATTGAACTTCAGAAGCACGGGAGCCAGATTCTGTCACATAAAAGCCTCTGTGAGTTACGGATTAGTAATAACCACCAGTATATGTACTATGTCATGTAAAAATGTTTTTAAATGCACTCTTTGATTTTGTTTTTGAAGATCTTTGCTGTTTGTTCACCCCTACTACATCTTTAAATCACAACAAAGTTATCAGACAGATTTTCACGACAACACCCACAAGCCCCCTGAAATGAATGAACAGCCATAGAGCGGTTCCATTGAATGCTGCTTTTCCTTTAGATGGGGTTTAGAGAGACATGGGGGGCTGTCAGGGGAGAGATCTCACTCTCTGTCTCCTCCGTTTTGGCTGGTGGCCAGTGAGGAGAGAAGTAAGCTGTCTCAAGGATGCAGGGCTGGGGACAGAGAGAGAGAGAGGGAGAGAGAGAGAGAGAGAAGAGTGAGAGAAGAGAGAGAGGGAGGCTGGCTCAAGTAATTATGTGGCTCCCAGGTGATGAGGGCTTTTATGCCATTAACAGTGTCTGTCTATCCCTGCTCACAGTGTGCCAAGTCTTTAACAAGGGACTGCTGCTAATTTCAGAGCTAATATTGAGCCGTTCCACCTCAGCGACTACAGCAGGTGCCTGGACAAGACACAGACAGATAGGGATGGATTGAGGAGTGGTGGAGAGGAGAGAAAATTACCATTGTACTATAGATTTTTGTATTCTTTCTGATTGAAGCAAGCGATTACTGGGAAATATCAGGTTCAGGGGGAGGTAGAGGAGATGATGAGCGTTCGTCAAGGAGCCATTGCCCCCTCCTGAGCCTCGCTCCCCCTGAGGGGAAGGGGAGGGGAAGGAAGGGGAGGGGGAGGGGAAGTGGGGGGATTTGTGACAGGCTCTTGAGTGCAGCTTTGAGGGGTTTTGATGTGGTTGGCTGGTTGGCTGGTGAGATACTGGAGAGTATAGATTGACGTCATACACAGAATATATTATGCTTTTTTTTATTCATAAATACGGGGATTTGTTCGATAGCTAACATTGTTACAGATTAGTCCCCAAGCTTCATTGGCTGCGTTTAGATAAGCAGCCCAATCCGATCAGCTTGGAAAAAGATCTGATGTGAAAAGATCTGATGTGATTGGTCAAAAGACCAATTAGTGAGAAAAACATCAGAATTGGGCTGTTTTTGTTTTGTATGGGTGTTTGTGTGTTTCCATATTGGCCCCATGAGCAATGTTGAGAGCAGTAGGCGTATCTTGCTATATGTTGCTGTTGTGATGAATGTTGCTTAGTAGCTCTTGTTCTCTGTCTTTGGACGCCACTCTCTTAGGCTGTGCTCCAAATGGCACTCTTCTCTGTATAGTGCACTATTTTTGACCCAGGTAGCGCACTATATAGGGAAGAGGGTGTCATTCGAGATCCAGCCTTAGAGGTAGAGAAAAAAGGATGGAGCCCCTGCTAAATGAGAGAATGATATATAATGCTCAAAAGCGTAAACTAGCCTATCCCTGGCCTGAGTAAACTAGCCTAAACCTGGCCTGAGTAAGCTAGCCTAACCCTGGCCTGAGTAAACTAGCCTAACCCTGGCCTGAGTAAGCTAGCCTAACCCTTGCCTGAGTAAGCTAGCCTAACCCTGGCCTGAGTAAGCTAGCCTAACCCTGGCCTGAGTAAGTTAGCCTAACCCTGGCCTGAGTAAGCTAGCCTAACCCTGGCCTGAGTAAGCTAGCCTAACCCTGGCCTGAGTAAGCTAGCCTAACCCTGGCCTGAGTAAACTAGCCTAACCCTGGCCTGAGTAAACTAGCCTAACCCTGGCCTGAGTAAGCTAGCCTAACCCTGGCCTGAGTAAACTAGCCTAACCCTGGCCTGAGTAAACTAGCCTATCCCTGGCCTGAGTAAACTAGCATAACCCTGGCCTGAGTAAACTAGCCTATCCCTGGCCTGAGTAAACTAGCCTAACCCTGGCCTGAGTAAACTAGCCTAACCCTGGCCTGAGTAAACTAGCCTAACCCTGGCCTGAGTAAGCTAGCCTAACCCTGGCCTGAGTAAACTAGCCTAACCCTGGCCTGAGTAAACTAGCCTAACCCTGGCCTGAGTAAACTAGCCTAACCCTGGCCTGAGTAAGCTAGCCTAACCCTGGCCTGAGTAAGCTAGCCTAACCCTGGCCTGAGTAAGCTAGCCTAACCCTGGCCTGAGTAAACTAGCCTATCCCTGGCCTGAGTAAACTAGCCTAACCCTGGCCTGAGTAAGCTAGCCTAACCCTGGCCTGAGTAAACTAGCCTAACCCTGGCCTGAGTAAACTAGCCTAACCCTGGCCTGAGTAAGCTAGCCTAACCCTGGCCTGAGTAAACTAGCCTAACCCTGGCCTGAGTAAGCTAGCCTAACCCTGGCCTGAGTAAGCTAGCCTAACCCTGGCCTGAGTAAACTAGCCTAACCCTGGCCTGAGTAAACTAGCCTAACCCTGGCCTGAGTAAACTAGCCTAACCCTGGCCAGCTGTATAGAGAAAAGCCTCAGCTCCGCCCCCTACCCTCCTGTTACCATCCACAAGAAGTAGTTAACCACTGCCTATTTGTTGTTATTAAACTGACATACAGTAGCTTATCCTTGTATTTGAGCTGTCTGTCTGCCAGACATATACAGTAGCTTATCCTTGTATTTGTGATCAAGGAAGAGCTGTCTGTCTGCCAGACATATACAGTAGCTTATCCTTGTATTCGTGATCAAGGAAGAGCTGTCTGTCTGCCAGACATATACAGTAGCTTATCCTTGTATTCGTGATCAAGGAGGAGCTGTCTGTCTGCCAGACATATACAGTAGCTTATCCTTGTATTTGTGATCAAGGAGGATCTGTCTGTCTGCCAGACATATACAGTATCTTATCTTTGTATTTGTGATCAAGAAGGAGCTGTCTGTCTGCCAGACATATACAGTAGCTTATCCTTGTGTTTGTGATCAAGGAAGATCTGTCTGTCTGCCAGACACATACAGTAGCTGTCCGATAGATACATCCAAATAATTTCAGCATTCATTGATCATAACTCTGTTGTTCTGGTGAATTAACTAAACATTACCCAGGATCCTTAAAATCTCCCACAATCCCCTCTTTCTTTCTCTCACTGGCTTTGTCCCAAATGGCACCATATTTCCTATATAGTGCACTACTTTTGACCAGATGGAATGTATTGTACTATATAGGGAATAGGGTGAATTTTGCGACTCAAATATTGGTGCGTCACACCATTTAACAGGATTTCCCTTAATGGAATGGTATGGCAGTAATGCAAAAGGCTGACAGAGGGTATTGTGTTGGTGATGAGGCTTTCAGCCACTGCTCTTGCCATGTAATCGCATTGCGTCAGATTTACCTGTAGCTGGCCCAAATGGCTTTATTCACCGCTAACAGGATTTGCCTCGCCTTCTGTGGCGATGGATTCACTGAGCGGGCGAAGCTGTCGTCACTCTTTACCAGGCCTCTTAATTACAGGCTGATGCCACATCACTGCAGACAACCAGGATCTAGAAGACACCAGATCACTGTGGGTTACTTTCGCTGTACTGCAGACCAGACCATAGCAATATTGTATTCAATTAATAGATCAAGAGTATGTTGGGTTTTCCATGATTGAGTAAAATGCAAACAACCAAATCTGCAGCAAATTTAAGGCAGATATAAGTTTAAAAACATTCCAATGCAAATGGAAAGTAGAATGTCTTTGTGGGCCCTCCAGTACCACTTCAAGGTTTGGATAAGTCCATCGTAAAAATTAAGAAGTCATTGGCTTCGTCCCAAATGGCATCCTACTCCATACATAGAGAGAGAGAGCTGTAGGGCTTTAAATAAAAGCATACAGGGAGAGACACACACACACACACCTACACAAAACCGAAAGTAAAAGACGCAAAAACTAAACTTAAGAATGGGAAGCATAGAAAATAACAGATTAGACGTGCTTTCGTTGAGAGACAGATCTTTAACTCACATTTCTATGTGAATTTGGTCGGGTCACCCAAAAAGTAACATATTTAAAAGGTTGATATTCACATACACTAAAACCCTGAGGGTATTCTGTGAGTTCCAAATGTTCTGTGTTAAAATAGTACCAACTGTCAAGTTGTCTGTTGCTGAGATGTTTTGCTTTTGTTGTCAGTGTGGCTTATTAATGCAATGTGTGTTTTTATACCACAGTCATAACAAATTAGCCTGCCCTGCATGAATGAATGAATACATTTATACTTACTTCCTTGAGTAAATCTGATTTACTTATTTTCTGTTTGTTTGCCTTCGTAGAGGGATTTTCTTTTTTACTTGTAATGTTACAAATCTTTTGTCCAAACAGCTTGTTGCTAGCTCTGTATTTCATTATGTGTGTGTGTGTTTAGTCACGTATGCAGTAAGTTTAATCCAACAATTAGATGAGCCCCACTGTAATGAAGATATGCATGCTCAGGGAAGTGGTGTGCTGGAGATAATAAAAGTTTACACCCTGCTGCTTAGCCTCTGTTGATTTAGAGTACTGAGCAGATTTACATAGCCTGAAAGAAGACGTTATGTTATTTGGGCTTTGAATCAAAAAGCAAAAAATCTAATTGCAAACAATATAAATAATGTATTGTGGTGCATTATAGCTTGTAGAAAACATTGTTGACTTTGACATTTCATCTTCTCCTCCCATGCAATACGTGTGTGTGTGTGTGCCTGCCAGTGTGTATATCTGTTTGTGAATAGGTGTCCACTCTGGCCCTAGCCCTCCTCATGAGATAATGGGAAGTAAAGAATAAGGATAAGCAGTCTCAGTCTGAGACCTTGTTCCATCCATAATTGCACTTTATATTCATGTCCATTCCGCATCATTCTATAAGAAACAGTGAAATATGCCACAGTCTAGTTACTGTGAGCCTGATGGAGTAGCCAGGCATGTGCATGACCACCCTGAGAAGGGCCATAGAGACACTGACCCTCTGAGCACACACACACACACACACACACACACACACACACACACACACACACACACACACACACACTCGCACACACACACACACACACACTCGCACACACACACACACACACACACACACACACACACACACACACACACACACACACTCACTCCTCTCAATGTTCCTCCTACTGCTGGCCATCACAGCAGGCTGGCAGGCCCACTCCTCTACCTAGCTGGTTTCCTAGCCCCTGAGCCGTGGACGTTGAGATTCCCAGTAAAAAGGGCATTATTCTCATTCACTAACTGCAGGGTTTTATCCTGCATAATTTGCTGGCTATTATTTCTCCATATGACCACATCATTGTAGCTTAATCAATATGTAGCAAGACGGCTGATTAATGCCTTGGCCTGCCTTCCTCTCTTCGTAAGCCTCTCTCTCTCTCCTCATCTTTATGTTCCCTCGTTTGTGTTACAGCAGGTATTTATTTGAATGGCTTCAATGCCACAGCGAGAGGTAGAAAAACAACAACAACAGAAAGAAAGAAAGAAAGAAAGAAAGAAAGAAAGAAAGAAAGAAAGAAAGAAAGAAAGAAAGAAAGAAAGAAAGAAAGAAAGAAAGAAAGAAAGAAAGAAAGAAAGAAAGAAAGAAAAGAAAGAAAGAAAGAAAGAAAGAAAGAAAGAAAGAAAGAAAGAAAGAAAGAAAGAAAGAAAGAAAGAAAGAAAGAAAGAAAGAAAGAAAGAAAGAAAGAAAGAAAGAAAGTGGCAAAGTGGAAAAATGAAAACGAGTCCAAATGTATTTATTTTTTCTCCACCTATTCTTTTTCCTTTTTTAATCAGCTCTTAAGTATTCCAATTTACTTACATCACATTTTCCATTTGTTCTTTCAGTGAATTCCCGTCCCCAGGTAATTTAGGAGTGTTGGTCACAAAGCCTTACCAACTATAATAGAGGCTGGAGCTTCTACTAGTCTGGGTGTGACAATGGTTATTAGTGGGGTTCTGTGTTGGTCCAACAACAACCTTACTAGACTCACTGTGACCAAGGCCTTTTCAGTAACGTCCTTAAATGCCTTTATATTTGGCATCAACACTACTGTGTGAACTTCAAGTGGATAATAATCATGTACCTGATAAAATTACTCATTTTGTGCATTTTGCAGGGAACATGCACCACGCACGCACTCACACATCACATACATACACACATCACATACACACACACATCACATACACACATCACATCACACATCATACACACATCACATACACACATCACATACATACACACATCACACACACACATCACATACACACATCACATACATACACACATCACATACATACACACATCACATACACACATCACATACACACACACATCAAATACACACATCACATACACACATCACATACATACATACACACATACACACACACATCACATACACACATCACATACATACACACATCACATACACACATCACATACACACACACATCACATACATACACACATCACATACACACATCACATACACACATCACATACACACACACATCACATACACACATCACATACACACATCACATACATACACACATCACATACATACACACATCACATACATACACACATCACATACACACATATCACATACACACATCACATACATACACACATCACATACACACACACATCACATACACACATCACATACACACACACATCACATACACATCACATACACACATCACATACACACACACATCACATACACACATCACATACACACACACATCACACACACATCACATACACACATCACATACACACACACATCACATACACACATCACATACACACATCACATACATACACACATCACATACATACACACATCACATACATACACACATCACATACATACACACATCGCATACATACACACATCACATACACACATCACATACATACACACATCACAGACATACACACATCACAGACATACACACATCACACACACACACACATCACAGACATACACACATCACATACATACACACATCACAGACATACACACATCACATACATACACACATCACAGACATACACACATCACATACACACATCACATACACACATCACATACACACATCACATACACACACACATCACATACACACATCACATACACACATCACATACATACACACATCACATACATACACACATCACATACATACACACATCACATACACACATCACATACACACATCACATACATACACACATCACATACACACATCACATACACACACACATCACATACACACATCACATACACACATCACATACATACACACATCACATACACACATCACATACATACACACATCACATACACACATCACATACACACATCACATACACACACACATCAAATACACACATCACATACACACATCACATACATACATACACACATACACACACACATCACATACACACATCACATACATACACACATCACATACACACATCACATACACACACACATCACATACATACACACATCACATACACACATCACATACACACATCACATACACACATCACATACATACACACATCACATACACACATCACATACACACATCACATACATACACACATCACATACATACACACATCACATACATACACACATCACATACACACATATCACATACACACATCACATACATACACACATCACATACACACACACATCACATACACACATCACATACACACACACATCACATACACATCACATACACACATCACATACACACATCACATACATACACACATCACATACATACACACATCACATACATACACACATCACATACATACACACATCACATACACACATCACATACATACACACATCACAGACATACACACATCACAGACATACACACATCACATACATACACACATCACAGACATACACACATCACAGACATACACACATCACATACATACACACATCACATACATACACACATCACATACATACACACATCACATACACACATCACATACATACACACATCACATACACACATCACATACACACATCACATACACACATCACATACACACATCACATACATACACACATCACATACACACATCACATACACACATCACATACATACACACATCACATACACACATATCACATACACACATCACATACATACACACATCACATACACACACACATCACATACACACATCACATACACACACACATCACATACACATCACATACACACATCACATACATACACACATCACATACACACATCACATACATACACACATCACATACACACATCACATACATACACACATCACATACACACATCACATACACACATCACATACACACATCACATACATACACACATCACATACACACATCACATACATACACACATCACATACACACATCACATACATACACACATCACATACACACATACACACATCACAGACATACACACATCACATACATACACACATCACATACACACATCACATACATACACACATCACATACACACATCACAGACATACACACATCACATACATACACACATCACATACATACACACATCACATACATACATCACAGACATACACACATCACATACATACACACATCACATACATACACACATCACATACACACATCAAAGACATACACACATCACATACATACACACATCACATACACACATCACATACATACACACATCACATACATACACACATCACATACATACACACATCACATACATACACACATCACATACATCACATCACATACATACACACATCACATACATACACACATCACATACATACACACATCACATACACACATCACAGACATACACACATCACATACACACACACATCACATACACACATCACATACACACATCACATACATACACACATCACATACATACACACATCACATACATACACACATCACATACACACATCACATACACACATCACATACACACATCACATACACACACACATACATACACACATCACATACACACATCACATACATACACACATCACACACACACATCACATACACACATCACATACATACACACATCACATACACACATCACATACACACACACACATCACATACATACACACATCACATACACACATCACATACACACATCACATACACACATCACATACACACACACATCACATACACACATCACATACACACATCACATACATACACACATCACATACATACACACATCACATACATACACACATCACATACACACATATCACATACACACATCACATACATACACACATCACATACACACACACATCACATACACACATCACATACACACACATCACATACACATCACATACACACATCACATACACACATCACATACATACACACATCACATACATACATACACACATCACATACATACACACATCGCATACATACACACATCACATACACACGTCACATACATACACACATCACAGACATACACACATCACAGACATACACACATCACACACACACACACATCACAGACATACACACATCACATACATACACACATCACAGACATACACACATCACAGACATACACACATCACATACATACACACACACACATCACAGACATACACACATCACATACACACATCACATACACACATCACATACACACACACATCACATACACACATCACATACACACATCACATACATACACACATCACATACACACATATCACATACACACATCACATACATACACACATCACATACACACACACATCACATACACACATCACATACACACACACATCACATACACATCACATACACACATCACATACATACACACATCACATACACACATCACATACATACACACATCACATACACACATCACATACATACACACATCACATACACACATCACATACACACATCACATACACACATCACATACATACACACATCACATACACACATCACATACATACACACATCACATACACACATCACATACATACACACATCACATACACACATACACACATCACAGACATACACACATCACATACATACACACATCACATACACACATCACATACATACACACATCACATACACACATCACAGACATACACACATCACATACATACACACATCACATACATACACACATCACATACATACATCACAGACATACACACATCACATACATACACACATCACATACATACACACATCACATACACACATCAAAGACATACACACATCACATACATACACACATCACATACACACATCACATACATACACACATCACATACACACATCACATACATACACACATCACATACATACACACATCACATACATACACACATCACATACACACATCACAGACATACACACATCACATACATACACACATCACATACATACACACATCACATACACACATCACAGACATACACACATCACATACATACACACATCACATACATACACACACACATCACACATCACATCACATACACACATCACATACATACACACATCACATACACACATCACATACACACATCACATACATACACACATCACATACATACACACATCACATACATACACACATCACATACATACACACATCACATACACACATCACATACATACACACATCACATACATACACACATCACATACATACACACATCACATACATACACACATCACATACATACACACATCACATACATACACACATCACATACACACACACATCACATACACACATCACATACACACATCACATACATACACACATCACATACATACACACATCACATACACACACACATCACATACACACACACATCACATACACACATCACATACACACATCACATACATACACACATCACATACATACACACATCACATACACACACACATCACATACACACATCACATACATACACACATCACATACACACATCACATACATACACACATCACATACACACATCACATACATACACACATCACATACATACACACATCACATACATACACACATCACATACACACATCACAGACATACACACATCACATACATACACACATCACATACACACATCACATACATACACACATCACATACACACATCACAGACATACACACATCACATACATACACACATCACATACATACACACATCACATACATACATCACAGACATACACACATCACATACATACACACATCACATACATACACACATCACATACACACATCAAAGACATACACACATCACATACATACACACATCACATACACACATCACATACACACATCACATACATACACACATCACATACACACATCACATACATACACACATCACATACACACATCACATACACACATCACATACACACATCACATACACACACACATCACATACACACATCACATACACACATCACATACATACACACATCACATACACACATCACATACACACATCACATACATACACACATCACATACACACATCACATACACACACATCACATACATACACACATCACATACACACATCACATACATACACACATCACATACACACACACATCACATACACACATCACATACACACATCACATACATACACACATCACATACATACACACATCACATACATACACACATCACATACACACATCACACATACACACATCACATACATACACACATCACATACACACACACATCACATACACACATCACATACACACATCACATCACATCACATACACACATCACATACACACATCACATACATACACACATCACATACATACACACATCACATACATACACACATCACATACATACACACATCACATACACACATCACATACATACACACATCACAGACATACACACATCACATACATACACACATCACATACATACACACATCACAGACATACACACATCACATACATACACACATCACAACATACACACATCACAGACATACACACATCACATACACACATCACATACACACATCACATACATACACACATCACATACACACACACATCACATACACACATCACATACACACACACATCACATACACACATCACATACACACATCACATACATACACACATCACATACACACATATCACATACACACATCACATACATACACACATCACATACACACACACATCACATACACACATCACATACACACACACATCACATACACATCACATACACACATCACATACATACACACATCACATACACACATCACATACATACACACATCACATACACACATCACATACATACACACATCACATACACACATCACATACACACATCACATACATACACACATCACATACACACATCACATACATACACACATCACATACACACATCACATACATACACACATCACATACACACATACACACATCACATACATACACACATCACATACATACACACATCACATACATACACACATCACATACATACACACATCACATACACACATCACAGACATACACACATCACATACATACACACATCACATACATACACACATCACATACATACATCACAGACATACACACATCACATACATACACACATCACATACATACACACATCACATACACACATCACAGACATACACACATCACATACATACACACACACATCACATACATACACACATCACATACACACATCACAGACATACACACATCACATACATACACACATCACATACATACACACATCACATACACACATCACAGACATACACACATCACATACATACACACATCACATACATCACATCACATCACATACATACACACATCACATACATACACACATCACATACATACACACATCACATACATACACACATCACATACACACATCACATACATACACACATCACATACATACACACATCACATACATACACACATCACATACATACACACATCACATACACACATCACATACATACACACATCACATACATACACACATCACATACATACACACATCACATACATACACACATCACATACATACACACATCACATACATACACACATCACATACACACATCACATACACACATCACATACACACATCACATACATACACACATCACATACATACACACATCACATACATACACACATATCACATACAACACACATCACATACACACATCACATACACACATCACATACATACACACATCACATACATACACACATCACATACACACATCACATCACATACACACACATCACATACACACATCACATACACACATCACATACATACACACATCACATACACACACACATCACATACATACACACATCACATACACACACACACACACACACATACACACATCACATACATACACACATCACATACACACATCACATACACACATCACATACACACATCACATACACACATCACATACACACATCACATACATACACACATCACATACATACACACATCACATACATACACACATCACATACACACATCACAGACATACACACATCACATACATACACACATCACATACATACACACATCACATACATACACACATCACATACACACATCACACACATCACATACACATCACATACACACATCACATACATACACACATCACATACACACACACATCACATACATACACACATCACATACACACATCACATACACACATCACATACACACATCACATACATACACACATCACATACACACATCACAGACATACACACATCACATACATACACACATCACATACATACACACATCACATACATACATCACAGACATACACACATCACATACATACACACATCACATACATACACACATCACATACACACATCACAGACATACACACATCACATACACACACACATCACATACACACATCACATACACACATCACATACATACACACATCACATACACACATCACATACATACACACATCACATACATACACACATCACATACACACATCACATACACACATCACATACACACACACATCAACATACACACATCACAACATACACACATCACATACATACACACATCACATACACACATCACATACACACATCACATACATACACACATCACATACACACATCACATACATACACACATCACATACATACACACATCACATACACACATCACATACACACATCACATACACACACACATCACATACACACATCACATACACACATCACATACATACACACATCACATACATACACACATCACATACATACACACATCACATACACACATATCACATACACACATCACATACATACACACATCACATACATACACACATCACATACACACATCACATACACACACACACACACACATCACATACACACATCACATACACACATCACATACACACATCACATACATACACACATCACATACATACACACATCACATACATACACACATCACATACACACATCACATACATACACACATCACATACATACACACATCACAGACATACACACATCACACACATACACACATCACATACATACACACATCACATACATACACACATCACAACATACACACATCACAGACATACACACATCACATACATACACATACACACATCACATACATACACACATCACATACACACATCACATACATACACACATCACATACACACATCACATACACACATCACATACACACATCACATACACACATCACATACATACACACATCACATACATACACACATCACATACACACATCACATACATACACACATCACATACACACACACATCACATACACACATCACATACACACACACATCACATACACATCACATACACACATCACATACATACACACATCACATACACACATCACATACATACACACATCACATACACACATCACATACATACACACATCACATACACACATCACATACACACATCACATACACACATCACATACATACACACATCACATACACACATCACATACATACACACATCACATACATACACACATCACATACATACACACATCACATACATACACACATCACATACACACATCACATACATACACACATCACATACACACATCACATACATACACACATCACATACATACACACATCACATACATACACACATCACATACATACATCACAGACATACACACATCACATACATACACACATCACATACATACACACATCACATACACACATCAAAGACATACACACATCACATACATACACACATCACATACACACATCACATACATACACACATCACATACACACATCACATACATACACACATCACATACATACACACATCACATACATACACACATCACATACACACATCACAGACATACACACATCACATACATACACACATCACATACATACACACATCACATACACACATCACATACATACACACATCACATACATACACACATCACATACATACACACACACATCACACATCACATCACATACACACATCACATACATACACACATCACCTACACACATCACATACACACATCACATACATACACACATCACATACATACACACATCACATACATACACACATCACATACATACACACATCACATACACACATCACATACATACACACATCACATACATACACACATCACATACATACACACATCACATACATACACACATCACATACATACACACATCACATACATACACACATCACATACACACACACATCACATACACACATCACATACACACATCACATACATACACACATCACATACACACATCACATACATACACACATCACATACACACATCACATACACACATCACATACACACATCACATACACACATCACATACATACACACATCACATACATACACACATCACATACACACATCACATACATACACACATCACATACACACACATCACATACACACATCACATACACACATCACATACATACACACATCACATACATACACACATCACATACATACACACATCACATACACACACACATCACACACACATACACACATCACATACATACACACATCACATACATACACACATCACATACACACATCAAGACATACACACATCACATCACATACACACATCACATACATACACACATCACATACATACACACATCACATACATACACACATCACATACATACACACATCACATACATACACACATCACATACATACACACATCACATACATACACACATCACATACACACATCACATACATACACACATCACATACACACACACATCACATACATACACACATCACACACACACATCACATACACACATCACATACACACATCACATACACACATCACATACATACACACATCACATACACACATCACATACACACATCACATACACACATCACATACATACACACATCACATACACACATCACATACACACATCACATACATACACACATCACATACATACACACATCACATACACACATCACATACATACACACATCACATACACACATCACAGACATACACACATCACATACATACACACATCACATACATACACACATCACATACATACACACATCACATACATACACACATCACATACACACATCACATACATACACACATCACATATCACATACACACATCACATACATACACACATCACAGACATACACACATCACATACATACACACACACACACACACATCACAGACATACACACATCACATACACACATCACATACACACATCACATACACACACACATCACATACACACATCACATACACACACACATCACATACACACATCACATACACACATCACATACATACACACATCACATACATACACACATCACAGACATACACACATCACATACATACACACACACACACACATCACAGACATACACACATCACATACAACACACAACATCACATACATACACACACATCACATACACACACATCACATACACACACACATCACATACACACATCACATACACACATCACATACATACACACATCACATACACACATCACATACATACACACATCACATACACACATATCACATACACACATCACATACATACACACATCACATACACACACACATCACATACACACATCACATACACACACACATCACATACACATCACATACACACATCACATACATACACACATCACATACACACATCACATACATACACACATCACATACACACATCACATACACACATCACATACATACACACATCACATACACACATCACATACATACACACATCACATACACACATCAAAGACATACACACATCACATACATACACACATCACATACACACATCACATACATACACACATCACATACATACACACACACATCACATACATACACACACACATCACATACATACACACACACATCACATACACACATCACATACACACATCACATACACACATACACACATCACAGACATACACACATCACATACATACACACATCACATACATACACACATCACATACATACACACATCACATACACACATCACAGACATACACACATCACATACATACACACACACATCACATACATACACACACACATCACATACATACACACACACATCACATACACACATCACATACATACACACATCACCTACACACATCACATACACACATCACATACACAAATCACATACATACACACATCACATACACACACACACATCACATACATACACACATCACATACACACATCACATACACACATCACATACACACATCACATACATACACACATCACATACACACATACACACATCACAGACATACACACATCACATACATACACACATCACATACATACACACATCACATACATACACACATCACATACACACATCACATCACATACATACACACATCACATACATACACACATCACATACATACATCACAGACATACACACATCACATACATACACACATCACATACATACACACATCACATACACACATCAAAGACATACACACATCACATACATACACACATCACATACACACATCACATACATACACACATCACATACATACACACACACATCACATACACACATCACATACATACACACATCACCTACACACATCACATACACACATCACATACACACATCACATACATACACACATCACATACACACATCACATACATACACACATCACATACACACATCACATACACACATCAGATACACACATCACATACATACACACATCACATACACACATCACATACATACACACATCACATACACACATCAAAGACATACACACATCACATACATACACACATCACATACATACACACATCACATACACACATCACATACATACACACATCACATACATACACACACACATCACATACATACACACACACATCACATACATACACACACACATCACATACACACATCACATACACACATCACATACACACATACACACATCACAGACATACACACATCACATACATACACACATCACATACATACACACATCACATACATACACACATCACATACACACATCACAGACATACACACATCACATACATACACACACACATCACATACATACACACACACATCACATACATTCACATACATACACACACACACATCACATACACACATCACATACATACACACATCACCTACACACATCACATACACACATCACATACACAAATCACATACATACACACATCACATACACACACACATCACATACATACACACATCACATACACACATCACATACACACATCACATACACGCATCACATACATACACACATCACATACACACATACACACATCACAGACATACACACATCACATACATACACACATCACATACATACACACATCACATACATACACACATCACATACACACATCACATCACATACATACACACATCACATACATACACACATCACATACATACATCACAGACATACACACATCACATACATACACACATCACATACATACACACATCACATACACACATCAAAGACATACACACATCACATACATACACACATCACATACACACATCACATACATACACACATCACATACATACACACACACATCACATACACACATCACATACATACACACATCACCTACACACATCACATACACACATCACATACACACATCACATACATACACACATCACAGACATACACACATCACAGACATACACACATCACAGACATACACACATCACATACATACACACGTCACATACACACACACACATCACATACATACACACATCACAGACATACACACATCACAGACATACACACATCACATACACACATCACATCACATACACACATCACATCACAGACATACATACACACATCACATTAACACATCACAGACATACACACATCACATACATACATACACACATCACATACACACATCACATACACACATCACAGACATACACACATCACAGACATACACACATCACATATATACATCACATACAGACATACACACATCACAGACATACATACACACATCACATTAACACATCACAGACATACACACATAACATACATACACACATCACATACATACATACACACATCACCTACACACATCACATACACACATCACATACACACATCACATACATACACACATCACATACATACACACATCACAGACATACACACATCACAGACATACACACATCACAGACATACACACATCACAGACATACACACATCACAGACATACACACATCACATACATACACACATCGCATACATACACACATCACATACACACGTCACATACATACACACATCACATACACACATATCACATACATACACACATCACATACACACACACATCACATACACACATCACATACATACACACATCACATACATACACACATCACATACACACATATCACATACATACACACATCACATACACACATCACATACACACATCACATACATACACACACACATCACATACACATCACATACATACACACATCACATACACACATCACATCACATACACACATCAAAGACATACACACACACATCACATACACACATCACATACACACATCACATACATACACACATCACATACACACATCACATACATACACACATCACATACACACATCACATACACACATACACACATCACAGACATACACACATCACATACATACACACATCACATACATACACACATCACAGACATACACACATCACATACATACACACATCACATACATACACACATCACATACATACACACATCACATACACACATCACATACATACACACATCACATACATACACACATCACATACATACACACATCAACATACACACATCACATACATACACACATCACATACATACACACATCACATAACACACATCACATACATACACACACACACATCACATACACACATCACATACATACACACATCACCTACATTTACATTTACATTTAAGTCATTTAGCAGACGCTCTTATCCAGAGCGACTTACAAAATGGTGCATTCACCTTATGATATCCAGTGGAACAACCACTTTACAATAGTGCATCTAAATCTTTTAAGGGGGGGGGGGGGGGTTAGAAGGATTACTTTATCCTATCCTAGGTATTCCTTAAAGAGGTGGGGTTTCAGGTGTCTCCGGAAGGTGGTGATTGACTCCGCTGTCCTGGCGTCGTGAGGGAGCTTGTTCCACCATTGGGGTGCCAGAGCAGCGAACAGTTTTGACTGGGCTGAGCGGGAACTGTGCTTCCTCAGAGGTAGGGGGGCCAGCAGGCCAGTGGTGGATGAACGCAGTGCCCTTGTTTGGGTGTAGGGCCTGATCAGAGCCTGAAGGTATGGAGGTGCCGTTCCCTTCACAGCTCCGTAGGCAATCACCATGGTCTTGTAGCGGATGCGAGCTTCAACTGGAAGCCAGTGGAGAGAGCGGAGGAGCGGGGTGACGTGAGAGAACTTGGGAAGGTTGAACACCAGACGGGCTGCGGCGTTCTGGATGAGTTGTCGGGGTTTAATGGCACAGGCAGGGAGCCCAGCCAACAGCGAGTTGCAGTAATCCAGACGGGAGATGACAAGTGCCTGGATTAGGACCTGCGCCGCTTCCTGTGTGAGGCAGGGTCGTACTCTGCGAATGTTGTAGAGCATGAACCTACAGGATGGGGTCACCGCCTTGATGTTAGTGGAGAACGACAGGGTGTTGTCTAGGATCACGCCAAGGTTCTTAGCACTCTGGGAGGAGGACACAAGGGAGTTGTCAACCGTGATGGCGAGATCATGGAACGGGCAGTCCTTCCCCGGGAGGAAGAGCAGCTCCGTCTTGCCGAGGTTCAGCTTGAGCTGGTGATCCGTCATCCACACTGATATGTCTGACAGACATGCAGAGATGCGATTCGCCGCCTGGTTATCAGAAGGGGGAAAGGAGAAGATTAATTGTGTGTCGTCTGCATAGCAATGATAGGAGAGACCATGTGAGGATATGACAGAGCCAAGTGACTTGGTGTATAGCGAGAATAGGAGAGGGCCTAGAACAGAGCCCTGGGGGACACCAGTGGTGAGAGCGCATGGTGCGGAGACAGATTCTCGCCACGCCACCTGGTAGGAGCGACCTGTCAGGTAGGACGCAATCCAAGCGTGGGCCGCGCCGGAGATTCCCAACTCGGAGAGGGTGGAGAGGAGGATCTGATGGTTCACAGTATCAAAGGCAGCAGATAGGTCTAGAAGGATGAGAGCAGAGGAGAGAGAGTTAGCTTTAGCAGTGCGGAGAGCCTCCGTGACACAGAGAAGAGCAGTCTCAGTTGAATGCCCAGTCTTGAAACCTGACTGATTAGGATCAAGAAGGTCATTCTGAGAGAGATAGCAGGAGAGCTGGCCAAGGACGGCACGTTCAAGAGTTTTGGAGAGAAAAGAAAGAAGGGATACTGGTCTGTAGTTGTTGACATCGGAGGGATCGAGTGTAGGTTTTTTCAGAAGGGGTGCAACTCTCGCTCTCTTGAAGACGGAAGGGACGTAGCCAGCGGTCAAGGATGAGTTGATGAGCGAGGTGAGGAAGGGGAGAAGGTCTCCGGAAATGGTCTGGAGAAGAGAGGAGGGGATAGGGTCAAGTGGGCAGGTTGTTGAGTGGCCGGCCGTCACAAGACGCGAGATTTCATCTGGAGAGAGAGGGGAGAAAGAGGTCAAAGCACAGGGTAGGGCAGTGTGAGCAGGACCAGCGGTGTCGTTTGACTTAGCAAACGAGGATCGGATATCGTCAACCTTCTTTTCAAAATGGTTGACGAAGTCATCCGCAGAGAGGGAGTAGGGGGGGGGAGGGGGAGGAGGATTCAGGAGGGAGGAGAAGGTAGCAAAGAGCTTCCTAGGGTTAGAGGCAGATGCTTGGAATTTAGAGTGGTAGAAAGTGGCTTTAGCAGCAGAGACAGAAGAGGAGAATGTAGAGAGGAGTGAGTGAAAGGATGCCAGGTCCGCAGGGAGGCGAGTTTTCCTCCATTTCCGCTCGGCTGCCCGGAGCCTTGTTCTGTGAGCTCGTAGTGAGTCGTCGAGCCACGGAGCAGGAGGGGAGGACCGAGCCGGCCTGGAGGATAGGGGACAGAGAAAATCAAAGGATGCAGAAAGGGAGGAGAGGAGGGTTGAGGAGGCAGAATCAGGAGATAGGTTGGAGAAGGTTTGAGCAGAGGGAAGAGATGATAGGATGGAAGAGGAGAGAGTAGCGGGAGAGAGAGAGCGAAGGTTGGGACGGCGCAATACCATCCGAGTAGGGGCAGAGTGAGAAGTGTTGGATGAGAGCAAGAGGGAAAAGGATACAAGGTAGTGGTCGGAGATTTGGAGGGGAGTTGCAATGAGATTAGTGGAAGAACAGCATCTAGTAAAGATGAGGTCAAGCGTATTGCCTGCCTTGTGAGTAGGGGGGGAAGGTGAGAGGGTGAGGTCAAAAGAGGAGAGGAGTGGAAAGAAGGAGGCAGAGAGGAATGAGTCAAAGGTAGACGTGGGGAGGTTAAAGTCACCCAGAACTGTGAGAGGTGAGCCATCCTCAGGAAAGGAACTTATCAAGGCGTCAAGCTCATTGATGAACTCTCCAAGGGAACCTGGAGGGCGATAAATGATAAGGATGTTAAGCTTGAAAGGGCTGGTAACTGTGACAGCATGGAATTCAAATGAGGAGATAGACAGATGGGTCAGGGGAGAAAGAGAGAATGTCCACTTGGGAGAGATGAGGATTCCAGTGCCACCACCCCGCTGGCTCGATGCTCTAGGGGTATGCGAGAACAGAGGGGCAGACGAAGAGAGAGCAGTAGGAGTAGCAGTGTTATCTGTGGTAATCCATGTTTCCGTCAGCGCCAGGAAGTCTAGGGACTGGAGGGTAGCATAGGCTGAGATGAACTCAGCCTTGTTGGCTGCAGACCGGCAGTTCCAGAGGCTGCCGGAGACCTGGAACTCCACGTGGGTCGTGCGCGCTGGGACCACCAGGTTAGAGTGGCAGCGGCCACGCGGTGTGAAGCGTTTGTATGGCCTGTGCAGAGAGGAGAGAACAGGGATAGACAGACACATAGTTGACAAGCTACAGAAGTGTTGTTTCTTGTATTATTGTCTCTTGTGTCTTTAGAGAACTGTTTCACTTTGATATCCTTTTTCTTCTGTCCTGATTTTCTCTTTCTTTTCTTCTGTTAACTAGATATTCTTTGTTGTTCTTCGTTAGCTAGCTAGCTTCTTCCAAAAGAGTCCCTAGCAACTGCTTAGCAACTGGTAAACAATTCAGCTTGCTAAGATAACTACAATTTTATGAAAAATAGTTATTTTTCAAAAGCCTATCTTTGTTTGTTGCTTGTTTTTTCTCCTATTCAGTCTTGCAGTTTTCTTTTGCTTTTTTCCGATGTACTTCACTCTAAAAACCATGTAAATTTCAATATTTGTAGGAGCTCATTTTTCAGCTGCTGCTGCTCAAATTGGAGATCCGGAACTACACCTACACACATCACATACACACATCACATACACACATCACATACATACACACATCACATACATACACACATCACAGACATACACACATCACAGACATACACACATCACATACATCCCCCCACACACACACACATCACATACATCCACACACATCACACATCACATACCACACATCACATACACACCATCACATACATACACACATCACAGACATACACACATCACAGACATACACACATCACATACATACACACATCACATACATACGACATACACACATCACAGACATACACACATCACATACATACATACATCACATACATACATACATCACATACACACACACATCACATACATACATCACATACATACATACACACATCACATACATACAGACATACACACATCACAGACATACACACATCACTTACATACACACATCACATACATACACACACACA
The DNA here is from genome assembly GCF_965601325.2 of Salmo salar. NCBI lineage: Eukaryota > Metazoa > Chordata > Actinopteri > Salmoniformes > Salmonidae > Salmo > Salmo salar. The sequence goes on from NC_138299.1 coordinate 33,829,734, forward strand.
CATCACATACATACACACATCACATACATACACACATCACATACACACATCACAGACATACACACATCACATACATACACACATCATAGACATACACACATCACAGACATACACACATCACAGACATACACACACACACACATCACAGACATACACACATCACTTACATACACACATCACAGACATACACACATCACAGACATACACACATCACAGACATACACACATCACAGACATACACACATCACAGACATACACACATCACATACATTCACACATCACATACATTCACACATCACATACATACATCACATACATACATACATCACATACATACACACATCACATACATACACACACACACATCACAGACATACACACACACACACACACACATCACATACATACACACACACACACACATCACATACATACAGACATACACACATCACAGACATACATACACACATCACATACATACACACATCACATACATACACACATCACATACATACACATACATCACATACACACATCACAGACATACACACATCACAGACATACACACATCACATACACACATCACATCACAGACATACACACATCACAGACATACATACACACATCACATACACACATCACAGACATACACACATCACAGACATACACACATCACATATATACATCACATACAGACATACACACATCACAGACATACACACATCACATACATACACACATCACATACATACACACACACATCACATACATACACATCACAGACATACACACATCAGACATACACACATACACACATCACATACATACACACATCACAGACATACACACATCACAGACATACACACATACATACATACATACACACATCACATACATACACACATCACATATGACAAAGTGATAACAGCGTTTTAGAAATGTTGGCATAAAACATAAAACAAAAATACCTTATTTACATAAGTATTCAGACCCTTTGCTATGGGACTCAAAATTGGGCTCAGGTGCATCCTGTTTCCATTGATCATCTTTGAGATGTTTCTACAACTTGATTGGAGTCCATCTGTGGTAAATTCAATTGATTGGACATCATTTGGAAAGTCACACACCTGTCTATATAAGGTCCCACAGTTGACAGTGCATGTCAGAGCAAAAACGAAGCCATGAGGTCGAAGGAATTGTCCGTAGAGCTCCGAGACAGGATTGTGTCGAGGCACAGATCTGGCGAAGGTTACCCAAAAATGTCTGTTGCATTGAAAGTCCCCAAGAACACAGTGGCCTCCATCATTCTTAAATGGAAGACGTTTGGAAACACCAAGACTCTTCCTTGAGCTGGCCGCCCGGCCAAACTGAGCAATCGGAGGAGAAGGGCCTTGATCAGGGTGGTGACCAAGAACCTGATGGTCACTCTGACAGAGCTCCAGAGTTCCTCTGTGGAGATGGGGGAACCTTCCAGAAGGACAACCATCTCTGCAGCACTCCACCAATCAGGCCTTTATGGTAGTGTCCAGACGGAAGCTACTCCTCAGTAAAAGGCACATGACAGCCTGCTTGGAGTTTGCCAAAAGGCACTTAAAGACTCTCAGACCATGAGAAACAAGATTCTCTGGTCTGATGAAACCAAGATGGAACTCTTTGGCCTGAATGCCTAGCGTTACATCTGGAGGAAAGCTGGCACCATCCCTACAGTGAAGCATGGTGGTGGCAGCATCATGCTGTGGGGATGTTTTTCATCGGCAGGGACTGGGAGACATCAGTCAGGAAAGTTGAACGGACCAAGTACAGATAGATCCTTGATGAAAACCTGCTCCAGAGTGCTCAGGACCTCAGACTGGGGCGAAGCTTCACCTTCAAACAGGACAACGACCCTAAGCACACAGCCAAGACAACGCAGGAGTAGCTTTGGGCCAGTCTCTGAATGTCCTTGAGTGGCCCAGCCAGAGCCCGGACTTGAACCTGATCGAACATCTCTGGAGAGACCTGAAAATAGCTGTGCAGCAACGCTCCCCATCTAACCTGACAGAGCTTGAGAGGATCGGCAGAGAAGAATTGGAGAAACTCCCCAAAAACAGGTGTGCCAAGCTTGTAGCGCCATACCCAAGAAGACTCGAGGCTGTACTTTCTGCCAGTGCTTCAACAAAGTACTGAGTAAAGGGTCTGAATACTTATGTAAATGTGATATTTCAGTTGTTTTTTTTAAATACATTTTCAAAAATGTCTAGGTGTGTGTGTAGATTGATGAGGGACATTTTTTTAAAGTCAAGGAATCTGAATACTTTCTGAATGTGCTATACACACACACATACACACAGGCAGCTCTGAGGACATCAATGTCTCCTGGGACACAGAGCGTAATGGCAGCCTTAATAAGGGCAATGGACATCCGTGGCAATAGGCCATCCCCTTCACTGATAGGACACTCTGATTGGCAGACAGACCTTAATTTGTATTAGTGGGGAGAAACAACCTTCTAAGAACAGTTAGAGTTAACCATAAAGATACAGTGCCTTCAGAAAGTATTCACACCCCTTGACTTTTTCCACATTTTGTTGTGTTACAGCCTGAATTTAAAATTGAGATGTATTGTCAATGATCGATGATTGATGATCTTCATCAGATGACACTCCTAGGACATTGTTATACAATACATGCATGTTTTGTTCAATCAAGTTCATATTTATATCAAAAACCAGCTTTTTACGTTAGCATGTGATGTTCAGAACTACCATACCCACCGCAAACTTCCGGTGAATTTACTAAATTACTCACGATAAACGTTTACAAAAAACATAACAATTATTTTAAGAATTATAGATACAGAACTCCTTTATGCAATCGCGGTGTCAGATTTTAAAATAGCTTTTCGGCGAAAGCACATTTTGCAATATTCTGAGTAGATAGCTCGGCCATCACAGGCTAGCTAATTTGACACCCACCAAGTTTGGTGCTCACTAAACTCAGAATTACTATAAGAAAAATTGGATTACCTTTGCTGTTCTTCGTCAGAATGCACTCCCAGGACTTCTACTTCAACAACAAATGTTGTTTTGGTTCGAAATAATCCCTAGTTATATTGAAATAGCTCCGTTTTGTTCGTGTGTTGAGGTCACTACCCGAAGGGTGACGCGCGGGTGCATTTCGTGACAAACAAATTCTACATATTCCATTACCGTACTTCGAAGCATGTCAAACGCTGTTTAAAATACATTTTTATGCTATTTTTCTCGTAAAATAGCGATAATATTCCAACCGGGCGACGTTGTATTCATTCAAAGACTGGAAGAACAAAATGGAGTAGTCTCGTGGACGCGCATCTCCTGTGTCACTGTCCCCAGGCAGGCCAGTAACAAACAGAGCTGCTGTACTTAGCCCAGAGACTGCAGAGCTCTCATTCCACTTTCTGGCGCCTTCTGAGAGCCAATGGAAGCCTTAGAAAATGTCAAGTTACAGCACAGAGACTGTATTTTCGATAGAGAGGCTACAGAAGGACAATAAATTGTCAGACAGGGCACTTCCTGTATGGAATCTTCTCAGGTTTTGGCCTGCCATATGAGTTCTGTTATACTCACAGACACCATTCAAACAGTTTTAGAAACTTTAGAGTGTTTTCTATCCAAATCTACGAATTATATGCATATTCTAGTTTCTGGGCAAGAGTAGTAACCAGATTAAATCGGGTACGTTTTTTATCCGGCCGTGCAAATACTGCTCCCTATCCCAAACAGGTTTTAAAGACTTTAATATTTTACATCGATAGCCGTCAATATTAATCCTCATTTTATTTTCAGTCTCATAATGAAAGTTGTAAATTCTTGGTTATCTTCACGAACCCTGGCTAACAAGTTGAATCAGCAATACAAAATTGGGTTTAATTATTTATTTACTAAATACCTAACTAATCAAACAGAATTACATATACACAGAATACAAATGATGTCATACAGAAAACGTCCCTGGTGAACGGAGCCAACATGGCGGCTTGTTACACAAAGAAGGGGGTTGGGCTTGAATGAAAGAGCGGGAAGACTGAGGAACAAAGAAACAGCAGCTATGCTATCGTACATTCAGAATCTTATGCATTCTAAATTACCGCCCATTTGGAAAAGGAAAATGCAATAAATATTTACTCTGAGCTGCGCTTCGGTAGATTGGTCGTAGATGCTGGCCGGGTTGGCCAACAGATCTTCCTGTCCTCGGAAGAATGTCAATGGTGGTAAAGTGGATACGTGGTAGTATCTTCATCTGTGGTAGACTGGATCCGTCGTCCGTCCTTTCCTAGCCCACGTCTACAGTGGCCGCTGCTAACTCAACGGCTAGGAAGTATCACTTCTGTAGTGAATAAGTTCAAAGTTCATACCATTCACAACCAAAGCTCACGCCGAGGTTGGCTTAGTTCTGTACTTGACATGTGTGTCCTTGTAACGCAGAGGCTGCAGACCTCACGTAGTGGAACTACTGGAGACCATTGGTCATTGTCTTATATAGTGGCGAGGGGAGAAGTGTGTGTCATCGTTTATAACCCCTGTCTCTTCACAAGGGCGGGCCACTGATAAAGCAGGGCACTTTCCTTATGAAAACCCAATTCTCTCAATTGGAAGCTAAAATTACATTTAATCGCCTAACAAACAATTTCAATATCAAACATTTCAATTGCATAACAATTCCATGTGACTCTGATAACTAGAGGGTGTATACTTTCCCAGGTACAGTTTATGTCGTCCTGTCATCAGTCATAATGTCTCAGATGACAACCGAACTGACATCCACACTCATCAAGTTCCAAAGCATATCTCCAACTGGTTTTATCACCAAAACATGGTTCCCTTTCCCCATTTGTTTGACGTTCCCAGACTCTCTATATTTGACAAAGGCTATTCAACAGTCCTTCAGTAGGGTCAGAAAGAGAGAGGAACGGAGAAAGGTATTTATGGGGGGGGTCATAAACCTTACCCACAGGCCAACATCATGACACTTGTAATCATTAAGGGTTGGGGAGTTTTTCAGGATAAAAAAAACTGAATGGAGCTAAGCCCAGACAAATCATAGCGGAAAACATGGTCTGCTTTCCACCACAAGACCAAACACAAGACCAAATCTATACTGGAGTTCCTTACCAAGAAGACAGAGAATGTTCCTGAGTGGCCGAGTGTCACGTCTTGACCAGCAGATGGAGCTGGTGTAGTAGTTTGGGGGTCAGGACGTGGCAGTCTGGTGTGTGTCTTGTGACTCCTGATCAGGAACAGCTGGGAATCGTTGTTCCTGATTGGGAGTCACATATGTAGGAGTTGTTTGTCACTGGGGTTTGTGGGTAATTGTTTCTTGTTTAGTGTGTTTGCACCTGACAGGACTGTTGGCTGTCAGTTTCCTTGTTTTGTTTGTTATAGTGTTCTTTCTAATTAAATTGAAAGATGAATACTAACTCCGCTGCATTTTGGTCCATTCCTGAAGACAGCCCTTACACCGAGTTACAGTTTTTACTTAAATCTGCTTGAAAATCTTTGGCAAGACCTGAAAATTGTTCTCTAGCAATGATCAACAGCCAATTTTACAGAGCTTGAATAATTTTGAAAATAATAATGGGCAAATGTTGCACAATCCAGGTGTGGAAAGTTCTTAGAGAGCTGTAATTGCTGTCAAAGGTGATTCTAACATGTATTGACTCAAGATATAATCAAGATATATTAGTGTTTTATTTTTCAGATTTGTTTTTACAAATGTTAAATATTTTCTTCCACTTTGACATTACAGATATTTTGTGTAGATCGTTGAGAAAATTATATCAATTTTAATCCCACTTTTGTAACATAAATTGTGGTGTTACAGATGTAGGATCTTAATTTCAGCCAGTTTGCTACAGAAGGAAAATAATCCTGCAGCAACAGGAAATGTAAATTATTATATGGATTATAATACATGGACATTTTTGAAGGCGTTGATAGATTTTTTTTAAGGGAAAATCAAGTCTGAAATTTCTAAGTGGAAATTACAAACTTCAGAAGCCTTTTTTTAAACCTCAAATACACTACAAGTTTTACATTTCCTGATTTGCATCTCCTGCGACAGGTTGATCAATTTAAGATCCTACACCTACCTGTACAATGAATTGAACAGATGTCAAAGTATCATTGAATAATATGTGTTTCTACTTATAGTCCCGGAAATGTTAATGAACGCCTGTGATACTTAGTGCTATTTCTATTGTTGTTTTTATGACCATTTTCATAATTTTATTTAACTTATTCCTGCATGTTGGAGTTCGAAGACTAAGATATTCACTGTACCACGCAATCACACCTGCAACCCTGTACATGTGACTATTAAACAGTGAATCTGAATAATTATTATTTAAATAGAGGAAATATTTTGTGAACATCTTGGTGTTTTCCGTGCTATCCGAGATCCTTGGGATTTCCCAACTGTGACGTTACCCCATTGAAGTTGAAATGTAAAATGGTTAAGTTTAGGGTTAGACAAGGGTTATGGTTAAGGGTGAGGGTTAAGGTTAGGGTTTAGGGTAAGGACGTCCCAAGGATTCCGGATAGCACTAAGCATCTTAGTGTAGCAGCAATGCTTAATTAGAAACTCCTTGCGGCCCCTCTGCAACCGGGTTCTGTCTTCCAAGAACATCCCAGATTGAGACTGCTGATCAAGGATCAGGCTTCCACTGTCGATTTCATCTTATTCATTATTATTTAAAAGGCTAAACTGAGCCTATATCAGCACTCCTTCTCTGAGACGCTTTGTGAATCTGGGGCCTGGTTTTGTCCAGTGTTGGTGGTATTTAGAATGGGTGGAGTGAGGCCAAACCTGAACAGTGTTGGTGGTATTTAGAGTGAGTGGAGTGAGGCCTAACCTGAACAGTGTTGGTGGTATTTAGAGTGGGTGGAGTGAGGCCAAACCTGAACAGTGTTGGTGGTATTTAGAGTGGGTGGAGTGAGGCCTAAACTGAACAGTGTTGGTGGTATTTAGAGTGGGTGGAGTGAGGCCAAACCTGAACAGTGTTGGTGGTATTTAGAGTGGGTGGAGTGAGGCCTAACCTGAACAGTGTTGGTGGTATTTAGAGTGAGTGGAGTGAGGCCAAACCTGAACAGTGTTGGTGGTATTTAGAGTGAGTGGAGTGAGGCCTAACCTGAACAGTGTTGGTGGTACTTAGAGTGAGTGGAGTGAGGCCTAACCTGAACAGTGTTGGTGGTATTTAGAGTGGGTGGAGTGAGGCGTAACCTGAACAGTGTTGGTGGTATTTAGAGTGGATGGAGTGAGGCCTAACCTGAACAGTGTTGGTGGTATTTAGAGTGGGTGGAGTGAGGCCTAACCTGAACAGTGTTGGTGGTATTTAGAGTGAGTGGAGTGAGGCCTAACCTGAACAGTGTTGGTGGTATTTAGAGTGGGTGGAGTGAGGCCTAACCTGAACAGTGTTGGTGGTATTTAGAGTGGGTGGAGTGAGGCCTAACCTGAACAGTGTTGGTGGTATTTAGAGTGAGTGGAGTGAGGCCTAACCTGAACAGTGTTGGTGGTATCTAGAGTGAGTGGAGTGAGGCCTAACCTGAACAGTGTTGGTGGTATTTAGAGTGAGTGGAGTGAGGCCTAACCTGAACAGTGTTGGTGGTATTTAGAGTGAGTGGAGTGAGGCCTAACCTGAACAGTGTTGGTGGTATTTAGAGTGAGTGGAGTGAGGCCTAACCTGAACAGTGTTGGTGGTATTTAGAGTGGGTGGAGTGAGGCCTAACCTGAACAGTGTTGGTGGTATTTAGAGTGAGTGGAGTGAGGCCTAACCTGAACAGTGTTGGTGGTATTTAGAGTGGGTGGAGTGAGGCCTAACCTGAACAGTGTTGGTGGTATTTAGAGTGAGTGGAGTGAGGCCTAACCTGAACAGTGTTGGTGGTATTTAGAGTGGGTGGAGTGAGGCCTAACCTGAACAGTGTTGGTGGTATTTAGAGTGGGTGGAGTGAGGCCTAACCTGAACAGTGTTGGTGGTATTTAGTGTGAGTGGAGTGAGGCCTAACCTGAACAGTGTTGGTGGTATTTAGAGTGAGTGGAGTGAGGCCTAACCTGAACAGTGTTGGTGGTATTTAGAGTGAGTGGAGTGAGGCCTAACCTGAACAGTGTTGGTGGTATTTAGAGTGAGTGGAGTGAGGCCTAACCTGAACAGTGTTGGTGGTATTTAGAGTGAGTGGAGTGAGGCCTAACCTGAACAGTGTTGGTGGTATTTAGAGTGAGTGGAGTGAGGCCTAACCTGAACAGTGTTGGTGGTATTTAGAGTGAGTGGAGTGAGGCCTAACCTGAACAGTGTTGGTGGTATTTAGAGTGAGTGGAGTGAGGCCTAACCTGAACAGTGTTGTTTTTTATAACTCCTCATTGTCTGCTGGGGGTTTGGACAGGTTTGCTGACCCCGTGTGACCAAGTTGATGAGAAGTTCAATTATGTTACTAAGGAGATATAATTTGTTATCATGGGAAATATAACCTAATGCAGTGAATGCCCCCCCCCCTCTCCTTTTATTGCTACATGGAGAGCAGAGAGTCACAAAAGCAATTTATTGGTTTTGTCATTTAGTCCCCTGATCAGTGGTGTCATCCATTTCTTCAGGAGGAGGGCCCTAATCCAAAGTAGAGTTTCTGCTCTGCCTGCCATTTCAACACTGATTAAACCTATTGCTTCAATCCTAAATGATCATTCACACACAAGTTTCAGCCACTTGATGTATTCTTCTTGTCCTCAGAAGTTGAACGGTGAGTGATTGGCTAAGTAGAGCGATATCTTAGACACCTCCTTTAAAGATGTCCATTCATTTCATTGGCCAATGACCCTGTAGCTGCTTTATTTTTGTTTACTGCACAAGCACATCTAAACATACCTTATGTTTTTGCTCAAGAAAGACATTAGGTACTGTAAGCTGCCAGCCGCTTAGGAGATTCAAAGCAACAACACATGCTTTGCCTGCATTAAGTTTAGTCTGGTTTGTCTTATTATAATTATGTTCATATTATAAGTTAGGCCTTCAGTATATAAGTCAAAGCTAATGGACTCCAAATGGATGCTGACTTCCTCTGTGTTTGGAGCCCTGTTACTGGAGTGAACAAATAGCCTGTTCTGTGTACATTTCATATCTCTAATCTCGTCCTCTCAACAGTCGTTTTCCATTTTAACAATGCTAACTGTACTCTAGGGTCTCTTCTAGGTGTGGGACTCTATTCCTACACACAGATCCCTATCAGCCACCCCGCACATTCCCTGATTTCCCCACTGGCATGTCTCTGTGTGGGCCATAAGCATTCTATTCTCAAGTAAACATTCACCAGTATGGAGTTTCTCTCCATTATGTCATTGAGATTTGTGTATGGATGTGGGTTTGTGTGGTTTCGAATGAGAATACAGAGAATTGTTTGAAAAATGGTGCAAAAAGAATGTGGTCTGGTTGTTCCTCCATTGTGGAGCAGATGGTTTACTGTAGTAGTGTAGGTGATAGAGATGGTTCTCTCTACGCAATGACCCGTTTCCTGTTGATAACCACACTTTTCTGGGACTCAAGGGTAATGCCACATTTCAAAGCTGTCCTGCTTGCAGGGCCGGCGCCAGAATGAATCAGTTGGACGGGCATTTGATTTCCATAGGGGGCATGTTTTTTTCCCTGGGACCTCCTATGTGTGCATGCTCTTGCATGGGTTTTATAGCAAAGACATCATTTAACTGTAAAAATGTATTACCTTTTAAAGTGGCATGAACACAACCAGTCATGATGTTGTCATCTGATTGTCAAAGAAATCACTTCAAAAAGTAGGTTACCTTTGCACGTTCGTCCAAAATAATTCCAGCATCCAAACAGTGCACCCGCCAACAGTGCACCCTCCAACTTTCCTTCAATTCGCAAGTGACTGAAATGATCTCACCGGAGAAAGCATCCAAGCGAGTGAAACAGAGCCCCTCAGTCTTACTATATGTAGCCCATGTATCTGAGGCTGTCTGGCCAGAAATAGTATGACATGATGTCTGGTTCTCCTGGTTCTTTTGGTCCAGACAGCATCAGATACATGGTCTATACATAGTGAGACAGAGGGGCACTGTTTCACTCGCTCAGATGCTTTCTCTGAGATTGATGCGTCTTTCTGTCAGCGTGCGTCTCGTAAATCATAAATCATAAATGATCAATATTTAAGTATTTTATTTGGACGGGCAAGAAGGTATGCTAGGGCGGGCCAGGGCCCCTATGGCCCGCCCATAACGCCGGCCCTGACTGCTTGTGCTCCCTACCACTGGTCAGTCTCTTTTTAGACAGCTGACACACTGGTGGGAGCAGCATAGTATTAGCTCTGGGATTGATATTAGCCATATACCACAAACCCCCGAGGTGCTTTATTGCTATTATAAACTGGTTACCAATGTAATTAGAACAGTAAAATGAAATGTTTTGTCATACCCGTGGTATACGGTCTGATATACCATGGCTGTCAGCCAATCAGCATTTTGGGCTCGAACCACCCAGTTTATAATACAGACTATGGGGCCATACAGTACACGTTGCAGTATGTATGGGGCTGGTCACCAACCTAGTAAGTGATTATCTTATGAGGGACAGGTCACAGTCTAGGAAAAAAAGAGATGACATCATTTTTGTTTACAGTAAACATCATTTTTGTTTACAGTAATCTACATAAAGTTGAAGAACAGAAAGCACTGTATATGTGGTGTGCAGTGCACCACAGAACAACCTTTGTGACCTCTGTTTAACCTGGAAACAAAACCAAATACAGCCAAAGCTAGTGACCTCATCCCTGTCTTCTGAAAGGCACTTGAAAAGCCATTGGGGGTTCATGTTAAACTACAACATGATTTAATGTCATGTTTATAAAAGAAAGTGTTACATTTACTCTGGTAGAACATGATACATACCGTCTGTCCGCTGTACTAAGGTCACACAACCCCGGCACATGCAAAAATATTTGGCAGGCCGACATAATGCTTTCCAGGTTTGTGGAACAAATGAAATTCTGCAGCTCTGTTGCACTTTGCCTCCCAACCACCATTACAACTAGCTTTATATATTGTCTGAGCAGCAGACCATCAAATGGTGCTTTTCTTCTTGCAGAGGAGCGGTCGAGATGATCGAGAATGGCAATCTGCTACCTAGATGTAAAGGCAAAATTAATCTATATTAATCTATATTTGGCAGTGAAATTATATTATTGCACTCTGTAACGACTGTCATAGCGAGGGGACCAAAGCGCAGCGTGTTGAGTGCTCATAATGACTATTTATTTTTTAACACAGAACACAAAAAAAAATAACAAAAGCAAAAACGATCAGCTCACAGTTCTGTCAGGTACTGAAGACTAAACAGAATACAACTACCCACAAACACAAGTGGGAAACAACCCTACTTAAGTATGATCTCCAATTAGAGACAACGAGGACCAGCTGCCTCTAATTGGAGATCATCCCAAAAAACAACAACATAGAAATAGAAAACTAGAACGAAACATAGAAATACAAAACATAGAAAAACACAAAACACCCCCGTCACGCCCTGACCTACTCTACCATAGAAAATAACATCTTACTATGGTCAGGACGTGACACACTCTTAATGCTCACAAAAGCTAACATAAATTGATCTTGACAACTATGAGTATGTCATTAGTGACCCACAAGACAGTCTTTGGCTGAATGAAGGTTGTGGGAAGTGGTGCTTGGTGAATTGTCATTTGAATCTTGCATGCAATTCTAAATGCATGAATTCATTTTTGAAATCTTCTTTTGAATCTATATACTCTATAAGTAACCGACATCTATCAGAGGGTGGGTGGGCCTTGTCTTGCTGTTTTCAGGTTGGCTTAATGATGTTGTTTTTAGCTTGAATCACTGATAAGTAAACGACAAAACAATGAAAAATTATTTTCTTCACCAACAGTCATTTTTCATCTTCGGGGGGAAAAACCCCTGCCTTACCTCATCTTTCAAGTCCATTCGAACTGATTTCGCATTGGTGCTGGTAAAAAATGAATCTAGCTGTCGGCCAGTGGGGAACCCAGAGGTTCCTGTGTGATTTATTACCAATTTAATTCAAAATGGCTTGGGATGATGAACGCCATGGAAAGTTGGGAGTTGTGTTATGGAAGAATGGAACTGTCTGCTTGGAGTTATCTGATATGAAATAAATAACACGGGGACTAAAGCAGACAGAAGTGTTTGACTGGAACGATGCGAACCAATAGACTATAACCAACCATGATGCATCCTTGAATAGGTCATGTGATCTACTGCCGCTGGATAAATAAAGGACTTATAAGCATAAACCTAAATACAGTAGGCTATAGTATATAAAGTATATATATATATGCCCTGGTATCTGTTTTAATCCTATTGTGACACTTCTGATAAATATGTACCTGCAGTATTTTAGAGAGAGAGCGAGAGAGAGAGAGAGAGAGGTGAAACTTTGGTATAGATATGGAAAGCCATTTTAACATTTACTAATCCTGTGTTTGACATCAATAACTACATTCTTGATATCAAATACAGTATTAATACAATACAACTGTCCATACCCACATGCACTGTAGCATGTGGACATTACACTTGACAGCATTTGCTGATTAAATTTATCTGAATGGCAATATCTAGGCGTCTTTCTTTGAAAAAGGCAGCAATCTGAAAGTCATTCAGCAGGCTGTCCCGTGAGACACAAGGCCAAAGCTAATCACAACTTCCACCCACTTCTAAATTCCAATGACTGAATCAATTGTGGTGAGCGTTCCCACTGGAGTAGAGCAAAGTCACTAATGGTCACAACTGACTGTGGGCTGGTGTGGTTGGTACAAAAGCCCTGTAACCAGGCAGATGTCTGAGCTGACAGAGGGTCCAGGGTCATGTTCAGTTGGTCAAGGCTTAGCAAAACATTTAGCAATGGAAAACGAACATCTGTACTCTAATTCGACAAGTTCTGGAAGTATCTCCCTGTTTCAAAACCTTTCAAAACATTTAGTTTCCTTACTTAACACGTCCCTGGTCTTGCTTTCTCGCTAACCGGCTTATGGTAGTGTTAGCATTGAATAATGTAATGCCACAGCTTTCTGTGCTTCTTGGTCGAACCCAGGTCCTTACTTGCTGCGGATTCAAATGTTTGCTTCCTACTGAACATGTCTCTGGTCTTAACTGCTGAGTTGAGGTAGTATTTCCCCATACACGTATCAAAACGTTTCTAAATGTTTTATCCCTACTGAACACAACCCTAGTCCTAACTCCTGTCTCTTCTCTTTTCCTCACCAGGTTGCAGGCTCTGAGGAAGGAGAAGTCCCGGGATGCGGCTCGCTCGCGGCGGGGGAAGGAGAACTTTGAGTTCTACGAGCTGGCTAAGATGCTGCCCCTGCCCGGGGCCATCACCAGCCAGCTGGACAAGGCTTCCATCATCCGCCTCACCATCAGCTACCTTAAGATGAGGGACTTCGCCAACCAGGGGGACCCGCCATGGAACCTGCGCATGGAAGGCCCACCTCCCAACATCTCCGTCAAAGGTAAGCTCCATTCACCACCATGGTCCAGCTACCCACAATTTAGTTCAGTTCAGTCTACAGATGTAGGATCTTAATTTAATCACCCTGTTGCAGGATAACTTTCCTTCAACACATGAAATGTAAAACGTGTAGTGTATTTTGAGGTTTTAAAAACAAATCTGAAGTTTGTCATTTTCACTTTGAAATTTCAGACTTGATTTTCCCTTACGAAAATATATCAACCTCTACAAAAATGTCCATTGATTATAATCCACATAATCATTCGCATGTCCTTTTGCTGCAGGATTATTTTCCTGCTGTAGCAAACTGTCTCAACTTAAGATTCTATATCTGTAGTTCAGTACCAAATGTTTATATCAATGGTTCACTCACTTTACCAGCTAAACATTGATGATATCTCTCTTTGTCTGAGCTTTAACATACAGTGATATTAAGGTAATACTGTAAATTCTAATATTATAAAACTAAACTCCTGTAGACCATGACAGGATTAAAAGGATTCTGTGAGATTCTGGTATTTAAGAAATCTTTCTACTTACCCAGGGTCAGATGAACTCATAGATACCATTGTTATGTCTCTGCGTAGCATATACTACAGTACCTGTAGACTCCCAGTCATTGAGCTAACGCTAGTTAGCATTGGCTCGTGAAACTACCTCTAACTTCCTTCATACTGGACACAGAGACATACAAATCGTATCCACAAATGAATCTGACTCTTGGTAAGTAGAGATAATGCTTTAATGTTTTACTGGACACAAGCCTACACTCAATGTTAGAGTGGAGGGGAAATGAGGAACTCTGGCACCTGTGGTCTGGTCACACATTTTGAAAATGTAAACATTTAACTTTGATACATTTTGAGCCTACTAGTACATGCAGCAATTCTGAGTATATTCAAACGTAACTGAATTTGCCTTTGAAATTGGGTCTTTGTGCAGTGCACTTAAAGAAGATACAGATCTGTATATTTTAATAGGGTATGCTGGAGTAGGAATGACCGTAAAGATTAAAGTCAATTGCAGAAATGTTCAGTCAATGCGAGCTGTTTGCTCTGCCGAGGCACGTGCGCGCGCGCACACACACACACACACACACACACACACACACACACACACACACACACACACACACACACACACACACACACACACACACACACCAGATGGCATCATTGTTGTCTGGCTTTGAAGAGACACATGCATTTTAATTAGAAAATATATACTGCTGAATTACTTGGATTGGAAAAGGCTGCTTGATTTCCTCCTGATACCACTAAGACCTATAGCCAACACTTTGCATTCAATCAAAGATGAGTACACAATGCTGCTGGGGGGCATTGAACCAGAAACATTTTACATTTGGATATTTGAATGAATGACAACACCTCTGCTGCATGTCCTGTCTTTCTATCGGCAGACAGATAGTGGCAGTCTGAATTGAATCACTAACTCACCACATTTTATTTTCACTTCATTCTGAACAGAGCAGCATATTGATCCCATCCTTTTTGTTGCTGTGCATCGCCGGTAGCTAATGGAGACGGCTTACCATCTCCCTCTGCCTATGAATCAGTGTTATTTCTGAACAGGCTACGTTAGATGAGCCTGACCCAGAGCTTCCACAGCTCCCAGCCTGCCAGACACAGCAGGCTATAGAGGCTGTTGGTAGGATATGGATACTGGAAGAGGATGTGGAGGGGTCATACGTTTTGATTGGTTTACAGATGTCACACACACACACACACACACACACACACACACACACACACACACACACACACACACACACACACACACACACACACACACACACACACACACACACACACACACACAGGAGCCAGGCTTAGCAATGCACTGCATGGTAATGCAGGAGGAGGGAGAAGGGTATGCTGTGTTATTGTACAGTATCAGATGAGGGAGAGGCCAGGCCCTTTTCTCTTCAGAGTTGTTTGTGCTACACAGATGAAGGCCAGCCTCATACAGCAGCAGAGTTACACTCTTTCTGATTCATGGCCGGCCCAGTTCATTTAGCAGACACAGTCTCTCAATCAATTTGCCTTGTGCCTTAACATACATACCCGTGTCGGTGCCACCATGAATATGTTATTATAGGAGATTTGCTGGGGGACAAAACTGAGCCTACTTGTGACAATGCATGTCTACTTAATAACTGATGATTGTAACCTTCAGGGAAATCTCAGTAGCACTGTGCCGGTTTTGAAAATCCACTGTGGCTTTAGCAATGGGAAAATGATCATTCTATTTTTGTTCAAAATAAAACATGGTTTGGAGCTGGCATTTGGATGGCGCTGATGCCTGTCTGAGTTGCCAAACGTAGTTAAAACCAGCCTCTATTCTATGGAATACAAAACCAAGGTGACAAAGTTGAGTATAGGTTGCTCGGATATGTAATAAAAATGGTAGGCGATAGTACTGGCATCAGAGCTAAAGGAATTTGACCTCCACTTCTCTCTCTCCAAATGCTGTTGATATATTATCATAAGTTTAGTCTCTCCTCTCTCGCCGCTCTTCTTTCCTTCCTCGTTGCCTTCTATTGACCTTTACCATAATTGACCCATCAACAATTTTTGTCAGAGCGTTTTAACTGAAATTTGCTAGTCTCTGTTAGAGGCGGTTCACATCTGTTGAAGGACACTGCACAAACAAGCGTGACCTTTCTCTTGTTTGAAGGCTGGCGACGCCTCCTCATCCCCTCCAACCCCTCCGCCACCTGGGCATATTATTATTCATGCATGCGGAGCAGAGAGGAGAGGAGTGGAGCAGAGAGGAGAAGAGCAGTGAGGAGCAGAGAGGAGTGGAACAGAGAGGTGAGGAGAGGAGCAGAGAGGAGAGGAATGGAGCAGAGAGGAGAAGAGCAGAGAGGAGCAGAGAAGCGAGGAGTGGAGCAGAGAGGAGAGGAGAGGAGAGGAGAGGAGAGGAGAGGAGAGGAGAGGAGAGGAGAGGAGAGGAGAGGAGAGGAGAGGAGAGGAGAGGAGAGGAGAGGAGAGGAGAGGAGAGGAGAGGAGCAGAAAGGAGCAGAAAGGAGCAGAGAGGAGAGGAGTGGAACAGAGAGGTGAGGAGAGGAGCAGAGAGGAGAGGAATGGAGCAGAGAGGAGAAGAGCAGAGAGGAGCAGAGAAGCGAGGAGTGGAGCAGAGAGGAGAGGAGAGGAGAGGAGAGGAGAGGAGAGGAGCAGAGAGGAGAGGAGCAGAGAGGAGAGGAGAGGAGCAGAGAGGTACAGAGAGGAGAGGAGTGGAGCAGAGAGGAGAGGAGCAGAGAGTAGCAGAAAGGAGCGGAGAGGAGAGCAGCAGAGAGGAGAGGAGTGGAGCAGAGAGGAGCGGAGAGCAGCAGAGAGGAGAGGAGTGGAGCAGAGAGGAGCGGAGAGGAGAGGAGCAGAGAGGAGAAGAGAGGAGCGGAGAGGAGCAGAGCAGAGAGGAGCGGAGAGGAGCAGAGAGGAGAAGAGAGGAGAGGAAAGGAGCAGAGAGGAGCAGAACAGAGAGGAGATGAGCAGAGAGGAGAGGAACAAATAAGAGCAGAGAGGAGCAGAGTAGAGCAGAGCAGAGAGGAGTCAGTAAAATGCCACACGCAAAAATTGGGTGGCTCCAAAAAAGAGACCTCCTTCCATCACCACGACATTCTACCATTCATGTTTTACTATGCATACAGTACATTTAATGTTTACCTGTTTATTCTCTGAATTTTTGCATTTTTGTAGGACATAATTTACTATCGGAAAACAAAAGGTGAGAATTTCTTCACTGAAAGATGGCAGAATTCATTTCAAGTCATGCAACTGACTCATTTAACTCCCTTGAATACAGTGTTGTTTGGTAGCCTTACATTAGATTAGGGGTGAAGCATCATCTTCATAGGTGGACCAACCAGAGAGGCTCTCTAGTCTCTTGGTCTATGTGTCAGCTTGTACTATTTGATGTCCCCTGAATGGGCTCAGCACCCTGCACCATAAGTTCCAAATGGCACCTTATGTAGTGCACTATTTTGACCTGGGCCCTCTGGTTAAACGTAGTGCACTATTTTGACTCGGGCCTTCTGGTTAAAAGTAGTGCACTATTTTGACTCTGGCCTTCTGGTTAAAAGTAGTGCACTGTTTTTGACCCGGGCCCTCTGGTTAAAAGTAGTGCACAACATAGGGAATAATGTGCCATTTGGGACTTACAGCCTTAATTGTGTTAATTATAGAGAGAAGAGATGCAGCAGTGGCATTTCTGTACTTACGATCCATCCAGCCCTTTCATATCTGATGTTTCTTCTGTTGACTGCTGATAGTTTCCTCTGTTATGACCAACCATTACAACCTATTTCACATAGTGGCAATATGTTTACCACGTTGATGTTTTACAACAGAAAAGGCTTATATCAGGAAATGTAAGAAAAACAAATGGATATGACATTTAACATTCAGTTAATACATATTAAACAAATTTGCTTGAGAAATGACGTGCGTTCTTTTTGATAATGAATACAAAATGGATCACTGTGCACTTCTCGTAAGGGTTGTACCTGTCACTTGGTCTTTTCTTCTTTAACTCAGCTGTAAAGCAACTATTAAAAGAATGGAATCAGTGCCAAAAGCCCATGTACTTGCTCCAAGGTACACCGTTTTGTCAGTGACTTTTCACATTGACCTTGAGGTGTCTGCATGCTACCCTCCATCCCTCCCTCCCTCCCTCCCTCCATCCCTCCCTCCCTCCCGCACCACCCAGCACCATTGATATCTTACCATCCTTTTCCCAGCAAATAATGAACTGCTTCCCATTGCCACTGCTTGGGGGATATTACCAATGTGCCACCCACCTGATCAAGGGGGTAGGGTAATATTAGCTACTATAACTCTGCATAACAAATGGTGTTAAACACGTTATCTGGTTGAAGCCGTTGACCGCCTGGCAGAGCGATCTAGCTGTAATCCCTAAGTGGCCCAGTCCATCCATGTGAAGTCGTTTTGGGTAAGAAGGTTGGTGCTGAAGAGGGCATTGATTAAAGTGCACTTTCCCTCTTGCCCACTGTGCCACACGCACTGTGGCTGGTAATGAGGGGATTCATTTGTACACCCCAAATGGCACCCTGTTCCCTATATAGTGCACTACTTTTGACCAGAGCCCTATGGGCCCTAATAAAAAATAGTGCACTATAAAGGGAATAGGGTGCCATTTGGGACTTAGTCATGGTGTTTTTGCATCACAATGGACACTCAGGACACAGAGAATAAATGTGGCATTTATGCACCTTTTGGAAAAATGGCAGCTCTTTACTAACAACACAAGCTTAGTGTATTATAGTAGAGGTACTGCATTGGCTAAACAGCTTCCTACATTTCTCCCACCTAATAAATGGATAGTAATTTGCCCAGCTGTGAGTGTGAGATGTTCTATTCCCCAGTCACAGTGTAAGAAAAATTGAATGACAGTGAGAAAAACAGCAGTAATTATAAAAGTAATTACTAAATGCTGATGATGCCCATAGGCTTTGCATAACTACATTTAGAATAGGAAATTGCTTTTGGCTACATTGGAAGGCTGGTGGGCATGTTTGTGTTATTTTCTTTATTTATTTTAGTATGCACAACCAAATAAAGTAATTGCCATGGAAACAATTACTTAAACACTTTTTTGTGGGCACAAACAGCTCCGGGAAGCATTGTTGTTGAACAATGTGTTTTAATGGAAATGAGTGTAGTCACTTTGTTTATATTCCTGAACAGATTACAATGAAATAGAACATGAGGAGAAGACAAAACACTGTGGCTGAATATGAGTCATTTTATAAATAAAACATGACTTTTTACAAGGTTTTTTCACTGGGACATGAAATCACTAAGATGTTTGGATGTTTTCTCTTAATGAAGAGTCTCTGTTTGCTTCTGTGAACTATGTTACTAATGGCCTATTTCACTCATCAATGGAGACGACAACGCAGAGGTTGCCAGTAGCTTACTAGCAGTATGAGACTGCACTTGTGTGTGTGTGCGTGTGTGTCTGTCTGTCTGCCTGTCTGTCTGTCTGTCTGCATATGTACAGTTGAAGTCGGAAGTTTACATACACCTTAGCCCAATACATTTAAACTCAGTTTTTACAATTCCTGACATTTAATCCTAGTAAAAATTGCCTGTCTTACGTCAGTTAGATCACCACTTTATTTTAAGATTGTGAAATTTCAGAATAATAGTAGAGAGCATAATTTACTTCAGCTTTTATTTCTTTCATCACATTCCCAGTGAGTCAGAAGTTTACATACACTCAATTAGTATTTGGTAGCATTGCCTTTAAATTGTTTCACTTGGGTCAAAGGTTTCGGGTAGCCTTCCACAAGCTTCCCACAATAAGTTGGGTGAATTTTAGCCCATTCCTCCTGACAGAGCTGATGTAACTGAGTCAGGTTTGTAGGCCTCCTTGCTCGCACATGCTTTTTCAGTTCTGCCCACACATTTTCTATTGGATTGAGGTCAGGGCTTTGTGATGGCCACTCCAAAACCTTGACTTTGTTGTCCTTAAGCCATTTTGCCACAACTTTGGAAGTATGCTTGGGGTCATTGTCCATTTGGAAGACCCATTTGCGACCAAGCTTTCACCTCTCTGGGCTAGGTGGGACATTTGCATCCCACCCTAGTCAACAGCCAGTGGAATCGCGTGGCGCGAAATACAAATACCTCAAAAATGCTATAACTTCATTTTCTCAAACATATGACTATTTTACACCATTTTAAAGACAAGACTCTCGTTAATCTAACCACATTGTCCGATTTCAAAAAGGCTTTACAGCAAAAGCAAAACATTAGATTATGTCAGGAGAGTACCCTGCCAAAAATAATCACACAACCATTTTCAAAGCAAGCATATATGTCACAAAAACCAAAACCACAGCTAAATGCAGCACTAACCTTTGATAATCTTCATCAGATGACACTCCTAGGACATTATGTTATACAATACATGCATGTTTTGTTCAATCAAGTTCATATTTATATCAAAAACCAGCTTTTTACATTAGCATGTGATGTTCAGAACTAGCATACCCACCGAAAACTTCCGGTGAATTTACTAAATTACTCATGATAAACGTTGAGAAAATACATAACAATTATTTAAATAATTATAGATACAGAACTCCTTTATGCAATCGCGGTGTCAGATTTTAAAATAGCTTTTCGGCGAAAGCACATTTTGCAATATTCTGAGAAGATAGCTCGGCCATCACCGCTAGCTATTTTGACACCCACCAAGTTTGGGGCTCACTAAACTCAGAATTACTATTAGAAAAATTGGATTACCTTTGCTGTTCTTCGTCAGAATGCACTCCCAGGACTTCTACTTCAACAACAAATGTTGTTTTGGTTCCAAATAATCCATAGTTATATTCAAATAGCTCCGTTTTGTTCGTGCGTTCAGGTCACTTTCCGAAGGGTGACGCGCGAGCGCATTTTGTGACAAAAAAAATCAAAATATTCCATTACCGTACTTAGAAGCATGTCAAACGCTGTTTAAAATCTATTTTTATGCTATTTTTCTCATAAAATAGCGATAATATTCCAACGTTGTATTCATTCAAAGGCTGAAAGAAAAAAATTGAGTAGTCTCACTTACAAACTCTGCTGCTGTTCTTTGCCCAGAGACAGCAGACACCCCATTCCACTTTTTGGCGGATTTAGAGAGCCAATGGAAGCCTTAGAAAGTGTCACGTTACAGCACAGATGCTGTATTTTTGATAGAGATGCAACAGAAGGACAACAAATTGTCAGACAGGGCACTTCCTGTATGGAATCTTCTCAGGTTTTGGCCTGCCATATGAGTTCTGTTATACTCACAGACACCATTCAAACAGTTTTAGAAACTTTAGAGTGTTTTCTATCCAAATCTACTAATTATATGCATATTCTCGTTTCTGGGCAAGAGTAGTAACCAGTTTAAATCGGGTACGTTTTTTATCCGGCCGTGCAAATACTGCCACCTAGCCCCAACTTCCTGACTGATGTCTTGAGATATTGCTTCAATATATCCACATAATTTTCCTCCCTTATGATGCCATCTACTTGGGAAGTGCGCCAGTACATCCTGCAGAAAAGCACCCCCACAACATGATGCTGCTACCCCCGTGCTTCACGGTTGGGATGGTGTTCTTCGGCTTGCAAGCCTCCCCCTTTTTCCTCCAAACATAACGATGGTCATTATGGCCAAACAGTTATATTTTTGTTTCATCAGACCAGAGGACATTTCTCCAAAAAGTATGATCTTTGTCCCCATGTGCAGTTGCAAACCGTAGTCTGGCTTTTTTTTATGGCGGTTTTGGAGCAGTGGCTTCTTCCTTGCTGAGCAGCCTTTCAGGTTATGGCGATATAGGACTTGTTTTACTGTAGATATAGATAGATAGATACTTTTGCACCTGTTTCCTCCAGCATCTTCACAAGGTCCTTTGCTGTTGTTCTGGGATTGATTTGCACTTTTCGCACCAAAGTATATTCATCTCTAGGAGACAGAATGCGTCCTAACCGACTTGCCAAAACTGTAGTTTGTTAACAAGAAATTTGTGGAGTGGTTGAAAGTTGAAAAACAAGTTTTAATGACTCCAACCTAAACTTCTGACTTCAACTGTATGTGTGTGTGTGTAACACGTGTGTGTAATGTGTGTATTTATAATATGCGTATTTGTATGTTTAGTGACTTTTTGTGACTTGTATTTTACACAACGTGATTACTGTATATTTTGTTTTTATTTATTTAAAAAAAATTGGAGACTCTTGTAAAATAATCAAGCCTTAAAAGTATTTATTTTTATTCCAATGCATAGCCTACTGTAGCTGCATTAGTTGCTCATGTAGCCAGGCACTACACCTTGCGTCGATGGGCTCAGTAATTTGCTCTTCTGCAAATGTTCCATTAATGGAGAAATAAATCAGAGGGACAGTTCGAATGAATATGGAAAGGCTTTCTTCTAGTGTTGTGACTGGCCGTTTAGTCAGCTGCAGCTAATACCCACACAAAGTGGTACAAATCACCACCGTGGGTTTACACTATAGAGGCCAGAGAAGAGCAGAGCACTGCCTTCAGATGGCCTTCTCACATCGCCCAGCCATGAAGGTCTCAACTCTCTACTGTTGCCTTCTGATCTCACTATCTGTGTAGCGAAACAGAATGGAAGCTAGTGAGACCCGGATGGTTCGGACAAGGCTAGTAGCCAAGGTCCTTTTCCCAAGGACAATAACAGTCGTGAAAAATTGTCTATTAGACTTGTTGATGAATCAGCCAATAATGAGGTTTCCAATATTTAGTTTCCAATATTCAGCCTGCTTTGACAGTACATTAAAAATACTTGAAAAGAGCTCATTGAGGGCCTCCCGGGTGGCGCAGTGGTCTAAGGCACTAGCTGTGCCACCAGAGACTCTGAGTTCGAGCCCAGGCTCTGTCGCAGCCGACTGGGAGGCCCATGGGGCGGCGCACAATTGGCCTAGCGTCGTCCGGGTTAGGGGAGGGTTTGGCCGGCAGGGATGTCCTTGTCTCATCGCGCACTAGCGACTCCTGTGGCGGGTGGGTGCAGTGCATGCTGACCAGGTCGCTAGGTGTATGTGTTTCCTCCTACACATTGGTGTGGCTGGCTTCTGGGTTGGATGCACGCTGTGTTAAGAAGCAGTGCGGCTTGGTTGGGTTGTGTTTCGGAGGACACATGGCTCTCGACCTTCGCCTCTCCCGAGTCTGTACGGGAGTTGCAGCGATGAGACAAGACAGTAACTACCACCAATTGGATACCGTGAAATTGGGGTGTACATTTAAAAAAAAAATAAATAAAAAATTATTAAAAAGAGCTGTTGAACAAAGAAAGTATCCAATCATATGTAATGGGCTTGACTAAGGCAGCAGTAATACATTTAATAATTAAACAAGTTGTCTTGGTTGCTTTTCAACCCTTGGCATGAATCAAAATGTCCAGAATTATTCTGTGATATTGTTTATTTTAAAACATTACAGTGCCAATATCATTTGACTGGTCAGATTTCTCCCTGGTCCAGTCAGTCCGTCACTCCACCTTTAATGGATATCAAGTAAATCATGTTGGCTGCTCTCTCACCACCTTTACTATTGATTTATCCCTCTGATAAAGATCAACTCCAGCATTGACTGATTCCCCGCTGCATTAATGGATGGGTGAAAAGAGAGGAGATGGGGAGCAGAGAAAGAGGGGTGGGGACACAACAGAGAGGGAGTAGAGAAATATGTACTGAAATATGTACTGTATATATATATATATATATACACAGTGGGGAGAACAAGTATTTGATACACTGCCGATTTTGCAGGTTTTCCTACTTACAAAGCATGTAGAGGTCTGTAATTTTTATTATCGGTACACTTCAACTGTGAGAGACGGAATCTAAAACAAAAATCCAGAAAATCACATTGTATGATTTTTAAGTAATTAATTTGCATTTTATTGCATGACATAAGTATTTGATCACCTACCAACCAGTAAGAATTCCGGCTCTCACAGACCTGTTAGTTTTTCTTTAAGAAACCCTCCTGTTCTCCACTCATTACCTGTATTAACTGCACCTGTTTGAACTCGTTACCTGTATAAAAGACACCTGTCCACACACTCAATCAAACAGACTCCAACCTCTCCACAATGGCCAAGACTAGAGAGCTGTGTAAGGACATCAGGGATAAAATTGTAGACCTGCACAAGGCTGGGATGGGCTACAGGACAATAGGCAAGCAGCTTGGTGAGAAGGCAACAACTGTTGGTGCAATTATTAGAAAATGGAAGAAGTTCAAGATGACAGTCAATCACCCTCGGTCTGCGGCTCCATGCAAGATCTCACCCTGTGGGGCATCAATGATCATGAGGAAGATGAGGGATCAGCCCAGAACTACACAGCAGGACCTGGTCACTGACCTGAAGAGAGCTGGGACCACAGTCTCAAAGAAAACCATTAGTAACACACTACGCCGTCATGGATTAAAATACTGCAGTGCACGCAAGGTCCCCCTGCTCAAGCCAGCGCATGTCCAGGCCCGTCTGAAGTTTGCCAATGACCATCTGGATGATCCAGAGGAGGAATGGGAGAAGGTCATGAGAAGGACGAAAATAGAGCTTTTTGGTCTAAACTCCACTTGCCGTGTTTGGGGGAAGAAGGATGAGTACAACCCCAAGAACACCATCCCAACCGTGAAGCATGGAGGTGAAAACATCATTCTTTGGGGATGCTTTTCTGCAAAGGGGACAGGAAGACTGCACCGTATTGAGAGGAGGATGGATGGGGCCATGTATCGCAAGATCTTGGCCAACAACCTCCTTCCCTCAGTAAGAGCATTGAAGATGGGTCGTGGCTGGGTCTTCCAGCATGACAACGACACGAAACACACAGCCAGGGCAACTAAGGAGTGGCTCCGTAAGAAGCATCTCAAGGTCCTGGAGTGGCCTAGCCAGTCTCCAGACCTGAACCCAATAGAAAATCTTTGGAGGGAGCTGAAAGTCCGTATTGCCCAGCGACAGCCCTGAAACCTGCAGGGTCTGGAGAAGGTCTGTATGGAGGAGTGGGCCAAAATCCCTGCAGCAGTGTGTGCAAAACTTGTCAAGAACTACAGGAAACATATGAACTCTGTAATTGCAAACAAAGGTTTCTGTACCAAATATTAAGTTCTGCTTTTCTGATGTATCAAATACTTATGTCATGCAATAAAATGCAAATTAATTACTTAAAAATCATACAATGTGATTTTCTGGATTTTTGTTTTAGATTCCGTCTCTCACAGTTGAAGTTTACCGATAATAAAAATTACAGACCTCTACATGCTTTGTAAGTAGGAAAACCTGCAAAATCGGCAGTGTATCAAATACTTGTTCTCCCGACTGTATATATGTATATATATATATATATATATATATATATCTCGAAAGAGAGAAGGTACTATGTATGTCAGGGGAAGGTCAGAGAGGACTCTGGCCCCTGAAGTGTTTGTGACGGTTCCTCCCAATCATTCAGGACACAAATGACTCCCTTAATCATCCAATTTAATTGCACCATTTTCTGCACCTCAATAGCCAGGGTTTAAACACTGTTTGCTTGCTGTCTCAAAGACCCTTCATATTGAAACCAATGGATTTCTACAATTTAAAGAGCATACACCGGGGGGAGTTGGTGGGGGATGTGGGTGGAGATAGAAAATACATTGGCAGGGGTCTGAAAAACCAGCCAATTCATGCGTGAAGCATTAAGCTATTGCCATCTCAAAGCATGAATAACAGTTTTCGGTCACCAGCTTCATTTATTAATATCTATAATAAGTCCCTCTCTAACAGCCCTCTCTGAAAGCATTTTCTCTCTCTCTCTCTCTCTCTCTCTCTCTCTCGCTAAAATGTTGTGGTGTTGATATTATTTGACCCGTGCAGATTAGGAAAGAGGACAAAGGTGAATTGACTGCACCTGCCCTCCAATGAGTAGTGATAACAAGGCCGTGGCGGAGGCAAAGCACATTGGGTGTGCGTCCTAAATGGCACCCTGTTCCCTACATTCCCTATGGGTCTTGTCAAAAGTAGTGCACTATATAGGGCATTGAACTCAGAGTGGCCTCGCCAGCATAGCCTCGACATGGCAGCATCATTGTCAACCAGGGATGTGTTGGAGTCAGGCAGGGAGAGGAAAGGAGAGAGCATCACCCAGGGACATGTTGGTGTGAGTCAGGCAGGGAGAGGAGAGGAGAGAGCATCATCCAGGGACATGTTGGTGTGAGTCAGGCAGGGAGAGGAGAGGAGAGAGCATCATCCAGAGGTATGTTGGTGTGAGTCAGGCAGGGAGAAGGGAGAGCATCACCCAGGGACATGTTGGTGTGAGTCAGGCAGGGTGAGGAGAGGAGAGAGCATCATCCAGGGACATGTTGGTGTGAGTCAGGCAGGGAGAGGAGAGGAGAGAGCATCATCCAGGGACATGTTGGTGTGAGTCAGACAGGGAGAGGAGAGGAGAGAGCATCATCCAGAGGTATGTTGGTGTGAGTCAGGCAGGGAGAAGGGAGAGCATCACCCAGGGACATGTTGGTGTGAGTCAGGCAGGGAGAGGAGAGAGCATCATCCAGGGACATGTTGGTGTGAGTCAGGCAGGGTGAGGAGAGGAGAGATCATCATCCAGGGACATGTTGGTGTGAGTCAGGCAGGGTGAGGAGAGGAGAGAGCATCATCCAGGGACATGTTGGTGTGAGTCAGGCAGGGTGAGGAGAGGAGAGAGCATCATCCAGGGACATGTTGGTGTGAGTCAGGCAGGGTGAGGAGAGGAGAGAGCATCATCCAGGGACATGTTGGTGTGAGTCAGGCAGGGTGAGGAGAGGAGAGAGCATCATCCAGGGACATGTTGGTGTGAGTCAGGCAGGGTGAGGAGAGGAGAGAGCATCATCCAGGGACATGTTGGTGTGAGTCAGGCAGGGAGGAGTGAGTACCAGTAGCCCTTCTGAAAGGCCACAGTGGGGGGATGGACGAACAGGTAGACAGTTGAGGAAGCCGCATCCTTCGCCACAAGTAACTAGCATGTTGATGCTGAGTGTTCGCTGCTTTGAATTATCCACCTAAATCTGTAAGCAACGTTTTGATGACTAAAATAGTCCAACTAAAATTAAACCTTGGAAGAGAGAAAGATGAAAAAACATAGTGTACTTGTTTCCAGACATCAACAACCTAGATTTAGGGTTAGATATGTATATGTGTTCATGTATTCTGTGACATTAGACTAGTAGGCCTAAAGGTCAAACGAGGCTAAACAGACAATGCCAATAATATCATTGTGCATTTCCCAAATGGCACCTTATTTCCTATATACTGTAGTGGCATACAGTTAACCTAAACCCTATGGGCCCTGGTCAAAAGTAGTGGACTATATAGGGGATAGTGTGCCATTTAGGATGCATATACTGTATAGTCCTGTACCACTTTGTACTCTCAGAACAACACACCAAGCCAATTACTGATGAAGAAGAAAGATGTGAGCGTCTGGAGAAGTTGTCTAAACACTCTATTTACAGTGAGGGAAAAAAGTATTTGATCCCCTGCTGATTTTGTACGTTTGCCCACTGACAAAGAAATGATCAGTCTATAATTTTAATGGTTGGTTTATTTGAACAGTGAGAGACAGAATAACAACAAAAAAATCCAGAAAAACGCATGTCAAAAATGTTATAAATGTATTTGCATTTTAATGAGGGAAATAAGTATTTGACCCCTTCTCAATCAGAAAGATTTCTGGCTCCCAGGTGTCTTTTATACAGGTAACGAGCTGAGATTAGGAGCACACTCTTAAAGGGAGTGCTCCTAATCTCTTTTTTTTTTTTTTTTTTTTTTTAAATTAAAAAAAATATATATCATTGTTTTAATGTAATCTCAGCTTGTTACCTGTATAAAAGACACCTGTCCACAGAAGCAATCAATCAATCAGATTCCAAACTCTCCACCATGGCCAAGACCAAAGAGCTCTCCAAGGATGTCAGGGACAAGATTGTAGACCTACACAAGGCTGGAATGGGCTACAAGACCATCACCAAGCAGCTTGGTGAGAAAGTGACAACAGTTGGTGCGATTATTCGCAAATGGAAGAAACACAAAAGAACTGTCAATCTCCCTCGGCCTGGGGCTCCATGCAAGATCTTACCTCGTGGAGTTGCAATGATCATGAGAACGGTGAGGAATCAGCCCAGAACTACTAATCAGCCCAGAGGATCTTGTCAATGATCTCAAGGCAGCTGGGACCATAGTCACCAAGAAAACAATTGGTAACACACTACGCCATGAAGGACTGAAATCCTGCAGCGCCCGCAAGGTCCCCCTGCTCAAGAAAGCACATATACATGCCCGTCTGAAGTTTGCCAATGAACATCTGAATGATTCAGAGGACAACTGGGTGAAAGTGTTGTGGTCAGATGAGACCAAAATGGAGCTCTTTGGCATCAACTCAACTTGCCGTGTTTGGAGGAGGAGGAATGCTGCCTAGGACCCCAAGAACACCATCCCCACCGTCAAACATGGGGGTGGAAACATTATGCTTTGGGGGTGTTTTTCTGCTAAGGGGACAGGACAACTTCACCGCATCAAAGGGACGATGGACGGGGCCATGTACCGTTAAATCTTGGGTGAGAACCTCCTTCCCTCAGCCAGGGCATTGAAAATGGGTCGTGGATGGGTATTCCAGCATGAAAATGACCCAAAACACACGGCCAAGGCAACAAAGGAGTGGCTCAAGAAGAAGCACATTAAGGTCCTGGAGTGGCCTAGCCAGTCTCCAGACCTTAATCCCATAGAAAATCTGTGGAGGGAGCTGAAGGTTCAAGTTGCCAAATGTCAGCCTCGAAACCTTAATGACTTGGAGAAGATCTGCAAAGAGGAGTGGGACAAAATCCCTCCTGAGATGTGTGCAAACCTGGTGGCCAACTACAAGAAACGTCTGACCTCTGTGATTGCCAACAAGGGTTTTGCCACCAAGTACTAAGTCATGTTTTGCGTAGGGGTCAAATACTTATTTTCCTCATTAAAATGCAAATCATTTTATAACATTTTTGACATGCGTTTTTCTGGATTTTTTGTTGTTGTTATTCTGTCTCTCACTGTTCAAATAAACCTACCATTAAAATTATAGACTGATCATTTCTTTGTCAGTGGGCAAACGTACAAAATCAGCAGGGGATCAAATACTTTTTCCCTCACTGTAGAGGTGTTGATCCCTATTGTTTAGCTGAGGTCAGGAGGAGCATGTTCTCCTGATTAATAACATATTTATTTTCTTCTCCGACGACTTGTTTTGGGGTTTCATCTGTGAAGGAGATGCCTCTCAGCAGACTGAGAGAACTGAGAGAACAGCAGTCTAATCGTCACAACTAGAATATCAACCCCTCCTTTTTCCTCTCCGTGTACATCCTCTGATTTGGTTTAACGCAACAGTGATCAGTGTTCATTTCTGCATCTCCTCTCTGCGTCGTGGCAACGATATGCCAGAAACACACTCTCTAACGCTATAAAGGAGCAGATGCCATTAAATGATATCAACATCAAGGCAGCAGTTTGATTTTCAACGTTTTGTATTATAATTGTTTTGGGTGCTATGGCATTTTCAAATTATGCAGGTCCCTTAATTAAGCTCTGTCAACGAGTGGTTTGTTGTTTTTTGTCTGTAGCCTAGCCGACGGGTCTGCTTGAATTTGCATGGCTTTGGATGTTACACAGCTTTCTCTAGGCTCTCTGTGTAATGCAACCCTCTCAGTCTAGTTTTGGTGCAGATAAAAATCCCCTTAGTCTGTGTCATAAAGTCGTAGCAAAAAGTGAAATGCAGGGTGCCAGGCTGCCACCATCATTTACGCTCATTTACCATCATACCTGCCTCCCCTCGTCACGCGCATCAGCGATATTGGACTCACCTGGACTCACTCATCACCTGTTTATTACCTCCCCTATATTTGTCAGTTCCCCAGCTCTGTTCCCCGCTGCTGCATTGATTGTAATTTGTCTGTGTTTGTCTGTGTTACCCGTCCGTCTGTGTTACCCGTGTGCTGACGCTGTCCTGTCTCGTTCTATGTTCGTTCCCTATTAAATGTTTGACTCCTCGTACTTGCTTCTCCTCTCCAGCGTCATCGCTTGACAGAATGCAGCAGCCAACACATGAAGTATCGGGGAGTATTGGCGTTCCGGTTGGTGGTGACGTCGGCTCTGGGTCGCCGCCGATGGAATCGGGGGTGCCTAGCCAGCTCGTCGGGCTTCCACGCCCTAGCTGGCTCGACTTTTCCTTTCCCCGGTTGGCTCCGAAGGTGCCCATCCCACGTCGGGCCTCAGCCGGATCGTCAGGTCTTTTTCGCCCAGCCAGCCCAGGAGTTTTTTGTTTTGTTGATGACGTCGGTGTGGATTCCGCCGCCTTATGGAACCAGGGGTGCCTAAGCCAGCTCGTCGGGCTTCCACGCCCTGGCTGGCTCGAGAGGTTTCCTTGCCTCGGTTGGCTCGGCACACGCATCAGCGATATTGGACTCACCTGGACTCACCCAATCACCTGTTTATTACCTCCCCTATATTTGTCAGTTCCCCAGCTCTGTTCCCCGCTGCTGCATTGATTGTAATTTGTCTGTGTTACCCGTGTCCTGATCCTGTCCTGTCTCGTTCTATATCCGTTCCCTATTAAATGTTTCACTCCCCGTACTTGCTTCTCCTCTCTAGTGTCATCCCTTGACAAAGGCAAAGGGTGGCTACTTTTTGGGTGACAACTTTTTGGGTGACAACATGATTCCAAATGTGTTATTTCATAGTATTGATGTCTTAACTATTATTCTACAATGTAGAAAATAGTAAAAATAAAGAAAAACCCTTGAATAAGTAGGTGTGTTCAAACTTTTGACTGGTACTGTATATATATATATACAGTTGAAGTCGGACGTTTACATACACTTAGGTTGGAGTCATTAAAACTCGTTTTTCAACCACTCCACAAATTTCTTGTTAACAAACTATAGTTTTGGCAAGTCGGTTAGGACATCTACTTTGTGCATGACACAAGTAATTTTTCCAACAGTTGTTTGCAGACAGATTATTTCACTTATAATTCACTGTATCACAATTCCAGTGGGTCAGAAGTTTACATACACTAAGTTGACTGTGCCTTTAAACAGCTTGGAAAATTCCAGAAAATGATGGCATGGCTTTAGAAGCTTCTAATAGGCTAATTGACATAATTTGAGTCAATTGGAGGTGTACCTGTGGATGTATTTCAAGGCCTACCTTCAAACTCAATGCCTCTTTGCTTGACATCATGGGAAAATCAAAAGAAATCAGCCAAGACCTCAGAAAGAAATGGTAGACCTCCACAAGTCTTGTTCATCCTTGGGAGCATTTTCCAAACGCCTGAAGGTTCCACATTCATCTGTACAAACAATAGTATGCAAGTATAAACATGGGACCACACAGCCATCATACCGCTCAAGTCTCCTAGAGATAAACGTACTTTGGTGCGAAAAGTGCAAATCAATCCCAGAACAACAGCAAAGGACCTTGTGAAGATGCTGGAGGAAACAGGTACAAAAGTTTCTATATCCACAGTAAAACGAGTCCTATATCAACATAACCTGAAAGCCTGCTCAGCAAGGAAGAACCCACTGCTCCAAAACCGCCATAAAAAAAAGCCAGACTACGGTTTGCAACTGCACATAGGGACAAAGATCATACTTTTTGGAGAAATGTCCTTTGGTCTGATGAAACAAAAATAGAGCTGTTTGGCCATAATGACCATCATTATGTTTGGAGGAAAAAGGGGGAGGCTTGCAAGCCCAACAACACCATCCCAACCATGAAGCACGGGGGTAGCAGCATCATGTTGTGGGGGTGCTTTGTTGCAGGAGGGACTGGTGCACTTCACAAAATAGATGGCATCATGAGGGAGGAAAATTATGTGGATATATTGAAGCCACATCTCAAGACATCAGTCAGGAAGTTAAAGCTTGGTCACAAATGGGTCTTCCAAATGGACAATGACCCCAAGCGTATTTCCAAAGTTGTGGCAAAATGACTTAAGGACAACAAGTGAAGGTATTGGAGTGGCCATCACAAAGCCCTGACCTCAATCCCATAGAAAATGTGTGGGCAGAACTGAAAAAGCGTGTGCGAGCAAGGAGGCCTACAAACCTGACTCAGTTACACCAGCTCTGTCAGGAGGAATGTGCCAAAATTCACCCAACTTATTGTGGAAAGCTTGTGGAAGGCTACCCGAAACCTTTGACCCAAGTGAAACAATTTAAAGGCAATGCTACCAAATACTAATTGAGTGTATGTAAACTTCTGACCCACTGGGAATGTGATGAAAGAAATAAAAGCTGAAATAAATCATTCTCTCTACTATTATTCTGACATTTCACATTCTTAAAATAAAGTGGTGATCCTAACTGACATAAGACAGGGAATTTTTACTAGGAATAAATGTCAGGAATTGTGATAAACTGAGTTTAAATGTATTTGGCTAAGGTGTATGTAAACTTCCGACTTCAACTGTATATACACACTACCGTTCAAAAGTTTGGGGTTACTTAGAAATGACCTTGTTTTCCATGAAAACATACATGAAATGAGCAAAATGAATAGGAAATATAGTCAAGACGTTGACAAGGTTATAAATAATGATTTTTAATTGAAACAATAATTGTGTCCTTCAAACTTTGCTTTCGTCAAAGAATCCTCCATTTGCAGCAATTACATTCTTGCAGACTTTTGGCAATCTAGTTGTTAATTTGTTGAGGTAATCTGAAGAGATTTCACCCCATGCTTCTTGAAGTACCTCCCAGAAGTTGATTGGCTTGATGGGCACTTCTTACGTACCATACGGTCAAGCTGCTCCCACAACAACTCAATAGGGTTGAGATCCGGTGACTGTGCTGGCCACTCCATTATAAGCAGAATTCCAGCTGACTGCTTCTTCCCTAAATAGTTCTTGCATAGTTTGGGGCTGTCCTTTCGGTAATTGTCCTGTTGAAGGAGGAAATTGGCTTCAATTAAGCGCAGTCCACAGGGTATGGCATGGCGTTGTAAAATGGAATGATAGCCTTCCTTCAAACTAGACACTCTAATGTACTTGTCCTCTTGCTCAGTTGTGCATCGGG
The DNA here is from genome assembly GCF_965601325.2 of Salmo salar. Lineage (NCBI taxonomy): Eukaryota > Metazoa > Chordata > Actinopteri > Salmoniformes > Salmonidae > Salmo > Salmo salar. Next base: position 33,862,870 of record NC_138299.1, read on the forward strand.
GCCTCCCACTCATCTTTCTATTCTGGTTAGGGCCAGTTTGTGCTGTTCTGTGAAGGGAGTAGTACAAAGCATTGTACGAGATCTTCAGTTTCTTGGCAATTTCTGGCATGGTATAGCCTTCATTTCTCAGAACAAGAATAGACTGACGAGTTTCAGAAGAAAGTACTTTGTTTCTGGCCATTTTGAGCCTGTAATCGAACACGCAAATGCTGATGCTCCTGATACTCAACTAGTCTAAGAAGGCCAGTTTTACTGGGCCCAGGTATCACCTCTCCTCATCAGGATAGGACCCAGGCCCAGGTATCACCTCTCCTCATCAGGATATGGCCCAGGCCCAGGTATCATCTCTCCTCTTCAGGATAGGGCCCAGGCCCAGGTATCACCTCTCCTAATCAGGATAGGGCCCAGGCCCAGGCATCATCTCTCCTCATCACGATAGGGCCCAGGCCCAGGTATCACCTCTCCTCATCAGGATAGGGCCCAGGTATCATCTCTCCTCTTCAGGATAGGGCCCAGGCCCAGGTATCATCTCTCCTCATCAGGATAGGGCCCAGGCCCAGGTATCACCTCTCCTCATCAGGATAGGACCCAGGCCCAGGTATCATCTGTCCTCTTCAGGATAGGGCCCAGGCCCAGGTATCATCTCTCCTCATCAGGATAGGGCTCAGGCCCAGGTATCATCTCTCCTCTTCAGGATAGGGCCCAGGCCCAGGTATCATCTCTCCTCATCAGGATAGGGCCCAGGCCCAGGTATCACCTCTCCTCATCAGGATAGGGCTCAGGCCCAGGTATCACCTCTCCTCTTCAGGATAGGGCCCAGGCCCAGGTATCATCTCTCCTCATCAGGATAGAGCCCAGGTATCACCTCTCCTCATCAGGATAGGGCCCAGGCCCAGGTATCACCTCTCCTCTTCAGGATAGGGCCCAGGCCAAGGTATCATCTCTCCTCATCAGGATAGAGCCCAGGTATCACCTCTCCTCATCAGGATAGGGCCCAGGCCCAGGTATCACCTCTCCTCATCAGGATAGGGCTCAGGCCAAGGTATCACCTCTCTTCTTCAGGATAGGCCCAGGCCCAGGTATCATCTCTCCTCATCAGGATAGGGCCCAGGTATCACCTCTCCTCATCAGGATAGGGCCCAGGTATCACCTCTCCTCATCAGGATAGGGCCCAGGCCCAGGTATCACCTCTCCTCATCAGGATAGGGCTCAGGCCCAGGTATCACCTTTCCTCATCAGGATAGGGCCCAGGTATCACCTCTCCTCATCAGGATAGGGCCCAGGCCCAGGTATCACCTCTCCTCATCAGGATAGGGCTCAGGCCCATAACAAAAAGCTAGAGCTCCCTCCCTTTCCTCAACTAGATATACTGTCGCCAAATAATTTTATATATTATTTTCATTCATTTATTTTATTATTTGAAACCTATTTACATTTTTGAAGAAAGTAACATCTAAAAATAACATCTTACACAGGATCCCTGAGTCTGACTCACCTCCGCTACAATCAGAGTAGTATTTCACCCCTGGTCAAAGGGAACAGATTAGAAATATCCCATCTCCAGCAGTGTAAAGGTGAATGGTTATCTACCCATGTCGTCGTTCAATGTTAGTCTCTGTTGACATAATATGTCGGTGATAGGCTGGCTAGATTAAAAAGTAAAACCCAAACAGGCATTGCGAAATGACACAACTCCATACAAGATGCATGATGATTATTTTGTCTTACTTTGGACAGGAAAAGCCTGAGGAACCCAAACCCAATGGAAAAAGAAAGAAAGTACTTCATTGACAATTTCTTGAAAATGGCTGATTATAAAAACAAAAGAACGGCTTTGGGTTTCTTAGGGTGTAATAAGCTGGTTTTTCATCTCTCTCTCTGTGATTGAGCCTGTACAAAATCTCTTTATTTCTTGGGGTAACCTATAATTGAAATACAGAATAACGTTTGGTTCCAATTTACCAGCAATAACTTGTAATAGTATTTTCTCTGCAATTTTACCCTTAATGCATTCATTCTAAAGAGCAGTATTTTGCCAGTCAAACAAATATCATCACTGGAGCATAGGACCAGTAATAGTCCCACATTAATGCACACATTAAACTTGTTAAATCAATTCTGTTGACACTTTCTAAAGTGGACTGTCTGTTGGCTCTCTCCTCACGTCCAGCCTACTCACATCTTCTTCGATGTATCAGTCTCTTTCATTCCCCTCCTAATGATCCAGGCAGTTTAGTTTGTAAATTACACTGAACAAAAATATAAACGCAGTTTCTCATTTGCCAAGACAATCCATCCACCTGACACGTGTGGCATATCCAGTGGCGATTTTAGCATGTAAAACTCCCCCCCCCAAAACATGTTAAGACGCATGCCAGCAAAGCCACTACACAACACAACATTAAATAATATATTAATTGCACTATAACGGTGACAAGTGTGCCCACAAACTGCTAGGGCCTACATAAAGCTGTCCCACAGCAGAGCTTTCTTTTCAGCACCATGGAGTGAATCCTTACCACCACTACACCTGGCTATCAGCAGAGCCTTGTCTGGCAGCAAAACAGTTCATTCAGCCTCATTTACTGCCTTTTTAAAAAAACATGCTGATATGGCTGACCATATCTCCCTGGCATATTACATCATTTTTGCAGCAGCATACATTATAATACATTTTTGGACATCAAAGAAAAATATTTACAATTGGATGACCGTTCAAAATGTATTTTCCCAGTCTGACTTCCCAGTTGCAATGCTTGCGGTTAGCCACTGTCACCGATTCCTTCCAAACATCTCATTGTTGAATTTGCGATTTCCAACTTGTGTTATGTTTATGTCCAATGGTAGATAAGCACCAAAACGTTTTATCTACAATTTCTCTTCATTATTTATCTTCATATGTGTCACGTCCTGACCAGCAGAGGGAGCAATTGGAGTAGTTTTGGTCAGGATGTGGCAGGGTTTTTTGTGTTAAGTGTTGTGTTGGTGATTGGACTCCCAATTGAAGGCAGGTGTGTTGAGTTGCCTTTGATTGGGAGTCCTATATAGTAGTGTGTGTTTTTCTTTGGGGTTGTGGGTAATTGTTTCTTGTTTAGTGTGGTTGCACCTGACAGGACTGTTGGCTGTCAGTTTCCTTGTTTTTGTTTTCGTATAGTGTTCGTTCTAATTAAATTGAAGGATGAATACTAACTCTGCTGCATTTTGGTCCATTTCTGAAGACAGTTGTGACAATATGACAAGGACTGAAAAGAATTTGCCAGCAGACTTGATTCACGATGATGACTGCTAGCTAGGATTGTGAAAGTATGATGTTGACATGATCAGTCCAATCAAAGCTACTGTTCATATAACATGATTTGACGTCATTTCTGTGGCCAATGACCTTGAGCCTTTTTGGAAGGGCAATTGTAATATAACTCTATGGTAGGTCCCAAAGGGCTGATATTTTGGATGTCTACCGTTACTGAAGGACTGTAGCTAGGCGATTGTGCAAGGTCCCAATGAGCCAATCACGGTGCAATGCTCCTATTTTCTGCTGGCCCGCCTCACCACCACAGAAAGCACAGAGCTAGGCTGAAACACATGCATTTTGGAGCTGCCTACTCAAGAAAACAAAAAAAAGACCATGGTTGTATGCGGCTTTATTAACTCAATTATATATATATTTTTTTTTTCATTGTTTGCGAACTGATATGTGACATGTATTAATGCCAAAATAACATGCATGCCCCCCCCCCAAAAAAAAAAATTGGGGTGCAAAAAATGTGCGTCTCAAAACAGGTGGGGTTCTGCCCTGAATGACGGGTCACCATTGAGCATATCAAGAAGCTGATTAAACACCATGATCATTACACAGGTGCATCTTGTGCTTGGGACAATTAAAGGCCACTCTAAAATGTGCAGTTTTTTCACACAACATAATGCCACAGATGTCTCAAGTAGGCAAGTAATGTGGGCAAGCGGTTTACTGATGTGAACAGAGTGCACAGAGATACCGTGATGGAATCCTGAGGCCCATTGTCTTGCCATTCATCCGCCACCATCACTGTTTCAGCATGGTAATGCACTGCCCCATGTCGCAAGGATCTGTACACAATTCCTGGAAGCTGAACATTTCCCAGTTCTTCCATGGCCTGCATACTCACCAGGCATGTCACCCATTGAGCATGTTTGTAATGCTCTGGATCAACATGTATGACAGCGTGTTCCAGTTCCCACCAATATCGAACAACTTCGCACAGCTATTGAAGAGGAGTGCGACAACATTCCACAGGCCACAATCAACAGCCTGATCAACTCTATGTGAAGGAGATATGTCACACTGCATGAGGCAAATGGTGGTCACACCAGTTACTGAATGGTTTTCTGATCCACGGACCTACCTTTTTTTCAAGGTATCTGTGACCAGCACATGCATATCTGTATTCCCAGTCGTGTGAAATCCATAGATTAGGGCCTAATGAATGTATTTCAATTGACTGATTTCCTTAAATGAATCTTTGACATTGTTGCTTGTTGCGTTTATATTGTTCAGTGTATTTATGTTCTACAGGCGTAGATATCTGATTGGAATGTGTATTTATGGGCAGGCCTAATGCTCTTGATGTACTTACACGTTTTTAATGAAAATGCATGACATGAAGTTCAACCAGAGTTATCTCTGAGACTGTTGATTTGTGTACACAGACAGAAAGATCACCTTAGCTGACTACTTTATCATCCACCCGCCTTTAGAACAACAGCGCTGTAAACAAACACCCACACACCCATTAGTTGACCAGTAACAGCTACCTCATTGAATTGCTTAGATCTTCAACAATGCATTGTACAGTATATAATACACAGACAATGCATTGCTCTAGTCCCTGCAGTGCACATTACATGGAAAATGCTATAGTCAATAATATGACTTGTATTATTATTATTACCGCCCCATCACACCCTCACCAGATAGTATGAATGCCCTTAACCATTCTTATAAAAATTATTGATTTGTTAGTGTCTTTTTTTGTTATAAACAAACATGGATTTGATGTGCAGTATAATTAAATTTTTATTACAGTCCTTAGTGTGTATCATCATCAACAATCCCAGCTATACAGTTACTGCGGGTCCTCCATACCAACAGTATATTACCATGGTCATGTGACACTACATGAGTGAGCCAGGGTTCATTTTAACGTTATATCTACTCTACTGTACTGGACAGGCTTGGTTCTACTGTAGTCCTGTTCGCTAGCTGTGATTCCAGTGCTGTACTGAAAGAGGTGCAAAAACGGGTCACACGACTCATGATGTTGCAGCATGCAGACCTCGCTCTGCTCCGTTGCCAGTGAATTCATGATTCAGAAATTCATTGTTTTCTGGATTTGGGGTAAACTTCTCCTTTAAACTGTCTGTTTGGCCCAATCCCCTTCTGCCTGGCAGGCAGCTGGCTGCTCCTGTCGTATAGAGCCATTCAGCTAATCGATTACAAGCCCCGAGACAGGGGAGATGTCTGACAGCACTGTACTAAGATGAAATTAGTCAGAGTGACGGTGGTGTAGGTAGGGGGGTAACCCAGCGCATGGCGGCCACAGGTGACCGGTCCCCTCTGGGACTGTGGTGGAGGGGCTGCTGGGTAGAGGGGACAGCGTGTGCAAAGCCCCATGTAATTAGGACAATGTTTCTACAAGATTCCCAAATTATCACCAGAGAGCAGGAGAGAGGAAAGGAGGGAGAGGCCAGAAGGAGGGAGAGAGAGAGAGAGAGAGAGAGAGAGAGAGATCAACACTCAGCTAACTTTCTACTGATGGGGTCAACTTGGGGTCGTGATAGGGGCTGCACCAAAGGTTTGATGTTTTATAATACCGTAATTTCCGGACTATAAGCCGCAACTTTTTTCCCACGCTTTGAACGTTGCGGCTTAAACAATGACGCGGGTAATATATGGATTTTTCCCACTTTCAATTTTTTTTCTCCAAAAAAACACATTCTGTGACGTGCTCAGTTTTTTGCCGGCATGAAGCTTTCATTAGACCAATGAAATTGCCGAACGGGTTAAGGTCAAACAACTTTTTGTTTACTGTTTAGATTAAATCGAGCGCTCTCAAACTTTCCATCATTCTGATTACGGTAGTCATTTTGTCACCCTGATTCCTGGGGGTACAACAAAGTATTTGCAGCCACTCGACATCAGTGTAAATCGTGCATTTAAGGTGACGCTCCGTGTTCAGCGGGAGGCTTGGATGACAAGTGGGGAGAAATCCTTCACTAAAACGGGCCGCATGCGAAGAGCAACTTATGGTCAAGTCTGCCAGTGGGTCCTGACAGCGTGGAGCATTGTCAAAAAATCCACTATCATCAACGGGTTTCGAAAGGCTGGACTGCTGCATGTTGAAGAGGGCTCAGCGGGGGATTTGCCTCCGGATGAAAGTGACGAGAGCGACAATGAAAACGATCCAATATCGGATGAAGCAATTCTGAAGCTATTCAACTCCGACACCGAAGGAGAGGACTTCAGTGGTTTCAGTGCACAGGAGGAGGAAGATAGTGACCAATGACTTTCTTGGTAGGCTACTGTTTACTGCAACAACAACAAAAAATTGTTACTAGCCGTGTTTCGTTAAAGCCTATTTATTTTTGTTACAAGCCATGTTTCGTTAAAGCCTATTTATTTTTGTTACAAGCCGTGTTTCGTTAAAGCCTGTGTAAAGTTCATTTGTTTCAATGTACCAGTAGGCACCTGCGGCTTATAGACATGTGCGGCTTATTTATGTTCAAAATAATACTTTTTTTAAAATTCAGTGGGTGCAGCTTATATTCAGGTGCGCTTAATAGTACGGAAATTACGGTAATTGATTATGCTTATTTTGTATTAATAGAAGGGGAATGGCTATAAGCCCCCCCCCCCCCCCCCCCAACCAATTTATAGGGTCCTGGACTATAGATTAGCAATATATATTTATTCATTATAAGGTTTAATATCGTTCCCCAGTTCTTTTCTAGTCTTTGCCTCTTGTAAAAAAAATGGTCTGAGAGATGTGTGAGTTATTGCAATCAAAACAGGGTGTCTGTGAGAAAGCGCCTCAAGGCTAAAAGAGATTAGACACAGAACCCTGCAGGGGAGTGAAAGAGATAAGAGACTAGTCAGACATACCACTATAAAGCAATTTGGGGGGTGGAAAATTACTGCTGAAGCCCTTAGAAAACACTGGAACTATTGTCTCTCCTGCAAGTTAGTTAAACTGTATATGCATGGGCTTGGTCTCATGAGTAGAAGGTGTTGACGTAGGCAGTTACATCACTAGGGGTTGACTGCAAGCATATTAAAAACAACTTGGACTTTTCCTAATTTGCAGAACTCAGGAGAGACATCAGTTATTTGTTAAGTAAATAATGGAGCCCAGAAAAGTGGAACTAACACTACCAAGGTCAAGTCTTTCAGAGGAAAAGATGACAGAGAGAGGAAAGAGGCAACATGGAGAAACAAACAGGGGTCTGGGTTGGGTGGAGAAGGGAGATATCAGGGGATGCTTTCAAGCAAAACTTGGCCTCTACCAGTGTGGCAGAAATTACACAAAATTATTCAGCTCTTGGTGAATGTGAAATCACACTAATTGCATTTTGAAGTAGCCTGTAGCTGTGGCTGAAAGGCCAAGGTTAGACCCAGCTCTGCCTGCCTGCCGTGGAGAGAGCAGAGCACCTCTATTGATTTCACAGCTGATATTCCTCAGAATTTACACTTATTTTACATTGCACATTGCACACCACTTTTAAATGTACATTTGGTGTAAACTGCACTTGTTGGTTGGTCCTCGCTACAAATAGGGCAGGAGGATGTCGGCATGCACACGTGGAAATAAGCAGAATTGATTTACATTTATTTCAAAAGAAAAAGAGAGGGCCTCCCGAGTGGTGCAGTGGTCTGAGGCACAGCATCGCAGTGCTAGCTGTGCCACTAGATATTCTGGGTTCGAGTCCAGGCTCTTTCGCAGCCGACCGGGAGACCCATGGGGCGGCGCACAATTGTCCGGGTTAGGGGAGGGTTTGGCCAGCAGGTATGTCCTTGTCCCATCGTGCACTAGTGACTCCTGTGGCGGGCCGGGCGCAGTGCATGCTGACACGATCGCCAGGTACACGGTGTTTCCTCCGACACATTGGTGCGGCTGACTTCCGGGTTAAGTGGGCATTGTGTCAAGAAGCAGCTTGGCTGGGTTGTGTTTCAGAGGATTCACGGCTCTCGACCTTCGTCTCTCCCGAGTCCGTACAGGAGTTGCAGTGATGAGACAAGACTGTAACTACCAATTGGATACCATGAAATTAGGGAGAAAAAGGGGTAAAAGGAAGAAAAAAAAGGGGAAAAAAAGGAAAAATAAGAAAAAGAGAAAATGCTGCCTGTGTTGCTATGCTCTGAGAGACAGTAAACCTTGTAAACAACACTCGGAGTAAACAACACTCCGAGTAAAGAACACTCCGAGTAAACAACACTCCAAGTAAAGAACACTCGGAGTAAACAACACTCGGAGTAAACAACACTCGGAGTAAACAACACTCGGAGTAAACAACACTCCGAGTAAACAGCACTCCTAGTAAACAACTCTCCTTGTAAACAACAGTCCGTGTAAAACAATACTCAGAGTAAACAACACTCCTAGTAAACAACACTGCAGTTTTTCATATGGAGGCTAGAGAGAAAATACAGCTGGAAATACAGTTTTATAACATTCTTGATTTTGAGGCTGTTTGTTGCAACACATTACGTACAGTAGCCTTGTGAAGGATCGTGATTAGGGCCACACTGGCATGAAAAACAAACTCTTCCAAATTAAAAGTTGTCATGCAGCAAGCACTTGCCTCAAGTCACACAGCAATAATTTGAGCATCACGGTTTGTGATGCATCTGCAATTAGGCAATAGACAATAGAAGCCTGGACTTGATTTCAATGGGAAAAAGTCCAACTGAAAGTATTTAGCCTAGCCACCTCATTATGTTATCCTTTCATTAGCCTTTAGAGTTTAGCTTTCAACCATTTTTTTGCATACTTTATATAACTGAGTGAGGGGATGCATCCCAAATGGCATCCTATTCACTATATAGTGCACTACTTTTGACCAGGGCCCATAGGTCAGTGAATCAGAACTATTTGAGGGCTTTACATTTTTTTACCATCATCACATAATTACTCCTAGTTTAGGCAACATCGGCTACACCCCTCCCTCAACACCCCCACTCGACAAAACAGAAGTAATTTTGTCTCGTTCCAAAGCGCATAATCACAACAATTACAAACCACTTTCTGGAGGTCAGTCACTTCTAACGCTCAGATCACCGCCAGTCTCCTGTTCCCTAGCAACTTCAAGAGAAAACTGTGTGTTGAGAGCCGTGCAATAAAGGCCTCGTTTGAAATCATCTAACGCTTGTTTGGAACAACACAGAACTGTGTCTAATGTTCAAACAACTTATCATTCTATCCTCTTTGTGAGTAACGGTTCTTCTCTGTGTTAAATCGGCTAAAAGAAAAACAACAAAACATAAAGCACCAGCCTTCTCAGAGGAAACATTTGGTGTTGTTGTTTAGATGTGTTTGTGTTGTGTTTTTAGTAGGCGTTCATGGGCTGCGTTTTGAATGGCACCCTGTTTACTATATAGTACACTACTTTTAAACAGGGCCCTCCTCAAAAGTACTGAGCTTTGTAGGGAATAGAGTGCCATTTCCGAAACACACAAGGAAGACATACCCAAGGAGTGCTGCACACTAAGTAAGATGAGAACATGCATGTTCCAGATGGTTAATTAGGGTAGAGAAAACTGGTGTCACCTCTGCATATGGGCTTGTCCTGAATCAATACATGAGAGGTAGTGTGCATTTTAAACAGACAGGTCATTTCCCCTCTGTTCCTCTGGGTTCCTCCCATCAATTTCTGGGTAGAGGGGACTAAGAAGACACACACTCATTCACTAACCCACATATCATTTGTAAATGCAGCCTTACCTCTCTATTTCAAGTTAAACACAGCAAAAAAGGAGGCTTTTCTCCTCTGATTAGTCAGCTGGTAGCTAGGTGGAAAATAGCGCTACACACAGAGAGGCCAGGGCCCGTGAGACGTGTTTGTATTCGCCTCATTACCTTGTAAAGTAAGCTGAGAAAATGTGAGGAGCATCCCTGGTATTCAAGCTAGCGTCTGGCGAGTGTGTTTGTTGACATGCATATTCCCCCCTGTGCTAACCAGCAGACAGCTAGGAAAGGAGTCTCCTGCTCCCAGCGGCATGGTGATGCTCTGGGCTGGCCTGGGTGTGGGGGCTGAAGGGCTGGGTGTGGGGGCTGGAGGGCTGGGTGTGGGGGCTGGAGGGCTGGGTGTGGGGGCTGGAGGGCTGGGTGTGGGGGCTGGAGGGCTGGAGATGTTGGCTGGGTGTGGGGGCTGGAGGGCTGGAGATGTTGGCTGGGTGTGGGGGCTGGAGGGCTGGAGATGTTGGCTGGGTGTGGGGGCTGGAGGGCTGGAGATGTTGGCTGGGTGTGGGGGCTGGTGGGGCTGGTTCAGGGGTTTGAGGGGTGTGGGGGCTGGTGGGGCTGGTTCAGGGGTTTGAGGGGTGTGGGGGCTGGTGGGGCTGGTTCAGGGGTTTGAGGGGTGTGTCCCCCGGAGCCGAGGCCTCTGCAGAGTCTCCATCCTCTGTTGTCTCTTTACTAATTTACTTCGGCTGATGATGCAGCTGATTTGAGAACTGCTGCTACTACTCTCCCATTTCTCATCTACTGTACTGAAGACATGACCCACTTCTCAATTTGTCCACCCATCAATTTGGCTCATAAGGCTTCTTATATTCCTGCCTTTTCACAATAATGTTTTATTTGTAGTCATTTTAAATCCCTCCTTAATGTTTCTTATATAGGTGTTGATGATATATGCATCTAAGACCATACATAGTCCTCAGCATCAGCATAATATTCACCATTAGAATCTGGACATGCTGTCTCTGTTTCTGTCTCAGAAATGTTTCCTTGTTTACATGATGCTCAGGACACTGGAAGCCAATACTAAAATGAGGCCTTGGCTGTAGGAAACTGTCATATTCTGCCTGTTCTCTATTTAACACATGATAAAATGTTTTCAGTAGAGCGGTTAAACAATTTTATGGCAGCCACCCTCAAAGCTGTAGAGTCTTAAATGATCTTTGTAATGGTAGATTAATTTCAGACTGCCTAATGCAGTTCAGGACAAAATACTTTAAACTCATTCGTGGAATGAAGCAATCTCTCTGCAGGAGAAACACCATTGCTATTTCTTTCCAGAGAGAGAGAGAGAGAGAGAGAGAGAGAGAGAGAGAGAGAGAGAGGGAGGGAGGTAGTCACCAAATCTCAGCAAATGTTCCACCAAGGGCAAGTCTTTCAGGGTTCTGTGCCATCTCTTTCTGCAACGCACTTACAGCAGCTAGAGTAGAGTACTGCAGAGGGCATGTATTCATCAAGGTTATTTTAGTGTTAATAAAACCACTATCTATCTGTACACAGAGGGCTCAGAGCTACAATATTATAGTCCTGGTTTTACCTTCAGGAGGCTGCTGCCACTGTAAATGAATGGATCATAGTGTGTCTGTATCTATAGTGCATTAGGAAAGTTTCAGACCCCTTGACTTTTTCCACATTTTATTACATTACAGCCTTATTCTAAAATGTATTAAATAGTTTTTTCCCCTCATCAACCTACACACAAAACCCCATAATGACAAAGTAAAAACAGGTTTTTATACATTTTTGCCACCACCATGCTTCACCGTAGGGATGTTGCCAGGTTTCCTCCAGATGTGACGCTTGGCATTCAGGCCAAACGTTCCACCTTGGTTTCATCAGACCAGAGAATCTTGTTGTGTCTATGTATGTGGATGACTCAAGACTCTGCATGTCAGCTACTTCAGCGACTGAAAAGACTGCAACGCTTAACAAAGAGTTGCAATTAGTTTCAGAGTGGGTGGCAAGGAATAAGTTAGTCCTAAATATTTATAAAACTAAAAGCATTGTATTTGGGACAAATCATTCACTAAACCCTAAACCTCAACTAAATCTTGTAATAAATAATGTGGAAATTGAGCAACTTGAGGTGACTAAACTGCTTGGAGTTACCCTGGATTGTAAACTGTCATGGTCAAAACATATTTATACAGCAGTAGCTAAAAATGGGGAGAAGTCTGTCCATAATAAAGCGCTGTTCTGCTTTCTTAACAACACTATCAAAATTGCAATTGGCTCAGAATAGGGCAGCACGGCTGGCCCTTGGATGTACACAGAGAGCTAATATTAATAATATGCATGTCAATCTCTCATGGCTCAAAGTGGAGGAGAGATTCACTTCATCACTGCTTGTATTTATGAGAGGTATTGACATGTTGAATGCTTCGAGCTGTCTGTCTAAACTACTGGCACACAGCTCAGATACCCATGCATCCCCACAAGACATGCCACAAGAGGTCTCTTCACAGTCCCCAAGTCCAGAACAGACTATGGAAGGTGCACAGTACGGCATAGAAAGATGACTACATGGAACTCTATTCCATATCAAGTGACTCATGCAAGCAGTAAAATTCGATTTAAAAAACAGATAAAAAAACACCTTATGGAACAGGGGGGAATGTGAAACAGCACAAACAGGCACAGACACATGCATACACACACACACACACACGCACGATAACATGTGCACTATACACACACGTACACATGGATTTTGTACTGTATACATGTGGTAGTGGTGGAGTAGGGGCCTGAGGGCACACAGTCTGTGAATGTATTGTAATGTTTTTTAAATTGTATAAACTGCCTTCATTTTGCTGGACCCCAGGAAGAGTAGCTGCTGCCTTGGCAGGAACTAATATGGAACCTTAATAAATACAATACTAATACTTGGTATTCAGGCCAAAGAGTTCAATCTTAGTTTCATCAGACCAGATAATCTTGTTTCTCATGGTCTGAGAGTTCTTTAGGTGCCTTTTGGCAAACTCCAAGCGGGCTGTGATGTGCCTTTTACTGAGGAGTGGCTTCCGTCTGGCCACTCCACCATAAAGACCTGATTGGTGGAGTGCTGCAGAGATGGTTGTCCTTCTGGAAGGTTCTCCCATCTCCACAGAGGACCTCCTGAGCTCTGCCAGAGTGACCATCGGGTTCTTGGTCACCTCCCTGACCAAGGCCCTTCTCCCCCGATTGCTCAGTTTGGCCGGGCGGCCAGCTCATGGAAGAGTCTTGGTGGTTCCAAACGTCTTCCATTTAAGAATGATGGAGGCCACTGTGTTGCAGTGCTGCAGAAATGTTCTGGTATCCTTCCCCAGATCTGTGCTTCGACACAATCCTGTCTCGGAGCTCTCCGAACAATTCCTTCGACCTCATGGCTTGGTTTTTGCTCTGACATGCACTGTCAACTGTGGGACCTTATATAGACAGGTGTGTGCCTATCCAAATCATGTCCAATCAATTTCATTTACCACAGGTGTACTCATATCAAGTTGTAGAAACATCTCAAGGATGATCAATGGAAACAGGATGCACCTGAGCTCAATTTAGAGTTGCATAGCAAAGGGTCTGAATACTTATGTAAATAAGGTATTTCTGTTTTTTATTTGTAATACATTTGCAAACATTTTGAAAATCTGTTTTCGCTTTGTCATTATGTGTAGATTGATGATAACATTTTAAAATAAGGCTGTAACGTAACAAAATGTGGAAAAAGTCAAGGGCTGAATACTTTCTGAATCCGCTATGCATATTAATATAGATAACCATAGTACAGGGAAGAATGACTATATAAACCAGTGGAGGCTGATGAGGGGAGGACGGCTCATAATAATGGTTGGAATGGAGCGAATGGAACGGAATCAAACACTTGGAACCCATGTGTTTGATGTTTTTGATACCATTTAACTTATTCCACTCCAGCCGTTACCAAGAGCCTGTCCTCCCCAATTAAGATGCCACCAAGCATAGTAAGATAGATAACCATATTACACAGTACAGGGAAGAATGAATGTATAAGCAGTACATATTGAACAATAGAGAGAATAAAATAAATGAAATAATAACAAACATATGACATTACAGTTAACCAACATGAAAGTACAAGATACATTAGAGTAGGTGCCTCTGTAAGATGTGGTGGTGCTATAACCTCTCTTCCTGGAGAGTATACCGTACCTGATGATCAGTTAGTTAGGTCATGTCTGCTTCCTGTTTCCTTTTAATCTACAGGCCTTGTCCTGTAACTCCAGTGTTCCAGTGCAGTGAGCAGCAGCCCTCTATAAAGGACAGCAGTGATAAACCTCTGGCTCCTATCCTCTGCTGTGTAAATATGTATCAAGTCAGGTTAATATGATAACCCAGCATCCCACCATCCGCTGTAAATCTAACCCTGATAGGGTGCATGCTATCTGAACCGTGTGAATGTGTGGATTTGTATCAATCTGGCCAATGTCTGTCACAGGGGTGTGTTCGTCTGTATGTATACACACACATGCGTGCATGCGTGTGCGTGTGTGTGTGTGTGTGTGTGTGTGCGTGCGTGCGTGCGTGTGTGTGTATGTGTGGTATGGAGGGAAGGTGGAAGGCAGGCTTCACCTTTGTTATCTCTCCCTTCTCACTACTGACATCTCTTGTAGTAAATGGATATAGGGCCCCTTCTAAATCAACGCTGACTATTTAACACAATGAAGGAACTAATTCTTTCCATTTAACTCAACATTAGTAGTGAGATGACTCCTACCCTAATGGGTTCTAATGTATTATCTCTCCTTTTCTCTCTCTTTCCTTTTCTCCCTCCCCCTTCGTTGAAAATCATAGGGCACGTCCTAAACGGCAAACTACATTTTCCGACATGGTGCACTACATTTGACCAGAGCGCTATGGGTCCTGGTCAAAAGTAGTGCACTACATAGGGAGTGGGGTACCATTTGGGATGCAGATATACTCAGGAAAGTCAGCGGATTCTACCCGTTTTATCTAATGCATAATGTTCATTTCAGACCCTTAATTAGCTTTAAATTAAAATTGGCTTAGCAGCTAGATGGATTGTGGGTAGGCAGGCATCAAACCACCCAGCATGTCCTGGGGTACCTCCCAAATGGCACCCTATTCCCTATAATAGTGTAGTACTTTTGACCAGAGCCCTTGGGCCCTGGCCAAAAGTAGTGCACTATAAAGGGAATAGGGCGCCATTTGGGACGCATGGCCTGGAGATGTGTGCCTGAAAATGCAATTTGGTGGAGATGTGATGTGACTACAGCCAACAGACCAGCAGTTCATTACTTTTTACTGCATGTTCAGGTAGTTTCCCTAGAGTGGCTCTGCTTCTGATTCCGAGTGAAATCCACCTGGACAATTATAGCAGTAATACCTATCCCTTTCTTACATGTTTCATGTCTATGTTCCCTTGTTCTACAAGTACTGGAGGGTTAAAATATTAATGTAGGTGTAGTGTGTTAAATATTCATGTAGGTGTAGTGTGTTAAAATATTCATGTAGGTGTAGTGTGTTAAAATATTAATGTAGGTGCAGTGTGTTAAAATATTCATGTAGGTGTAGTGTGTTAAAATATTCATGTAGGTGTAGTGTGTTAAAATATTAATGTAGGTGTAGTGTGTTAAATATTCATGTAGGTGTAGTGTGTTAAAATATTCATGTAGGTGTAGTGTGTTAAAATATTAATGTAGGTGCAGTGTGTTAAAATATTCATGTAGGTGTAGTGTGTTAAAATATTCATGTAGTTGTAGTGTGTTAAAATATTAATGTAGGTGTAGTGTGTTAAATATTCATGTAGGTGTAGTGTGTTAAAATATTCATGTAGGTGTAGTGTGTTAAAATATTAATGTAGGTGCAGTGTGTTAAAATATTCATGTAGGTGTAGTGTGTTAAAATATTCATGTAGGTGTAGTGTGTTAAAATATTAATGTAGGTGTAGTGTGTTAAATATTCATGTAGGTGTAGTGTGTTAAAATATTCATGTAGGTGTAGTGTGTTAAAATATTCATGTAGGTGTAGTGTGTTAAAATATTCATGTAGGTGTAGTGTGTTAAAATATTCATGTAGGTGTAGTGTGTTAAAATATTAATGTAGGTGTAGTGTGTTAAATATTAATGTAGGTGTAGTGTGTTAAAATATTAATGTAGGTGTAGTGTGTTAAAATGAGGTATATGGAGTAGTGAGGTCATCGTTTGACTCATTTGGCAGTAGACAGTTCAGTGGTAGTGTACTAGCAGCCAGCAATAACATTACATTTCTCTATTGAGCGATGAAGGCATTGGTCATTCATTTATCACAGAGAGAAGGAAGGGGGAGAGAGGGGAGGGTCCTCATTATTCTCCTTCACTGGGATGTTTTGAAGGGTAGGAGGTGAATGGTGGATGATTCCAGGTTAGGGAATCTGTATAAGGCCAATGTCCACACACTCAAAGAACTCCTACATTGTATTTGCGTTTCTTACAAACTTATCCAAAAAAGAGCCCATAATGGGATGAAGGAGCTGGTGGAGTACAGTGTAATCCACCTGTGTATGTGCGTGTGTGTGTGTGTGTGTGTGTGTGTGTGTGTGTGTGTGTGTGTGTGTGTGTGTGTGTGTGTGTGTGTGTGTGTGTGTGTGCGTGTGTGTGTATATGAGAGTGTGTTACTCTGACATGGTTTGTGTAATGAGAACCAGGGGGTTTTGGCTGCTGTCTAGCAGCAGCTCTGTCTTCTTCCCACGCTGTGTCCTCTGCTTCAGCCCCTAATGAGACCACATTACCCTCTCTTTATCAGACACACAGCCACTCACACACATGCTGGGGAAGAGTTCACTTCACACACACACACACACACACACACACACACACACACACACACACACACACACACACACACACACACACACACACACACACACACACACACACACAATATGCCAAGTCTATCTCCCACTCTCATCCCCAGGCTCCACCAGTACTTCTGTACATTGTCTCTGAACAACTGGATCTAGGGAGATTATGTAACCATATTGAATATTGTAACTCCTTGAAATCACAAGTCCCTTGTTTGAATTGACTGGATAGGGTTCTAAGCTTAATCTGGGCCTGCATGTAGTGTGAAGTTACAGTCTGTCTGGTGAGGGGATGGTGAAAGGTACAACTTTGAAATGAATACGTAACTCTAGCTGGCTTGCTACAAAGGATGTCCTACTTGTTATTAGAGAACACACCCTCATCTACCATGTCTCACTCTCCCTTTTGATGGTCTGCCTAATACATGACAAGCTTATTTCTTTGTATTGTTTATACAGGTAAAATCCTGCCTAATACATGACAAGCTTATTTCTTTGTATTGTTTATACAGGTAAAATCCTGCCTAATACATGACAAGCTTATTTCTTTGTATTGTTTATACAGGTAAAATCCTGCCTAATACATGACAAGCTTATTTCTTTCTATTGTTTATACAGGTAAAATCCTGCCTAATACATGACAAGCTTATTTCTTTGTATTGTTTATACAGGTAAAATCCTGCCTAATACATGACAAGCTTATTTCTTTGTATTGTTTATACAGGTAAAATCCTGCCTAATACATGACAAGCTTATTGCTTTGTATTGTTTATACAGGTAAAATCCTGCCTAATACATGACAAGCTTATTGCTTTGTATTGTTTATACAGGTAAAATCCTGCCTAATACATGACAAGCTTATTGCTTTGTATTGTTTATACAGGTAAAATCCTGCCTAATACATGACAAGCTTATTGCTTTGTATTGTTTATACAGGTAAAATCCTGCCTAATACATGACAAGCTTATTTCTTTGTATTTTTTTATACAGGTAAAATCCTGCCTAATACATGACAAGCTTATTTCTTTGTATTTTTTATACAGGTAAAATCCCATTAGGATCCGAAATCTCGTTTTCAAGGGACACCTGTTCTAAACTTAGCTGATGTTCTATGTTTAGTTTAACAGTTTACTCTGAAACATTTCATATTATGGCTGGGACAGAATACAGGGACCTGGATAATATGTTATATTGGTACCATAGTGACATGGACTGAATCAGGACTGAATCACATTTCTCCAGAAACAGCTCAGTACAGTATCTCACCTGCTGCTGAGCAGACAACACATGTCTATCTAGAGGAGAGAGAGAGAGAGAGAGATGGTGACCGGCTGCAGTTCATACTCCTCCCCTCCCCTCCCATTAACTCTGGCTGCAACCTAGACCCCTCAGAGAGACAAAAGGAGAAGGTATAGAGGGATCTCTTACTTCCCTACTTTCCTTTTTTGATCCTTTCATCGGTGGAGCATGTCATTGTAGGGTAACTCCTAATTACTCTCCAGCTGAGACGTTCCAAATATTCCCCTGGTGCTAATATTTTTCTGCCAGAATGAGTCATTATGTTGTTTGGTAGACTGAAACAGACTGAAACATACTGAAACAGCAGCCTTTCTCTGTCTGAACACTATATGGTTCATGTTCTACCCAACCACGCGCTCACGCACATGGGGCACACACACACACACACACGCACGCACACACACACACACACAAACACACACATCATCCCCCCTCAATTTCCGTCCCACCATCCCCCCTCTCTTCCACAACGACCCTCCCCACTGTGACATGACAGGTTTTTCAGCAGCATATGAGGAGTTGATCTGCCTTACTGTCTGTACGACTGTAGGCATCCCTTTGTAGCTAGACCTACAGTACTCATGTCACTCTGTCCACCGGTTATTTATGTATTCCACCATTATATTCTAGCGCCTCTCTCTCTCTCTCTCTCTCTCTCTCTCTCTCTCTCTCTCTCTCTCTCTCTCTCTCTCTCTCTCTCTCTCTCTCTCTCTCTCTCTCTCTCTCTCTCTCTCCTCTGTCCCTCACCATACATGCACGCGCGCACGCACGTGCGCACACACACAAACATACACACACAAACACAAAAGCCGACAGACACTCACACTGGTATGTGTAATCATCTTTGCTGTCTTTTTACTTGAGTGTGTGCCAGCTGGTGTGTGTTAGAGTCAAGGACAAGAGTAGAGGACAAATAGGCTGGGGGGGGAGGGAGGGAGGGAGGGAGGGAGGGAGGGAGGGAGGGAGGGAGGGAGGGAGGGAGGGAGGGAGGGAGGGGGGAGGGAGGGAGGGAGGGAGGGGGGAGGGGGGAGGGAGGGAGGGCCGGCGGGAAGAGTTATTGAGTGTCGAGATGGCTGGGTGGATGCTGCTCTTAGCTCTGTTTACTGTGGGTCTATCTGGATGAGGGGACTAGAAGAGAGAGAGAGAGAGTGAAGGAATTTAGGCTCCTCTGCTTACTGCGCAGGGTGCTTCCCACATGGCACCCTATTGCCTATACAGTGCACTACTTATGGGCCCTAGTCAAAAGTAGTACACTAATTACAATAGGGAATAGGGTACCATTTGGGAAGCAGGCACTGTCCCACCCATTAGAAGAGCCCATAGAGCCATGGTGATCGTATACCATTTTTTCTAATCGACCCATTCATGCTCTGGAGTTTTTCTATGAAGGGTGAGTGACGTATTGATAACTCCTGAATTATTCAACACTATAAGCATATTTAACTGTCACGTTCCTCGTATTCTCCCTCATCGGAAGATATGTCGAAATCACTCGATGACCAATACGCAGCGGGTTGACTGTTCCACATCATATTTATTATAGATGGAAACGACAAAACTAAATAAACACGCAAAGGAGAAAGGTGACAGTTTCACAGGTGAAACGAAACACAGTGCAAAATACAATTACCCACAAACACACAGACAAACACACCCTACTAATATAGGACTCCCAATCAAAGGCAACTCAACACACCTGCCGTCAAATGAGAGTCCAGCACCCAACCTACACATAGAAAACCTAACCTAGAACCTAACCCAACACTCACAACCCCACTATACCATAACCAAACATAACTCTGCCACGTCCTGACCAAATATAATACAAAAATACCTAAGTATATGGTCAGGACGTGACATTACCCCCCCCCCCTAAAGGTGCATACACTGAATGCACCAAACCAACAGAAAAAAAAACAACACACAATTAACCCCCTACTAAAGGGAGGGAAGGGAGGGTGGCTGCCGTCAACGACGGCACAGTGCTACACCCCCCCTCCCCAACCCACCTATATTGGAGGTGGCTCCGGTTCTGGCCTACTGTCCAACAGACCGTAGACAGACCTGTTGGGCTTAGGACAGTAGGCAGACTTCTTTGGTTCTGGGTCATGGGCCGACTCCTTCGGTCCCAGGCTGTAAGCAGACTCCTTCGGTTCTGGGTTGTAGGCAGAAACATCACAGTCATAGTTAATCAACTTTACTTTAGAATTGTGACCAGACTCACCCAGTTCTGGGTCACAGGCAGCTCCCCTCAGTCCCGGGTCGCAAGCTGTTGTCGGATACTCTGGTCCGCACACCGGTGTCGGATCCTCTGGGCCGCACCCCGGTGTCGGATCCTCTGGGCCGCACCCCGGTGTCGGATCCTCTGGACCGCACCCTGGTGTCCCTGGCGGTTCCGGCGAGGCGGGCCACTCTGGCGGGTCCGGCGAGGCGGGCCACTCTGGCAGGTCCGGCGAGGCGGGCCACTCTGGCAGGTCCGGCGAGGCGGGCCACTCTGGCGGGTCCGGCGAGGCGGGCCACTCAGGCGTCGGATCCTCTGGGCTGCACACTGGTGTGGGATCCTCTGGACGGGGCCCAGTCTCCGTACTCTCGAGGCTGGACTGATGCGCTGGAAGCTTGGTGCGTGGAGCTGGTACAGGTCGTGCCAGACTGGAGGCACGCACTTCCGGGTCAGCACGAGAGGCGGGAACTGGCAAGACTGGGCCATGGAGACGCACAGGTGGTCTTGATCGCACCGCCTGCACAACCCATCCTGGCTGGATGGAACTAGTAGCCCTGTACGAGCGGAGTGCTGGTACAGGGCGAACTGGGCTGTGCAGGGGCTCGACAGTTACCGTTCGTAGAGCGGGCGTAGGGTAGCCTGGTCCTAGGAGGCGTACCGGCAGCCAGACGCGCTGCGCAGGCATCCTCCTACCAGGCTGGATGCCCACTCTAGCACGGCATCTGTGCGGGGCTGGAATAGCTCGCACGGGACTGGGCGAGATCGTGCGCACTTCTGCAAACTTCGGTGCCCTCAACTCCATACTTCTCTCCATGTAAGCACGGGTAGTTGGCTTCTGGCTTTTCCTTGCCCTAGCCAATCTACCTGTGTGCCCCCCCCCCCCAAACAATTTCTTGGGGGTGCCTCTCGTGCTCCTCCACCAGCACGTTCATGGCCTCAAAACGCCTCCTCTCCGCCTTGGCTGCCTCAATCTCCGCCGGAGGAAGACGGTATTCCCCAGCCTGATGCCAGGGTCCGGCCCCGTCCAGAATCTCCTCCCAAGTCCATCTCTCACCATAATCCATATACTCAGTGTGCAGCTCCCTCCCCCGCTGCTTGGTCTTGGTTTGGTGGGTAATTCTGTCACGTTCCTCGTATTCTCCCTCATCGGAAGATATGTCGAAATCACTCGATGACCAATACGCAGCGGGTTGACTGTTCCACATCATATTTATTATAGATGGAAACGACAAAACTAAATAAACACGCAAAGGAGAAAGGTGACAGTTTCACAGGTGAAACGAAACACAGTGCAAAATACAATTACCCACAAACACACAGACAAACACACCCTACTAAAATAGGACTCCCAATCAAAGGCAACTCAACACACCTGCCTTCAATTGAGAGTCCAGCACCCAACCTACACATAGAAAACCTAACCTAGAACCTAACCCAACACTCACAACCCCACTATACCATAACCAAACATAACTCTGCCACGTCCTGACCAAATATAATACAAAAATACCTAAGTATATGGTCAGGACGTGACATTAACAGTTTTAACAGTTCACATTTTATTCATTCAAATACTACTCTAGCTAATAATTGTTTTGCATTTTAGAATGTTGTTGGAATGTTATTGTTTTTGATGCAGTTAGCCATAATGAATACATTTCCAAATTAGATGAGCTTTTCCCCCTTTATTTTCCTTTGCCCATCCTAGCGTATTGATTGGTTGGAAGTGCCCCTTGAACTTGACCTCTCCCGTGTTGCTCAACGTCAATAATGCTGTCGTCCTCTCCTCTCCCTGTCAGCTAGCCGATCCGCTCCTCTCTGCTGGGGAAATATCGATAGCTGTGTTTAGCATCTTTGGAATGCTCGAGATGGCTGAATATGTTAAGATATTTCCCCTGACTATTGGAGTCTCATTGACGACACCAATTATTTATTGCGCAAATGTACTATTTGATTATTATATAGATTTACGTAAAATGTTGGCTTTTTTGTTGTTTGTTTGGTATGTATTATCCACACAGAGTGTACAGTATGGCATACCTTGAAAGTACATTTTCCAAACAAATGCACATAATCCCAAAGGCTGGTTTGAGAAAGCTCCCCCTCCATGCCAAACACTTTTCATTGTTTAACATCAGTGTGTGTGTGCTGTGGCCTCCTGTTTCAAATGCAGTGGAAGACAAGACAGTGTATTAATGCAGATTCTCTCCTCTCTGAATAAGCATTCTCCTCCTTTCTGTGCAGTTTTGATATGAATGACATCTGGGCAGTACTTGTCACCCAGAGCCCTCATATGGCTCGCTTATCTGTGGATCTGACGGTTGTTTCTGGTGATGAGGAAGGGATTGCCACAAAGGTGAAATACCAAATCACTTGAGCAGTGGCCTAGAAACTTTCCATAGACAATTATTCCTCACTTAGCTGACACCCAAGGTGTAATCTGGGATCTGCACCAGAGAGGGATGGAGATGGAGATATCCACTCAGCCCACTCCAGGTTCATTGTAAAGCTGATCTAATACTCACAGAAAACAGGAAGAGAAAGGCCAAGGAGGCTAGAAAAGGCCACAACAACTGTTGTACTGTCAGTCAGTCAGTTAGCTTTACTGTAGCTAAAATGTAGCTAATTCAAATGCAGGAAAAAAGATTAGGAAGAGATGGACATATTGTAAAAAATGATTATATAAATATTATTTTGTGAAATCCAAATAATTTAAAAGGAAAAAACGAATTGAAACAAATGAAAAATGCAATGTACAGTAAGTACTGTACCTTTTGTTAAAAAGTGTGGATTTAAACAGACAGACGGACGGAGGGACGTACAGTGAAATAAAAGGTGTTGGAATCACAGTCATTAAAGTTTGATGATATAAATGAGAAAAAAATGGATTATTAAATAGACTCATTATGAAAACTTAAAGCCAGTGAAATATGTTAAAAAGGAAACTAATTAAAACAAATGTTTCAGCCTCTATCTTCATTGGAATGACTTGTGTCCGGTCTGTCTGTGTGTGAATACTACAGCGTGTGATCAGAAGAGCTATCATTAGCCGTGGTCGGTCAATTATTTAATGGACTTTCGGTTTCCACTATGAAAAGAAAAAAGAAGAAACCCACGCACTGCTCTTGATAGTATCACTGTTCTTTAACGTGAGGCCGATACGTAAAGCTTATTAAAGAACAATGATTCTATCGAGAGCAGTTTCTTCTTTTTTCTCATCTTATTCAACTGTTACCATGCACCTGCAACAAAGATAGCTCAGATGTGAGAGTGCCTTATGAATTTTGGTTTCCACTTTGAAAACAGTTTGGATGTAGACTGAAGGACATGGAAGGAGAAATGGTTAAGTATTGTAAGGATTTGGTATTTTAATAAAATAAAACATGTAAAGAAACACTTTAAAAACCATACATTTCAGTATGCCAGTTTTTATGTTTGAAACACCTGAAGCGTGTTGTTAATGCACTGTAAATGTTAGCCATTTTTGACATTTTGAATATAGATAATAATGGTTGTATATTATTCTTAATATGTTTGAAAGACTTTTGATGCACACACTATATGACAGAGACATACAGTACCATGAAAAAGTATTTGCCCCTTTCAGATTTTCTCTATTTTTGCATATTTTTGATACTGAATGTTATCAGATCTTCAACCAAAACCTTATATTAGATAAAGGGAACCTGAGTTTACAAATACAGTTGAAGTCGGAAGTTTACACACTTAGGTTGGAGTCATTAAAACTAGTTTTTCAACCACCCCACAAATTTCTTGTTAACAAACTATAGTTTTGGCAAGTCGGTTAGGACATCAACCTTATGCATGACACAAGTAATTTTTCCAACAATTGTTTACAGACAGATTATTTCACTTATAATTCACTGTATCACAATTCCAGTGGGTCAGAAGTTTACATACACCACGTTGACTGTGCCTTTAAACAGCTTGGAAAATTCCAGAATATGATGTCATGGCTTTAGAAGCTTCTGATAGGCTAATTGACATCATTTGAGTCAATTGGAGGTGTACCTGTGGATGTATTTCAAGGCCTACCTTTAAACTCAGTGCCTCTTTGCTTGACATCATGGGAAAATCAAAAGAAATCAGCCAAGACCTCAGAAAAAAATTGTAGACCTCCACAAGTCTGGTTCATCCTTGGGAGCAATTTCCAAACGCCTGAAGGTACCAAGTTCATCTGTACAAACAATAGTACGCAAGTATAAACACCATGGGTCCACACAGCCGTCATAACGCTCAGGAAGGAGACGCGTTCTGTCTCCTAGAGATGAACGTACTTTGGTGCGAAAAGTGCAAATCAATCCCAGAACAACAGCAAAGGACCTTGTGAAGATGCTGGAGGAAACAGGTACAAAAGTTTCTATATCTACAGTAAAACGAGTCCTATATCGACATAACCTGAAAGGCTGCTCACCAAGAAGAAGCTGCTGCTCTAAAACCGCCATAAAAAAGCCAGACTACAGTTTGCAACTGCACATGGGGACAAAGATCGTACTTTTTGGAGAAATTTCCTCTAGTCTGATGAAACAAAAATAGAACTGTTTGGCCATAATGATGTAACGGCTGTCGTGAGAGAAAGTAGACCAGGGTGCAGCGGAGTTAGTGTTCATCATTGAATATTTAATAAAGAAAGAACACTATACAAACAAAACAAGAAAACCGACAGCCAAACAGTCCTGTCAGGTGCAAAACACTAACAGAAACAGTTACCCACAAAACCCAAAGGAAAAACATGCTCCTTATGTGTGACTCCCAATCAGCAACAACGAACTTCAGCTGTGCCTGATTGGAAGCCACACACGGCCCAAAACAAAGAAATACAAAAACATAGAAAAAGGAACATAGAACGCCCACCCAATGTAACACCCTGGCCCAACCAAAATAAAGAACAAAAACCCCTCTCTATGGCCAGGGCATTACAGTACCCCCCCCCCCCCCGACCGCAAAACCTGACTCTGAAGGGGAGGGTCTGGGTGGGCCTTCTTACGGCGGCGGCTCAGGTGCGGGACGTGGCCTCTGCTCCACCCTCGGCATCGCCCTCTTAGGTGGTGCACCTGGCCGCGCCGAAGGTCTGGTGGGCGACCCTGACTGCGCCCGGCTGGCGGGCGGCGAGGCTCGCCCGGCTGGCGGGCGACCGGGCGCCCGGCTGGCGGGCGGTGATGGCTAAGCCCGGCTGACGGGCGGTGAGGCTGCCCGGCTGCGGGCGGGGGCGCGCCCGGCTGGCGGGTGGCGATGACTGCGCCCGGCTGGCGGGCGGCGATGGCTGCGCCCGGCTGGCGGGCGACCCTGGTTGCGCTCGGCTGGCGGGCGTCCCTGGCTGCGCCCGGCTGGCGGGCGTCCCTGGCGGCTCCGGCGGCACTGACCCAGGATTCACCAGGCTGAGGAGACATGTAAGACCAGGCTGGCGGGCGGCTCTGACTGCTCCGGACAGGCGGGCGGCTCTGGCGGCTCCGGACAGGCGGGCGGCTCTGGCGGCTCCGGACAGGCGGGCGGCTCTGGCGGCTCCGGACAGGCGGGCGGCTCTGGCGGCTCCTGAATGGCGGGCGGCTCTGGCGGCTCCTGGCTGGCGGGTGGCTCTGGCGGCTCCTGACTGGCGGGCGGCTCTGACGGCTCCGGACTGGCGG
This sequence comes from Salmo salar, assembly GCF_965601325.2. Classification (NCBI taxonomy): domain Eukaryota; kingdom Metazoa; phylum Chordata; class Actinopteri; order Salmoniformes; family Salmonidae; genus Salmo; species Salmo salar. Next base: position 33,888,841 of record NC_138299.1, read on the forward strand.
GCGGCTCTGGCGGCTCCGGACTGACGGGCGGCTCTGGCGGCTCCGGGCTGGCGGGCAGCTCTGGCGGCTCCGGACTGGCGGGCAGCTCTGGCGGCTCCGGACTGGCGGGCAGCTCTGGCGGCTCTGGACTGGTGAGACCCACTGGAGGCCTAGTCCTAGGAGGCGGCACAGGACGGACCAGGATGGGGAGACCCACTGGAGGCCTGGTCCGAGGAGGTGGCACAGGACGGACCAGGATGGGGAGACCCACTGGAGGCCTGGTCCGAGGAGGAGGCACAGGCTTAACCAGGATGGGGAGACCCACTGGAGGCCTGGTCCGTGGAGGCGACACAGGAGAGGCCAGGATGGGGAGACCCACTGGAGGCCTGGTCCGTGGAGTCGGCACAGGATTCACCAGGCTGGGGAGACATGCAGGAGGCCTGGTTCTGGGCGCAGGCACAGGATAGACTGGGTCCTGAAGACGCACTGGAGGTCTAGAGCGCACGGCCTGCACAACCCGTCCTGGCTCGATGCCCAATCTCCCCCGGCAGATGTTAGGAGCTGGGATGTAACGCACCGGCCTCTCCACGCGTACTGGGGACACCGTGCGCTTTACTGCACAGTGGTCCCGCTGTTGTCACAATTGCTCCCATGTCCAGTCAATCCTTGACTCCATCTCCTCCCGAGCGGGCTGCTTCCAATAGTCCTCCTTGACTTCCATCTGCCCTCTTGTCCGCTGCTTGGTCTTTTTGTGGTGGGTAATTCTGTAACGGCTGTCGTGAGAGAGAGTAGACCAAGGTGCAGCGGAGTTAGTGTTCATCATTGAATATTTAATAAAGAAAGAACACTATACAAACAAAACAAGAAAACCGACAGCCAAACAGTCCTGTCAGGTGCAAAACACTAACAGAAACAGTTACCCACAAAACCCAAAGGAAAAACATGCTCCTTATGTGTGACTCCCAATCAGCAACAACGAACTTCAGCTGTGCCTGATTGGGAGCCACACACGACCCAAAACAAAGAAATACAAAAGGAACATAGAACGTCCACCCAATGTAACACCCTGGCCCAACCAAAATAAAGAACAAAAACCCCTCTCTATGGCCAGGGCGTTACAAATGACCATCATTATGTTTGGAGGAAAAAGTGGAAGGCTTGCAAGCCAAAGAACACAATCCCAACCGTGAAGCACGGTGCACTTCACAAAATATATGGCATCATGAGGGAGGAAAATTTTGTGGATATATTGAAGCAACATCTCAAGACATCAGTCAGGAAGTTAAAGCTTGGTCGCAAATGGGTCTTCCAAATGGACAATGACCCCAAGCATACTTCCAAAGTTGTGGCAAAATGGCTTAAGGACAACAAAGTCAAGGTTTTGGAGTGGCTATCACAAAGCCCTGACATCAATCCTATAGAAAATGATTTGGCAAAACTGAAAAAGCATGTGCGAGCAAGGAGGCCTACAAACCTGACTCAGTTACACCAGCTCTGTCAAGAGGAATGGGCCAAAATTCACCCAATTTATTGTGGGAAGCTTGGTGAAGGCTACCCGAAACATTTGACCCAAGTGAAACAATTTAAAGGTAATGCTACCAAATACTAATTGAGTGTATGTAAACTTCTGACCCACTGGGAATGTGATGAAAGAAATAAAAGCGGAAATAAATAATTCTCTCTACTATTATTCTGACATTTCACATTCTTAAAATAAAGTGGTGATCCTAACTGATCTAAGACAGGGAATTTTTACTAGGATTAAATTTCAGGAATTGTGAAAAACTGAGTTTAAATGTATTGGGCTAAGGTGTATGTAAACTTCTGACTTCAACTGTAACAAAAAAAAGTATATTTATATTATCTATTTAATAAACAAAGTTATGCAATGCCTAATTCCCCTGTGTGAAAAAGTAATTGCCACCTTAAACACAAAAGCTGGTTGAGTCTTCTGTCCATAGAATATTCTTCCAGAGTCTTGATGATAATCCAGGTGCTTCCAGGTGCTTTTTGGCAAACTTGGGTCCCATTATGCCTGGCAAAAACCAAATACTGCATTCCACAGTAAGAACTTTATATCAATGGTCAAGCATGGTGGTGGTAGTGTGATGGTTTGAGGATGCTTTGCTGCCTCAGGACCTGAACGACTGTGTCAGAGAATTCTACTGTTGAATGTCAGGCTATCCGTCTGTGAGCTGAAGTTAAAGTGCAGCTGGGTCATGCAGCAAGACAATGATCCAAAACACATAATCAAGTCTACATGAAAATGGCTAAAAAGCAACACATTTGAAGTTTTGGAAGGGCCTAGTCAAGGTCCAGAACTAATCCCAATTGAGATGTAGTTGCAGGACCTGAATCGAGCAGTACATGCTTGAAAACCCACAAATGTCGCTGAGTTAAATCAGTTCTGCATGCAAGAGTGAACTAAAATTCCTCCACAGCGTTGTGAGAGACTGATCAACAACTACAGAAAGCGTTCGGTTGGTTGGAGTCATTGCAGTTAAAGGTGGCACAACCAGTTATTGAGTGTAAGGGGGCAATTACTTTTTCACACAGGGGCATTGGGTGTTGCATAACTTTGTTTATGAAATAAATTAAATAAGTATGTAATTGTGGTGTTATTTGTTCACTCAGAGTTCCCTTTATCTAATATTAGGTTTTGGTTGAAGATCCGATAAGATTCAGTATCAAAAATATGCTAAAGTAAAGAAGATTTCAAAGGGGGCAAATACTTTTTCACAGCACTGTAAGCACTCCCAAAATTTGTTTGTGTAAAAATTTGAACAAAATGCTTAATCTTCCAGGGAAAATTAGTACACAACATACTGTTCTTATTATAACATTCAGCACATTGAGGTGGAAGTGAATAAAGCAGGTGAATCGTGTGACTGGATCAATAGTGACTGCTGTCTCCAAGGTTGTTGGCTGTTGATACGGGGGAGACAGCATAAGAATGGCATTGTTATTCTGAGGACACTGAGGTAATTCACTAGCCACAGCTAGCGGACCGAAGGAGAATCTCCCTTTTGTTAGTCTAGACGTAACTATGGGATCATCCTGGCTGAATAAAACACACTGGTGGCCATGGAAAAGTATAGAGAGAGAGAGAGACTAAGAGAGAGAGAGACTGAGAGAGAGAGTCTGAGAGAGAGAGAGAGAGAGACTAAGAGAGAGAGAGACTAAGAGAGAGAGAGTCTGAGAGAGAGAGAGAGACTAAGAGAGAGAGAGACTAAGAGAGAGAGAGTCTGAGAGAGAGAGAGTCTGGAGAGAGAGAGAGAGAGAGAGAGAGAGAGAGACAGACATAGACAGAGAGAGAGAGAGAGACTACGAGAGAGAGAGAATCTGAGAGAGAGAGAGAGAGAGACAGAGATAGACAGAGAGAGAGTGAGACTTACTAGAAGATCAGTTTTGGGCCCATTGTGTGTGTAGTTTGCATTTGACACACAGTGTCCACAGTTTCCACACCACAGGATGGATCCCCACAGTGAGACCTTTGACAGCCTGATGAATTAGGCCTGACATGAGCCAAAATGGCTGTCCTCTGTGGCAGCTGCCAGTTGAGCATCTACACTCTGTTAATTGAATTGGCAATTTGTGGAGCAGTACCTGCCCCAGAGTCTTTGGTGGAGCCGGAGATGCCATTTAGCCCTGCTCTAATCTAGAAACTAGGGAATAAGGAATGCTAAGCTTCCCAATAAATGACTGCAGATTTGAAATGACAGCCCTGTTGCAATTTTCAATGAAATGATAAATAAATTAATAATAGCAATAATGTTGACTTATAAAACTGAAAGTTAAATTGACTTGTGATAATGGCGCCGGCGGGGATGGCTGCTGTTTTATGGGCTCCTAACCAACTGTGCTCTCAATCGCACTCCACACTGCCCTTTCCAACCTGGACAAAAGTAACACCTACGTGAGAATGCTGTTCATTGACTACAGCTCAGTGTTCAACAGCATAGTACCTACCAAGCGCATCACTAAACTAAGGACCCTGGGACTAAACACCTCCCTCTGCAAATGGATCCTGGACTTCCTGATGGGCCTCCCCCAGGTGGTAAAGATAGGCAACAACACATCTGCCACGCTAATCCTCAACACTGGGGCCCCTCAGGGGTGCGTGCTTAGTACCCTCCTGTACTCCCTGTTCACCCACGACTGCATGGCCAAGCACGACTCCAACACCATCATTCAATTTGCTGATGACACAACAGAGGTAGGCCTGATCACCCACAATGATGAGAAAGCCTATAGGGAGGTCAGAGACCTGGCAGTGAGGTGCCAGGACAACAACCTCTCCCTCAATGTGAGCAAGACAAAGGAGCTGATTGTGGACTATAGGAAAAGGAGGGCCAAACAGGCCTCCATTAACATCGACGGGGCTGTAGTGGAGCGGGTCAAGAGTTTCAATTTCCTTGGTGTCCACATCACCAACAAACTATCATGGTCCAAACACACAAAGACAGTTGTGAAGAGGGCATGACACCACATTTTCCCCTCAGGAGACTGAAAAGATTTGGCATGGGTCCCCAGATCCTCAAAAAGTTCTACAGCTGCACCATCGAGTGCATTCTGACCGGTTGCATCATCGCCTGGTATGGCTACTGCTCGGCATCTGACCATAAGGCGGTACAGTGTGTAGTGCGTACGGCCCAGTACATCACTGGGGCCAAGCTTCCTGCCATCCAGGACCTATATACTAGGCGGTGTCAGAGGAAGGCCCAAAAAATTGTTAAAGACTCCAGTCACCCAAGTCATAAACTGTTCTCTCTGCTACCGCACGGCAAGTGATACTGGAGTGCCAAGTCTAGGACCAAAAGGCTCCTTAACAGCTTCTACCCCCAAGCCATAAGACTGCTGAACAATTAATCAACTGGCTACCCGGACTATTTACATTGACTCATTATTCTTCTGTAATTTTCTTGTGTAACTTTTTGATTGTATGATTCTTTAGTATATTTAGTAAATATTTTCTTAACTCTATTTCTTGAACTGCATTGTTGGTTAAGGGCTTGTAAGTAAGCATTTCACGGTAAGGTCTACACCTGTTGTATTCAGCGCATGTGACAAATAAAATTTGATTTGATTTGACTTTCAAATAGCACTGCGGTTCAGAAATTGCCACTGTACTGAGAATCAAATTGTAGTAAATAGCAATCTTGAAACCAAAAGCTGTTTGTGACATGGTTGCATTAAACAGCCGACCTTAAACATTGAGAGTGGTGAATAGAAACTGATTTTTTCACATCATAAAGCTGCATTAGTTTAAATTAAGGAAGGTTTTCACCCTGATTTGCATGCACACACAGTTAGTTTGAATTTGTATTCTGAGTTAATGCTGTTTTTGCCATTCCGCTAGAGAGAACATTTAATAACTTTCAGTAACAATGTCAGTTGTTGTTATATGTAGCTAGTGCTAAGTCTATCAGATTTTGTTTGTTTTCTATTTCAGCAAATGGTAGAGCAGAGATTTCTCAAGCAAAGGTTAAACTATGCTATGCATTACTTATTGTCTCAGCATGATTTGAATACAGTTTTTCATAATGTTCTTCCTCTGGTGTGTGAATAGTGTATGAATATAGTGGTGATATACTTAATACTTATTAGTCAGCCCTTAAAAAGAAAAAGCCCCCAATTTAAACATAAGTACATTAGCACAGGTTTCAAAGTGATGTTTTTACAGTTACACTACCCTTAGGTTAAATGCAGAAGACACATTTCAGTTGAATGCATTAAGTTGTACAACTGACTAGGTATCCCCCTTTCCCTTTCCTTCAGGATTTTGGCAATGAAGCCCTTTATCTACTTCCCCAGAGTCAGATGAACTTGAGGATACCATTTTTATGTCTCTGCTTGCAATTTCAAGGAAGTTGCAAACGAGCGTTAAGCGCAATTGCTAACTAGAGTTGGTAACTGCTAGCATGCTAGGAGATACCATAGACATCCAGTCATTGCACTAATGCTAGTTAGCATTGGCTCACAAAATTCCTCTAACTTCCTTCTTACTGGATGCAGAGACATACAAATGGTATCCATGGGTTTGTCTGCCTCTGGGGAAGTAGATAAAGGGCATCATTGCCAAAATCCCAAAGTATCGCTTTAAATATTGAAACGGGGGAAAGTAATGTCAAAATTGACCTTGTTAAGCTGCATTTATGAACCGGAAAAATCGAATGGAAAACGTAATGGAATCACTGTCTCCAGCTGTTGTATACCTTTATTAACCAGTCTACTGTGTGGATTGAGCCAAATTTAGACTAGATTGCCGCCACAATAATTGGCCTCCTGGACTGTGTGTGTGTGTGTGTGTGTGTGTGTGTGTGTGTGTGTGTGTGTGTGTGTGTGTGTGTGTGTGTGTGTGTGTGTGTGTGTGTGTGTGTGTGTGTGTGTGTGTGTGTGTGTGTGTGTGTGTGTGTGTGTGTGTGTGTACATTGTGTGTGAGACAGGGACAGTCAGACACAGTAGTCGGAAGTTGATTGGCCATCTGCACCCAAGGCGCTGCTCTGAATTGCTAATGTTTGTGTGTTATTAAGAACTGTGAAGGAGCTGTTGGCAGGAAGAGGGGCTTCAAGGTGGCCGCAGTCCTCCCCCAATGGTTCCAGTTTAACATTTTTACATCTTTATTATAAAATATTAACCATGTATAGTTTCCAGTTTTCAAAAGATCCCCAAGAGCAATCTGTCACTTATTTTCCAGGGCTCTTTTAGCTAGGGAGAGAGCCCTGTCTGACTGTGTAATGATGAGGACCATTGTAGAGGATAAATAATGATTTCCTCCACTCTGTCGGCCAGGATATAAAGATGATAATTGAAGTTGGTCAAGTGTGCTTTGATCTGTGATATTTCTGCTCTGTTCTACATGAACTGCCTGTTTGAAACAACAGATGGTCGGGTGTGTGAGTGCTGGGTAGTGGATCTATGCTGGGTAACAGGTGTGTGTGTGTGTGTGTGTGTGTGTGTGTGTGTGTGTGTGTGTGTGTGTGTGTGTGTGTGTGTGTGTGTGTGTGTGAGGCCACAGTCTAGGGCTCCTAGAGGTGGACTGGGTTCTAGCTCCCCCTGCTCTGTCTGTCTGTCTGTCTGTCTGTCTGTCTGTCTGTCTGTCTGTCTGTCTGTCTGTCTGTCTGTCTGTCTGTCTGTCTGTCTGTCTGTCTGTCTGTCTGTCTGTCTGTCTGTCTGTCTGTCTGTCTGTACGTTTGTCTTTCCGGGTTCTGGAACGGTCTGTTCAGAGTTGTTCTGCCTGCCAATGCTTCATGTCTTGTTTGTATCCTCCCCTACCGTGCCAGAGTACAGTCTGTGTGCGTGACGGTGTGTGTGCCTGCCTGTATGATTATTTGTGTATGTGTGTGTGTATTTGTGTGTGTGTGTGTGTGTGTGTGTGTGTGTGTGTGTGTGTGTGTGTGTGTGTGTGTGTGTGTGTGTGTGTGTGTGTGTGTGTGTGTGTGTGTGTGTGTGTGTGTGTGTGTGTGTGTGTGTGTATTTGTGTGTGTGTATGTATCCAGTGCATGTTGTTTGGCATTGGCCCCACTCCTCAGGGAGGGAAAGGGATAAATGCTTACAACATAACTGGAGGGGGAGAAGTGTGATTACCATGTCTGGCCTAGAACACGGAATGCAGTGAAGGACAGAGGCCCCTCATTGTGCAATGGGTTCCCCCCTCACATCCACCTGGGACCTGGCCTCTGACTCTAACCCGCTCCCCTGGCTTCTTCCCCGAGGAGGCCTGTTTGCTCCTGCTCTTTGAGAGTCTTTAATGGCCTTTCAATGTTTATATTACATCATTAATTGCCCTTAATTCAGCAACATTACCCCAACGCCTGGCTAAGCTCTGAAAATTAAGTACAGAGCACATTGTTATAAAATTCCCCATAATGAGATCTGGTGGGACAAGGTCTGTTAAGTTTGAATGTACCATAGGCCATTTTTTAGCAGTAACGGGTAGCATGGTGCATCTCCTTACTTTTTAAGCTGGGAGTCTTGAAAAAATGCCCTAAGGGCACAGTCTTCTGGTTCGTCTGCTCTGAGGCTGAATCAATGGAATGATGTAATCCCTCATTTAGAAATAAGACTTTGTACCAGTCAGCGAATCATTGAATATGCAGGCTGGTTGCACTTGATAATAGCCTTGTACTGTTTGAGTTGAGCCCTTTGGTTAGCATTGCTACAGTACTTATTACTATAGGTCGATGATGAGGTCGATGATGTCAGCTGTTTTATCATTACAGCTGTTTAGCTGTTTGCTATTGGTTCTCACTACCCTAGCAACATTTTTCACAATGTATTTGCGTGTGTACTTCACTGTAGATATGTACTGTATCTGTTGCTTGCCTCTCTAGCTACTTTTATGTATTACACAGTGATATATGTGCATACAAACCCAGTCAGTCTAACCTCCGCCCACCAGGTGTGAGTGTGTGTGTGTGTGTGTGTGTGTGTGTGTGTGTGTGTGTGTGTGTGTGTGTGTGTGTGTGTGTGTGGTGTGTGTGTGTGTGTGTGTTAGGGCTCCACGATATGTGCTGAAATGTTGTGTTATTTGCAATTTATGTTGCGATTGCGATATAGATCAAAACACTTGGGTGAACTGTATTAATCATAGACATAGAATGACTTCTATTAAGTGGAAAGCAGCATTGTTCTTGTTTGGAAGAATCGATTGACTACATTTGAACAGCATGTAAACGTATAGGGAATCCAACAGCAAGGACGAGGAACTGCGCAGCTTGAGTGACAAGGGGCGGGGCTTGTTGTGTGTGGGAAGCAGCCGCAAGAGGATAAAAAATTGATCAAACTATAAAAACTGACATTTCATGTGGTTTAGATGCATTTCAAAATATTGCATGCGATATGGATCCCTCCCGATATGAATATTGCACATGTTTGTATTATGATTTTGATGTGAATTTGATTAACTGCGCAGCCCTAGTGTGTGTGTGTGTGTGCATGCTTGTTAGTGTGTGTGTGTGTGTGTGTGTGTGTGTGTGTGTGTGTGTGTGTGTGTGTGTGTGTGTGTGTGTGTGTGTGTGTGTGTGTGTGTGTGTGTGTGTGTGTGTGTGTGTGTGTGTGTGTGTGTGTGTGTGTGTGTCTCATGCCTGCCCAGTCTGTCTGTCTCACCGTGGCTCTGTCTGTTCTGTTTTATTGTGTGTGTGCAGCTATAGGAGATCAGCGAAGGAGGACTCCCAGTGCGGTAGCCTCAGAGATCTTCGAGCCACACCTCGGGAGCCACATATTGCAGGTAGGATGAGATGAGAACACACAGGCACGATCACCCCATCTAACAGACCTGGTATTATCTCTATTGTACAGTTACTTGGGTTACAATATTGTGGTGATTTCCTGTGGTTGGAGGATTCCCAGATGTTCTGCTTATTCCCTCCTGATTTCTGGAAAGCCAGGGACTTTAGAAAACCCTAACAGCATAGTAACTCAACTCCCCAGACTATTCACATGGTATATTACTGACATCTGTTGATATCTTTCTTTTCTTCATGGACCAACAAAATGATTCAAAGAAACTGACACTAAGGAAAAGCTTTTATCCAAAGTGACATACAGTACAGTGAGTGAAAACAGTCCATTTATAGTATGTGTATGTGATCCCTCTGGGAATTGAACCAACAACCTTGGCATAGCTGGCGCCATGCTCTTACAATACCAACTGAGACACACAGGATCAACGTTTTGAACTTTTAGCATTTCTTGAACATACAATCTTTTATAGCATACAGAAATGTTTCATCCATAAAAATGTTACATTTGGAAAATCCATCCTTAATATTTATAAAATACTTAATACTCAGTAATGATATATTCACATTCTAGTTTCTTATGTAATCTAGGCCTGTACCTTATTTGATGTAATGTAGAACTAGATTTTTATTGCAGTAAAGTTGAATTATTAAATGGAATGAGGAAACTAGGATTATGGTTAACCCTGTTAGTCCTGAGGGTATTTAGCATTTATCTTTTTACTGCTGCTTATTTCTGTAGATACAGTTGAAGTCAGAAGTTTACATACACTTAGGTTGGAGTCATTAAAACTCGTTTTTCAACCACCCCACACATTTCTTGTTTACAAACTATAGTTTTGGCAAGTTGGTTAGGACATCTACTTTGTGCATGACACAAGTAATTTTTCCAACAATTGTTTACAGACAGATTATTTCACTTATAATTCACTTTATCACAATTCCAGTGGGTCAGAAGTTTACATACACTAAGTTGACTGTGCCTTTAAACATCTTGGAAAATTCCAGAAAATGATGGCATGGCTTTAGAAGCTTCTGATAGGCTAATTGACATCATTTGAGTCAATTGGAGGTGTACCTGTGGATGTATTTCAAGGCCTACCTTCAAACTCAGTGCCTCTTTGCTTGGCATCCTGGGAAAACCAAAATAAATCAGCCAAGACCACAGAAAAGAAATTGAAGACCTCCACAAGTCTGGTTCATGCTTGGGAGCAATTCCCAAACGCCTGAAGGTACCACATTCATCTGTACAAACAATAGTGCGCAAGTATAAACACCATGGGACCACACAGCCGTCATACCACTCAGGAAGGAGACGCGTTCTGTCTCCTAGAGATGAACGTACTTTGACTCAAAAATTGCAAATCAATCCCAGAACAACAGCAAAGGACCCTGTGAAGATGCTGGAGGAAACCGGTACAAAAGTATCTATATCCACAGTAAAACGAGTCCTATATCGACATAACCTGAAAGCCTGCTCAGCAAGGAAGAAGCCTCTGCTCCAAAACCTCCATAAAAAAAGCCAGACTATGGTTTGCAATTGCACATGGGGACAAAGATTGTACTTTTTGGAGAAATGGTTTGATGAAACAAAAATAGAACTGTTTGGCCATAATGACCATCGTTATGTTTGGAGGAAAAAGGGGGAGCCGAAGAACACCATCCCAACCATGAAGCACAGGGGTGGCAGCATCATGTTGTCGGGGTGCTTTGCTGCAGGAGAGACTGGTGCACTTCCCAAAATAGATGGCTACATGAGGGAGGAAAATTATGTGGATATATTGAAGCCACATCTCAAGACATCAGTCAGGAAGTTAAAGCTTGGTTGGAAATGGGTTTTCCAAATGGACAATGACCCCAAGCATATTTCCAAAGTTGTGGCAAAATGGCTTAAGGACAACAAAGTCAAGGTATTAGAGTGGCCATCACAAAGCCCTGACCTCAATCGTATAGAAAATTTGTGGGCAGAACTGAAAAAGCGTGTGCGAGCAAGGAGGCCTACAAACCTGGCTCAGTTACACCAGCTCTGTCAAGAGGAATGGGCCAAAATTCACCCAACTTATTGTGGGAAGCTTGTGGGAGGCTACCCGAAACGTTTGACCCAAGTGAAACAATTTAAAGGTAATGCTACCAAATACTAATTGAGTGTATGTAAACTTCTGACCCGCTGAGAATGTGATGAAATAAATAAAAGCTGAAATAAATCATTCTCTCTACTATTATTCTGACATTTCACATTCTTAAAATAAAGTGGTGATCCTAACTGATCTAAGACAGGGAATTCTTACTAGCATTAAATGTCAGGAATTGTGAAAAACTGAGTTTAAATGTAGTTGGTTAAGGTGTATGCAAACTTCCGACTCCAAAATATTAGCCCAAAGGTTTGCTTTGAATCAGTAAAGCAAGAAACATAATTTGATACTACAGCTGATATAGAAAGTGTAAGCTGGTAACCACGCTGACTGTTGGGAGTTGTAGATCATCTAGCTATCTTAGTTGTTCTTGTTATCTACATTTTAACCTGGACTGCCACAATATCCGTATCATGTTATTCAATGCATTTTATTCAAATAGGCACACAGAAATTGCAGTAGCTCATTATATTTCTTAAGTTAATTGATAAAATATATATAAAAAATGTCCTTCAGGTCACGTATCTTATCCAGTGTGGTGCTCCCTCCCAGCATCCTATAGTGAATAGTGGGTTCTCATGCAGGAAGTGAACACAAATAATAAGAGGTTGCAGCAGAGACGCTGTCACCTGTAGTCCCCTGAGAACACAGTGACAGCCATATGCAGCAGGTCTGTTCCCTATTAAACATGGACTGAATTGAAAGTGACGTCTTCCTGCGTTTACCTAAGATCCCCAGGTTTAGTGAGTTTGAAAGAAAGAGGGAGGAAGATGTTTCCCGTATGGTAAATAAATGCAGTGAACAACCTTGATTTCAATATTGATTTAACTGACAGAAACGGCAACTGATGTCTATGATACTGTATGTGTAGGATGTTGATATTTGTAATCTGGCTATGCATTTTTTTTATTGCATCTGAGGGTATCAATAAAGTTGTATTGAATTTAATTGAAACTCGCAACGGTCACCCACTGACTAGCCTTCGTTTTAAAACGTCACTGAACTGGGTTGTCCATGTTACTGTGACGCAGCGTCACGGCAGTAGCCCCCTCTCACGATAAGCGAACACTTTCCCTGCGACAGGTTAAGTGTCTGACAAGAAAGCGGAAATATATAATTAACATCAATCGCAGGCTGGAAGTCTGTCGAGGCGTGGCCTTTTCAAGGAAGGACTTGTTCCTGGCAAATTGTCCCCATTAATCTTCTGCTTAATTGATTGTGAAAAGTTTTAGGATGACATTTAAAAAAAGCATGCACGGCCGGTGATTGATTTGGAGAAAATGAACTAATAATGAATGCAAGGCAGTCATCACTTGTTGAGCACAGCGGCTAATTTTCGACAGATTAGACTGGGTTTGATAGTGCTTAATAAAGAGGATGGTTTGATGAGCTCCTCTCTGCTCTACACTACCTGCCTGTCTTGCCGCTCAGGGCCTGACCAGTGCTCATTACTCCGAGTGAGTATGGCTCTGCCTAATCAAAAGCACTAGTGGTCCCTTTGATCTTTTCTCCCTTACAATTCTACTTAACTCAAACTATTGCAATGACAACAGTCGAAACTGTTCAAACACTTATACAGTAGAATGTGTAATCAGGCCTCCCGAGTGACGCAGCGATCACTAGTTGAGGCGTCACTACAGACCCGGGTTCGATCCCATGCTGTGTCACAACCAGCTGTGACTAGGAGATCCATAAGGTGGGGCACAATTGGCCCACCTTCGTCTGGGTTAGGGAAGGGTTTGGCCGGCCGGGATTTCCTTGTCCCATCACGCTCTAGTGACTCCTTGTGGCGGGCTGGGCGCCTGCAAGCTGACTCTGGTCACCAGCTGGACAGTATTTCTTCCGACACATTGGTGCGGCTGGCTTCTGGGTTAAGCGAGCAGTGTGTCAAGAAGCAGTGCGGCTTGGCAGGGTCCTGTTTCGGAGGACGCATGACTCTCGACCTTCGCCTCTCCTGAGTCCGTAGGGGAGTTGCAGCAATTGGACAAGACTGTAACTACCAATTCGATATCACTAAAAATGTAAAATAAAAAATATATATATTAAAGAATGTGTAACCACTTCATTTAAGAAATTTTTAAAATGGTAACACTTTTTTTTTTACAGCCCTGTTTCAGCATGTATTTACTTACACAGTCTATGTAGTAATAGAAAAGTACATGACAATAACAGTTATTACAATGATAAATAAAATATATTCAGCTATGACCCATTTGTCTGGTTGAGAAGTGCACCTGTGCCCTACACGTCTATTACCAGGAGGCATGCCTGTCAGAGCAGTAGGAACAGTGACAGCCCTAGCAGCACTGGTTGGGTTGGGTTGCTGTTTAATCTGACAGAGTGAGTGTAAATGTCCCCCGGCACTGTGCCTGCCTCCTGTCTGGACCTAGTCATGTGACACAGGATTAATCCTGCCCTGTGTGTGTGAGAATGGGGCCGGGTTAAGAGCTCTGGGGAGCTCAGGCAGTTCCCTCTCATTGTGTCCTGGTCCCCAGCTAGCCGCTACCATGGCTGCTTTATGCTGCACGCTTCTTTGACTGAACCAGTTGACCTGGGAACGGGGCTGCATTCAAGCAAGTCTTCTGTGGCCTTTTTCTTTTCAGGCCCAAATACATTGAATACGTTTACGACGAGTTTTGTCAACCCAGATAATCAATTAACTGATTTAATATGCGGAGATCAGCAGAGGTTGGCAGCTGCCACTGTCTTCGTGGTGGAAGGAAGCCCTTTGCTTTTTTTCTCCGTCCCCTCTACCCCTGTGTCACATCACTCACACTCAGACGTTACAGAGGACATTGGGTGCAATTGCTGCCGTGGATTATTTTTTTTAATGTATTTTTTCACTCTGGTAACAAATGGGAACTATTCACCAAGGTAGTGAGGTACAGTAGCTCCATAGTCATGCTGCCGAAACAGATAGACAGACCCACAGGGACTAATCGGGGGGTAGAGCTTGAGCTTGTTGATAGAAGGTGTGTGTAGCTATAGAAGGCTGGGTTAGGGTGCATGTTTTTACCTGTAACCTAGAGGGAGCCCTGTGTGTTAAGGTGCTTGTTTTTACCTGTAACCTAGAGGGAGCCCTGTGTGTTAAGGTGCTTGTTTTTACCTGTAACCTAGAGGGAGCCCTGTGTGATAAGGTGCTTGTTTTTACCTGTAACCTAGAGGGAGCCCTGTGTGTTAAGGTGCTTGTTTTTACCTGTAACCTAGAGGGAGCCCTGTGTGTTAAGGTGCTTGTTTTTACCTGTAACCTAGAGGGAGCCCTGTGTGTTAAGGTGCTTGTTTTTACCTGTAACCTAGAGGGAGCCCTGTGTGTTAAGGTGCTTGTTTTTACCTGTAACCTAGAGGGAGCCCTGTGTGTTAAGGTGCTTGTTTTTACCTGTAACCTAGAGGGAGCCCTGTGTGATAAGGTGCTTGTTTTTACCTGTAACCTAGAGGGAGCCCTGTGTGTTAAGGTGCTTGTTTTTACCTGTAACCTAGAGGGAGCCCTGTGTGTTAAGGTGCTTGTTTTTACCTGTAACCTAGAGGGAGCCCTGTGTGATAAGGTGCTTGTTTTTACCTGTAACCTAGAGGGAGCCCTGTGTGTTAAGGTGCTTGTTTTTACCTGTAACCTAGAGGGAGCCCTGTGTGTTAAGGTGCTTGTTTTTACCTGTAACCTAGAGGGAGCCCTGTGTGTTAAGGTGCTTGTTTTTACCTGTAACCTAGAGGGAGCCCTGTGTGTTAAGGTGCTTGTTTTTACCTGTAACCTAGAGGGAGCCCTGTGTGTTAAGGTGCTTGTTTTTACCTGTAACCTAGAGGGAGCCCTGTGTGTTAAGGTGCTTGTTTTTACCTGTAACCTAGAGGGAGCCCTGTGTGATAAGGTGCTTGTTTTTACCTGTAACCTAGAGGGAGCCCTGTGTGTTAAGGTCATTAACCGCAATGGGTTGATCAACTGGGGTGGTGGGTGCAAGAAATCTCTCGCCACACTAAATAATAGGATTTAGATCACTGACCTGTAATAATTTTGCATTATATATATTATTTAAATATGGGTTACTTTGATAAAGCATGATAAAAGGACTCAGCTGCCAATGAAGGACAAATGTCTGGTGTGGGACAGAGTCAGGGGGTAGAGGTTGGATGGATGCCTCTCTCTCTCTCTCCCCCTCTCTCTCTCCCTCTCTCTCTCTCTCTCTCTCTCTCTCTCTCTCTCTCTCTCTCTCTCTCTCCTCTCTCTCTCTCTCTCTCTCTCTCTCTCTCTCCTCTCTCTCTCCCCCCTCTCTCTCTCTCTCTCTCTCCCCTCTCTCTCTCTCTCTCTCTCTCCCCCCCCTCTCTCTCTCCCTCTCTCTCTCTCTCTCTCTCTCTCTCTCTCTCTCTCTCTCTCTCTCCTCTCTCTCTCCCCCCTCTCTCTCTCTCTCTCTCTCTCTCTCTCTCTCTCTCCCCCTCTCTCTCTCTCTCTCTCTCTCTCTCCTCCCCCTCTCTCTCTCTCTCTCTCTCTCTCTGTCTCTCTCCGTCTCTTTCTCTGTCTCTCTCTTTGTCTCTCTCTCTGTCTCTTGCTCTGTCCCTCTCTTTGTCTCTCTCTCTCTCTCTGTCTCTTGCTCTGTCTCTCTCTATGTCTCTCTCTATCTCTCTCTGTCTTTCTGTCACTTGCTCTGTCTCTCTCTTTGTCTCACTCGTTGTCTCTGTCTTTCTCTCTGATCTATATTGCTGCATAGACTTGGTAGTTTAATTAGACAGTAGTTTACCTCAGAGCCTCAGAAAGTGAATATTTCTGGTCACGCAAGTGAAGGAGGCACCCTTCTGCCCTGACCTTTACCGCCCTCAGGACTCCACTCCCCCTCTGTCCTTCCCCTCAATGCTCTCTGTTCAGTCACCTTGACTCTGAATGAGTCATCACACTATGACTTCATCCCAAAACAGATCTGTCTCTCTTGTTGTCTGCTCTGTTGTCTGTTCCGGGCTTCCAAATAGTGTGTGACGGAATGTGAAGAATTGACTCTCTTTTGAAACAGTGATCATCATTGCTTGTGGGTAGTAGCACTCTCACTTCTTTAAAGGACATGAGGGCATACATGCAGAAACGTAATGCAGAAAAGTTTTGTGTACTCTATATGCAAAAATGGCTCTTTGTTGGGAGTTATTAAAAGAAGCAGTGTTTGATGTCTTTTTAAATGATAGAGAATCAACAGCATGTGAGGCAGAGCGTAGTGACCGCCAGACTAATTACAGAAAGGCTGTTGTGAAGAGTAGAAAGACGCCCAGCTTCTGTCAGCACCTGTGGAGCGCAAGGGGAACAGGACACCCAACACACCTTAATATGCCACACATCTTAAGGTCCCACACACAAATATTTCATCTTGACTTCTCTTCTGTGGTTGTATTTTCTCTCACTCTTTGTTTGTTTAGCTTTGTAGCGTTTGTTGTTTTCAGCGAGTCAGACTTGTGTGATAATGGGGCTCTGTTTCAAAAAGCCCTTGGTTCTCAAACCCCTTCAATCTCCACACCGGCGGAAGCAGAGAAAGACGTCTGTTTTAGAAATGACAGCTGTTACATTTGCATAACATCAAGGAGGAGCCAGGCTGTGGGTTTGAGGCCCGTCTGTGTGCAGCTGTCACAAGTTGTAATCGCAGGTTGATTTGTGGCCGGTAACAAAATCGGCATCATGGCTCTATGCCTCTGTTGTTGTTGAGCAGTTGGTGACAACAGTTCTGGTTTGTAGGCCTACTTAGAGGGGAATGGAGCCATTTTTCTCCTCCTCCTCCCAGTGCCACAGACAGATCCAGGATCCCCCCTACACTCCTCTTCCCCTCCCCTCCCCTCCTCTTCTCTCCTCTCCTCTCCTCCCCTCCCCTCCACTCCCCTCCACTCCTCTTCTCTCCTCTCCTCCCCTCCCCTCCACTCCTCTTCTCTCCTCCTCTCCTCTCCACAGATTATTCAGAACTGCTCTGTCTATCACTTCTCTGTCTATTGATCGCGGTTCGTACGACCCATTGTTCCTCTTGTTGGGAAGGGATAAAGCCAGAGGTTAATTGGGAAAGTCCTGAAGCTGGCCTTTGTGCTCTGGTCTGCCCCCCAGACAAAACAGTCTAGGAATGTGAGCCATTACAACATGCCCAGGCAGCTCCACTGTGCTTCTGTCAGACCCACCACAGATGTATACTGCTTCTCTATGGTGGGAGCAGTCCTAGAGGTAGCACCATCCATTCTATCCCCAGCACTACCAATGTTAACTAAGACTGCAGTACAGACTGTCTTTACTTGCTACCTGTCACGTTGTCATATAAAGACTCTGTTGTTGTCTTTTCGTAGGCCACCAGGGTCTGAGCAATAGGCATTCATTTCACTTTAATTGCAGGTGGCCATGGCACAGCTGTGTAACAACGTTTTAATCGTGATCAGTTTACGATAAAAGTACATTATTTAGTGAGTTTTGGCAAATTTCCATGTCAACCAACCATACACAAATTGCATGGATTTTTATCTGCCATGGATATATTTATCAGTGATCAAAATAAGTATTTTTCAGAAATCCACGTATAGCACTGTCTGTTGGTAGAAAGGCAGGTCTGATGTTTCACTCTCTCTCTGCAGTGTAAAGGGTCAGCACTCCAAGCTTTTATCTCTCCTCGTTGAAAGCCGCTGTCTCCCATACTTGATAGTTATCCTTTTGTTTACTAATGTGCTGTTGAAAGCAAACATGTCAGAACCCTTCTTGCTGTGGTTCACTACCTTGCATAACGTAATGGGAGGGAAATTTACATACTCTCTCTCACACACACAAGCACACACACACACACACACACACACACACACACACACACACACACCCATACATGCACACACTCAGTGAGCCCAATCCAGCCCAGCTCGCCGGCTTGTCCTCAACCACCACTTGATGAGCAGCTCATGTCAATACTGCATCTGGATGGGCCTCTGACAGAAAGACAGGCAGACAAACAGACAGACAGACAGACAGACAGACAGACAGGCAGGCAGGCAGGCAGGCAGGCAGGCAGGCAGGCAGACAGACAGACAGACAGACAGGCAGGCAGGCAGGCAGGCAGGCAGGCAGGCAGGCAGGCAGGCAGACAGACAGACAGACAGACAGACAGACAGACAGACAGACAGACAGACAGACAGACAGACAGACACTGTCCACTGAATTCATCTAGCATGTTCTCTCCATGTAGAAGATTTCAAGTTGATGAAAACATTTCAGTGTGTTTTACGTAGTCAGTTGGGGCAAGAGAGGTGAGAGGCTGACAGCCCAATGTGTCAGAGTAGTCACTGAGGTGCAGGTAGAGACAGTGATAGGCCCGGCCCTGGCTGGCTGCGGATGTGCTCTGAGGTCTATGGAGTCTGGGTTAGAATGGGAAGGCAGACAGGCACAGTTGTTATTGATGTGCAGATGTCAGCAGGTGCATGGTGGATGCACAGTGCAAGTGTCATAGGAAGACAGGTGTCATAGGAAGACAGGTGTCATAGGAAGACAGGTGTCATAGGAAGACAGGTGTCATAGGAAGACAGGTGTGCGCTGGGTACAGGTGCCTTAGGAAGACAGGTGTCATAGGAAGACAGGTGTGTTCTGGGTACAGGTGTCATAGGAAGACAGGTGTCATAGGAAGACAGGTGTGTTCTGGGTACAGGTGTCATAGGAAGACAGGTGTGTTCTGGGTACAGGTGTCATAGGAAGACAGGTGTCATAGGAAGACAGGTGTCATAGGAAGACAGGTGTGCGCTGGGTACAGGTGTCATAGGAAAACAGGTGTCATAGGAAGACAGGTGTGCGCTGGGTACAGGTGTCATACGAAGACAGGTGTGTTCTGTGTACAGGTGTCATAGGAAGACAGGTGTCATAGGAAGACAGGTGTCATAGGAGGACAGGTGTCATAGGAAGACAGGTGTGTTCTGGGTACAGGTGTCATAGGAAGACAGGTGTCATAGGAAGACAGGTGTGTTCTGTGTACAGGTGTCATAGGAAGACAGGTGTCATAGGAAGACAGGTGTGTTCTGGGTACAGGTGTCATAGGAAGACAGGTGTGTTCTGGGTACAGGTGTCATAGGAAGACAGGTGTCATAAGAAGACAGGTGTGCGCTGGGTACAGGTGTCATAGGAAGACAGGTGTCATAGGAAGACAGGTGTGCGCTGGGTAGAGGTGTCATAGGATAACAGGTGTCATAGGAAGACAGGTGTGTGCTGGGTACAGGTGTCATAGGAAGACAGGTGTCATAGGAAGACAGGTGTGCGCTGGGTAGAGGTGTCATAGGATAACAGGTGTCATAGGAATACAGGTGTGTTCTGGGTACAGGTGTCATAGGAAGACAGCTGTCATAGGAAGACAGGTGTGCGCTGGGTACAGGTGTCATAGGAAGACAGGTGTTATAGGAAGACAGGTGTCATAGGAAGACAGGTGTCATAGGAAGACAGGTGTGCTCTGGGTACAGGTGTCATAGGAAGACAGGTGTGTGCTGGGTACAGGTGTCATAGGAAGACAGGTGTCATAGGAAGACAGGTGTCATAGGAAGACAGGTGTGCTCTGGGTACAGGTGTCATAGGAAGACAGGTGTCATAGGAAGACAGGTGTCATAAGAAGACAGGTGTGCGCTGGGTACAGGTGTCATAGGAAGACAGGTGTGTGCTGGGTACAGGTGTCATAGGAAGACAGGTGTCATAGGAAGACAGGTGTGCGCTGGGTACAGGTGTCATAGGAAGACAGGTGTCATAGGAAGACAGGTGTCATAGGAAGACAGGTGTGCTCTGGGTACAGGTGTCATAGAAAGACAGGTGTGCGCTCTGTACAGGTGTCATAGGAAGACAGTTGTCATAGGAAGACAGGTGTCATAGGAAGACAGGTGTGCGCTGGGGGCAGGTGTCATAGGAAGACAGGTGTCTTAGGAAGACAGGTGTCATAAGAAGACAGGTGTGCGCTGGGTACAGGTGTCATAGGAAGACAGGTGTCATAGGAAGACAGGTATCATAGGAAGACAGGTGTCATAGGAAGACAGGTGTCATAGGAAGACAGGTATCTTAGGAAGACAGGTGTCATAAGAAGACAGGTGTGCGCTGGGTACAGGTGTCATAGGAAGACAGGTGTCATAGGAAGACAGGTATCATAGGAAGACAGGTGTCATAGGAAGACAGGTGTCATAGGAAGACAGGTATCATAGGAAGACAGGTGTCTTAGGAAGACAGGTGTCATAAGAAGACAGGTGTGCGCTGGGTACAGGTGTCATAGGAAGACAGGTGTTATAGGAAGACAGGTATCATAGGAAGACAGGTGTCATAAGAAGACAGGTGTGCGCTGGGTACAGGTGTCATAGGAAGACAGGTGTGTGCTGGGTACAGGTGTCATAGGAAGACAGGTGTCATAGGAAGACAGGTGTGCGCTGGGTACAGGTGTCATAGGAAGACAGGTGTGTGCTGGGTACAGGTGTCATAGGAAGACAGGTGTCATAGGAAGACAGGTGTGTTCTGGGTACAGGTGTCATTGGATAACAGGTGTGCGCTGGGTACAGGTGTCATAGGAAGACAGGTGTCATAGGAAGACAGGTGTCATAGGAAGACAGGTGTGTTCTGGGTACAGGTGTCATAGGAAGACAGGTGTGTTCTGGGTACAGGTGTCATAGGATAACAGGTGTGCGCTGGGTACAGGTGTCATAGGATAACAGGTGTCATAGGAAGACAGGTGTGCTCTGGGTACAGGTGTCATAGGAAGACAGGTGTGTTCTGGGTACATGTGTCATAGGAAGACAGGTGTCATAGGAAGACAGGTGTGCGCTGGGTACAGGTGTCATAGAACGGCAGGGGTGCGCTGGGTACAGGTGTCATAGGATAACAGGTGTCATAGGAAGACAGGTGTCATAGGAAGACATGTGTGTTCTGGGTACAGGTGTCATAGGAAGACAGGTGTGTTCTGGGTACATGTGTCATAGGAAGGCAGGTGTGTTCTGGGTAGAGGTGTCATAGAAAGACAGCTCTGCGCTCTGTACAGGTGTCATAGAAAAACAGGTGTGTTCTGGGTACAGGTGTCAAAGGAAGACAGGTGTCATAGGAAGACAGGTGTGCACTCTGTACAGGTGTCATAGAAAGACAGGTGTGTTCTGTGTACAGGTGTCATAGGAAGACAGGTGTGTTCTGGGTAGAGGTGTGATAGGACGACAGGTGTGTTCTGGGTAGAGGTGTCATAGGAAGACAGGTGCGTTCTGGGTAGAGGTGTGATAGGAAGACAGGTGTCATAGGAAGACAAGTGTGTTCTGGGTACAGTTGTCATAGGAAGACAGGTGTGCTCTGGGTAGAGGTGTCATAGGAAGACAGGTGTCATAGGAAGACAGGTGTGTTCTGGGTACAGTTGTCATAGGAAGACAGGTGTGCTCTGGGTAGAGGTGTCATAGGAAGACAGGTGTCATAGGAAGACAGGTGTGTTCTGGGTACAGGTGTCATAGGATAACAGGTGTGCGCTGGGTACAGGTGTCATAGGATAACAGGTGTCATAGGAAGACAGGTGTGCTCTGGGTAAAGGTGTCATAGGAAGACAGGTGTGTTCTGGGTACATGTGTCATAGGAAGACAGGTGACATAAGAAGACAGGTGACATAGGAAGACAGGTGTGCTCTGGGTACAGGTGTCATAGGAAGACAGGTGTGCTCTGGGTACAGGTGTCATAGAAAGACAGGTGTGCGCTCTGTACAGGTGTCATAGGATAACAGGTGTCATAGGAAGACAGGTGTCATAGGAAACAGGTGTGCTCTGGGTACAGGTGTCATAGGAAGACAGGTGTGTTCTGGGTACAGGTATCATAGGAAGGCAGGTGTGTTCTGGGTACAGGTGTCATAGGAAGACAGGTGTCATAGGAAGACAGGTGTCATTGGAAGACAGGTGTCATATGAAGACAGGTGTGTTCTGGGTAGTGGTGTCATAGGAAGACTGGTCTGTTCTGGGTAGAGGTGTCATAGAAAGACAGCTCTGCGCTCTGTACAGGTGTCATAGGATAACAGGTGTCATAGGAAGACAGGTGTCATAGGAAACAGGTGTGCTCTGGGTACAGGTGTCATAGGAAGGCAGGTGTGTTCTGGGTACAGGTGTCATAGGAAGACAGGTGTCATAGGAAGACAGGTGTCATTGGAAGACAGGTGTCATAGGAAGACAGGTGTGTTCTGGGTAGAGGTGTCATAGGAAGACTGGTGTGTTCTGGGTAGAGGTGTCATAGGAAGACAGCTCTGCGCTCTGTACAGGTGTCATAGAAAAACAGGTGTGTTCTGGGTACAGGTGTCAAAGGAAGACAGGTGTCATAGGAAGACAGGTGTGCACTCTGTACATGTGTCATAGAAAGACAGGTGTGTTCTGTGTACAGGTGTCATAGGAAGACAGGTGTGTTCTGGGTAGAGGTGTGATAGGACGACAGGTGTGTTCTGGGTAGAGGTGTCATAGGAAGACAGGTGCGTTCTGGGTAGAGGTGTGATAGGAAGACAGGTGTCATAGGAAGACAAGTGTGTTCTGGGTACAGTTGTCATAGGAAGACAGGTGTGCTCTGGGTAGAGGTGTCATAGGAAGACAGGTGTCATAGGAAGACAGGTGTGTTCTGGGTACAGTTGTCATAGGAAGACAGGTGTGCTCTGGGTAGAGGTGTCATAGGAAGACAGGTGTCATAGGAAGACAGGTGTGTTCTGGGTAGAGGTGTGATAGGACGACAGGTGTGTTCTGGGTAGAGGTGTCATAGGAAGACAGGTGCGTTCTGGGTAGAGGTGTGATAGGAAGACAGGTGTCATAGGAAGACAAGTGTGTTCTGGGTACAGTTGTCATAGGACGACAGGTGTGTTCTGGGTACAGGTGTCATAGGAAGACAGGTGTCATAGGAAGACAGGTGTGTTCTGGGTACAGTTGTCATAGGAAGACAGGTGTGCTCTGGGTAGAGGTGTCATAGGAAGACAGGTGTCATAGGAAGACAGGTGTGTTCTGGGTACAGGTGTCATAGGAAGACAGGTGTGTTCTGGGTACAGGTGTCATAGGAAGACAGGTGTCATAGGAAGACAGGTGTGTTCTGGGTACAGGTGTCATAGGATAACAGGTGTGCGCTGGGTACAGGTGTCATAGGATAACAGGTGTCATAGGAAGACAGGTGTGCTCTGGGTAAAGGTGTCATAGGAAGACAGGTGTGTTCTGGGTACATGTGTCATAGGAAGACAGGTGACATAGGAAGACAGGTGACATAGGAAGACAGGTGTCATAGGAAACAGGTGTGCTCTGGGTACAGGTGTCATAGGAAGACAGGTGTGTTCTGGGTACAGGTGTCATAGGAAGGCAGGTGTGTTCTGGGTACAGGTGTCATAGGAAGACAGGTGTCATAGGAAGACAGGTGTCATTGGAAGACAGGTGTCATAGGAAGACAGGTGTGTTCTGGGTAGAGGTGTCATAGGAAGACTGGTGTGTTCTGGGTAGAGGTGTCATAGGAAGACAGCTCTGCGCTCTGTACAGGTGTCATAGAAAAACAGGTGTGTTCTGGGTACAGGTGTCAAAGGAAGACAGGTGTCATAGGAAGACAGGTGTGCACTCTGTACATGTGTCATAGAAAGACAGGTGTGTTCTGTGTACAGGTGTCATAGGAAGACAGGTGTGTTCTGGGTACCGTTGTCATAGGAAGACAGGTGTGCTCTGGGTAGAGGTGTCATAGGAAGACAGGTGTGTTCTGGGTAGATGTGTCATAGGAAGACAGGTGTGTTCTGGGTAGAGGTGTGATAGGACGACAGGTGTGTTCTGGGTAGAGGTGTCATAGGAAGACAGGTGTGTTCTGGGTAGAGGTGTGATAGGACGACAGGTGTGTTCTGGGTAGAGGTGTCATAGGAAGACAGGTGTGTTCTGGGTAGAGGTGTGATAGGAAGACAGGTGTGTTCTGGGTAGAGGTGTAATAGGAAGAAAGGTGTGTTCTGGGTAGAGGTGTGATAGGAAGACAGGTGTGTTCTGGGTATAGGTGTAATAGGAAGACAGGTGTGTTCTGGGTAGAGGTGTCATAGGAAGACAGGTGTGTTCTGGGTAGAGGTGTCATAGGAAGACAGGTGTCATAGGAAGACA
The DNA here is from genome assembly GCF_965601325.2 of Salmo salar. NCBI lineage: Eukaryota > Metazoa > Chordata > Actinopteri > Salmoniformes > Salmonidae > Salmo > Salmo salar. Next base: position 33,913,235 of record NC_138299.1, read on the forward strand.
GGTGTGTTCTGTGTACAGGTGTCATAGGAAGACAGGTGTGTTCTGGGTACCGTTGTCATAGGAAGACAGGTGTGCTCTGGGTAGAGGTGTCATAGGAAGACAGGTGTGTTCTGGGTAGATGTGTCATAGGAAGACAGGTGTGTTCTGGGTAGAGGTGTGATAGGACGACAGGTGTGTTCTGGGTAGAGGTGTCATAGGAAGACAGGTGTGTTCTGGGTAGAGGTGTGATAGGACGACAGGTGTGTTCTGGGTAGAGGTGTCATAGGAAGACAGGTGTGTTCTGGGTAGAGGTGTGATAGGAAGACAGGTGTGTTCTGGGTAGAGGTGTAATAGGAAGAAAGGTGTGTTCTGGGTAGAGGTGTGATAGGAAGACAGGTGTGTTCTGGGTATAGGTGTAATAGGAAGACAGGTGTGTTCTGGGTAGAGGTGTCATAGGAAGACAGGTGTGTTCTGGGTAGAGGTGTCATAGGAAGACAGGTGTCATAGGAAGACAGGTGTCATAGGAAGACAGGTGTTATAGGAAGACAGGTGTGCGCTGGGTACAGGTGTCATAGGAAGACAGGTGTTTGCTGGGTACAGGTGTCATAGGAAGACAGGTGTCATAGGAAGACAGGTGTCATAGGAAGACAGGTGTGTTCTGGGTACAGGTGTCATATGAAGACAGGTGTGTTCTGGGTACAGGTGTCATAGGATAACAGGTGTGCGCTGGGTACAGGTGTCATAGGATAACAGGTGTCATAGGAAGACAGGTGTGCTCTGGGTACAGGTGTCATAGGAAGACAGGTGTGTTCTGGGTACATGTGTCATAGGAAGACAGGTGTCATAGGAAGACAGGTGTGCTCTGGGTACAGGTGTCATAGAAAGACAGGTGTGCGCTCTGTACAGGTGTCATAGGATAACAGGTGTCATAGGAAGACAGGTGTCATAGGAAGACAGGTGTGCTCTGGGTACAGGTGTCATAGGAAGACAGGTGTGCGCTGGGTACAGGTGTCATAGAACGGCAGGGGTGCGCTGGGTACAGGTGTCATAGGATAACAGGTGTCATAGGAAGACAGGTGTCATAGGAAGACGTGTGTTCTGGGTACAGGTATCATAGGAAGACAGGTGTGTTCTGGGTACAGGTATCATAGGAAGGCAGGTGTGTTCTGGGTACAGGTGTCATAGGAAGACAGGTGTGTTCTGGGTACAGGTGTCATAGGAAGACAGGTGTCATAGGAAGACAGGTGTGTTCTGGGTACAGGTGTCAAAGGAAGACAGGTGTCATAGGAAGACAGGTGTGTTCTGTGTACAGGTGTCATAGGAAGACAGGTGTGTTCTGGGTAGAGGTGTCATAGGAAGACAGGTGTGTTCTGGGTACAGGTGTCATAGGAAGACAGGTGTCATAGGAAGACAGGTGTGTTCTGGGTACAGGTGTCAAAGGAAGACAGGTGTCATAGGAAGACAGGTGTGTTCTGTGTACAGGTGTCATAGGAAGACAGGTGTGTTCTGTGTACAGGTGTCATAGGAAGACAGGTGTGTTCTGTGTACAGGTGTCATAGGAAGACAGGTGTGCTCTGGGTAGAGGTGTCATAGGAAGACAGGTGTGTTCTGGGTAGAGGTGTCATAGGAAGACAGGTGTGTTCTGGGTAGAGGTGTGATAGGACGACAGGTGTGTTCTGGGTAGAGGTGTCATAGGAAGACAGGTGTGTTCTGGGTAGAGGTGTGATAGGACGACAGGTGTGTTCTGGGTAGAGGTGTCATAGGAAGACAGGTGTGTTCTGGGTAGAGGTGTGATAGGAAGACAGGTTTGTTCTGGGTAGAGGTGTAATAGGAAGACAGGTGTGTTCTGGGTAGAGGTGTGATAGGAAGACAGGTGTGTTCTGGGTAGAGGTGTGATAGGAAGACAGGTGTGTTCTGGGTAGAGGTGTGATAGGAAGACAGGTGTGTTCTGGGTAGAGGTGTAATAGGAAGACAGGTGTGTTCTGGGTAGAGGTGTGATAGGAAGACAGGTGTGTTCTGGGTAGAGGTGTGATAGGAAGACAGGTTTGTTCTGGGTAGAGGTGTGATAGGAAGACAGGTGTGTTCTGGGTATAGGTGTAATAGGAAGACAGGTGTGTTCTGGGTAGAGGTGTGATAGGAAGACAGCTGTGTTGGCGATACAGTGGTGAGCTGCGTACATGTATTAGCTTTTAGCCATCTCCATGTTTCTGCTAAGTGACAGCTTCTTACAGGTAGCCAATAAGATAGATGAAATACGTTATAATAAGTCCTATAAGGCTTTTATAAATACTTTATAAGGCTTTTATAAGTACTTTACATGGCTTTTATAAATACTTTATAAGTATTTTATAAATTCTTTATAAGGCTTTTATAAATACTTTTTATGGCTTTTATTAGTACTTTATATGGCTTTTATAAATACTTTATATGCCTTTTTTAGTACTTTATATGGCTATAATTAATACTTTATATGGCTTTTTCTAGTACTTTATTTGGCTTTTCTTAGTACTTTGTCATGTTTTTATGTTGTGGAAAATGTAACACAATCAGTAGACTAAAGATAGGTCATTGTTTGCATACTCAGACACACACACACACACACACACACACACACACACACACACACACACACACACACACACACACACACATACACAGGTGGATTACACACACACACTGGCACATAACAAGGTGTTATTTCAGCTCTATTTCACCATGGCTCTTGTGGCAGCCTGACCTGACCTCATGCTAGAATCTTGAGGAGAAGGTCAATGTCGAACGTCGAGCCAGGCATTCTGATTACCAGCCCTCCTCTATACTTCCTGTGCAGCCCACATGCCCAGACCCACCCCTTCATTAGCAATGGGAATTCGGACAGGGAGAAAAAAAATAGGGGGCTTATTATTTATGCAGTCAATAGCAGGGCTTGTCTGCATTCATAATTGTTAGATTTTATAGGCCAGTCTTTAAACAAACATTGTCTATGGTAATGTGATGCCCTGACGGATGGGGAAAGGTTTTGTCTGTGAATATCATTTGGATAATTAAAAATGACAGATGAAATCACCCGCTGTCTTGACTCTCACTTTGTTCCCCGAGTGATGCCGAAGAGATGCTGATTGCTGTCAATCAGGGGCCTTGGGAGGATTGGGGAAACTCTGGCAGTCCTGAACCCTGACCCACGCTGTTGATCTGAAATAGATAGCAACCTTGCAATACCTGCAGAATTTAAACAGCCTCACTCTGCGCCGAGAGACAGGGCACCTTCCCTAAAGAGCCCCCTTAACCCCCTCCCTCACTTCTTCTCTCTCTTACTCTCTTTCTATCTCTCAATTCAATTCAAAGGGCTTTATTGGCATGGGAAACATATGTTTACATTTCCAAAGCAAGTGCAATAGTGTCTTTTTCTCTCTCTCTCTCTGGTGCTCTCCATCCTCCATCCCCAGGTGTGAGCTGCTGTTCAGCTTACATACCTTCACTCCTGATATGGCCCTTGAAGAGAGGAAGAGAGAGGAGAGAGAGAGGGAAGAGAGAGGAGAGAGAGAGGGAAGATAGGGGAGAGATGGGAAAGAGGGGAGAGGGGGGAGGAGAGAGGAGATAGAGGGGAGAGAGGAGGTAGAGGGGAGAGAGGAGAAAGGAGAGAGGAGAGAGAGGGGAGAACGGAGAGAGAGGAGAGAGAGAAAAGAGGAGAGAGAGGGGAGAGAGGAGAGAGGAGATAGAGAGGAGGTAGAGGGGAGAGAGGATAAAGGAGAGAGAGGGGAGAAAGGAGAGAGAGGAGAGAGAGAAAAGAGAGAGAGGGGAGAGAGGAGAGAGAGGGGAGAGAGGAGAGAGTAGAGAGGGGAGAGAGGAGAGAGGAGAGGGGGTAGAGGAGAGAGAGGGGCGAGAGGGGAGAAAGGAGAGAGAGGAGAGAGAGAAAATAGGAGAGAGAGGAGAGAGAAAGGAGAGAAGGGAGAGAGAAAGGGGAGAGAGGGGAAAGAGAGGAGAGAGGGGAGAGAGGAGAGAGAGAAAAGAGGAGAGAGGAGAGAGAGGAGAGAGAGAGGAGAGAGAAAGGAGAGAGAGTGGAAAGAGAGGAGAGAGAGGGGAGAGAGGAGAGAGGGGAAAGATGAGAGAGAGGGGAGAGGAGAGAGAAGAGATAAAGGAGTGCGAGTATACAAATGAAAACATCAATCTAATGGCCATTTACTACAGATCTCAGAACAGGTTACAATTCAGGGCTAGAATAACTTTCTCTTTTCTCAATTAAATTGCATTTGAACTAAATAAACTTGGTGGGTTAACTAGTTGTAAGTTAGATTCCATTTGATATAATTTATGTTTGTACTAACTTACTTTTGGATTCAGTCTTAAATTGTGTAGTTATTGTACATTTTGTTTTGTACATTCTGTTGCATTTATCAATTAATGTTTGAGGATGTTGTTGTGTTGACAGTGAGTGGATCATATCTGATGGTCCTTATTCCTCAGCGTTAGTATTTTTCTCACAGGGATCAGTGGCATAACACACCACACAACACTATTTGATCCTTTGAATGAGTTATTTTGCTTAGGGATTTCCAACAACAACAGTCAGACGCCAGTTTGGAGCAGAAAAATGTTTCTGTCGTGCGTTCCCAATCCCTTACAATGTCTGATCTCCCAACACACTGGAACGGGGAGAGAGAAACAAAAGAGGGAGAGAGAAACAAAAGAGGGAGAGAGAAACAAAGAAAAGAGGGAGAGAGAAACAAAGAGGGAGAGAGAAACAAAGAGGGAGAGAGAAACAAAGAGGGAGAGAGAAACAAAGAGGGAGAGAGAAAGAAAGAAAAGAGGGAGAGAGAAACAAAGAGGGAGAGAGAAAGAAAGAAAAGAGGGAGAGAGAAACAAAGAGGGAGAGAGAAAGAAAGAAAAGAGGGAGAGAGAAACAAAGAGGGAGAGAGAAAGAAAGAAAAGAGGGAGAAAGAAAGAATAGAGGGAGAGAAAGACAAAGGAATGAACAGCAGAATGAGAAGTCTGTGGCATTATATACCTATCTTCTTCCAAAAGAGGAGAGGGGAGGGAATGTTCAAAAGAGTGGAACTGAGACGACGGGACACACACACACACATAAATACATACACACACACACGAGAGGCTGTGAGGGAGGGAAGCTGTCTTCTAACAGAGCGTCTGACTTTCCAATGACAAGAGGGGAAATGTAAACCTCCATCTCCAAATACTGAGCCCAAATCCTTCCAGTAGGAAATGAATCCTCTCATTGCGCTGTTCTGTCTTTGTGTTGCCACTAAGGAATTGGATCCCATTGAATAATTTCATTATAACTTGTGGATTAATAGGAGGTTTTACTGTAAAGGAAACGGGAGGCTTTTCTTTTTTCAACCCCCTCCACCCTCCTCTCCTCCTGCTGCTGGGAAGCACAAATCAACCCCCTCCACCCTCCTCTCCTCCTGCTGTTGGGAAGCACAAATCAACAGCCTCCACCCTCCTCTCCTCCTGCTGCTGGGAAGCACAAATCAACAGCCTCCACCCTCCTCTCCTCCTGCTGCTGGGAAGCACAAATCAACAGCCTCCACCCTCCTCTCCTCCTGCTGCTGGGAAGCACAAATCAACAGCCTCCACCCTCCTCTCATCCTGCTGCTGGGAAGCACAAATCAACAGCCTCCACCCTCCTCTCCTCCTGCTGCTGGGAAGCACAAATCAACAGCCTCCACCCTCCTCTCCTCCTGCTGCTGGGAAGCACAAATCAACAGCCTCCACCCTCCTCTCCTCCTGCTGCTGGGAAGCACAAATCAACAGCCTCCACCCTCCTCTCCTCCTGCTGCTGGGAAACACAAATCAACAGCCTCCACCCTCCTCTCATCCTGCTGCTGGGAAGCACAAATCAACAGCCTCCACCCTCCTCTCCTCCTGCTGCTGGGAAGCACAAATCAACAGCCTCCACCCTCCTCTCCTCCTGCTGCTGGGAAGCACAAATCAACAGCCTCCAAATTACACCCACATTAATAACAATCCATGCTTTCTTCATCAGAAAATGTATATTTTTGTTTGATTTTCAGAGGTAAGCTTTATGTGCATTGTTACCAGGCTATGTGTATCATTTGATGCAGTACAGAGGATACTTGATGCTCCAAACAGTCGATATACAAAACACATAGCTAGATGAATTACAATATAAATGATGGTAGTTAATAGATGCACACCAGCAGGTATTACACCCTTGTAGGAGGCTGTCTGTGTAGTGCTGCCTGTGACTTCAGAGGCCTCTCTTTGACAGTCTTATTGATTATGAAACACTGTCAATCTGACGTTAATGGAATTAAGTGTGACTCTGAGGAGGCTTGTTAGAATTAAACACAATGTGTACATGAAGGAAGCATGAACTCTGGGACCAGCGCTCCTGATTGTACACTACAGCTTGGCTGATTAGAAAAGAGGGAATTGAATAGATTTTTTTTGTTTATTCAGACACAGCCTAATTTAGGTGTGAGTTAGTACAAATGCACCAACACATCAATCATTTTCAAGCAATGTGTTTTAGTGTAACAGTTGAAAAGGACATTATAAACCACGTGTTGACTTGTGTAGGATAATTCCTAATGTCTCTGTTATGGAAAAGGTGTACCATTGTTTGGCATTGAGTACCACAGAGCGTTTTTGTTGCGATTAATGCTTCCCCCCCCCAAACAAATGACCCTAACCCTCAGTGAGTCACTTCTCATAATTATACGCATCCAAGAGTGAAATTGCCGCTAATGAAATGGGAACGCCTCTGTAGTTTTGCTGCTTTGCACTTTGACTGGAGCAGTGCAGAGCGATATGGGCCAGGAGCCAATGCACTAAGCTGAGCAGGGAGAGGCAGGGGAGGGAGCAGCTGGCGATGTGGGCCCCTGGGGGCCCCAGGGAGGGAGAGAGGAGAGGGTGTACTGCTCTCCTGTCTACTGGGTGATTAGAGCACAGAAAAAGGAACTTCCAGCTCTCTGGGTGGATCTCAGAGTCCTCACTATCACTTTTCTTTGACATGTTTTGCAGCATTGAGTTGTTAGTTTTGTTAGTTTGAGTTTCATTCCCTTGAGTTTCCTAATATCACGTCCTGTCCCCCAATCAGACCTGGTTATATTTGCCACTGTAGTAAAGGGGTCTGTTACAGTAAGAAGAGCAAGTGTCTTAGTTTTGGTTGGTGCATGGGAGACTATGGAATTGTGCTTATGGGCTTGCAGCATTTGATTCATCTGCTTAGTTCTGCATCCCATCTGCACATTCTACCATACTGTTTTATAGCACCTTGAATTTGTCATCTAGGAATAGTTAACCATTCACATCTCCGTCTTGATCTGGCTGTAACGAGAGCCCCTACTGGTCATGGAACTAATGTTGGGTTTTATGGAAGCATGGCCTGCGCCAGAGGCACAGTAGCTGTCACTGCTTACAATACCCACAACACAGGCATGTTTTATCCTTGGGTTTTATTGACGCTCGCTGTTAATGGCATTTTATGTTTTCCCTCAAAAAACACTCCTCGTAAAGCTAGTCTGTCGGAGTGGAGCTGAGCGTCAAGCATCAGAGCAGTAAGCTGTGATTCAGACTACAGGTCTGCATGGTGTTAGCTGGCCTACCTTTCCTGCAGACAGTGGAGTTTTGACTCAGTGTAGTTTGGAGTTTACAGCTAATCTGGTGAGTTTAGATGTGACTGAGTTTACTGCTACCTCTCAGGCCTGAGATCATGATTCAATCACTGGTCCAGAACTGTCTTTACGTACTTCTGTGATGCTCCAGTGACTCAGAATGGCTATTTCTGTGTTGGTAAACCCCTGGTAGAGATAGTGGGTTATGACTGTCCACCATGCGACTAACTAGACTCTAGCTGCTAGAAGCTGAGGGAAATTAGTGGTTTCACATTCCGACCAACTGCAGAATTATTTTCCACAAACTATAGATTTTTTTTAAATATGCATGCTATAGAATATTTACTGTATGGTTGTTCTGAGCCAATTAAACCGTTATTTTACCATAAAGCGTTCTTTGATTGTTAACAAAGACAAATTGAATGGAGTTTTGCCAAGCTAGAAGTATCGTACTGTTAAAAGGAAGCTAAAGAGAAAGTGAGTTCTCCTAACAAGCTTTTTACCTCAGCAACATAATCTTAGTCTGCACAACTCCACCTCAGGTTGACTGGTAGACATTGTGTATTCATAAAACCTGTGTGTTGAGTGAAAGGAAAGTTAAATAAAATACCCTACACACTGTAGTCATAGGGGTCACGTCTGTGTTGATATGTTTTTGTGTGTGGGGATGCTTACCATTTAAATCACCCTCTCTCTCTCTCTCTCTCTCTCTCTCTCTCTCTCTCTCTCTCTCTCTCTCACTCTCTCTCTCAATCTCTCTCTCTCTCAATCTCTCTTTCACTCTCTCTTTTGTCCCTCTCTGTCTCTCATTCCTCTCTCTCTATGTCCTTCTCTCATCCTGTGTCTGTAGTGGCTGGGGTCTACAGTATGCAAAGCTTCCTTTTTTCCTCCCCTCGCTCACCCCCTTCTGACAGCCACTAATAATAACGCATGAAGACAGTCAGACAAAATGAAGACAAATGCAGTGCGCTGCCCCGGAATCATAATCCTCTCCCAGGCTTCAGTGAAAGAGATGTCCTAACTGTACCAGAATGTTCTTTATTATAGCTGCCCCCCTGACCCAGCTGGCCCACACGGTCTGCACCACGCTCCCCAAAGCCTTCCCCCTTCCCCTCCCGCCCCACTGCCCACTGCTACTTTAAAGCCCCCAGCCCTCCACGTCCTCCTCATCTTCCTGGGGAAATCCATAAAGGGGACATATGGAGGCTGTTGGTTAGCTAGAGGAGAGGAGTGGTGGGGAACAACGAGGGGAGAGAGGAGTACTGTACCATACAGATGGGTATTGTAAAATATTAATGAGGGGCATAGAAGATCTGAGGCAACATTTGGTACGAAACACCAAAGATGCAGGTGAGGAGGAGGACAACATACATGTCACAGACACACAGCCTACTGTCTCTCCACACCTGGAGCATTCAGATGAGCCCTGGCTGTCTGGTGTGGAGGTATTAACACCTAACACACAGGTGTAGGCATGGAGGAGTGGAGGTATTCATAAACATGCTGTGGCGTAAAATATATACTCTTTCTTCAACAGTGTTTTGAGAACATATATCCCATTTCTCATTTATTTCATTGTATTTCATTTAGTAACATAGTATCAAAACTAGTCACTCGTTTGAAACCTTTTTTCCACATTAAAATCATCAATTAACACAAAACAATTAAGAAAATGAAGTCTTCAAATATAGGCAGATATGATGAAGCACAGTAGAGACGTGTTGTTGATTATCCTTCCTCCTTGCAGGGCGAGACTAGACAATGCACTGATCTTCCTGTTGACACGGCAGAATCGCATTAATGGAACCAAGACTGTTTTGCATTTTAGCTAACCCTAACCATTTTCCTAACCTAATTATCCGAACCTGTCTTGTTAATTCTCCTAACCTGCTGCGAAAAGTCACTTCTGCTAGTTAAAACCGACAGACCTGCCCTGTGAGCTGTGAGTATCCACTTATGAAATACAGTGTTGACACGGCTCCCTCTACTGGCCAAACAGAAAACAAAACCCTTTGTTACACAACTGTCTTTCAGTAGTAGTAGCATCAGATCCCTTTGAACACAGTCTGATGAGCAAGCTCCCAGGCTGCATAGGGCTCAACTCAGCTCACCGCTCCCTCCTTCTGCTGACACTTAAACAAACCAAACATGCTCTTTCAAAGAGACCTCTCCTCACCAGCGAGCCTCCGAACAGATAGAGACCCTGTTTGATCCAGTCACCAGCACAGTGGACTTTTTTAACAGGAGGGGAAGTATCAGTCATTACAGCCCCATTTCCCACTTCAAGGGGAAGCAACCTCAGCAGGACTGTCTGTCAGGTGAGAGAGAGAAAGCCACGCTGTCAGATCATCTCTTTTTGCTATTTGGCAAAACCCCCATGTAATTCCTTAATGAAGATTCTGAGAGCAGATTGAAAAGCCACTAGGTGTAGCATAATATTATCTCAGCTCTAGGGGATCCTCTCCCTGCCTCAGTGACCCGGCAGCAGACAAGGATTTGGGCAAGGTGAGCCACCTTTCTGTTCTCCTCTGTAGAGAAATAGAACCATATACTACTGTATGTTTAAAGAAATACATTATAAACATATAAATTGAGAGAAATAGAACCGTATCAATTGTCCAAATTTCACTTGAGTTTGAGAATTTCATGTTGTTCTACAACATGTCAATGAATGTAAAAATGATTAGATGTATTAACACAAGAAATATTCTTATTTTTTCCCTTATTAGCATTAGCATAGTATGGATTAGCAGTCTGCTAGCTCACATCATCAAAGTCAATGAGGACATAGGCCTAGGAATTCATAAAGGCGTTGCGACTAGATATTTATAGTATTTATTAGATTTCTGTGGTTCTCTTGAATCCTACTGATTATTATAGACAAATGAATAGGTCACCACCTATTAACGACCAACAAAAAGACTACTGCAAAGTTTTTAATTAATTTGCTTAATCAATGGGCCAATTACTTTTTGGGGAGTGTTTTGAGAGAGTGTGTGGCACCAATAAAGCTTTGTAATTGATAAAGAAATGTGTAAATATATTTAGGTTTCTAGATTGTATTGATTGAATTGTCTTTTATGGACAGACAAAGTACTATTGACTCATTTATTGTGTGTTATGGTTTTTGAACTTATACTGTTGAAAAGCGATATCCCAAGTATAACTACAGTAAAGTACACACATTGATGGGAATCCGTGATGTCATTGGCCTCCCGCCTTGACTGAGGAACAATAGAGGAGCAATAGAGTACAAAAGAGGAATGAACCCCCCCACTTGTGCTATGTCATGACATACCTGGACGACCTATTAACATGTGTCTTTTGTTAAGTAACACAGGTGTTAACTGAGGTGGAAAGGAGATTGGAGTGACACTTTAATGGGGGCAATGTGCAGTTTTGGTCAAAAGCTGAGGGATGGGACTGGAATCATGTACTGTAACCACTCTTAAATGAATGGACTGATTCTGATTCTGATTCTGTGCTACAGATGCTATAACTGACCATCCATTATATCAATGATAGTTTTAACCTTATTTTGAGGCCATACAGTGTTTGTTTACATTTACATTGTTTACAAACATTGGAGTAAAACAACCTTACTGTATGTTTTTGATTCTGATGGGGTACGGCTACATTTATAAGTTATATTCTTCAAGAATCATTGGGCATATATCATTTATTTAAAAGTTAAAAAAAGTATGTAGCAATCACAGATTAATTAGGCCTAGTGTCTCGTCCTGACCAGTATAAGGGGTTATTTGTTATTGTAGTTTGGTCAGGACGTGGCAGGGGGGTGGGTGTTTCTTTAGAGTGTTTCGGGGTTTGTTGGGTTATGTTCTTGTTAGTCTATTTCTATGTTAGTTCTAGTATGTCTATTTCTATGTGGTGTTTGTTGGGTTGACCGTCAATTGGAAGCAGCTGCTCCTAGTTGCTTCTAATTGAAGGTCCTATTTAAGAGGGGTGTTTTTTCTATGGGATTTGTGGGTAGTTGTTCTTTGTATAGCTGTATGCCTTACAGGACTGTTAGTCGGCGGTGTTTTAAAAAAAATATATATGTGTGTTTTGTTTTGGTTTTCCTTCTTTCTGCCTAATAAAAAGAAGATGAGTATATACACTCCTGATGCATTTTGGTCTAATCCGTACGACAACCGTGACACCTAGATCAGACCTAACTGGGCTATATGCTATCACAGATTAATTAGGCCTAGATCAGACCTAACTGGGCTATATGCTATCACAGTGAAAATACTAGTAGATCTTTCAGGAAAAAATGAATGTCCTCTATGCCTTTTAAGAACTAGCACATATTGAATAGAGGGCATGAGCTATGTTTATGGAGTGAAAGCAGTAAATGGGGGAAAACACCTAATATAAATGCCACAGATGAGTCATAGAGCATGTATCAGACAGACAGATATGAACTGGACTGGACAGACAGAGACATCACACCTGCACACAGTGACAGCTCTGTGAAGGGGATTCCTCCTTGCCTCTATCCATACTAGCCTCTTTACAAGCATTTCGCTACACCCGTAATAACATCTGCTAAACACGTGCATGTGACCAATAACATTTGATTTGATTTGACCTCTGCCCAGAGCCTTAGGTTGTAGCCTGAATGGCACCCTATCCCCTATGTAGTGCACTACATTTGACTAGGGCCCACAAGACTCTGGTGAAACGAGGTGAACGTAGTGCACTGTGTGGGTAAAATGGTGTAATTTTGGACACATCCATGTATTTCTCTTTCTATGTCTCTACCTCTACCTAAAGGCTGTCTGAACTGAATATGCATGCTGTATTAGGGCCCTGTGTTTTTGCCCAATCATGTGACAAAGCAAGATTTTATCCTGTATTTTAAGCCTTATCCAGAATTGACAATTGCACCAAACATGAAAGCAATTGTCTGAGGATGGTGCTGGACCATCTGACATGAAAGGGAAATGGGACCGTTTGAAAGAAACAGGCTTAAAATCCAGGCATGTCAAACGATCGCGCTAAACACAGGGTCCTAATATAACACCAGAGTGGGAGTAGTGCACTAACTGCCAGGCAGCTTCCATAGCCCCAAAGACAATAAGGCAGCGGTAATGATATTACACCATTGTCAGAGGTTATTGATGCCGTTTCTATCAAAGGCAGATAAATTGGTAGGGAGCCGGCGGTTGGAAGGGTTTAGGAAGGTTAAACTAGAGAGATGCAGCTTCCATCTGGAAAGCATTAGCTAAAAAGATTTATTAGCGGGAGTGCCTCTGCATAATGTTGCATGGATGGAAGGGATGAAAATGGGCCCAGGGCAGGCTTCATCTCATCTCCATGGCGATGCATCCTGGATGCTAAGACACGCCCCCCACGACAGACTGCATCATGTGATATGCTCTGGTCTCGTTCCCTCGGCACCCCGCGCCAACAAACCAGCTTGGATGGAAGACACAGGCGTCTCGTTGCCTCGGCACTCCGCTCCAACAAACCAGCATGTATGGAAGAGACAGGCGTCTCGTTGCCTCGCACTCCGCGCCAACAAACCAGCATGTATGGAAGAGACAGGCGTCTCGTTGCCTCGCACTCCGCGCCAACAAACCAGCATGTATGGAAAAGACAGGCGTCTCGTTGCCTCGGCACTCCGCTCCAACAAACCAGCATGGATGGAAGAGACAGGCGTCTCGTTGCCTCGCACTCCGCGCCAACAAACCAGCATGGATGGAAGAGACAGGCGTCTCGTTGCCTCGCACTCCGCGCCAACAAACCAGCATGGATGGAAGAGACAGGCGTCTCGTTGCCTCGGCACTCCGCTCCAACAAACCAGCATGGATGGAAGAGACAGGCGTCTCGTTGCCTCGGCACTCCACGCCAACAAACCAGCATGGATGGAAGAGACAGGCGTCTCGTTGCCTCGGCACTCAGCGCCAACAAACCAGCATGGATGGAAGAGACAGGCGTCTCGTTGCCTCGGCACTCAGCGCCAACAAACCAGCATGGATGGAAGAGACAGGCGTCTCGTTGCCTCGGCACTCTGCGCCAACAAACCAGCATGGATGGAAGAGACAGGCGTCTCGTTGCCTCGGCATTCCGCTCCAACAAACCAGCATGGATGGAAGAGAGAGGCGTCTCGTTGCCTCGGCACCCGCGCCAACAAACCAGCATGGATGGCAGAGACAGGCGTCTCGTTGCCTCGGCACTCCACGCCAACAAACCAGCATGGATGGCAGAGACAGGCATCTCGTTGCCTCGGCACTCTGCGCCAACAAACCAGCATGGATGGCAGAGACAGGCATCTCGTTGCCTCGGCACTCCGCTCCAACAAACCAGCATGGATGGCAGAGACAGGCATCTCGTTGCCTCGGCACTCTGCGCCAACAAACCAGCATGGATGGCAGAGACAGGCATCTCGTTGCCTCGGCACTCCGCTCCAACAAACCAGCATGGATGGCAGAGACAGGCATCTCGTTGCCTCGGCACTCTGCGCCAACAAACCAGCATGGATGGCAGAGACAGGCATCTCGTTGCCTCGGCACTCTGCGCCAACAAACCAGCATGGATGGCAGAGACAGGCGTGTCGTTGCCTCGGCACTCCGCTCCAACAAACCAGCATGGATGGAAGACACAGGCGTCTCGTTGCCTCGGCACTCCACTCCAACAAACCAGCATGGATGGCAGAGACAGGCGTCTCGTTGCCTCGGCACTCTGCGCCAACAAACCAGCATGCATGGCAGAGACAGGCGTTTGACTAGAGGCCTAGCCCTAATTACAGTGTTATGGTAGCCTGCCAAATGATACGTTGATGGAAAAGTTACAGCAGTGTCTAAATTGCATCATTATGTTATGTTGAGGGTATCATGAGAAATACACCAAAAAAAGGATTACATTATGATGGCTTACTATTTAAGACTATCGCTAATCAGACTGGTATGATATGGTACTAGAATCAAAACACAAATGATCAGAATGATTGGACCTATACACAGTTGAAGTCAGAAGTTTACATACACCTTAGCCAAATACATTTAAACTCAGTTTTTCACAATTCCTGACATTTAATCCTAGTAAAAATTCCCTGTCTTAGGTCAGTTAGGATCACCACTTTATTTTAAGAATGAGAAATGTCAGAATAATAGTAGAGAGAATGATTTATTTCAGCTTTCATTTCTTTCATCACATTCCCAGTGGGTCAGAAGTTTACATACACTCAATTAGTATGTGTTAGCATTGCCTTTAAATTGTTTAAATTGGGTCGAACGTTTCGGGTAGCCTTCCACAAGCTTCCCAAAATAAGTTGGGTGAATTTTCGCCCATTCCTCCTGACAGAGCTGGTGTAACTGAGTTAGGTTTGTAGGCCTCCTTGCTCGCACACGCTTTTTCAGTTCTGCCCACAAATTTTCTATAGGATTGAGGTCAGGGCTTTGTGATGGCCACTCCAATACCTTGACTTTGTTGTCCTTAAGCCATTTTGCCACAACTTTAGAAGTATGCTTGGGGTCATTGTCCATTTGGAAGACCCATTTGCGACCAAGCTTTAACTTCCTGACTGATGTCTTGAGATGTTGCTTCAATATATCCACATAATTTTCCTACCTCATGATGCCATCTATTTTGTGAAGTGCACCAGTCCCTCCTCCAGGAAATCACCCCCACAACATGATGCTGCCACCGCCGTGCTTCACGGTTGGGATGGTGTTCTTCGACTTGCAAGCCTCCCCCTTTTTCCTCCAAACATAACGATGGTCATTATGGCCATACAGTTCTATTTTTGTTTCATCAGACCAGAGGACATTTCTCCAAAAGTACAATCTTAGTCCCCATGTGCAGTTGCAAACCGTAGTCTGGCTTTTTTATGGCGGTTTTGGATCAGTGGCTTCTTCCTTGCTGAGCGGCCTTTCAGGTTATGTCGATATAGGACTTGTTTTATTGTGGATATAGATACTTTTGTACCTGTTTCCTCCAGCATCTTCACAAGGTCCTTTGCTGTTATTCCGTGATTGATTTGCATTTTTTGCACCAAAGTACGTTCATCTCTAGGAGACAGAATGCGTCTCCTTCTTGAGTGGTATGACGGCTGCATGGTCCCATGGTGTTTATACTTGCGCACTATTGTTTGTACAGATGAACAGGCTACCTTCAGCTGTTTGGAAATTGCTCCCAAGGATGAACAAGTCTTGTGGAGGTCTACAATTTTTTTCTGAGGTCTTGGCTGATTTCTTTGGATTTTCCCATGATGTCAAGCAAAGACGCACTAAGTTTGAAGGTATCCCTTGAAATACATCCACATGTACACCTCCAATTGACTCAAATGATGTCAATTAGCCTATCAGAAGCTTCTAAAGCCATACCATCATTTTCTGGAATTTTCCAAGCTGTTTAAAGGCACAGTCAACTTAGTGTATGTAAACTTCTGACCCACTGGAATTGTGACACAGTGAATTGTAAGTGAAATAATCTGTCTGTAAACAATGCACAAAGTAGATGTCCTAACCGACTTGCCAAAACTATAGTTTGTTAACAAGACATTTGTGGAGTGGTTCTAAAACAAGTTTTAATGACTCCAACCGAAGTGTATGTAAACTTCCGACCTCACCCGTACATAGGTGCATTCGTAAAGAATTCAGACCCCTTGACTTTTTCCACATTTTGTTACGTTGCAGCCTTATTCTAAAGTGTATTGAATATTTGTTTCTTCTCATCATTCTACACATGATGACAAAGCAAAAACAGGTTCATATTTTTGCAAATATTTAAAAACTTAAAACAGAAATTCCTTATTTATATAAGTATTCAGACCCTTTGCTATGATACTCGAAATTGAGCTCTGGTGCATCATGTTTCCATTGATCATCCTTGAGATGTTTCTATAACTTGATTGTAATCCACCTGGAGTAAATTCAGTTGATTAGACTTGATTTGGAAAGGCACACACCTGTCTATATAAGATCCCACAGTTGACAGGGCATGTCAGAGCAAAAACCAAGCCATGAGGTCGAAGGAATTGTCCGTAGCACTCCGAGACAGGATTGTGTCGAGGCACAGATCTGGCAAAGGTTACCCATACATTTCTGCTGCATTGAAAGTCCCCAAGAACACAGTGGCCTCTATCATTCTTAAATGGAAGAAGTTTGGAACCACCAAGACTCTTCCTTCAGCTGGCCGCCTGGCCAAACTGAGCAATCTGTGGAGAAGGGCCTTGGTCAGGGAGGTGACCAAGAACCCGATGGTCACTCTGACAGAGCTCCATTCTTCCTCAGTGGAGATGGGAGAACTTTCTAGAAGGTCAACCATCTTTGCAGCACTCCACCAATCAAGCCTTTATGGTAGAGTGGCCAGACAGAATCCACTCCTCAGTAAAAGGCACATGACAGCCCGCTTGGAGTTTGCCAAAAGGCACCTGTAGGGCTTTCAGACCATGAGGAACAAGATTTTATGGTCTGATGAAACCCTTTGGCCTGAATGCCAGGCATCATGTCTGGAGGAAACCTGGCACCATCCCTATGGTGAAGCATGGCATCATGCTGTGGGAATGTTTTTCAGTGGCAGGGACTGGGAGACCAGTCAGGATCGAGGGAAAGATTAACGAAGCAAAGTACAGAGAGTTCCTTGATGAAAACCTGCTCCAGAGAGCTCGGGACCTCAGCCTGTGACGAAGGATCACCTTCCAACAGGACAACAACCCTAAGCACACAACCAAGACTTCAGGACGAGTCTTTGAATGTCCTTGAGTGGCCCAGCTAGAGCCCCCACTTGAACCCGATTAAACATATCACGAGAAACCTGAAAATAGCTGTGCAGCAACGCTCCCCATCCAATCTGACAGAGCTTGAGAGCAGCTGCAGAGAAGAATTGGAGAAACTCCCCAAATACAGGTGTGCCAAGCTTGTAGCGTCATACCCAAGAAGACTTGAGGCTGTAATCGCTGCCCAAGGTGCTTAAACAAAGTATTGAGTAAAGAGTCTGAATAGTTATGTAAATGTATTATTTCTTCTTTTTATTTGTAATGCATTTGCTAACATTTCTAAAAACCTGTTTTTGCTTCATCATTATGGGGTATTGTGTGTAGATTAATGAGTAAAAAAAACAAATGAATCAATTTTAGAATAAGGCTGTAACGTAACAAATTGTGGAAAAAGTCAAGGGGTCTGAATACTTTGTGAAGAACTTGACTGGCCTGCACAAAGCCTTGACCTCAACCCCATCGAACAGGTTTGGGATGAATTGGAACGTTGACTGTGAGCCAGGCTTAATCGCCCAACAACAGTGCCCGACCTCACTAATGCTCCTGTGGCTGAATGGAATCAAGTCCCCGCAGCAATGTTCCAACATCTAGTGGAAAGCTTTCCCAGATGAGTGGAGGCTGTTATAGCAGCAAAGGGTGGACCAACTCCATATTAATGCCCATGATTTGGGAAGGAGATGTTCGACGAACAGGTGTCCATATACTTTTGGACATGTAGTGTGTACGAGACAATTTGATTAAATATATTTAAGATTTCTTTGTTTTCTGAAGTTGGAGCTACGTTTGGGCCAACTACATTTAGTTCAGGTAACACTTAGACCGAAAAGTTGAGTAAACAAAAAAAAAGTCACAACACAACTGATTGGCTCAAATGCATTAATAAGGAAAGAAATTCCACAAATTAACAGCTGTTAATTGAAATGCATTCCAGGTGACTACCTCATTAAGCTGGTTGAGAGAATTCCAAGACTGTGCAAAGCTGTCATCAAGGCAAAGGGTGGCTACTTTGAAGAATCTCAAATATAAAATATAATTTGATTTGTTTAACACTTTTTTGGTTACTACATGATTCCATCCATATGTGTTATTTCATAGTTTTGATATCTTCACTATTATTCTACAATGTAGAAAATACAAAAAAAATAAAGAAAAACCGTGGAATGAGTAGGTGTGTCCAAACTTTTGACTGGTACTGTATATATATATACACTGAGCCAAAATATTAACGTAACACTTAAAGTGTTGGTCACATGTTTCATGAGCTGAAATAAAAAATCCCTGAAGTTTTCCATATGCACAAAAAGCTTGTTTCTCTCAAATTGTGTGCACAAATTTGTTCATATCACTGTTAGTGAGCATTTCTCATTTGCAAAGATAATCCATCCACCTGACAGGTGTGGCATATCAAAAATATGATTAAACAGCATGATCATTACACATGTGCACCTTGTCCTGGGGACAATAAAAAGCCACTTTAAAATGTGCAGTTTTGTCAATGCCACAGATGTCTCACGTTTTGAAGGAGCATGCGATTTGCCTACTGACTGCAGGAATGTCCATCAGAGCTGTTGCCAGAGAATTTAATGTTCATTTCACTACCGTAAGCTGCCTCTAACGTCATTTTAAAGAATTTGGCAGTATGTCCAAATGGCCTCACATCCGCAGACCATGTGTAACCAAGCCAGCCCAGAACCTCCACATCCGTTTTTTTTCACCTTTGGGAACGTCTGAAGCTGGGTGCTGAGGAGTATTTCTGTCTGTAATAAAGCCCTTTTGTGGGGAAAAAATTATTCTGATTGGCTGGACCTGGCTCCCCAGTGGGTGGGCTTATGCCCTCCCAGGCTCCCCCATGGCTGCACCCCTACCCAGTCATGTGAAATCCATAGATTAATTGATTGATTTCTTTATATGAACTGGAACTTGGTAAAATCTTTGAAATTGTTGCATGTTGCGTTTATATTTTTGTTC
The DNA here is from genome assembly GCF_965601325.2 of Salmo salar. Taxonomy (NCBI): domain Eukaryota; kingdom Metazoa; phylum Chordata; class Actinopteri; order Salmoniformes; family Salmonidae; genus Salmo; species Salmo salar. The sequence continues at coordinate 33,932,504 of NC_138299.1, forward strand.
AGTATATATATATTTTTATGAAAAAGAGAAAGAGAATACCTAGTCAGTTGCACAACTGAATATATTCAACCGAAATGTGTCTTCAGCATTTAACCCAACCCATCTGAATGAACTTGAATTTCTTTATCAGTTTTGTCAGATATTCTTTGTTAATTTAGTCAGGTATTATTTATGGGGGGTGTTATTGTGTCTGAGAATTGTCTTGGACGCAAATTAAGTATTTGCCCTAAATCCCAACATTTACATATATAATCTATTTTGAGTAGTATGCAGTTTATCTGTAATCGTCATTCTGATGTTTTCATTTTCTTCTCCCTTGTTAGAAAGAACCTAACTACACAGCACATATTGATTCAGATATGTGTTTAGAGTACCTCTAGTCTTCACTTTTCTTAAACAAAGCAAATGAAGTAACTGAAAACACATGCAAATTAGGACGTCTTTCCCAAACTATTTCCCCTATGGATAAGCATAACGTAATGGAAATCTATGTTCTCTTTTCTCCGACACGCAAACAGAATAACAATCGCATTGAATATTAGGCTTAAAATAATAATTAATTAGGTAAAGAATTGACAGTCCCAACAGAGTCAGAGAGGCAATTTCTCTGCGCTGCACTTTAAACTACTTTTTAATTGTGCTACAAGTTTGAACTGTGAGTTTGAAGAACAGTGAAATTCACATACTACAGAAATGAGCATTTGTGGGTAGCTGGGCCCAAAGGATGGCTAAATAAGAAAAACACAAAATACAGTAATGACTCACACTGTGCTATTATTATTCAACCTCTGCGTGAGGCTGGGATGAACACACATTACTGACTTAAAAGCCATTTATTTGCATTCATGAACATGCTTGAAAAACTATTTTATACATTGAGTAATTCTCTATGTGTGAGTATGGGGCATAATAATTTGCTGGTAGAACACATCACATTTACATTTTAGTAATTTAGCAGACAATCTTATCCAGAGCTACTTACAGTAAATGCATTTATCTAGCTTAGGTGAGACAACCACATATTACAGTCATAGTAAGTAAATTTTTTCTCACATGCAATCAGTTTGATGTAAACACATTTATTTTTTTCTCTTGATGATTTAAAATTAACTTGGAAAACTATTTAAAAAGAGCAAAGGACTCCATTAAAGAGGAATTTTAACAAACTCCTGACTGTATAATCTATCATCCTGAACCTTTACAAAACCTTTCTATTTAAAATGGAAGAGAGAGACAACAGTGTTACTGCAGGTCCCTATTAAACATTTAAGTCACATAGAAAACATGTGAATCCTGTCAGATTTTTTCTGTGTGACACTCAGCATCAATTACCCAGTGCTAAGCTGACCCCCAGATTGACATATGTAGACGAGAGAAAGGTGATTTAATTGCTGCTTAATTATGATAGGAGCGAGGGATGGCTGGAGGGGTGCATGGAGGGATGCAGGGCCACGAGGGAGAGAGAGAAGTGCAGACAGACAGACTTCCTCCACCTCCTCCTGTACATCTCTCTGGGACTGAAGGAAGCACTGTAGCCGCACTACCATTTCCACCTGCTCAGCACTTTGAGACTAGCAATACCCCATAATCACCTTCCAACTCAAAAGTCTGTTGTTGTTGTTGTTGTTGTTGTTTATCTACTCTATATCCACCATCCAGGTCTAAGAAATGACCACTGGGTGCTTTGGAATACTGCAAGTGAGAATTTTCTAGTCAAGTGTTTCTCAACCTTGGGTCCATGGACCAGCATTGGTCCCTGATAGCACTGTAGTATCCCGGCAGATTGAACACATTGTGGTTTCAGAGGTACACAGTAGCCTACTGAAGACCATGAACAAGGTGCCATTGGTTTTGCACAGTAGTACTACTAATGCTCTGTTCAAATCGTTAATTGATATTTTGTGCTTGTCAGGGCCTGTACATAGCCCATCTATAATTTAGCCCAAACAACTACCGCTTCCCATACTGTATTTATTTATTTATTTATTTATTTTGCTCCTTTGCACCCCATTATTTCTATTTCAACTTTGCACTTTCTTCCACTACAAATCTACCATTCCAGTGTTTTACTTGCTATATTGTATTTACTTTGCCACCATGGCCTTTTTTGCCTTTACCTCCCTTATCTCACCTCATTTGCTCACATTGTATATAGACTTACTTTTCTACTGTATTATTAACTGTATGTTTGTTTTACTCCATGTGTGTAACTCTGTGTTGTTGTATGTGTCAAACTGCTTTGCTTTATCTTGGCCAGGTCGCAATTGTAAATGAGAACTTGTTCTCAACTTGCCTATCTGGTTAAATAAAGGTGAAATATATAAATAAAATAAAGTGCTGACGTAGAGGTGCCCCTTGTGGCCAAAAACAATACATTTTTATTCAGTTGTTACTGAAGCACTATTAATAGCCTACAGTTTAATTAATCCCTAAATTAACAGTTATTTGTGAACAGTTACTTTGTTGTAAAGGGGAGTGGCTGGCGGCGGTTTGTTTGGGGGAAAGGATGGACATGTAATATGTCATTTCCTGCTGCAGAGGAGCTTGGTACAAAGCGCCTGGCTCTCACTTGGGAATTGAAGTGATATTGAGCTCCAGCAATAAATGTTGGAGGGGGATTATGACCTCTTGTGCTGAAGCACCATTGCTAAATGGGAACTGGTGTTTTCCTTCATGTACTGTACTCTCTACTTTACTGTACAACACTTGTCCATGTCCAGTTTTTTCTGTCATTGACAGTTTGCCTATTCATGGGTGGGACTGAGGCATGGTAGTCAGTACTATTTTGAACAACCTTTTAAGCAGTAGGATAATTTGTTTGCTTTTCAATACACATGTCTTATTGTGAAAACCCATACACTAATTAACAATCTACTTGTGGTGAATTAAATGTGTTTATTTCTGTTTACACAAGTGCATGTTTGCCTGATTGTGGGTGTTGTGGTATGAATGTGTGTGTGTGTGTGTGTGTGTGTGTGTGTGTGTGTGTGTGTGTGTGTGTGTGTGTGTGTGTGTGTGTGTGTGTGTGTGTGTGTGTGTGTGTGTGTGTGTGTGTGTGTGTGTGTGTGTGTGTGTGGATTTGGTAATGTGCGAGGCAGGCATCAGCAGTGGGTTAGGGAGGGTGTTATTTCAGCATGTACAGCCGGGCGGGTGGGCTGTAGGCTGAGGGCTCTCTCCTCTCTCTCTGGCTTGTACAGCCGGGCTGGTGGGCTGTGGGCTGAGGGCTCTCTCCTCTCTCTCTGGCTTGTACAGCCGGGCTGGTGGGCTGTAGGCTGAGGGCTCTCTCCTCTCTCTCTGGCTTGTACAGCCGGGCTGGTGGGCTGTGGGCTGAGGGCTCTCTCCTCTCTCTCTGGCTTGTACAGCCGGGCTGGTGGGCTGTAGGCTGAGGGCTCTCTCCTCTCTCTCTGGCTTGTACAGCCGGGCTGGTGGGCTGTAGGCTGAGGGCTCTCTCCTCTCTCTCTCTCTCTCTCTCTGGCACAGACAGAGATATTGACATCTTGGCATTTGGTCCGGTCTGACTCCCCTCCCCTGGGGGCCTGCTTCCTCCCATCACAACCGTTTATTGATTGGTTAATTTGATAGTTCTATCACCAATCAGCTTGTGTCTGACCTTTTGCCTTGGCAATGATGGCAGAGCCCTCATTTCTTCATCGCGGGGCCCACCATACATTAACCTTTGTAGGGAGAATGTCAGCACAGCCCTTGATCTTAACCTGTCACTACATGTGTTATAAGTACGAGTCACCTTCCCCCTTAACTTCTAGTGGGGAGGCCTCTCCCATCGTCCTAGCCTCAATGACTGGGTCTAGTCTAATACAGATGTAGATGAACACTTTTAACATGGATTTACTGGGTTTGGTCTAATACAGATGTAGATGAACACTTTTAACATGGATTTACTGGGTTTGGTCTAATACAGATGTAGATGAACACTTTTAACATGGATTTACTGGGTTTAGTTTAACATGGATATAGATGTACTGTAGAAACCTCTTTATTGTACTTGTGAGGAGATTAATGCAGCTGTAATGTATGAATTATATGAAGTATTGCATTCATATATACATTTAGATCACCCATCATATAGATTATGATAGAACGATCAACATTTATTTATTTTCATGATCCCACTATTACTACCCGTTACAACACAAATAAGTAATGAAATGTCAAGGCATTTTTTGTCTTTCATTACTGTGATGCAGATTGGAATGGATATTGAATATCAACACAGTTAGAAAAAATATGTGAATATTTGAATGTGAATATATCAGTAATGGTAGTCGGTGGAAACCAGACATTTATAATCATGTAGTCCCATATATGCTTATCTTAGGGGTGACAAGGTGGTGTTTTGGTTTCATATTTCCCACCAGGGCGGAGGCACATCTTCTCTGTCAGCTTTTACTGTTGTTCTTATGGGCTGATGATGTCTGGATGTACAATTATTACTGTTCCTTTAAACTTGAGGTGTTAATCACTGTACTGTGCCTTTAAACCTTAGGAGGAGTCATAAAGGTTCCATATGTTCCAAACAGGAAACAGCACCACAGTTCCACCAATAAACACTATCAACACATTAAAGTTGATGTTTTCTCATTCTGGGTTTGTTATCACAAACTAACACTACATCTAAACTGTTAAGAATTGATGTATAGAATGCTTGATGAGGATCTGGTTAAACTCATTTGACTGTGTGTCCTTCCAGTCTGTCTGTGGTATAAGAGGTGTTTATTAGCATGTAGGTTCATTATGCCCTCCTCTCTCTCTCTCTCTCTCTCTCTCTTATATTTCCTGTTTTTGTTCCTGCGGTTGAAAGTCCCCATGCTGGTATCCTTCTCTACTGGGATCACAGACAAACCAGTGTTCTAGTCTCTGAAGACAAAACCACTGATAATATGTTAATATATGAAAGAGATCATAGAGAGGGGATGGTGTCTGGTGGTTATCAAGCAGGAACTTCTTTAACATCCTAAACAGTTGATCTAGAGAGGGGATTATGTCTGGTGGTTATCAAGCAGGAACTTCTTTAACATCCTAAACAGTTTGTTTGTCTCAAATGGCACCATATTCCCTACATAGTGCACTACTTTTGCCCTGGTCCAAAGAAGTGCACTCTAAAAGGAATAGGGTGCCATTTAGGACACAGAGGGTGGCTAAAGAGCCAGAGGTATTTGGTATTTAACCCATGTCAGACCGGAGAAGGTCTGAGGGGCACAAAAAAATGACAAGTTCAAGACTTCTTCCTTAAGGATGTGTCAAGGGCAATCCTGCAGACAAAAGACCGATGTCTCCTTTAAGCATGAAACACATCAAGAATCTCACTGCTGATAGACTGCCGATAGGTACTTATCTCAGTAGGAGGCCGTTCCTTCTCTTGCTAGAACAAAAGCGGTACCTGCTGCGTGCCGACCCGATAGAGACGAAACTACTGATTGTAGTTCGCAATGCTCGTCAGTGGCCAACAACTTGACTTTGAGCCAATCAGAGAGCATGGACCCCCACGTGTGGGAACCAACAACAACAAAAAGAAAAAAGACGGCATTTTCTGCGTACATCCACAGATGAGCCAGTCACACTTCATGTGCAATTAAGGCCATGGGATGGTAACTAGCTAAGTGCACAGATGCAGTGCACACAACACTAAATACTTCCTCTAAGCTAGCTAACCACTGTAGCTAGTATTGATATTACAATTAAATCACACTGAATTAGCTAGTTTCCATGAAACAGCTGCCTATGTTAGCTGCTGAGTTAGTGCAGTGTCTTTAGCTAGCTACACAAAAGAGATTGACTGCCGACACTCTGTTCAGAGGTGCTACCGGTGTGTCTGAGCTTTTAGTTGCCACGACGATAAGGATCTCAGCAGCAGCAGCAGCACAATACAGCGCCATGAACCGAACCAATTCCCCTTTCTTCTCCAAGATCCCCGCATTCCATCCCTCCATTCAGCCTAATGTGGCTGCAGTGATTTAACAAAATATGGGACTTGGCCGATTGCTTATCTTAGCCTTGGGGGCATAGCAGCACTATAACACTGGCGTTGAGTGATAGGCTTTATGTGAGAGAGAAGGGGAGAGGGGAGGCAGGGAGCACGGTAGTGGGCCAGGCCGCCTGGCTCAGTGAAAAGTCATTGTATTAGCAGGAATATATGACTTGTTGGAGGGATTAATGCACATTTCATCCTCTCTCTTGCCCATATCAGGGTAAAGTTCCCCAGACAAAACTTTTGCTGAATCTTAAGTTCTCTACAAAGAAAAATAGTTATTCTCTATTGATTCTCTGTGGCCTCTCTCCCTCCACCAAGCCTGGCCCCCTCCCCCCCTCCTCTAGCCCTCCTCCCTCCTCCACCCCTGCCCCCTTCAGAAGAGTCTACACCACTGTGAACACTTCCCATTTCAATTCTTTTTGCGTCTGATATCCTATGGATGTATTGTAAGTAAGTGGCTCATTTTTTACTGTGGTATACAAAGGACTTGTCAATGTAGTCTCCAGCGGTGGCCACATTTGTTACCGACATATAGGAGGGGAATGCTGGAATCCAATAAATAAATCAACACGCTTGTCTAGCGCTAGCAGGGGAACAGAGCCGCTTGACAAAAACACAACCTTTTTTTCTCTTTAAATGGTAACACCACAGGGTTGTAGAGTGAATGAGATAAGCATATGAATTAATTCATTCACGTTTCTATCTTTATCCCCCTCGTCTTCCCCCCTTCATGCTTCCTATTTCTTTCGTTGTTTTATATATATATAGATGAAGAGCTAAGTAAAGTAAATGCATGTTATAGTTAAGCTACACATAGTCATATTTTATGTGTGACATTTTAACAAGTATCAATGTTTTTGGATTGATGATGATAGACAGTAGCTAAGTGTTTTATAAATGTAATGTCGTACTACACATTTGTTTAAATGTACCAAATAAACCGCGCGCGCGCGCGCGCGTCGCTGTCTGTCTGTCTGTCTGTCTGTCTGTCTGTCTGTCTGCGTCTGTCTGTCTGTCTGTCTGTCTGTCTGTCTGTCTGTCTGGCTGTCTGTCTGTCTGGCTGGCTGGCTGGCTGGCTGGCTGGCTGTCTGGCTAACTGGCTGGCTGGCTGGCTCTCTGTCTGGCTGGCTGTCTGTCTGGCTAACTGGCTGGCTGGCTGGCTGGAAATGAGTCTACAGTTTCTGGTTGTATGATACACAACATATTTCATATTAAGTGCCATTGCACTACAGTACTTACAATATCCTAAAGGTCACTAAAAGCATTGAAGGATGAAATGTACTATTTTGGTGTAGTCTTTTGATCCACATTGTATTATTCTTGAACACAGCATATTGATTTATATTGATTAACACATATGTCAAATTGGATTGAATATTATTTCATTGGACGCAATATTCTGATGCTGCCGCAGACTGCTTTTACACAATTTAGTATGTTTAAATATTACAAAGCATTCCATTATAAAAACCGGAGACAAAAGATGCAGTCCTGGGACTGTCACAGAGAACAAAAAAATTTACAATCAAAATTACAATTACCTGCAGAATTTTCAGGGTAAACAGATCAGCAATCTCATAACAAACACAGGCTAGTTTGCATTCTAAAATGAATACAGTTAGATCCAAAGCAATTTCCTTTTATTTATCTTAGCCGCCATGCATAAATAAAGCAAGGGCATTGAAGCAATTAGCATAATTAGACTGTGGTGGTCAGGTCCTATGTGATTTCATAATGCTCCCTCTCCTCTCTCTCACCCAGGCACGTGCGTGTGTCTATGTGTGTTTGTGTGTATGTGTGTGTGTGTGAGTGTGTGTGTGTGTACTCCCTCCACTGTACGCTCCATATTTATAATGGGAGTATTTGGAGCCGTGTTGGTGGGCTCTGGCCATTCGTTTTTTTCTGATTTGCATGCTGTCAGTTTGAAGGTCCTCAGCACCAGTAATACCATCTAATTGAGTGCTCTCTACGGTAAACTTTGTCCTTGGTTGTCTGCAACAAACTGTGGCATCTGATGTAACTCTGTGACTTTTCCTGCATTAATATGCATAATAAAGCACTAGGCAATAACAAACAATAACCAAATCCCTGATTGAGGTGAACTGGTTTACTTCAGCTTTAGTCCTGACCATATAAACATCCTTAACCTCTCAGACTATTGTGTAAAACCCTATTCTCCTCCTAGTCCTCTCCACACTGTGTTCAGTTCTGTGTCTGACATAAAGCTAAACTGTATCTCTCTCCTCTCTCTCACACTCTCTCTCTCTCTCTCTCTCTCTCTCTCTCTCTCTCTCTCTCTCTCTCTCTCTCTCTCTCTCTCAATTCAATTCAATTCAATTCAATTCAATTCAATTCAATGGGCTTTATTTGCATGGGAAACATATGTTTACATTGCCAAAGCAAAAATAATAGACTATAAACCAAAGGGAAATAAACAAGGGAAACGTTATTAAACATTACACTCACAAAAGTTTTAAAAGAAAATAGACTTTTCAAATGTTACATTATTGGCTATGTACAGTGTTGTAACGATGTGCAAGTAGAACAGATAAATATAGGTTGTATTTACAATGTTGTTTGTGCTCCACTGGTTGCCCTTTTGTCACAGCATTGCTGCTGTGATTGCACACTGTGGTATTTGGCCTAACAGTTCTGGTAGTTTATCAATGTTTGATTTGTTTTCAGTTTCCACCTTATTTTGTGAGCCTGTCTAGCCTATCTTCGAGAGAGCCAGGTCTGGCTATGGCGGCCTCTCTCAATAGCAAGGCTATGCTCACTGAGTCTGTACATAGTCAAGGATTTTCTTTCTTTCTCTCTTACTCTCTCTCTCAACATGGGCTTCTACAGGTACCTGCCAAAATAAAGGAAACACCAACAAAGTGTTTTAATAGGGCGTTGGGCCACCACGAGGCAGAACAGCTTCAATGCACCTTGGCATAGATTCTACAAGTGTTTGGAACTCTATTGGAGGGATGCAACACCATTCTTCCACGGGAAATTCCATCATTTGTTGTTTTGTTGATGGTGGTGGAAAAGGTTGTCTCAGGCACTGCTCCCGAATCTCCCATAAATGTTCAATTTGGTTGAGATCTGGACACACACACACACACACACACACACACACACACACACACACACACACACACACACACACACACACACACACACACACACACACACACACACACACACACTTTAAAGGTGCTACACCTAGCATTTCTCAGAATTTCTCCCTTATGTGGAAGCTAGGTGAATTGCAACAGCACTAGGTTGCATTCAAAACAAATCTCCCATCCTCCCCTGCATCCCATTTCCCCGTAACATGGCGGAGACTCGCGCTTGAGCCTTTTACTTTCATTTTTTGTCCACCAGCTTCAAACAGCTGTAAAAACGATTTTTTTGTGTTAAAAGAAAAGCTATTTCACACTAGATTTCCACTAGATAACACAGCCACAAAGTCAAAACAGCCTTCCCATTTTGACAGCAGATGCCGCACCGGCAGGAGAGATCAATAAGCGAATATCACAGCCAATCACATCACTAGCCCTAGCCAGTAAATAATACTTTGGAAAACTATAATTCTACTATTAATACAGATATATTATGGCCTTTTAAAAAAAAAAAAAATGTTCTTCGAAACAACCAAAATATGACACTATATGTAAGCACCTTTAAACCCTCTACGCTCCTTTGAGACCCCTCTTTCAAAGTCAATGAGATCTCTTCTTCTAGCCAAGGTAGCCAAAACAATAGACAACTGGGGATTTTAAACATCACCATAAGCATGATAGGATGTTAATTGCTTAATTAACTCGTTAACTACAACCGTGTGTAAATGTATCCCTCATTTACTCAAGTGTTTCCTTTATTTTGACATTTACCTGGAAACGAAAGCAGCTCGAACAGCAGTGATAGACTAGATAGCCTGATGTCTTCTATACCGCTTGGATACATGAGGTCAGTAAATACCGTCTGGATTTGAATGATTTGTCGCTCTCTGTCGCACAGAAACATCTTCTTTTGATAATTCATATTTCTGCAACATCCTGCAGGGTACTGGGTGTTCCAGGTGTTGTAACCTAAAGTTAAGCCTTCTCCACTCTTATCTCTTTGGTTGATGTGTTCCAAATGACACCCTATTCCCTATATTGTGCACTACTTTTAACTAGAGGCTTATGGGCACTATGTAGGGAATAGGGTGACATTTGGGATGCAGACTCTGTCTGTCTGCAGCCAGCCAGCACTGTGGGTCGGCTCTCTCTGTTTGTTTTTGTCAACATTGTATCACTTTATTAAACCTGTGTTTCATAAAGTGATAAGCAGTCAAATTATAATTAATCCTCTTATGGTTGAAGCTTAAACCTGGCCTTCTAGGCAGAGTTGTAAAGAAAAAGCCATATCTCAGACTGGCCAATAAAAAGAAAAGATTAAGATGGGCAAAAGAACACAAACACTGGACAGAGGAACTCTTCCTAGAAGGCCAGCATCCCAGAGTCGCCTATTCACTGAGACTCTTCGTTGAGACTGGTGTTTTGCAGGTACTATTTAAGGAAGCTGCCAGTTGAGGACTTGTGAGGCGTCTGTTTCTCAAACTAGACACGCTAATGTCCTCTTGCTCAGTTCTGCACCGGGGCCTCCCACTCCTCTCTCTAGTCTGGTTAGAGCCAGTTTAAGCTGTTCTATGAAGGGAGCAGTACACAGCGTTTTCCGAGATCTTCAGTTTCTTGGCAATTTCTTGCATGGAATAACCTTCATTTCTCAGCACAAGAATAGACTGACGAGTTTCAGAAGAAAGTTATTTGTTTCTGGCCCTTTTGAGCCTGTAATTGAACCCACTAATGCTGATGCTCCAGATACTCAACTAGTCTAAAGAAGGCCAGTTTTATTGCTTCTTTAATCAGAACAACAGTTTTCAGCTGTGCTAACATAAGTGCAAAAGGGTTTTCTAATCATCAATTAGCCTTTTAAAATGATAAACTTGGATTAGCTAACACAACGTGCCATTGGAACACAGGAGTGATGGTTGCTGATAATGGGCCTCTGTACGCCTATGTAGATATACCATTAAAAATAATCCGTTTCCAGCTACAATAGTCATTTACAACATTAACAATGTCTACACTGTATTTCTGATCAATTTGATGTTATTTTAATGGACAAAAAATGTGCTTTTCTTTCAAAAACAAGGACATTTCTAAGTGACCCCAAACTTTTGGACGGTAGTGTATATTAGCCATTTCAGACTCACTTAGATAATTAATTTGATGATACAGCAGTAGCAATACAAGGATATAACATCTATAGAAGAGACATACATGCTTATGGGGGAGGTGTTGCTCTATATATTCAGATGCTTAGAGAAGACCTTATGTCAAGTGTTATTGAAGTGTTGTGGTTGCAGGTTCAGTTGGCACATCTAAAGCCTTTTCTTTTGGGGTGTTGCTATAAGCCACCAAGTGCTAACAGTCAGTATCTAAATAATATGTGTGAAATACTTGATAGTGTATGTGATGTCAACAGAGAGGTCTACTTTCTCTGGGACCTGAATATTGACTGGTTTTCATCAAGCTGTCTGCTCAAGACGAAGCTTCTCACTGTAACCAGTGCCTGTAATCTGGTTCAGGTTATTAATCAACCTACCAGGGTGTTTACAAACACTACGGGAACAAGATCATCCACATGTATCGATCACATTTTTACTAATGCTGTAGAACTTTGTTCTAAAGCTGTATCCGTACCCATTGGATGCAGTGATCACAATATAGTGGCTATATCCAGGAAAGCCATAGTTCCAACGGCTGGGCCTAAAATAGTGTATAAGAGATCATACAACATATTTTGCTGTGACTCTTATGAGGATGATGTTAAATATATTTATTGGTCTGATGTGATTAATGAGGAGGATCCAGACACTGCACTTGATGAATTTATGAAATTGCTTCTTCCAATTATTGACAAACATGCACCTGTTAAGATACTGACTGTTAGAACTGTTAAGGCTCCATGGATTGATGAGGAATTGAAAAACTGTATGGTTGAAAGAGATGGGGCAAAAAGAGTGGCTAATAAGTCTGGCTGTACATCTGACTGGCTTATTTACTGCAAATTGAGAAATTATGTGACTAAACTCAACAAAAAGAAGAAGAAACTTTATTATGAAGCCAAGATAAATGATATAAAGAATGATGGAAAAAACTTGGAGTACTTTCAATTAAATTATGGGCAGAAAGACAAATTCAACTCCATCTTTCATCGAATCAAATGGCTTAATTGTTGGCAATTTTTTTAATGATTATTTCATTGGCAAAGTGGGCGAACTTAGGCAGGAAATGCCAACAACGAACAGTGTGCAATTGTATTCATGCATACAAAATAAAAAATGAAAGAAAAGCAGTGCAAGTTAGAATTTTGTAAAGTTAGTGGGGGAGAGGTGGAAAATTATTGTTATCGATCAATAATGACAACCTCCTGGCATTGACAAGTTAGATGGAAAGCCACTGCGGATGGTAGCTGACTCTATAGCCACTCCTATCTGTCATATTTTTAATCTGAGCCTAGAGGAAAGTCTTTGTCCTCAGGCCTGGAGGGAGGTAATTCCGCTACCCAAGAGTGGTAAAGTGGCCTTTACTGGTTCTAACATCATACCTATAAGCTTGCTGCCAGCTCTTAGCAAACTGTTGGAAAAATTGTGTTTAACCAAATACAATTCTATTTCTTTGTAAACAAATGAACAACAGACTTGTAGCATGCTTATAGAGAAGGGCACTCAACATGTACTGCACTGACACAAATGACGGATGATTGGTTGAAAGAAATTGATAATAAGAAGATTGTGGGAGCTGTACTGTTAGATTTCAGTGCAGCCTTTGATATTATTGACCATAACCAGTTATGGCTTTTCAACCTCTGCCATATCGTGGATTCAGAGCTATCTGTCTAATAGAACTCAGAGGGTTTTCTTTAATGGAAGCTTCTCTAATGTCAAACATGTAAAGTGTGGTGTACCGCAGGGCAGCTCTCTAGGTACTCTACACTTTTCTATTTATACCAATGACCTGCCACTGGCTTTAAATAAAGCATGTGTGTCCATGTATGCTGATGATTTAGCCATATACGCATCAGCAACCACAGCTAATGAAGTCACTGAAACCCTTAACAAAGAGTTGCAGTCTGTTTTGGAATGGGTGGCCAGTAATAAACTGGTCCTGAACATCTCTAAAACGAAGAGTATTGTATTTGGTACAATCATTCCCTAAGTTCTAGACCTCAGCTGAATCTGGTAATGAATGGTGTGGCTGTTGAACAAGTTGAGGAGACTACATTACTTGGCATTACCTTAGATTGTAAACTGTCATGGTCAAAACATATACAGTTGAATTCGGAAGTTTACATACACTTATGTTGGAGTCATTAAAACTTGTTTTAGAACCACCCCACAAATTTCTTGTTAACAAACTATAGTTTTGGCAAGTCGGTTAGGACATCTACTTTGTGCATGACACAAGTAATTTTTCCAACAATTGTTTACAGACAGATTATTTCACTTATAATTCACTGTATCACAATTCCAGTGGGTCAGACGTTTACATACACTAAGTTGACTGTGCCTTTAAACAGCTTGGAAAATTCCAGAAAAGGATGTCATGGCTTTAGAAGCTTCTGATAGGCGAATTGACATAATTTGAGTCAATTGGAGGTGTACCTATGGATGTATTTCAAGGCCTAACTTCAAACTCATTGCCTCTTTGCTTGACATATGGGAAAATCAAAAGAAATCAATAAACACCATGGGACCATGCAGCCGTCATACCACTCAGGAAGGAGACGTGTTCTGTCTCCTATAGATGAATGTACTTTGGTGCAAAAAGTGCAAATCAATCCCAGAACAACAGCAAAGGACCTTGTGAAGATGCTGGAGGAACAGGTACAAAAGTATCTATATCCACAGTTAAACGAGTCCTATATCGACATAACCTGAAAGCCCGCTCAGCAAGGAAGAAGCCACTGATCCAAAACCGCCATAACAAAGCCAGACTACGGTTTGCAACTGCACATGGGGACAAAGATCGTACTTTTTGGAGAAATGTCCTCTGGTCTGATGAAACAAAAATAGAACTGTTTGGCCATAATGACCATTGTTATGTTTGGAGGAAAAAGGGGGATGCTTGCAAGCCGAAGAACACCATGCCAACCGTGAAGCACGGCGGTGGCAGCATCATGTTGTGGGGGTGCTTTGCTGCAGGAGGGACTGGTGTATTTCACAAAATAGATGGCATCATGAGGGAGGGAAATTATGTGGATATATTGAAGCAACATCTCAAGACATCAGTCAGGAAGTTAAAGCTTGGTCACAAATGGGTCTTCCAAATGGACAATGACCCCAAGCATACTTCCAAAGTTGTGGCAAAATGGCTTAAGGACAACAAAGTCAAGGTATTAGACTGGCCATCACAAAGCCCTGACCTCAATCCTATAGAAAATGTGTGGGCAAAACTGAAAAAGCATGTGCGAGCAAGGAGGCCTACAAATCTGACTCAGTTACACCAGCTCTGTCAGGAGGAATGGGCCAAAATTCACCCAACTTATTGTGGGAAGCTTGTGGGAGGCTACCCGAAACATTTGACCGAAGTTACAATTTAACAATTTAAAGGCAATGCTACCAAATACTAATTGAGTGTATGTAAACTTCTGACCCACTGGGAATGTGATTGAAAAAATGTAAGCTGAAATAAATTATGCTCTCTACTATTATTCTGACATTTCACATTCTTAAAATAAAATGGTGATCCTAACTGAGCTAAGATAGGGATTTTTTTACTAGGATTAAAAGAGGTCTAGCCGTAATAAAGAGATGCTCTGCTTTTTTTTACACCACACACCAAAAAGCAAGTTCTGCAGGCTCTAGTTTTGTCTAATCTTGATTATTGTCCAGTCGTGTGGTCCAGTGCTGCAAGGAAAGACCTAGATAAGCTGCAGCTGGCCCAGAACAGAGCGGCATGTTTTGCTCTTAATTGTAATCAGAAGGCTTATTTAAATACTATGCATGCCAGTCTCTCTTGGCTAAGAGTTGAGGAGAGACTGAATGCATCACTTCTTCTTTTTATAAGAAATATTCATCTGTTGAAAATCCCAAATTGTTTGCATTGTCAACTTACACACAGCTCTGACACACACACTTATCCCACCAGACATGCCACCAGGGGTCTTTTCACAGTCCCCAAATCCAGAACAAATTCCAGAAAGCGTACAGTATGATATAGAGCCCTTATTGCATGGAACTTTCTTCCATCTCATATTGCTCAAATAAACAGCAATCCTGGTTTCAAACAACAGATAAAGCAACACCTCGCGGCACAACGCCTCTCCCCTATTTGACCTAGATAATTTGTGTGTATGCATTGATATGTAGGCTACGTGTGCCTTTTAAAAAAATGTATGTAAACTCAGCAAAAAAAGAAACGTCCTCTCACTGTCAACAGATATTATTTTCAGCAAACTTAACATGTGTAAATACTTGTATGAACATAACAAGATTCAACAGCTAAACTCAACAAGTTCAACAAACATGTGACTAATAGAAATGTAATAATGTGTCCTTGAACAAAGTGGGTGGTGTCAAAATCAAAAGTAACAGTCAGTATCTGGTGTGGCCACCAGCTGCATTAATATTGCAGTGCATCTCCTCCTCATGGACTGCACCAGATTTGCCAGTTTTTGCTGTGAGATGTTACCCCACACTTCCACCAAGGCACCTGCAAGTTCCCGGACATTTCTGGGGGGAATGGCCCTAGCCCTCACCCTCCGATCCAACATTTACCAGACGTGCTCATTGGGATTGAGATCCGGGCTCTTCGCTGGCCATGGCAGAACACTGACATTCCTGTCTTGCAGGAAATCATGCACAGAACGAGCAGAATGGCTGGTGGCATTGTCATGCTGGAGGGTCATGTCAGGATGAGCCTGCAGGAAGGGTACCACATGAGGGAGGACGATGTCTTCCCTGTAACGCACAGCGTTGAGATTGCCTGCAATGACAACAAGCTCAGTCCGATGATGCTGTGACACACCGCCCCAGACCATGACGGACCCTCCACCTCCAAATTGATCCCGCTCCAGAGTACAGGCCTCGGTGTAACGCTCATCCCCTCGACGATAAACGCGAATCCAACCATCACACCCTTGGTGAGACGAAACCGTGACTCGTCAGTGAAGAGCACTTTTTGCCAGTCCTGTCTGGTCCAGCGACGGTGGGTTTGTGCCCATAGGCGACGTTGTTGCTGGTGATGTCTGGTGAGGACCTGCCTTACAACAGGCCTACAAGCCCTCAGTCCAGCCTCTCTCAGCCTATTGCGGGCAGTCTGAGCACTGATGGAGGGATTGTGCGTTCCTGGTGTAACTCGGGCAGTTGTTGTTGCCATCCTGTACCTGTCCTGCAGGTGTGATGTTCGGATGTACCGATCCTGTGCAGGTGTTGTTACACGTCGTCTGCCACTGCAAGGACGATCAGCTGTCCGTCTTGTCTCCCTTTAGCGCTGTCTTAGGCGTCTCACAGTACGGACATTGCAATTTATTGCCCTGGCCACATCTGCAGTCCTCATGCCACCTTGCATCATGCCTAAGGCACGTTCACGCAGATGAGCACGGACCATGGGCATCTTTCTTTTGGTGTTTTTCAGAGTCAGTAGAAAGGCCTCTTTAGTGTCCTAGTGTTTTCATAACTGTGACCTTCATTTCCTACCGTCTGTAAGCTGTTAGTGTCTTAACGACCGTTCCACAGGTGGATATTCATTAATTGTTTAGTGTTTAAACCCTTTACAATGATGATATGTGAAGTTATTTGGATTTTTATTAATTACCTTTGAAAGACAGGGTCCTGAAAAAGGGACGTTTCTTTTTTTGCTGAGTTTTGTTCTCTCCTTGAGCTGTTCTTGTCTATTGATGTTCTGTTTTATGTCATTCTGTATTATGTTTCATGTGTTGTGTGGACCCCAGGAAGAGTAGCTGCTGCTTTTGCAACAGCTAATGGGGATCCTAATAAAATACCAAATACCAAAACACCAAAAATAAAGTAGCTGCAGTGAACAGTACAGTACAGTAGGCTGTGGTGTTGGGTTTGGTTTAGAGATAATGTGACTGTACCCTTTATAGCCCCTGTCTCCCTCTGTCTCCCCCATGTCGCCACCTGTCTCCCTCTGTCTCCCCCATGTCGCCACCTGTCTCCCTCTGTCTCCCCCATGTCGCCACCTGTCTCCCTCTGTCTCCCCCATGTCGCCACCTGTCTCCCTCTGTCTCCCCCATGTCGCCACCTGTCTCCCTCTGTCTCCCCCATGTCGCCACCTGTCTCCCTCTGTCTCCCCCATATCGCCACCTGTCTCCCTCTGTCTCCCCCATGTCGCCACCTGTCTCCCTCTGTCTCCCCCATATCGCCACCTGTCTCCCTCTGTCTTCCCCATGTCGCCACCTGTCTCCCTCTGTCTCCCCCATGTCGCCACCTGTCTCCCTCTGTCTCCCCCATGTCGCCACCTGTCTCCCTCTGTCTCCCCCATGTCGCCACCTGTCTCCCTCTGTCTCCCCCATGTCGCCACCTGTCTCCCTCTGTCTCCCCCATGTCGCCACCTGTCTCCCTCTGTCTCCCCCATGTCGCCACCTGTCTCCCTCTGTCTCCCCCATGTCGCCACCTGTCTCCCTCTGTCTCCCCCATGTCGCCACCTGTCTCCCTCTGTCTCCCCCATGTCGCCACCTGTCTCCCTCTGTCTCCCCCATGTCGCCACCTGTCTCCCTCTGTCACCCCCATGTCGCCACCTGTCTCCCTCTGTCTCCCCCATGTCGCCACCTGTCTCCCTCTGTCTCCCCCATGTCGCCACCTGTCTCCCTCTGTCTCCCCCATGTCGCCACCTGTCTCCCTCTGTCTCCCCCATGTCGCCACCTGTCTCCCTCTGTCTCCCCCATGTCGCCACCTGTCTCCCTCTGTCTCCCCCATGTCGCCACCTGTCTCCCTCTGTCTCCCCCATATCGCCACCTGTCTCCCTCTGTCTCCCCCATGTCGCCACCTGTCTCCCTCTGTCTCCCCCATGTCGCCACCTGTCTCCCTCTGTCTCCCCCATGTCGCCACCTGTCTCCCTCTGTCTCCCCCATGTCGCCACCTGTCTCCCTCTGTCTCCCCCATGTCGCCACCTGTCTCCCTCTGTCTCCCCCATGTCGCCACCTGTCTCCCTCTGTCTCCCCCATGTCGCCACCTGTCGCCCTAGCTATAACGTGACTGTATAGCTTAGCCTTCCTGTCTCTCTGCTGCTTCCCTTAACTTAGATTTTACTGTCTGCTCTACCGTCGTCACCCCAAGGTGGCTTTTATCACTTAATTCAATCCGAGCACACAGGGAGGTTGAAACAATATTGTTGGCTAGTCACCCGGAGGAAGGAACCTTCCACAGTGTACATTGGTGGCAGTTTGGGGAACACAGCCAGGAGTAGTTCCCTACTCAGCTCCCTGTTATCCCCATATAGTACACTACTTTTGACCAGAGCCCTAATGGCCCATGCCAAAAGTAGTGCACTTTATAGGGGATAAGGTTCCATTTGGGACACATCCACTGAATGAAGGGATCATATTCTCCCCTGTTATATGTTAATATTTATTCCATGTATTGTATCAGCAGGCCAACTTTTTCTTCTGTGACCACCAGAACAATACTGATTTCAAGGTGACGTTGGTTAGATTAGATGACTCTAGCTAATCAGTATTGTATTTAAATTTTCTTGATATTATTTAGTGCCAGCAGCCTTACTTAAGCACTTGACAGTCAGTAGATAAAGTGATATTTCCTGCCTGTGCTATAATGTGATAACCCCCACTCCCCTCCCCACATATGATTATAGTAATAGAATATGTTCACATCAATCTAATTGGTCATACTCTTCCCTCTTACTTTTTGGAATTGCGGTGTTTAGTATCTGTCTAGTGTGAATGGCTTTGGCTTCTGAAAATGACTTGCACTGAATAGGAGAGAATAAGTGTTTGATGCTTTACACTCTTAGGATAAAAGGTGCTATAGGAGAACCCTTTGAAGAACCCTTATTCATTCCAGGTAGAACCCTTTTGGTTCCAGGTAAACCCCTTTTGGGTTCCATGATGAACCCTTCCACAGAGTCATACATGGAACTCAGAGTCTACATGGAACTCAAAAGGGTTCTACCTGAAACCAAAAAGGGTTCTACCTGGAATGAATAAGGGTTCTTCAAAGGGTTCTCCTATAGCACCTAGGATGAGTGATTTGAAGGGGGTTTCAGTGTAGGGTAGGATAGGTGATTTGAAGGGGTCTCAGTGTAGGGTAGGATGAGTGATTTGAAAGGGGTATCAGGGTAGGGTAGGATGAGTGATTTGAAGGGGGTCTCAGTGTAGGGTAGGATGAGTGATTTGAAGGGGGTCTCAGTGTAGGGTAGGATGAGTGATTTGAAGGGGGTCTCAGTGTAGGGTAGGATGAGTGATTTGAAGGGGGTCTCAGTGTAGGGTAGGATGAGTGATTTGAAGGGGGTCTCAGTGTAGGGTAGGATGAGTGATTTGAAGGGGGTCTCAGTGTAGGGTAGGATGAGTGATTTGAAGGGGGTCTCAGTGTAGGGTAGGATGAGTGATTTGAAGGGGGTCTCAGTGTAGGGTAGGATGAGTGATTTGAAGGGGGTCTCAGTGTAGGGTAGGATGAGTCATTTGAAGGGGGTCTCAGTGTAGGGTAGGATGAGTGATTTGAAGGGGGTCTCAGTGTAGGGTAGGATGAGTGATTTGAAGGGGGTATCAGTGTAGGGTAGGATGAGTGATTTGAAGGGGGTCTCAGTGTAGGGTAGGATGAGTGATTTGAAGGGGGTCTCAGTGTAGGGTAGGATGAGTGATTTGAAGGGGGTCTCAGTGTAGGGTAGGATGAGTGATTTGAGCATCCCCTGAGCCGGTGCCTTCAATAAATCAATAAATACACACCAGCCATATGCTGCACATTTCTACATGGCTTGTCAGCCTCAAAATTGACTTCAATGGAAAATATTTCTCACAGCTCTCCCATAGCAATTTAGACATTCTGATAAGATCTTTTACACCCCCCCACACACACTCTACATGTTTATCTACCAACCTCTCTTTCTATCTCTCTCTCTCTCACACACCGTATCTCTTATGTGGCTTTTTCTTTTCATCCAATAAATGTTTTTCTTCAATCCAACCAGAGCACTCCACTGTAATTTACTGAGGACATGATCTGGGCGTAATAGCCCAACCCGTTGCTGGGATTTGTGTGTAGAGTAGGTGTGCCTGTAAAGCTGGGGTGGGTGTCTGTGCGTGTGTGTGTGCGTACGTGCATGTGTGCTTGTGTGTATGTGTGCCTGTCTGCGTATTAGCACTGCTGTGCCCAGCCCTGCTGGAGGTATTAATTGCAGTGATTGTTCTAAGCGGCCGGGTCTGGGCCAGCGGAGGACTGAAGTGGGGGGGCTGGTGTGAGCATGTAGCCGTCCCGATCTACTGCCAGCTGCTCTGCCTCTCTCCATTTTGTCGGGCCTAATAGTAAGGATATGTTGATAGTTAATGAGCCCCATCTAATCTGACCACTGGGTTGGTTAATATCCGAGAGGAGAGAGGGTTCTCTCTGGCCAGGATTGATGTCTGCCAAACCGTGTCCTTCACAGGAAGTTTGTTTGTCCTCTGGAAGGAACAGGTGTCAGTTCCATTAAGTAACTGCTTAAAGGACTCTGTCATGGTTGTCTGGTTTGTGTGTACAGAGTAAAGGACCTGTTTATTGATATTTCCAAGATCATCTCCGTAAAGATATGTCCTCAAATGTATTGTCAATATTTAATTAAAATGTCTTGATAGTTAACATCTGTACAGTGGCTGGGTAGAGGTTTATAGTAACATTAGTTACTGGTTGGGTCTCTGAGCAGGCGGGAGTCTGATGCCCTCTCTCATCTGTTTGGTGCCAGGGGTTAGAGTTCACTAGCTGGGCTGTGTGGTGCCAGGGGTTAGAGTTCACTAGCTGGGCTGTGTGGTGCCAGGGGTTAGAGTTCACTAGCTGGGCTGTGTGGTGCCAGGGGTTAGAGTTCACTAGCTGGGCTGTGTGGTGCCAGGGGTTAGAGTTCACTAGCTGGGCTGTGTGGTGCCAGGGGTTAGAGTTCACTAGCTGGGCTAGTGAACAGGGCTGAGGAGAGGGCTGTGTGGTACCAGGGGTTAGAGGCCAGAGGACAGGGCTGTGTGGTGCCAGGGGTTAGAGGCCAGAGGACAGGGCTGTGTGGTACCAGGGGTTAGAGGACAGAGGACAGGGCTGTGTGGTGCCAGGGGTTAGAGTCCAGAGGACAGGGCTGTGTGGTGCCAGGGGTTAGAGGCCAGAGGACAGGGCTGTGTGGTACCAGGGGTTAGAGGCCAGAGGACAGGGCTGTGTGGTGCCAGGGGTTAGAGTCCAGAGGACAGGGCTGTGTGGTGCCAGGGTTTAGAGGTCCGGCCTGCCAACAAGATCAACCTAACACTGTAGGATCTGCTCCTACTCCCCACTCCCACTGCACACCACAACAACAGGTGCGTCACTCAGTCAAAGCAGCCAGAAATGTTTTTAAATAAATTACTTTAGAATCCCATTTTAATGTAACACATTTCTCCCCCAGAAGTTTGTCTACGCTGTGATTTATAGCGCACTTTATACAGTGGTTAGCCTGTAAACAGTGGCCGTTTATCACTGTGGAGATGGAAGCTAGCTACAGGAACGGTACATCTCCGGTCTGTGTAGCATTTTCTCAGCTCTGCAAATCATCTCCCCCCTCTAAAGAGTTGCCTTTCCTGGGCCGCAGATGCTAGGCATTTTAAAGAGGATCGGGCAGGGAGGACAGGGAGAAATTATTGGAGACTGGGTAGGGGTGAGTGCTGGGGCCCAGTGTGACAGGCAGGGTGAGATCTGTGGGGACGGATGATAGCGTTACACCGCCGGAGCCCCCATCCTCTGGTCATGGGGTGGCAGAGTGTGTCACTGCTGCTGGGGCGCTGAGGTGCTCTCCCTGAGGGGAACTGAAATGAACTGACAGGAAGGAAGGAAGGAAGGAAGGAAGGAAGGAAGGAAGGAAGGAAGGAAGGAAGGAAGGAAGGAAGGAAGGAAGGAAGGAAGGAAGGAAGGAAGGAAGGAAGGAAGGAAGGAAGGAAGGAAGGAAGGAAGGAAGGAAGGAAGGAAGGAAGGATATAGAACCACTGGCTGGTGCTACTAGAATAAAGGGCCTCCAGCTTAGCTCTCCACCAGAACACAGTGACCGGTAGAAGCTATTTGATGACAAGTAGGATTCTAGAGAGTGGAGATGCTCTTAGTGACGAATGCACAGTAAATATAAACAGAAAGTCAAAATTACGGTTGATATAAATTATATACTTGAAATTGTATTATTTATATTAAAGGCTAATGCACAGTTTAAGATGCACAATCTACTATGGACAATTATCGCTGTAATCTGTGCAAATTAAGATAATAGTGTTCAGCTGCTTTCTCCTTGAGAGCAATATAAATGATAAAATGTCATATTTTCCAGACCCACCCAAGACGTGATGCATGTGCCTCTCCCATGCCGAGAGCTAACAAAAAGCCAAACTATGAGTCCTCTTTCTCTGTAGATGTTAGGTGCTAAATCGGTGCTAGCGTTAGATGTGTAATGTAAGGAAGAGCAATATAAAGCTCCCCTTCCCCCTGGCAGATGTGTGTGTGTTTGGGAAAGCTGGCTGGGAGCTGGCTGCAGCAGGGCCTCAGTGGGAGTTGCTGTTGTCAGCTGCATAAATAGCCCCAGGCTGCCCTGTTTTATCAGCGGATACGGAGACTCTCTCTCTCGCTTTTGCTCTCTCTCTCTCTTCTATCACTCTCTCACTTTTCTCTCTCTCTCTCTTCTCTCTCTCTCGTCTCTCTCTCTATCCTTTCACCAGCTGCTGCTTGGTGCTCCTTTTAAGTTGATAAATGAATGGAAAATAAATGGAAAAGCGCCCACAAATATGAAATTCCACAGCCATCTGAGCTGCAACACTGCCCGCAACACGACAGAGTAATCCTCATTTTCCTAGAAAAGGTGATCAGATCAGCGACGGTGACATTGTGCAATCAGGGCCTGTAGTCACAGCGCCAGACTGGAGATGGAGGGAGAGGGAGAAGCCTTTGCTTTGCTCCATATATTAGGCTACGTTTGGACTTTTCTTTGTGGCGTGTGCCTGTGGTTAGCTGCCCCTACAGAAGCCAGTGGGGGAGCAGAAGTAATTAACTTGAGTGACCTGGGTGTCTTAATTGTTGCCTGTTGGAGGCTGGGCTCAGAACAGAGCGCTGCGTCCCGTCGTGAACCAATAGCAGGGCCGTCATTAGACATTGAACCAGCATACTGGAGTAGACAACATTCAGGAAGTAAAAACACACATTACATGGATTTTGACTGGATGAAGACTATCCAGGAAGAGAATAGACACTCATATTACATGGGCCTTGTGTGGAATGGATCAATATACTGAATAGACTTTACCAGCATCCTGGCATAGACCTAACCAGCATATTTTAGTAGACTTTGCAGGGGGGAGAACACACATCATATGGATATGGACTGGAATGGAATGGACTACTATGATGATGATATGTTTTAAACTGCTGTACGTTTTATTCTCTTTGTTTGTGCCAACTTGGGTTTGTTTGCTATTGTTTTTCTGCTTTCACACACTGTTAATTTCTACTGTCATCATGAGAGATATTACCTTCCACGTGAGGAGGTGTAATTTTGATTTGCAGACAGACAGACAGACAGACAGACAGACAGACAGACAGACAGACAGACAGACAGACAGACAGACAGACAGACAGACAGACAGACAGACAGACAGACAGACAGACAGACAGAGACACTCAGAGGGTTCCCTCTACATTCTTTGTACCAGTATACCACTATACACCGCATCTAACACAATCTCTCTCTCTCTCTTTCCGTCTCTCTCTCTTTCTCTCTCTCCCACAGTCCCTGGATGGATTTGTATTTACACTAAACAAGGAGGGAAGGTTTTTGTACATCTCTGAGACGGTGTCTATATACCTGGGGCTTTCACAGGTGAGTGCAACAACCGTCAATGCCTTGTCGGTACTACTGCGCTTTTTCCCTCTGTTTCTTTTGTTTGTCAGTGGCCGGTAGAAGACAATTCAGACAAATAATAGCTAATTTAAAATCTCATCAGCTTGTTCGCCCTGTAGTTAATTTGCAGCCATCAATGCTGCATATTTTATCAGAGGGTGCTTTTCATCTCAGTGGTGTGTTAACAGGTCCTCGTCTGCTATTGGCTGGTTCAAGTACATGTCAATAAACAGACTGAGCTGTCTCAGAGGTCAAACGTCAGGGGGAGTGACCTTGAAGATTCTAATGGTTCCAAACACCATAGCTTTGTCTCCAGGGCTAACAGACAGACAGACAGACAGACAGACTAGAGAGCAAACACACACACACACACACACACACACACACACACACACACACACACACACAGGCCTATAAAAGAATGACTAGAGACCATACAGAGCCTATCTCCCAACTCAGAAACCAAATTATATTTCTAGGTATAGACTTGACCATTATATAACCAATAGATGTGGCCAAATGATTTACATGCCCTGTACATAGGTACTGGTGAGCCTGCTTTCTGTCCAGGGTTCTATTTTAGCAGACTAGTGCATTATATCTAGGTGTCTAGGTATATTTAATATATGCCATTTATATAATATATTCTATTATATATGCCATTTATATTATATGCAGTATGCCATTTAGCATGCACTTTTATCCAAAGCAACTTACAGTAATGCATGCATGAATTTTGCATCTGGGTGGCCCCATGAGTCGAACCCACAAGCCTGGCAGTGCAAGCACCATGCACTACCAACTAAGCCACATACTATTTCCCTCACAGTGAAAGATTAATCATAATAATGAACCATTATATAGCCAATAGATGTAGCCAAACGGTAGAATGGTCAGCTGTGTGTATTTGTATTACAGGACTCATAATGAAGTATTCTGTAGTAACATTATGATGTAGAAATCTCTGAGGGAATGCATAGACAATGTTTCGCTAAATTGGATATTAGACGCCAATTTAAAGGATGAAAAAAAGGCAATCAGTTTACCAAATTAAAAATAGGAAAAGTGTATAGGTTCTAGCCACATCTATCTACAGATGAATTCAAGTAAAGATGTATTAATGATTTCTATCAAATAATTGATTTATTGTCAGGTAGGTCCACCAAGCTTTGGGCTTCGTGATGTAGTAGCTATCTTGTTCATAGTTTTATCAGCAGTTAGAGAGAGTGGTGTTTGTGTGTGTGTGTGTGTGTGTGTGTGTGTGTGTGTGTGTGTGTGTGTGTGTGTGTGTGTGTGTGTGTGTGTGTGTGTGTGTGTGTGTGTGTGTGTGTGTGTGTGTGTGTGTGTGTGTGTGTGTGTGTGTGTGTGTGTGTGTGTGTGTGTGAGTGAGAGACAAAATGCTGGGGGTTTTGCCTTGTATGAGTCAGTTGTATAATCTAACGTGTACACACTCTAACCCTCCGTGATCTTAATTGCTGTTTTACTTTTTAGCCACTTAATCTGTCTGCCAAGTCACTTCTTTTTAACATCGTTGCTAATTATTTTCTACATTAATTAGATCTAGGAGGTTTTTTAAGCCTTTTTCATATTGACAAGGTTCTGCATTTAATGGTGCCAGGCTGACAATCTAAAGCAGATTTCAGAAAAATTATTTTCATCATCTTATTCAATGTCTAGAAATGTTTTGCATATCAAACATTATGTTAATGAAGTAATACATTAGGACTCGCTACGGAATTAAAGGCCATTCCCTCTATCAAACTTGAGTATTTTTACATTTTTATAGTAAAAGTTAATGTCTTCGACCAATATGTGGCTTGTAGAGAGAGGGACTGAGGGAAGGATTTTTGGCTTAACAGTCTTTTACCTGTTTGCTTCAAGCTCATATAGTACAGGGAAATTAGTAACATATTACAGTAACACTTTTAATAGCCTTGTAGACAAAACCAATCAATGAATATGTATCTAGTGAATAAGGTCTGAAATCAAGTTCAAGCAACTCAAGTTTTTTAATTGAGCTAACTGATCATTGATGATTGTAAAGTCCAGAATGCTGCATGTGATGTATGATACCTTAGTCTGTCTGAACTGTCTGTAAACGTATTACCATATTTTGATTTTAAAGATTGTATTGGACAGGACTGTGCTAGTGTGAAAAGGCTCTTATTATGGCACCAGTTGTGCAGCCAGTCAGTTCAGTGAAACAGATGGTCAGAATTACCATTTTTGTTTTGCAAATGGTGCATAAGCCTCTGTCCCCTCCAGTTAAGCGCAGGTGTCTAAGTGTATGTCTTAGTTCTGTGAATTAATGTTCTGTCTTCATTTGACTAATCAGTGACCATAGCTCCCCTTTTAGGAAGCAGGCGTTCTAGAATGGTCTTGGCATTATTTTGTAATAGAATGGAAAGTATCGATACCGAATTGTACAGTGTGTTAATGGTAGATACAGTGGGCTATGTAAAGGATTTTTTTGGACAAGGGATAATGGTTGTTTTTAGACAAATTTGGTGTAATTTATACGTATCTGCCTGCTAAAACTCCTCTACTGCCTCAACAATTTAGCCCAGCTAATGACGGTATTTAACAGTTCTGTAACTGTGCCATTGGAATTGTTGTAGCTTGCCATGGAATTGCAAGACAGACATGCCTTGCAGCAGACAGACACTGCTGGGATCTAGTAGAACCTCTGGGCTCGGCTAGCTGATTCATGTGTTTGTGTTTGTGTAGCATTTTTAGGTAGATCAGGATTGTAGAGGAATCTGTCTTTTAAATACCCTGTCTACATCCTAAATGGCACCCTACTCCCTATGTAGTCCACTACTTTTTACCAGGGCCCATAGGGAATGTAGGGAATAGGGTGCCATTAAGGACACTGACCCTGTTAATCCAAATACTGTCATGGAACCCCCTCAAAATTCTTGTGTTGGCAAAGTTCTGGCGCGATGTGGAGATTGGCAAAGTTCTGTGGCGATGTGGACGTGTGACCATGCAGCTGTCTGTTGGGCAATTGAGATGTGTATGTTTGCTTTGTATAACAGATGGCACTCTGTGCTTAGGCTGATAGCTAGGAAAATAATAATTGCATTATTCCGGCCAACAGAATATTAGCTTTTGGAACACGGCCCATTCCATGCCGGCACCCCTGCCAGTGCATGGACTGAATATCCAAGGAAATTGATACATCTGGAATACAGCGACCATCTGACTTTTCATCTGTCTCAAAGGAATTGCTGGCTTTTGTATTTTAACCTGTTCCAAGGACTCACCCCGGCAGAAACATGTTACAACGCTCTCAAGTATTACAGGAACGGCAAATTGAGAGCCTGACATGTATAGCAGGACCATATGGTTGAAGCTCGCTCTCTTTCCATTGTTTATGTGCTCAGCAATGTGATTGAGTTGGCATATTTCCAATGCCTTTCTCTGTGTTAGAGGGAGGGAGGGTTAAGTCTCTCTCCTTCCTTCACGAAACAAGGCCTCCCTTTTATTGTAGAGTGACACCGGTTAGACCTCGGTGCCCTGCTCCCATTCACGTTTCGCTGCAAAAGGCTTTTCCAATTGTGAAGCTGGAATTGAATGTAGGCATCTGCTTTGCTTTAAGTGACAGGGCTGTGAATGTGTGGCTGCATGCACACAGAGGGAGAGAGAGGGCCATTTGAAAGCCACCAGGAGCCTGATCCCTACACCCCTCCACCCTCTCCCTACTCTACCCCTAGCCCAGATCTCCTCCCCTGCAATGGGGCTGGATGAGACTGCAGCGGCCCCCTGCTTCCAGCTCCCAGAGGATGTAAGGCCAAGTGGGATGGACAGGGCATACTGATTATATCAGGATAAACATTTGCCTGAATGTCTGATCACATCTTTGTGAGCTGATCAGTCCTCTCCCTCTTTTATTCCTCATTCCCTGACACACACACACACACACACACACACACACACACACATACACACACACACACACACACACACACACACACACACACACACACACACACAGTTTACACACACCCTTCTCATACTCCCAGTCCCTTCTCTCAGCGTTCCACAAATTACTCAGATTCTTAGCCTAATAATAGATAATACAGATTTGTTTAAACTGTCACCCTGACCAAATTAAATTGATGGATTAGTCAGTTCATTTGTCATTGTTTGTGTTGTGTGGATCAATCAATAAAATAATGAAACTGTCAATTTTCAAAAGCTTGAATACTTGTAGTAAGGTATTCTTCAATTCTTATTGAATTTACTGTACTGTATATTTTCTCTCTGAAATATTCCTGCAAATTGAGTCATTTGTTATACAGTACCAGTCAAAAGTTTGTACACACCTTTCTTTATTTGTACAATTTTCTACATTGTAGAATAATCGTGAAGACATCAAAACTATGAAATAACACAAATAGAATCATGTAGTAAGTAAAAAAGTGTTAAACAAATCAAAATAGATTTTAGATTTTAGATTCTTCGAAGTAGCCACCCTTTGCCTTGATGACAGCTTTGCACACTCTTGGCATTCTCTCAACCAGCTTCACCTGGAATGCTTTTCCAACAGTCTTGAAGTTGAGTTCCTACATATGCTGGGCACTTGTTGGCTGCTTTTTCTTCACTCTGCGATCCAACTCATCCCAAACCATCTCAATTGGGTTGAGGTCGGGTGATTGTGGAGGCCAGGTCATCTGATGCAGCACTCCATCACTCTCCTTCTTGGTCAAAGCCCTTACACAGCCTGGAGGTGTGTTGTGTCATTGTCCTGTTGAAAAACAAATGATAGTCCCACTAAGCGCAAACCAGATGGGATGGCTTGTCACTGTAGAATGCTGTGGTAGCCATGCTGGTTAAGTGAGCCTTGAATTCTAAATAAATCACTGACAGTGTCACCAGCAAGCCACCCCCACACCATCACACCTCCTCCTCCATGCTTCACAGTGGAAAACCACACATGCGGCGATCATCTGTTCAGTAACTCTGCGTCTCATAAAGACACGGCGGTTGGAACCAAAAATCTCACATTTGGACTCATCAGACCAAAGGACAGATTTCCACCTGTCTATAATGTCCATTGCTCGTGTTTCTTGGCCCAAGCAAATCTCTTCTTCTTATTGGTGTCCTTTAGTAGTGGTTTCTTTGCAGCAATTTGACCATGAAGGCCTGATTCATGCAATCTCCTCTGAACAGTTGATGTTGAGATGTGTCTGTTACTTGAACTCTGTGAAGCATTTATTTGGGCTGCAATTTCTAAGGCTGGTAACTCTAATGAACTTATCCTCTGCAGCAGAGGTGACTCTGGGTCTTCTTTTCCTGTGGCGGTCCTCATGAGAGACAGTTTCATCATAGCGCCTGATGGTTTTTGCGACTGCACTTAACGAAACTTTCAAAGTTCTTGAAATGTTCCGTATTGACTGACCTTCATGTCTTAAAGTAATGATGGACTGCCATTTTTCTTTGCTTATTTAAGCTATTCTTGAGATAATATGGACTTGGTCTTTTACAAATTAGGGCTATCTTCTGTATACCCCCCTACCTTGTCACAACACAACTGATTGGCTCAAACGCATTAAGAAGGAAAGATATTCCACAAATTAACTTTTAACAAGGTACACCTGTTAATTGAAATGCATTCCAGGTGACTACCTCATGAAGCTGGTTGAGAGAATGCCATGCGTGGGCAAAGCTGTCATTAAGGCAAAGGCTGGCTACTTTGAAGAATCTGATTTTTTTTAAATATTTAGATTTGTTTAACACTTTTTTGGTTACTACATGATTCTTTTACATTTACATTTACGTCATTTAGCAGACGCTCTTATCCAGAGCGACTTACAAATTGGTGCATTCACCTTACGATATCCAGTGGAACAACCACTTTACAATAGTACATCTATATCTTTTTTTGGGGGGGGGGGGGGGGGGTTAGAAGGATTACTTTATCCTATCCCAGGTATTCCTTAAAGAGGTGGGATATGTGTTATTTCATAGTTTTGATGTCTTCACTACTTTTCTACAATGTAGAAAATAGTACAAATAAAGAAAAACCCGTGAATGAGTAGGTGTGTTTTGACTGTTAACGTATTTCCCAAATAGTATTTTCATTTAGCTATGAATCTGCACTGTGAGGAGTTTTTGCAAGTGAAATGAAGCTGCTCTGTACTGTAACTCCACATAACCCAGAGCCAACACAATATTGACCTCTGTAGTGAATCCAAAACAAATGGACACATTATTATCAATCAAACGCTGAGGGGAAGATAACGTCAAGCCTCACTAAGCATATGGGACGGGGATTTTCTTCCCTCTCTATATGTTTAAATAGCCTATCAGGGCATGAATACAGAATGTTACTAAATGGGTAATAAGCATTATTTTATTTATGATGTTGTAGGTGCGACAGAGCAGAGGGAGATTGTGGCCATTTACATGAGGACTGCTAGTGATGGCAGGGCCAGGGGAAGGTCATGTTTAATTGAGCCACCTCAGTGAACCCGCTGGCCCTGTAGACTCCTGAGCCCTGAATGAAAACAAGGA
The DNA here is from genome assembly GCF_965601325.2 of Salmo salar. NCBI lineage: Eukaryota > Metazoa > Chordata > Actinopteri > Salmoniformes > Salmonidae > Salmo > Salmo salar. The sequence goes on from NC_138299.1 coordinate 33,963,110, forward strand.
CAGGCCTGTCATTCCAGACAGTCCCTGTTTCTCTGTGCTATCTGCTCTGCTGCAGAATATCATCATCAGACTGCCTCCGACTTAATGTCTAGCACAGCCATGAAACTGCCACCGTCAAATATTACAATTTTGTATCACTTTGGGATTCATACAACTAGCGAAATGTTGGATCAGGATAGTTGAGATTTTGTTATATTGATAGGGGCAATTATGTTTTGTAAGTGTTGTAAATACAGTACTATATTAGTAGTATAAAGTTTCCCATAAATATAAATTAAAGGGCACCTGACCATTTAAGCAAATCGCTACAATCCTTTGTCAAATAAATACAATTAAAATAAACAATTATTTACAGCAAAAGAAACAGCAATGTTTTGAACAAATCACTATTATAGACTAATGTTGTGATGATGGAAATGTAAAACAAATAAAATAAACAATATTTTCCTGCAAAATAAAATACAGTGGTATAGAACAACATGGGTGGGGCCTGCAGGTAGGCTGCAGAAGGACTAACAGTTCTTAGCAGTTCTTCTGGAGAAAGATCAACATATTTGCCTTCTCTGGCAGAAGTTGGGATCTCTCCTGGCTTATTGTGTTCCCTGCAGTCGAAAATACAATCTCGCTAGGGTTGGAGGAGGCTTGAGCACAGAGGTAGCTTGTTGCAATGTTTGTGAGGAGGGGCAGAGTAGCTCTCTTCTCTCACCACCACATCACAGGATCTTCAGCCATGGGGATGGGAGGCAGGACTTTGTAGAGCTCGACCTCTAGGTCAACACGCTCGCTGAGGGTGAGGGACAAGGTGTCCTGTTGGGTCGTCAACCTCAACTCCCTGTCCTCCTCTGAGAACAGCTCCTCCAAGGCACTCCTTGTTTTGTACAATGGAGGGACTGTCTCCTCCATTTCCTCTCCTTCCTCTTCAGACTCCTCATCTTGTTGCTGGTGCTCTGTGTCTGTCTGCTCCGGCTCCTCTGACAGCCCCGGTGTTGCTCCTGTCACATTGGCCTCAACAGTTGCCTTCCTCAGCCTGACCCAGGTGGCGTCACTCACCAGCCTCCCTTTAAATCTGGGGTCCATTGCTGTGGCCTCATGCAGGAAGGCTTGAATGTCCTCATCCTGTTAGCACTTGGAGAGGTTCTCCCACACCTTCTTTTTGATGGTTGCCACAAACGTAGTATCTTCATGCTTCACAGTGAAGTGCTCTTCCAGTTTGTGGAGGATGGGTTTGATCTGTCCACAGATGGCATTCTTTTCACATGACACACACAGTGTGGATGTATAGAGGATTCTCATGAGCTGGACAAACTCCTCAGCCTTACGGATGTCCTCGTCCTTCAGACGGTCCAGGTTGTCCTTTGTCATTGCTTTTCGCAGTCGTGGGTCCAAGGCTGCTGGTTGGATCGCTGGATATTGCTCCATGAATCTCTCTATCATTAGACAGAGCGAGTTCCATCAAGGATGAGTGAGTGTTGAGGAAGGACTTAACAACAACAAAATCCAACATACATTTAATTACCACACCCTTTATATTGAATTAAATTGTTAAATGTGGGAATTTCTAAATAATACTTTAATAGATTGAACTGGCTTCTTACCAAGGAGCTGCTGCTTTTCCTTTAAGACTGTTTTGGACATCGAGGAACTCTTGAACCACATGACCATTGCTCTGATTCGGGCTGCCCATTTAGTAGAGGTTCTACTCTGCTAGATTCAATGTGTGCGCAAAGCATCTATTTTTAGGATGTGTAGCTTCTTGATGGCAACATCCGTATTGCCAGCATTATCAACAGTCACAGCTACAAACTTGCTCGGCTCTATCTCAAACTCTTCCAGAATGTCTCAGATCTCCTCTGCCACTACTTCGCCAGTTTGTGATTTGTACACTGCCCTGGTGTGGAGGACCTTCTGTTTTACACTGCCCTGGTGTGGAGGACCTTCTGTTTTACACTGTCCTGGTGTGGAGGACCTTCTGTTTTACACTGTCCTGGTGTAGAGGACCTTCTGTTTTACGCTGCCCTGATGTGGAGGACCTTCTGTTTTACACTGCCCTGGTGTGGAGGACCTTCTGTTTTACACTGTCCTGGTGTGGAGGACCTTCTGTTTTACACTGTCCTGGTGTGGAGGACCTTCTGTTTTACACTGCCCTGGTGTGGAGGACCTTCTGTTTTACGCTGTCCTGGTGTGGAGGACCTTCTGTTTTACACTGTCCTGGTGTGGAGGACCTTCTGTTTTACACTGTCCTGGTGTGGAGGACCTTCTGTTTTACACTGTCCTGGTGTGGAGGACCTTCTGTTTTACACTGTCCTGGTGTAGAGGACCTTCTGTTTTACACTGTCCTGGTGTAGAGGACCTTCTGTTTTACACTGCCCTGGTGTGGAGGACCTTCTGTTTTACACTGTCCTGGTGTGGAGGACCTTCTGTTTTACACTGTCCTGGTGTGGAGGACCTTCTGTTTTACACTGTCCTGGTGTAGAGGACCTTCTGTTTTACACTGTCCTGGTGTAGAGGACCTTCTGTTTTACACTGCCCTGGTGTAGAGGACCTTCTGTTTTACACTGTCCTGGTGTGGAGGACCTTCTGTTTTACACTGTCCTGGTGTGGAGGACCTTCTGTTTTACACTGTCCTGGTGTGGAGGACCTTCTGTTTTACACTGTCCTGGTGTGGAGGACCTTCTGTTTTACACTGTCCTGGTGTGGAGGACCTTCTGTTTTACACTGTCCTGGTGTGGAGGACCTTCTGTTTTACACTGTCCTGGTGTGGAGGACCTTCTGTTTTACACTGTCCTGGTGTGGAGGACCTTCTGTTTTACACTGTCCTGGTGTGGAGGACCTTCTGTTTTACACTGTCCTGGTGTGGAGGACCTTCTGTTTTACACTGTCCTGGTGTGGAGGACCTTCTGTTTTACACTGTCCTGGTGTGGAGGACCTTCTGTTTTACACTGTCCTGGTGTGGAGGACCTTCTGTTTTACACTGTCCTGGTGTGGAGGACCTTCTGTTTTACACTGTCCTGGTGTGGAGGACCTTCTGTTTTACACTGTCCTGGTGTGGAGGACCTTCTGTTTTACACTGTCCTGGTGTGGAGGACCTTCTGTTTTACACTGTCCTGGTGTGGAGGACCTTCTGTTTTACACTGCCCTGGTGTGGAGGACCTTCTGTTTTACACTGCCCTGGTGTGGAGGACCTTCTGTTTTACACTGTCCTGGTGTGGAGGACCTTCTGTTTTACACTGTCCTGGTGTGGAGGACCTTCTGTTTTACACTGCCCTGGTGTGGAGGACCTTCTGTTTTACACTGCCCTGGTGTAGAGGACCTTCTGTTTTACACTGTCCTGGTGTGGAGGACCTTCTGTTTTACACTGTCCTGGTGTGGAGGACCTTCTGTTTTACACTGTCCTGGTGTAGAGGACCTTCTGTTTTACACTGTCCTGGTGTGGAGGACCTTCTGTTTTACACTGCCCTGGTGTAGAGGACCTTCTGTTTTACACTGTCCTGGTGTGGAGGACCTTCTGTTTTATGCTGCCCTGGTGTAGAGGACCTTCTGTTTCACACTGCCCTGGTGTAGAGGACCTTCTGTTTTACACTGTCCTGGTGTGGAGGACCTTCTGTTTTACACTGTCCTGGTGTGGAGGACCTTCTGTTTTACACTGTCCTGGTGTGGAGGACCTTCTGTTTTACACTGTCCTGGTGTGGAGGACCTTCTGTTTTACACTGCCCTGGTGTAGAGGACCTTCTGTTTTACACTGTCCTGGTGTGGAGGACCTTCTGTTTTACACTGTCCTGGTGTGGAGGACCTTCTGTTTTACGCTGTCCTGGTGTGGAGGACCTTCTGTTTTACACTGTCCTGGTGTGGAGGACCTTCTGTTTTACACTGTCCTGGTGTGGAGGACCTTCTGTTTTACACTGTCCTGGTGTGGAGGACCTTCTGTTTCACACTGCCCTGGTGTAGAGGACCTTCTGTTTTACACTGTCCTGGTGTGGAGGACCTTCTGTTTTACACTGCCCTGGTGTAGAGGACCTTCTGTTTTACACTGCCCTGGTGTGGAGGACCTTCTGTTTTACACTGCCCTGGTGTAGAGGACCTTCTGTTTTACACTGTCCTGGTGTAGAGGACCTTCTGTTTTACACTGTCCTGGTGTAGAGGACCTTCTGTTTTACACTGTCCTGGTGTGGAGGACCTTCTGTTTTACACTGTCCTGGTGTGGAGGACCTTCTGTTTTACACTGTCCTGGTGTGGAGGACCTTCTGTTTTACACTGCCCTGGTGTGGAGGACCTTCTGTTTTACACTGTCCTGGTGTAGAGGACCTTCTGTTTTACACTGTCCTGGTGTGGAGGACCTTCTGTTTTACACTGCCCTGGTGTGGAGGACCTTCTGTTTTACACTGTCCTGGTGTGGAGGACCTTCTGTTTTACACTGTCCTGGTGTAGAGGACCTTCTGTTTTACACTGTCCTGGTGTGGAGGACCTTCTGTTTTACACTGCCCTGGTGTGGAGGACCTTCTGTTTTACACTGTCCTGGTGTGGAGGACCTTCTGTTTTACACTGTCCTGGTGTGGAGGACCTTCTGTTTTACACTGCCCTGGTGTGGAGGACCTTCTGTTTTACACTGCCCTGGTGTAGAGGACCTTCTGTTTTACACTGTCCTGGTGTAGAGGACCTTCTGTTTTACACTGTCCTGGTTTCGAGGACCTTCTGTTTTACACTGCCCTGGTGTGGAGGACCTTCTGTTTTACACTGCCCTGGTGTAGAGGACCTTCTGTTTTACACTGTCCTGGTGTGGAGGACCTTCTGTTTTACACTGTCCTGGTGTGGAGGACCTTCTGTTTTACACTGCCCTGGTGTAGAGGACCTTCTGTTTTACACTGTCCTGGTGTGGAGGACCTTCTGTTTTACACTGCCCTGGTGTAGAGGACCTTCTGTTTTACACTGTCCTGGTGTGGAGGACCTTCTGTTTTATGCTGCCCTGGTGTAGAGGACCTTCTGTTTCACACTGCCCTGGTGTAGAGGACCTTCTGTTTTACACTGTCCTGGTGTGGAGGACCTTCTGTTTTACACTGTCCTGGTGTGGAGGACCTTCTGTTTTACACTGTCCTGGTGTGGAGGACCTTCTGTTTTACACTGTCCTGGTGTGGAGGACCTTCTGTTTTATGCTGCCCTGGTGTAGAGGACCTTCTGTTTTACACTGTCCTGGTGTGGAGGACCTTCTGTTTTACACTGTCCTGGTGTGGAGGACCTTCTGTTTTATGCTGCCCTGGTGTGGAGGACCTTCTGTTTTACACTGTCCTGGTGTAGAGGACCTTCTGTTTTACACTGTCCTGGTGTAGAGGACCTTCTGTTTTACACTGTCCTGGTGTAGAGGACCTTCTGTTTCACACTGCCCTGGTGTAGAGGACCTTCTGTTTTACACTGTCCTGGTGTGGAGGACCTTCTGTTTTATGCTGCCCTGGTGTGGAGGACCTTCTGTTTACGCTGCCCTGGCTTGTGTAGTGCACTGTAACAGTGAGATAGTGGTCCTGACAGAGGCTGGTCCACCCGTCTGATGTGATGGCCAGCTTCGGCACGTCCTTCAGCTCAGTGATCACGTTGGCCTTTTCTACACCCTACCAGGTAGGAATTAATGTGTCACTGAGGTAACTCCTGGAGGGAGGGGTATATTTGGGGTTAAGTGCCTTGCTCATCTCATTACAGTAAAAAAAAAAGATAGTTTTCATGTGTTGAATTATCATGATTTAATTATTGTGTTGTTGTGTATTGTGGAGTGATGGGACTAACATACAACACTTTTATACTACTATATCCTAAAAATTTATACAACTCAATATATACTGACAGACTGTTACCTAAAGCCCTTGGACTCCACTGTTTCAAAGGGGTGTAGGCCTTTCACTATGAACTTGATCACAGCTAGGTGTCACTCATTCACCCTCTCCTCAGTCATCCTCCCACTAGCTGCCAGCGTGAAGGGGCTTTGGACTGGTCTTTGGCTTGGACCAGCGGTATTAGAGGGAGGAGTGGGTTGGTTCATTGTAGCTGCAACTTTAACAAAAAAGTTGCAAAATCTTTAAATGGGTGATTGAATTTCTGAACGCACCCATAGCTGAACAATCAGCTGGCTAATGGTTCCTTTTGATCATGAACCCATGTTCACATAATCTAGTTAACTCCGTGTGTCGGCTCTAGGCTGCTAGCATACATACCTAACGTAGATCAGACAACAAGAGATGAACTACAAGCTAGGCAGATGAAAATTGTGCATTTCTCTGCCTGTACATGATGCACATTCGATAGATGTTTGGACAGATTGCTTGTGTTTCTGCCCTACAAGCAAAAGTGCACTTGCACTTGTGGCAACGAGCGCTGTCAGCATCGACTCTGGTGATGTGTAACCACACTTTGAACGTTTAGTTCTCTCCGCCGTCGCCACTAACTAAGAGCAGGGTGCTGTGTGTGCTGTAGCGTCAGAGACATCTCTTCTGGATTGGAAATAGTGAAATTGCATCATAGACGAATGTCTTAATCTTACTACAAATTAAAAACGGTCGGTGAGATAAAATGTGCAAGATAACGTTTATGTAGCAATAATAAATAGGAAATGTATTTTCTTAATTTCTCCAGTACTGAAAGCAGAACCGAGCTTATCGATACTACGGTCTTTCATAATTTAGCCCCCGGGCCCGTTTAATACCGGGTTTCGGTAACCATCTCTAAACATGATTCAGTGTTCTCTACAAGGCCCAGAAACAGAAAACAATTCACAACATTGCAATTGATAAATGCTACAGCCAAACACTACAAGGGCACTTTGAAAAGCAAATAGCGACCTGGTGAAGAATTGTAATTTTTTTCCCCACCTGAAAATGACTGCTTGATGCATCATTTGACTGTGCTCTATCCAAGTGGTTGACAGAGATAATCTGGCCAATCCCAGGGGTGACCTTATCGTGCATGGCAGGGTCAGCTCTGTCTGCGCCTGTATTTGTGCATTCCACTCTCTCCATCTTGATATTGAGCGAAGAAGCAGAGAGAAAGGTGTGTGTGTGTGTGTGTGTGTGTGTGTGTGTGTGTGTGTGTGTGTGTGTGTGTGTGTGTGTGTGTGTGTGTGTGTGTGTGTGTGTGTGTGTGTGTGTGTGTGTGTATTTGTGTAAAAGAGGGAGGGGATTGGCAAGAATCTGAAAGTCAACAAGGTTTCATTAGTAATTGGATGAATCCCAAAATAATTCTGCAGATGTATGCACAATGGATTGCTCTGCCCTTGTCAATTGTGTAGTCATAAATTGGGTATACAGTATATCCACTCAACATCTGACAAGAGTTAGCAGACAGGCGCTTCTGGACAGGTAGACAGGGCGGTTTTTGTTGGGTTTAGGAGATTTTGGTGGTTTTGATGGTGGAGTTTCAAGGTCAAACAGAGATGTGTTTTTTTCCTGCTTATCATCCATTATACTTGACTGATTCCATCCTGTCCATGTTGTTCCATTTCTTTTTAGATTTTGGTATAACCCCACTTGTGAGGTATTGCTTTGTCAATGGTGCTGTAACACAGTGAATAAAACATGATGGGGCTGTGGATCTATTCATCACATAGGTTAGTCATTCACTATCTAGGAGCCAGGCAGCCAGGCCACGGCAGCATCAGTCTAGACATGGGATTTAAAGCACCTGTCAGTGAAATGTAGGAGCTGGCCCCTAAACATTCTCTAGCACTTCCCTGCATTTGAGCTAGAGCCAACTCTAGGGCTGCTTTCTAAATGGAGGCTCCAGCCCCAGCCCCAACCCCAGCCCCAACCCCAGCCCCATCCCCAGCCCCAACCCCAGCCCCCAACCCCAGCCCCAATCCCAGCCCCCAACCCCAGCCCCAATCCCAGCCCCAGCCCATCCCCAGCCCCAACCCCAGCCCCCAACCCCAGCCCCCAGCCACAGCCCCAACCCCAGCCCCATCCCCAGCCCCAATCCCAGCCCCCAACCCCAGCCCCCAACCCCAGCCCCAGCCCCAATCCCAGCCCCAGCCCCACCCCCAGCCCCAACCCCAGCCCCCAACCCCAGCCCCAATCCCAGCCCCAGCCCCATCCCCAGCCCCAACCCCAGCCCCAATCCCAGCCCCCAACCCCAGCCCCCAACCCCAGCCCCATCCCCAACCCTAGCCCCAACTCCGGCCCCAACCCCAGCCCCAGCCCTAGCCCCAACTCCGGCCCCAACCCCAACCCCAGCATCAATCCCAGCCCCATCCCCAGCACTAGCCCCAACTCCGGCCCCAACCCCAGCCCCAATCCCAGCCCCAGCCCTAGCCCCAACGCCAGCCCCATCCCCAGCCCTAGCCCCAACACCAGCCCCAGCCCCAACACCAGCCCCAACCCCATCCCTAGCCCAACCCCTAGCCCCAACACCAGCCCCAACCCCTAGCCCCAACCCCTAGCCCCAACACCTAGCCCCAACACCAGCCCCAACACCAGCCCCAACCCCTAGCCCCAACACCAGCCCCAACCCCTAGCACCAACACCAGCCCCAACACCAGACCCAACCCCTAGCCCCAATCCCAGCGCCAGCCCCAGACCTAGCCCCACACCATCCCCAACCCCAGCCCCAGACCTACCCCAGCACCAGCCCTAGCCCCAACCCCAGCCCCAGACCTACCCCAGCACCTGCCCCAGACCTAGCCCCCACACCAGCCCCAGACCTACCCCAGCACCAGCCCCAGACCTAGCCCCAACCCCAGCCCCAGATCTAGCCCCCACACCAGCCCAACCCCAGCACCAGACCTACACCAGCACCAGCCCTAGCCCCAACAGCAGCTCTAGCCCCAACCGCATCCCCAGCCCCAGACCTAGCCCCCACACCAGCCCCAACCCCAGCGCCAGACCAGCCCCAGCCCTAGCCCCAGACCTAGCCCCAACACCATCCCTAGCCCCAACCCCAGCCCTAGCCCCAACACCAGCTCTAGCCACAACACCAGCCCCAGCCCTAGCCCCAACCCCAGCCCTAGCCCCAACACCAGCGCTAGCCACAACACCAGCCCCAGACCTAGCCTCAACACCAGCCCTAGCCCCAGACCTAGCCCCAACACCAGCACTAGCCACAACACCAGCCCTAGCCTCAGACCTAGCCCCAACACCAGGCCCAACACCATCCCCAGCCCTCCAGTGAGTCCCTCCCAGCAGAGGCCCTCTATCTAGCCTATCATCTCCAAACTGCTCTTTTGATAAACCACAATGCACAGATTTATTTCCATCTCCAGACTGATAGGGTCGCTCTCATTTCATTTCACATCTCCTCTCCAATCCTTATTAATGTTTGAAGGCGGATGGATCGCCCTGATAGCATCTCCAGTGTACTGACTGACAATAGCTCGCTCCTTGCCGCATGGTCTTTTTACACCATGAGCCTTTCTTTCATCTGGATTGAGAGCTGGGTGAGCATCAGGATTGGGAATATAACTGTGTTTGAATTGGAATTTGAAGAGTAGTTGGGATTATTAACTGTAAAATGGCTTCAATTGGCTTTCTCTTTGGAGGAAATGATTTTGATTAGCTAATTAACATTGGTGCCCAAATGTTGTTTTCAAAGCGAATGAAGATTGCTATACCACAATATGTTCAGTTTAAATGCCTCTATTGAACTGACACGGCACCTGTCAGTTCACCTGATGTGACACTACAGTAACACAAATCTGCTAGATGTGTTCACTAGTTTGGTTATTTTTAAAGGCATAGACAGTCTGCAAAGACTAATTGTATGGTCAAATATGAAGAGTGGTGCATTGACGGACCCATCCCACTCTTCTCCTTTCTAATCAACCATAAGACATTTCTGCCATCAGGACGTGTTGTACGATTTCTAGTTTTCTTTGTTGTTGCAGGATTCACTACCGACTGTGCTTTCAGTCTCGTCATAAAAGAGAGGGGCGACCCACCAGCCCTAGCCCCAACACCAGCCCCAACACCATCCCCAGCCCTCCAGTGAGTTCCTCCCAGCAGAGGCCTGGGAGGGATTCTAAAGTTGGATTTACAACGGCATTCTAATTTTAATATTGTATGTCGGACATATAAAGAGATCAGAATGCCACTAGAGCTGAAAATGTATGCCTTTTTATTGGAGACCCAGTGGAGAGGAGCGGGCGGACGGGCACCCGCTTTTACAATGGGAGTGGAGTGGGGGCGTGTGGTGGTGGCGGTGTGGGGTTCAGCCACCACAGGGAACAGATGAATGACGGAGCTGCTGCTAAGAGGGCTAGTATTTCACCCCACTGTCAGGCCCTGGGAGGGGAGTGTGGTGATGGAGCTCAGGGTGGAGAGGCGACACCAGTTAATGCCAAGCACCTCTCTTCTGCTCTCCTCAGCCTGAGGACTAGCTATTGACCACCAGGCTGCCATACACTATCTGGCACAGCAGAGGAGAGGTAGAGAGGATAGAGAGATTATGATGAAATTACCATGTGTGAACATTTTAGCTTTTTGAACTATTGGTTGGAATTACAGTGGAAGGTGGGAATTTGCACAACCGTGTGTTAATATCATGATTAATGACGATGTTGTTAGATTGGAGTGAAAGGAACTGTCTCAGTCATATTCATGAGTACTCATACAGTATGATGAACTGTGTGATACACACTGCAGTGAAATTATACTGATCACATGATCAGTCCTTTCATTTTCACCAAACAAGAAATCATAATTTCTACTTGACAAATAAGACACTTTTTTGTTGCTGCATCTTTGAACAGAAAATGTTAGTCCAGCATGATCTGTGTATTTCTTTGTGGGTTCACCCATGCCCTAGACTCAGTAATAACCTTTTACCAGAAACAGATGTGACACCATAATGTGACATTTCCACCCAGGTGCAGCGAAAGAAAGGAAGCGATAAAATGCAGGCTTGTAATCGCCCCATATATTAGGCTCTGGGAAGCCATCATATAAGGATATAACAAGCTGTAATGAGGAAGAGGAACTTTCTCTGTGAAGAATAGATGAGTCCTGACCCTCTCAGAGCCAGAGCAAAGTCACCAGTTCTCCATGTAAGAAACCCCCATTCCAATTTCTCACTTTGGAGAATAAAAGCATCCCCAAGCTTGAGGTGAGGTGGAAGAGGAAGCGGGGAGGAGGGAGGGCGAGAGAGGGGAAGGAGGGAAGATGGAAGGTAGGGAGGGGGGAATACTATGGTGCCTGACATGGGTCTAAACTGTCCAATCTCACAAAAGGCCAAAGTTTGAACCTTACAATATTGAGATCAGGATCATTGTTTGCATACAAACCACCAATTACTAGGAAATCATTTCGAAAAGCTTGGTGTTGTTTCGTGCTTGCTAGATCTGTTATAATTTGTATAATTACAGCGTCAATGGGAACACAACAACCAAACACTGAGACTTCATATATTGTTAATGACCTGGAGAGTTAGACTTACCCCATTTAGCGCTGCACTCTGTCAGGGGAATCAGTCTAAGAATCATCTGAGAAACTCTGATTGTCTCAATGATCTCTCAGCCTGCCACAGTCAACAGACAATATGTGTACACAGCACATATAGTTTAGCTCCGTGACTGATATGACAACAATTATCTGGAATTATTTACATGAGCTTTACAAATGAGGGCTAATTATTGTGTCTTAATGACACTTCTAAGTGCAGCTACCTCTGTAACCTTGACTGTTCAGAGATAACCGAAGGGATTTAGTTAAATGTCACCGCCACTTTGTGCCAGAGGATGATAACTTCATATATCCATTATCATGGCAAACACCTGCAATGTAGCACAAGAGACCGTTGGGACTAGGTGAAAGATAATTACTAATTAATCAATGTAGGGGGAGAGAGAGAGGGGGAGAGGAGAGAGAGAGAGAGAGAGAGAGAGAGAGACCAGTATGCAGAGATATTAATCCAGGTCTATTCATTAGGCTGAATGCAGGTGAATGAACAGACGTTCAAGCTACATAATTTACCTCACAATACTCCTCCTTATATGTACTCCATGTACATATAAGGAGAGGTTTGAAGCAAAGTAAAAATGCTATCAGATGAGAGTAGACTAGACTAGAATATTATCAGGTTGGAGATTATTGTACATAAATGCATTTCTGCAGATTCGATTCACTTTAAACCCCTTGTAAGAGGATTCTAAGGGTGCATTACCCTTATAGCCATACCAACCAACCAACAGCACCATATCACATCTAGTTTTTATTTCATTTTTACTTTTCAACACCCCTGGACCGGGAGCACCCATCAAGACAACAATTTAAGGTGAAAACCGATGTCCCTCAAAAGCGTAATGAGGGATTGCCGTCAAGTCCATGTACATTTTTAGTCCTAACCCCTCTGAGACAGCCGAGCCGCGGTATGATGCATGTTGGCAAAATCCCCCGATGGAAGAGGAGAAAAACGGTGATGAAAGGCTCCATCTAGAATATGGAGTGAGGGGAGCAGGGTAAAAACACTCCTCACTCCTCGAAGGACATCTCATTCCATCCTCCATAATGCTGGATAAAGACATGGAATCACATCCACTATGGCAAAGTGGTAATGGTGTAGCAGCACTTAAATCCCCTCATTTAAGTGCAAATAGGTTTCCTTTTGGAAGGCCTAAGCAGCTGGCTCTGCTATGTCGCTCTAACTCCGTGTGACCACTGCTGGGGTTTGTAGAACAGAAGAGAGGAGAATTCTCCCAGCGTTTAGCCACCACAGCAGACACCGTGCTGATAGGAGATTACTATGATGAATGAGTGTTCTAGCCACGTTAGGTTATTCACCATATGCAGCACTCCGGAAGAAATAGATAGATGTTAGCATCAACTAGTGAATCATTAGATGGAAATCTGTCATCTGATGCTAACCTGTTGGGTAGCACTTCCAATGAGGAGCATTTTTAAAATGCATTACGCACTGCTTATAAGCCGTTATAAATGGGGTTATAAGGCATTATGAAAAGGGTATTCATAGGAAGTGTTATCACCCGTTATAGCGTCAACTCTCACATGATCTTTTTAATGCATTACGCATTGCTCATAAGGCATTAGAAATGTGCTTTTAAGGCATTATGAAGAGGATGTTCATAGGAAGGTTATAGCCCGTTGTTGGGGGGGCTACTCAATGTTTTTGAAGGGTGTTCAGAAGTACATAGCTTATGGTGGTGACTACTCTCTGTGTTGTTGTTGGAGGGTAGTCAGTAGTGGCTGTGACAAGCCCACGGTCTGGTCTAGTGGACCAGAAGCAGCCCATATTTCAGAGCAGATGGCTAAAGTAATTTATCCTTGACTTGTCCTCCAACGTTGGACATCCAATACAATGTGACCCACCAGTCAAAGTAGGAAGTTGGAATGTAAGGGGATTAAATCAACCTGTTTCACTGTTATTACATCAGTTATTCAGTCAACAAGTTCTTAACGATCTTCAAATAAAATGGCCGGTACCTTGAGAAAAACATACCACTCGTGTGGCAACGAGGGTTAGTTTTATAACAACTAAGTAATGCTTTATACACATTTCTAAGCATTCCAATGTCAGTAGAAAACAAAGGTGAACCTTATACGTTTCTTTTTTTAAACATACCTTTCATCAAGCTATTGAAAAAATTGTCTGATGTACAACACTGTAGTTCTTCCATTCAAGTTGTATTTTTCCAACCAGGGACGATTTGTCTGTGTTGTACTGTATAACATGAAAACAGCCTCCAAGGCAAATCACCCCTGGGTATAATACTTTGCATGTTTGCATGCTTTTCATGTTTCTCTGTTGAAAATATTTGAAGGAAAATTGAAAGAGATTTTTGTTTTGTTTTATGCATTGCATTTTATAGTATTTAGTAGGCTATGCCACTTGTTCAATCAGTATATTTCCTAATCTAAATGTAAACTGTGTTGATCTATATTGGTCATTTTGTTTTGCTTAGTTCCTATTGTGATAAATAAGTTAGTTCTCCAATATGTAGCCTAGCCTATATATACAGTACATTCCACAATATGTATCCATATACAGGATATATATAGGAAATGATTGGTTTGATGGATGGGGATTTTCTGTAGCTCCAGAGGAGGGCCAGACTGATCCTTCTGCTCGTCCTGGAGGTGATTTCTCTGGAATAAAGATTTCTATAAGAAAACTATAAGCCTGCCTTATTCGCCTGAGATTTTGTAATGCTTTAATTCAAGTTCAAACCCCTACAGTTTCATTTTCCAAGTAGAAAAATAAATGTCATGCTATAGTAGTCCAACCTTTTCTCTCCAATGAGAATGGATAGCTGTATTAACTCTTCTGATTATCATGGCATTTCAGAGCAGCAAGCAGCATGGCGTTGGATCAATACTCTTCTAATAGAACACCTAGAGAGTTGGGCTACACAGAGCCAACTCATGTTTTTCATTTGTTTCCTATAGGAAACGCAAGAGCAAATAAGACGCAGGGTGGGAGTGGGGAGAGAATCCATTAGCATTTCCTATATGTCCATAGTATATGTCCAGAAACTAGAGAATAAATTGAATGTCATCCTGGAACAATCCGATGGCTTTATCAACCTTAAGTAATCTCATTCTGTAGCAAAAGTTATTCTATTTTAGTTATTTCTGTTGATATGTGACTGCATGTGGCCTTTGCATCCCTAGATTCTCTGTGTTCCACACTGTAGACAGCAGGAGAACACCCTGGCAGAGAGACTGCCTGCATCCAGGAGGGATTATTTTGTTTTATTTCATGATTTTATTTATTTAATTGAAACAAGTATTTCTTTTTTTTTTTATTCCACTATTTTTTACCATTCATTCTGGGTCACTTGGCGGAATAGGAGTTGCGAGCTGATATGATGTTTCCTTGCTCAAGGCATGGCCTACCTTTGCTGCTAACTGTAATTTACTTTTCTCTCTCCGTCGCCCCCAGTCTGTCTGGGCTCTGGTTTGTTGAATGATGTGCTAATCCATTCTATTCTTCAGACAAGTGTATCGACCAGTATAAACAGACTGGAGGGCACAAACCTAAATGAAAGCTGTAGTTTCCCTCTGAATCATTTAACTAGCTCCCGGAGCAAGTGGAGCAACATAACAGTCCTTTTCTCAGCCTGCTGAATATACATTAAGAAGACATTAAAGTATCCTGTAAACCTGGGCTGAGGCTGAAGACAGTAGTGGAGATCTGCTGTCTGCATCTAGCTATCTAACCTTCTAGAATGTCCTCCTTACTATGAAATCCCTCCTCAGACATGGCGATCTCCCTCTCCTCCCCCCTCCCTCCCCAGTGGTCCCTCTCCTCCCCCCTCTCCTCCCCCCTCCTCCCCCAGTTGTCGTTCTCCTCTCCCTCCTGCCTCCCCCAGTGGTCCCTCTCCTCCCACCTGCCTCCCCAGTGGTCCCTCTCCTCCCACCTGCCTCCCCAGTGGTCCCTCTCCTCCCACCTCTCCTCCCCCCTCCTCCCCCAGTGGTCCCTCTCCTCCCACCTCTCCTCCCCCCTCCTCCCCTAGTGGTCCCTCTCCTCCCACCTGCCTCCCCCAGTGGTCCCTCTCCTCCCACCTGCCTCCCCAGTGGTCCCTCTCCTCCCACCTGCCTCCCCAGTGGTCCCTCTCCTCCCACCTGCCTCCCCAGTGGTCCCTCTCCTCCCACCTGCCTCCCCAGTGGTCCCTCTCCTCCCACCTGCCTCCCCAGTGGTCCCTCTCCTCCCACCTGCCTCCCCAGTGGTCCCTCTCCTCCCACCTGCCTCCCCCAGTGGTCCCTCTCCTCCCCCATGCCTCCCCCAGTGGTCCCTCTCCTCCCACCTCTCCTCCCCCATCCTCCCCCAGTGGTCCCTCTCCTCACATCTGCCTCCCCAGTGGTCCCTCTCCTCCCCCCTCTCCTCCCACCTGCCTCCCCAGTGGTCCCTCTCCTCCCACCTCTCCTCCCCCCTCCTCCCCCAGTGGTCCCTCTCCTCCCACCTCTCCTCCCCCCTCTCCCCCCAGTGGTCCCTCTCCTCCCACCTCTCCTCCCCCCTCCTCCCCTAGTGGTCCCTCTCCTCCCATCTGCCTCCCCACTGGTCCATCTCCTCCCACCTGCCTCCCCCAGTGGTCCCTCTCCTCCCACCTGCCTCCCCACTGGTCCATCTCCTCCCACCTGCCTCCCCCAGTGGTCCCTCTCCTCCCACCTGCCTCCCCAGTGGTCCCTCTCCTCCCACCTGCCTCCCCAGTGGTCCCTCTCCTCCCACCTCTCCTCCCCCCTCCTCCCCCAGTGGTCCCTCTCCTCCGACCTGCCTCCAAAGTGGTCCCTCTCCTCCCACCTGCCTCCCCCAGTGGTCCCTCTCCTCCCACCTGCCTCCCCAGTGGTCCCTCTCCTCCCACCTCTCCTCCCCCCTCCTCCCCCAGTGGTCCCTCTCCTCCCACCTGCCTCCCCAGTGGTCCCTCTCCTCCCACCTGCCTCCCCCAGTGGTCCCTCTCCTCCCACCTGCCTCCCCAGTGGTCCCTCTCCTCCCCCCTCTCCTCCCCCTTCCTCCCCCAGTTGTTGTTCTCCTCTCACCCTCTCCTCCCTCCTTCTCCCACAGTTGTGCGTCTCTCTTCCCCCCTCCCAGACCCGGCACCAGGATAAAGTGACCAAGAGGGCAGTTGAAATTGGCGGGGGTTACATTTTTGGGTGTTCTTACATTGGAATTATATTGAATTCTGCTTATATAATCACACTATACCACAATAATGCCTTACCTCCTCACACCATTTGCACACACTGTATATAGACTTTCTTTTTTTTCCTATTGTGTTATTGACTGTACGCTTGTTAATTCCATGTGTAACTGTTGTTTGTGTTGCACTGCTTTGCTTGATCTTGGCCAGGTCGCAGTTGTAAATGAGAACTTGTTCTCAACTAGCCTACCTGGTTAAATAAAGGTGAAATAAAAAATGTTAAAATAAAAATAAAGATAACGTTCATATGCTGAGACTCTGAGAACATTGAGTGCTTTTGAGATCTGAAGCCTATCTCTGCTGCGCGGTACAATGGACAGCGCCCTACAGCAAGGTCGTCTTGGTAATGAATATAGGCTACAAGATAGACAGGGTAATTCACTTATTACAAACAGCCTATGTGAATGCAGCTGTACACACAGCTGTCTCAACAAAATAATGCAAACTAAATGCTGAAAGTAGTAGCCTAGTTATTCATACAAACAGTCTGGCTTAAATCCAGACACTGAGAGAAAATGAGAAGGAATGAATGAGAACAGAACAAAACAGAGGTACCAGGTAGTAGGCCTAGTAAACACAATATCAGATGACACAATCTATATTTAAATTAATATATTTAGGCTAGTTACATTAACAGTAAACAAACACAGTTAACAAAAGGTGAATGGAGATTCAAATAACCTAAACATAGTCTACAGTGAGATGCAGCCTACAGCCTACTACAGTGAGATGCATCCTACAGCCTACTACAGTGAGATGCATTCCACAGACTACAACCTACTACAGTAAGATGCAGCTTACAGACTACTACAGTGAGATGCAGTCTACAGTCTACTACAGTGAGATGCATTCCACAGTCTACAGCCTACTACAGTGAGATGCAGTCTACAGCCTACTACAGTGAGATGCATTCCACAGCCTACAACCTACTACAGTGAGATACAGCCTACTACAGTGAGATGCAGCTTACAGCCTACTACAGTGAGATGCATTCCACAGCCTACAGCCTACTACAGTGAGATGCAGCCTACAGCCTACTACAGTGAGATGCATTCCACAGCCTACAGCCTACTACAGTGAGATGCAGTCTACATTCTACTACAGTGAGATGCATTCCACACTCTACAGCCTACTACAGTGAGATGCAGTCTACAGCCTACTACAGTGAGATGCATTCCACAGCCTACAGCCTACTACAGTGAGATGCAGCCTACAGCTTACTACAGTGAGATGCAGCCTACAGCCTACTACAGTGAGATGCATTCCACAGCCTACAGCCTACTACAGTGAGATGCAGCCTACAGCCTACTACAGTGAGATGCATTCCACAGCCTACAGCCTACTACAGTGAGATACAGCCTACTACAGTGAGATGCAGCTTACAGCCTACTACAGTGAGATGCAGCCTACAGCCTACTACAGTGAGATGCATTCCACAGCCTACAGCCTACTACAGTGAGATGCATTCCACAGCCTACAACCTACTACAGTGAGATACAGCCTACTACAGTGAGATGCAGCTTACAGCCTACTACAGTGAGATGCATTCCACAGCCTACAACCTACTACAGTGAGATACAGCCTACTACAGTGAGATGCAGCCTACAGCCTACTACAGTGAGATGCATTCCCCAGCCTACAACCTACTACAGTGAGATGCAGCCTACAGCCTACTACAGTGAGATGCAGCCTACAGCCTACTACAGTGATATGCATTCCACAGCCTACAACCTACTACAGTGAGATGCAGCTTACAGCCTACTACAGTGAGATGCATTCCACAGCCTACAACCTACTACAGTGAGATGCAGTCTACAGCTTACTACAGTGAGATGCAGCCTACAGCCTACTACAGTGAGATGCAGCCTGCATCCTACTAAAGTGAAAATGCAGCCTACAGCCTACTACAGTGAGATGCAGTCTACAGCCTACAACAGTGAGATGCAGCCTACAGCCTACTACAGTGAGATGCAGCCTATAGCCTACTACAGTGAGATGCAGCCTACAGCCTACTACAGTGAGAGGCAACCTACAGCCTACAACAGTGAGATGCAGCCTACAGCCTACTACAGTGAGATGCAGCCTGCATTTTACTAAAGTGAAATGCAGCCTACAGCCTACTACAGTGAGATGCAGTCTACTACAGTGATATGCAGTCTACAGTCTACAGCCGACTACAGTGAGATGCAACCTACAGCCTACTACAGTGAGATGCAGTCTACAGCCTACTACAGTGAGATGCAGCCTACAGCCTACTACAGTGAGATGCAGCCTACAACCTACTACAGTGAGATGCAGCCTGCAGCTTACAGCCTACAGCCTATTACAGTGAGATGCCGCCTACAGCCTACAGCCTATTACAGTGAGATGCAGCCTACAGCCTACAGCCTATTACAGTGAGATGCAGCTTACAGCCTACAGCCTATTACAGTGAGATGCAGCCTACAGCCTACAGCCTATTACAGTGAGATGCAGCCTACAGCCTACAGTCTACTCCAGTCAGATGCAGCCTACAGCCTACTCCAGTCAGATGCAGTCTACAGTCTACTCCAGTCAGATGCAGTCTACAGTCTACTCCAGTCAGATGCAGCCTACTGCCTATTACAGTCAGATGCAGCCTACAGTATACTCCAGTCAGGTGCAGCCTACAGTCTACTCCAGTCAGATGCAGCCTACAGCCTATAACAGTGAGATGCAGCCTACAGCCTATTACAGTGAGATGCAGTCTACAGTCTACTCCAGTCAGATGCAGCCTACAGTCTACTCCAGTCAGGTGCAGCCTACAGCCTATTACAGTGAGATGCAGCCTACAGTCTACTCCAGTCAGATGCAGCCTACAGTCTACTACAGTGAGATGCAGCCTACAGCCTACTACAGTGAGATGCAGCCTACTGCAGTGAGATGCAGTCTACAGTCTACAGCAAACTACAGTGAGATGCAACCTACAGCCTACTACAGTGAGATGCAGCCTACAATCTACTACAGTGAGATGCAGCCTACAATCTACTACAGTGAGATGCAGCCTGCAGCCTATTACAGTGAGATGCAGCCTACGGTCTACAGCCTACTACAGTGCGATGCAGCCTGCAGCCTACAGCCTATTACAGTGAGATGCAGCCTACAGCCTATTACAGTGAGATGCAGCCTACGGTCTACAGCCTACTACAGTGCGATGCAGCCTGCAGCCTACAGCCTACAGCCTATTACAGTGAGATGCAGCCTACAGCCTATTACAGTGAGATGCAGCCTACAGTCTACTCCAGTCAGATGCAGCCTACAGTCTACTCCAGTCAGATGCAGCCTACAGCCTACAGCCTATTACAGTGAGATGCAGCCTACAGTCTACTCCAGTCAGATGCAGCCTACAGTCTACTCCAGTCAGATGCAGCCTTCAGTCTACTCCAGTCAGATGCAGCCTACAGTCTACTCCAGTCAGATGCAGTCTACAGTCTACTCCAGTCAGATGCAGCCTACAGCCTATTACAGTGAGATGCAGCCTACAGTCTACTCCAGTCAGATGCAGTCTACAGTCTACTCCAGTCAGATGCAGCCTTCAGTCTACTCCAGTCAGATGCAGCCTACAGTCTACTCCAGTCAGATGCAGCCATGCACAGCTGTCTGGCCAAATAAATAGGGCTATAGTCCCACTTCAAACATGGAAAATCATGCCGGATGCTCATGAGTTCAGCTACACGTTGTGATATGGCACAATAGACTTATATGAGTCAAAATCGACCCACGTAATTAATTAAGCAATGCCAGCCTAACATAAACACGTTTCCAATAGATACAGTTCCATTTACAGCGACAAAACC
This sequence comes from Salmo salar, assembly GCF_965601325.2. Lineage (NCBI taxonomy): Eukaryota > Metazoa > Chordata > Actinopteri > Salmoniformes > Salmonidae > Salmo > Salmo salar. The sequence continues at coordinate 33,983,540 of NC_138299.1, forward strand.
AAAAGGCTACCAAGACAACCATAATAGAATGTATCTATTTCTATGATGAAACTGATATGTAGCTATAGCCTGGGGTGTCGTTTGGGTTCTTGTATTGGAATCATGTTGAATTCTGCTCATATCACGCTATACTACAATAAACAGAAACTTTAAAATGCCTTAGACCAAGAAGTGACAGGTTCAGTGGCACAAAATCTCTTCTGCGATCTATCAGCACCATGGACAGTGCCCTACACACTAAAGCAAGATTTAGATTTTTTGTTAAACAACCAGCTACATTGTTTACATTTTACCTTTCAAAAGCCTTCTTAATGCTCTGTGGAACTTCCTGAGTAATCGATCAACTTTCAACATATGAAACAAAATGCCGCATCTGCAGTAACAAAGTATTCCAGCCACTCTCTTCCTATGAACCAGTTGCTATTCAATTAGCATTTCTTTACAGAAAACCTGCGGCTAGGATAGGATTCTAGGCTAACCTGGGATGGCTCCTCTGTTCCAAGATCAACAGGAACAAAAATTACAGGCGGAGGTGTATTACGTTATTCACTTAGCCTACCACAGATATGAGAGATGAGAAGTGTTTTTTCCCGTTTTTTATGGAACCCCAAAGGAGTCATACCTAACCGCCCAGTGGCTTTCCATAGCCTTCTTACACACCGCGGCGTGCTCTGTCCACTGTGCTGACACAGCGCAGCAGAGATACAGATTATTTTTGCACCAATCTGTCACTAAATAATTGTTACTTTTTTGCTATTTTTATATGGGAACATATAACTAAAACTGAGGGGACTCAAGTTTGAACTGAGGGTGCCAAACCCCCTTTAGCCACATCATGAAACCGGGTCTGCCCCCTCGGGTCTGCCCCCTCCTTCCCTAGTTGTGTATCTCTCCTCTCAACCCTCCTTCACCCTGTCTCCCCCAGATGTCTCTCATCTCAACCCTCCTTCACCCTGTCTCCCCCAGATGTCTCTCATCTCAACCCTCCTTCACCCTGTCTCCCCCAGATGTCTCTCATCTCAACCCTCCTTCACCCTGTCTCCCCCAGATGTCTCTCATCTCAACCCTCCTTCACCCTGTCTCCCCCAGATGTCTCTCATCTCAACCCTCCTTCACCCTGTCTCCCCCAGATGTCTCTCATCTCAACCCTCCTTCACCCTGTCTCCCCCAGATGTCTCTCATCTCAACCCTCCTTCACCCTGTCTCCCCCAGATGTCTCTCATCTCAACCCTCCTTCACCCTGTCTCCCCCAGATGTCTCTCATCTCAACCCTCCTTCACCCTGTCTCCCCCAGATGTCTCTCATCTCAACCCTCCTTCACCCTGTCTCCCCCAGATGTCTCTCATCTCAACCCTCCTTCACCCTGTCTCCCCCAGATGTCTCTCATCTCAACCCTCCTTCACCCTGTCTCCCCCAGATGTCTCTCATCTCAACCCTCCTTCACCCTGTCTCCCCCAGATCTCTCTCCTTTCTCTCCCCCCTGTATTCCCATACTGTAGAGTCCATAGATGCTGCTATCTGCCAGCATTTCTTTTACTGTTCTGCAGAACCAGAAAGCAGGGTCCAGAAGCTATGCATCCCTGATATTGTACCATCCCCAATACTGTACCCGATACCGTACCTTTTTAAGACATAGTAGTATCGAGTGTCGTCTGATTTAGTATGAAACTAAATAACACTAACAGATAACAAAAATCTCTTTGTTCTTGCATTCTTAAACAGCGTTTGTCACACACACACACACTCATTTACTCAGCTTAGAACAGCTGTGATTATAGCTGAAATGTCTGTTTATTTTACTCATTAGAATAACATACATTTAGTTTAAAGTTGATAAGAAGAGTTGCTGTGGAACCTTGCAATCTGCTTTGACACCACAATTAATTACCTGCTAATTGAGACATGAACAGGGATTCCTTCATTAAGAGAATAAGACAGAACAGAGCTCTTGCAGCTGCAATAAAGCTATGCTCTAATTTCTTTAAATGTTGTTTCTTATTCTGTTGTAAAGCCACCAATACAATCCCCCTAGCATGGGTATGGATCACGTCTACGTATGGATCCAAAACTCAGAACCACAGACCAGAGTGAGCTAGGAAGGCTACATTTAAAACTCAGAACCACAGGCCAGAGTGAGCTAGGAAGGCTACATTTAAAACTCAGAACCACAGGCCAGAGTGAGCTAGGAAGGCTACATTTAAAACTCAGAACCACAGACCAGAGTGAGCTAGGAAGGCTACATTTAAAACTCAGAACCACAGACCAGAGTGAGCTAGGAAGGCTACATTTAAAACTCAGAACCACAGACCAGAGTGAGCTAGGAAGGCTACATTTAAAACTCAGAACCACAGACCAGAGTGAGCTAGGAAGGCTACATTTAAAACTCAGAACCACAGGCCAGAGTGAGCTAGGAAGGCTACATTTAAAACTCAGAACCACAGACCAGAGTGAGCTAGGAAGGCTACATTTAAAACTCAGAACCACAGGCCAGAGTGAGCTAGGAAGGCTACATTTAAAACTCAGAACCACAGGCCAGAGTGAGCTAGGAAGGCTACATTTAAAACTCAGAACCACAGACCAGAGTGAGCTAGGAAGGCTACATTTAAAACTCAGAACCACAGGCCAGAGTGAGCTAGGAAGGCTACATTTAAAACTCAGAACCACAGGCCAGAGTGAGCTAGGAAGGCTACATTTAAAACTCAGAACCACAGGCCAGAGTGAGCTAGGAAGGCTACATTTAAAACTCAGAACCACAGGCCAGAGTGAGCTAGGAAGGCTACATTTAAAACTCAGAACCACAGGCCAGAGTGAGCTAGGAAGGCTACATTTAAAACTCAGAACCACAGGCCAGAGTGAGCTAGGAAGGCTACATTTAAAACTCAGAACCACAGGCCAGAGTGAGCTAGGAAGGCTACATTTAAAACTCAGAACCACAGACCAGAGTTAAGCGCTTTGAGATTCTCTGAAATGCGCTATAGAAACGTAATAAGTTATTATTATTATTACATTCTATTCTCCTTAAGAACAGGGAATTTCTTTTTTAATTGACTCCTTTGACATTCTAATAAATTACAAGGCTTACAACCTATTGTGTGTCAAACATTCCACAATGGGTCAGAATCTTCCTTTGTTTGATTATCTCCACCTCTCTTTGTCCTCACCATAGCCATTCTCACCATAGCCATTCTCACTATAGCCAGTCCTACTATAGCCATTCTCACCAAAGCCAGTCCTACTATAGCCATTCTCACTATAGCCATTCTCACCATAACCATTCTCACCATAGCCATTCTCACCATAGCCATTCTCACCAAAGCCAGTCCTACTATAGCCATTCTCACTATAGCCATTCTCACCATAACCATTCTCACCATAGCCATTCTCACCATAGCCATTCTCACCAAAGCCATTCTCACTATAGCCAGTCCTACTATAGCCATTCTCACCAAAGCCATTCTCACTATAGCCATTCTCACCATAGCCATTCTCACTATAGCCAGTCCTACTATAGCCATTCTCACCAAAGCCATTCTCACTATAGCCATTCTCACCATAGCCATTCTCACCATAGCCATTCTCACCAAAGCCATTCTCACTATGGCCAGTCCTACTATAGCCATTCTCACTATAGCCATTCTCACTATAGCCATTCTCACCATAGCCATTCTCACTATAGCCATTCTCACCATAGCCATTCTCACCATAACCATTCTCACTATAGCCATTCTCACTATAGCCATTCTCACCATAGCCATTCTCACCATAACCATTCTCACCATAACCATTCTCACCATAGCCATTCTCACCATAACCATTCTCACCATAGCAATTCTCACCATAACCATTCTCACTATAGCCAGTCCTACTATAGCCATTCTCACCATAACCATTCTCACTATAGCCATTCTCACCATAGCCATTCTCACTATAGCCAGTCCTACTATAGCCATTCTCACTATAGCCATTCTCACCATAGCCATTCTCACTATAGCCATTCTCACCATAGCCATTCTCACCATAGCCATTCTCACCATAGCCATTCTCACTATAGCCAGTCCTACTATAGCCATTCTCACTATAGCCATTCTCACCATAACCATTCTCACCATAACCATTCTCACCATAGCCATTCTCACCACACTCTCTCTGTCTTTCAAGCAGAGAAACAAACACACTCACGTTCCTATACACACACTCGCACACACAGACTCAAATATTTCTGGGTAGGTCTTTCACACTTCATCATCCATGCAACATTCATGATTTGGACTTTTCTCTCACCTCCCCAATTCCAATTCCATCCATCCACCTTTGACAAAATGCATTTATCCAGCACAGGAAACAGCTGTATTGAGATGAACATACCTCGGCAGTTTGTTAGAGCATGTTTAGCACTGCATTCCAATTCCACCGTAATGACTTGCTAAGTAATTGCGTTCCTGCCCCTGAATGTAAACAGTCTGTTGCTTAGCTACAACTAGATGATTTCTAGCACCAAACCAGGAGTCTCTAGGTTGGTTTCATATGAACCAGTGTTGAATAGGATGGTGGTTTTTCAACTCCTGCTGCCCCAGTCAACACATCCACTAGCATGTTTATGTCTGTGGAATACATCTTACAGATATTTATTAATGGAGTCATGCTCCTAGCTTGGCCAAGCAATGTCTTAGCTGTTCATTTTTATACTTTTTTATAAGCAGAATGGGTAGAGGTCAATTGTTATTACACTATAACGTTGTTATTACTGCTGTTACAGACTTTTTCATTGAGATGCAGCAAATACATTCAAATGGTGTTCCTATGAGCTAATGACAGCTCTGAGATGTGTGTGTCTGCATATGACTGTTAGAAGAAGGCAACCAAACTTCCAGAGATCTTATTGCTGAAAATGGAATAATTTGTTCTGATTGAAATCCATCCTTGGTTGTATCAGGTCCCTGTGGTGTGCTAGGTAGCCTTCAGTGTGTGTCTGTTCTACCCAGCCGCCCTTGTAAATACGTGTTAGAGAGAAAGCTATGGTACTTGTTGATTATATTTCATGCCACACTCTTATTCAGACGCTGTCTCTGGCTCATCTTTCATGGGACTTAGCAAGGCGAAATCAGCAGCAAACATGTCAAAACCACCAGAGTGAGAAAAAAATATGCACAAAGGCAGGCGGAGAAATTAATGATGATTTCATTTTCTTATCTTTCCCTGGAGTTCATTACTTTGCAGTCTGCTCTATACAGTGGCAGGTTCATGGCTTGTCAGAAAAGACGAATGGCTTTTTTGGAGAGGAACGAACACAGGCTTGTCAACATCAGTAACCAACTTGTTCTTCTCCAAAAAGGGAATCTGATCTTAAATTGAAAACAAACAATCATTTCAGATACAGGACTCCACTTTATTTGACTCCCACCTTCCTCCATGTGACATGTTTTAATCAGACAGACGTATTATTCTGAATGACGTTTTGTCCTGACTGACTCTCTGAGGGAAGATGTTCAAATCAGAAGTCAAACTTGAAAGGGGAAATGTCTTCATACTTCAAACCTTATAATTCATGACTGCACCTATCTAGTTACATCCTTGTTCACTTTTCTGCTGTATCTGGGCTGAAAGTATTATTTCATATTTTTTAGAACTCCTGTAAGGAGCCTGAACAAAGGAAGACAGTGGGTACTTTAGAATTTATACTTTCTATCTCAACTCTGATAGAGTTGTTGATGTTAAAGTTAAGTTCTGCGCTGGAAAAGGGCAAAAAGAACAATGCAAAAGTCCTTGAAAACAGAGCGGCAGCATACTTAACATACTTCTCTGTTAAAGGAGTCTTGATTAAATGATAGCCACTTTGTTGTTTACACATGGATGGCAGCAGTGTCAACACACACACGCAAGCACACACACACACGCACAACACAACAGAGACGCACACCCGTCCCCACGCATCCTGAAGACATTAGAGCAGGTCTGAACTGAGACGAGTGCAAGAGGAAAACATAAAAACATATCTGGATGGCAAAAAAGAACTGTGACAACCTCCAAAATCTGTGACAAATCAAATCTTCTTTCTTCCTTACACCTGGTTTTGAAGAGGAGATAGAGAGATAGTTGAGACAGTAGGAGGCATGAAGAAAGAAAGTTAGCAGGTTTAGTGTACTTGGCTACTTGGCAAGGTCATCTTTAACCACTGAATATAAGTATCCTCTGGGACATGCCCCAGTCACTCACCGCCTGCTTAACAATCCGAGAGGGGCAGAACTGGAGACCACATTTTCAATGCTGTTAAATTAATTGCCCTAACATCCCCTCCCCTCGCCCCCCGAACACCGCCGAACACGGCAGGACTGTGCCAAGACCTGTGTTGTGCTGGGAGTGTTTTTCCAGACTGTTGACATGTATCTTTTCATCTAGAAAAACCTGATTCTGTAATGAGTCATAGTGTTATGGTACACACTGCACCTGGGCTCTTCTCTCTGAACACATGCTGGCTGACTTGGCGGGAAACTATGATGACGCCCCACAGATTTAGAATGAGTATTGATTGGCTAATGGAAAATGAGAGCATGCTATTTTTTTCAAGCTACTATTTTTCTCTCCGTGTTCCATCACATTGTTTTACTGTATTTTTCATGTCTTTATTATCACATTGTTTTACTGTATTATTGAAGTCTTTGTTATCACGTTGTTTTACTGTATTTTTTAACTCTTTATTATTGTGTGTATCTGCATAAAACTAAAGTATTGTCATTACAGTGGAGATCATTATAGATGAGTCAAATAAGACCTCGCTGCAGGAGAATGGTAGAAAATGAAAATGGCAACTCTTATGTTTATTCCAGGATATGAAAAGGATAATGTGGCCATATATTTATTACTGTACTGTTATTACTGTACTGTTTGATAATATTAGTATTTTGTGCACATACAGAATGTGAATGAGCAGCGCTATTATGAGGGCTTTCAGCAGTATTTTGAAAGATACATTTCTGTTATTCATGCCATGGCTCCCACATTTGTGTAAACATAAAATCTCATGCTTTATTACCTCCCTTTTGCACCCAGCAACTTGACCCTTGACCCTAGTCATCATAAATGGAGAAATAGTGGGGAGCTAATGGAGACAGATGGGAATATGGAATGCCATTTACTCAAATTGGTGAAGTAATTAACCTCGAGGTGCTTCGGTTTGCAAGAAAGATTGTTGGAATATCTCGCAGCGAGCGGCCAGATAAACAGACTCTCGGCCAAACCGCCTCTGACAACTGCATCATAAACTAGATTCATTCTGTTCAACTGAACTGTCAACATCTCAAGACCAAATAAAGATTTGGATTATAATATACTTGGGGTTAGAAGAGTGAGCTTCTACTGCTACACCAGCTAGCCAGGCAGCCTCCTCGACTTCAGACTGAGGTCTCTGTCTCTCTTTCTGTCTCTCTCTCTTTCTCCCTCTCGCTCTCTCTCTCCCTCTCGCTCTTTATCGCTCTCTCTTTCTGTCTCTCCCTCCCTCCCTCTCGCTCTCTCTCTTTCTGTCTTGCTTTCTCTCTTTCTCTCTCTCTCTTTATCCCCCTCTCTCGTCTGCCATACGCTGTAAAACAGTGGTGTCCTTAGCCATGGCACGTCCTCTACAAATGTGTGTGTTTGGGTGCTGTGACAGCTTTGTGACAGCAGATGGGAGGCTGGCTGGTGATTGGCTGTGGTGTGGGAACCAGACTACGGGGTGCAGAAAATGACCCTGGCCTGATGGAGCTGCTAGACAGACACTGTGGCCAAACCCATGTCATGTGGTCAAGGCTGTTACTCCCTCTCGTCAAAAACTCATCAGAACAATTACTCCCTTTAAAATGTTCCTGCCAGACCAGTAGACCCTATAGGAATAACGTCCATGCTAAACGCTACATCTCTGTACGATGGGCTGCATCCCAAATGGCACCTTATCTCCTACATAGCCTATAGAGCTCTGGTCAAAAGTACTGCACTGTGTGCCATTTGGGATGCGTACATGGTCACAAATTGAAGTGGGTAACTTTCTGTCCTTCTCCGTTTAAGCTGAGATTTTTGAATTCCACAGACTAACGTTAACACTACTATGCCTGATTCTGTCCTCTCTCCTCTGTCCTCTGTCCTGTCTCCTCTGTCCTCTCTCCTCTGTCCTCTGTCCTCTGTCCTGTCTCCTCTGTCCTCTGTCCTCTCTCCTCTGTCCTGTTTCCTCTGTCCTGTCTCCTCTGTCCTCTGTCCTCTCTCCTCTGTCCTGTCTCCTCTGTCCTCTGTCCTCTCTCCTCTGTCCTGTTTCCTCTGTCCTGTCTCCTCTGTCCTCTGTCCTCTCTCCTCTGTCCTGTTTCCTCTGTCCTGTCTCCTCTGTCCTCTGTCCTCTCTCCTCTATCCTGTTTCCTCTGTCTTCTCTCCTCTGTCTTCTCTCCTCTGTCCTGTTTCCTCTGTCCTGTCTCCTCTGTCCTCTGTTCTCTCACTCGTTTCCCTCCTTCTCCTCCCTGGCTCTAATCAGGCTCTAATCAGGCTCTAATCAGGCTCTAATCAGGCTCTAATCAGGCTCTAATCAGGCTCTAATCAGGATTGAATGCGGCTACGTAACAACAGCAGTCACACATTATACATGTTTTTCATGCTTCCCTGCCTCTGAGTGGCAAATTCGCCATTCGCCTCTCCACCTAGCACCTGATTATTTCACCAGGAACACTACCATTTACAACCCCAGCCTCCCGTCCCTCGCTGGGGAATATGAAACAATAAAGACATGCTATATTTACCTCTATGAGCATGTAGTGTAGACGCGTTGTAGTCTTTGGAATTTGTAAACAAACAGGCTCAAGTTAATATATATTTTCTAGAGTTTTTATCCAATGGTTTGTGTTGAAGTGAATATCTCTTTCAGAGCGTTCACCCTATAGTTTATGGCTATTCATTTCCCCCTATGGCTTATCCTGTTGTAGTCATCTCTGTAAATCTCCATTGCATTGTATTGTTGTGTTGACTATGTGGGAGGGATATTCTGTTTGACTGCTCAGCCTCAGGTCCCATCTGTATGACTTGCATGTATTGAATTGACAGCAGGGGGGGGGGGGGGGGGGGACTTGACACGTTTTCATAGTTGTGACAACTGATGTGACAGGTGATTTGGGTCTACCTCTAATAAGTGAATTAATAGGAGGTAAAACATAGTGATCTGTCATGTTTCCAATACCTTAACCTGTCAAAAGTTGTGCTGGGGAAAATGGCCGACAGCCTTCTCACCTGAAGGAAGGAGTAGTTAGCTGTAGCGCCTTGCTTCAAAAGCCCCAGTCTGTCTGATGAATGAATTGGAGTCTAGCTGTCTGTTATATACGTTATATAAACGTTATATATTTTAGCCACCTTGTACCTGTTGCAGTAGCATATGTAATCTCAGAAGCAGTTTGGTAGACCCGTGCTTTACTACAGTGGTTAGTTGTACAGTAGTGCACAGTGACCACCAGACCTGGGTTCAAATAGTATTTGTTTTCTTAAATATTTTGAACGTTTGATTGATTTGGCCTAACTGGAGTGCCAGAATATTTTAAATTGAACGTATACTATTTGAACCAAGCTCTGATACACATCCACATAAACAGCGGGGTACAAGGCTTCAACTCTCTCCTTCAACTGTACCTGGCGGACACTGTGAAACTTTGACTGTCCATCCTTGTAATGAAAGATGGATTACTCGTTGTGCTGGGAAAGTTTAGCTTCCCTCTGAGGGTAATATCATGGTATTAGACTTGAAAGGCTATTTAGGCTTGTGGGGAAGGTAAAGGCCTGGCTGGAATATAAAATATTATGCAGCTACACACACAACTGGCACCAAGCTGAGGCTGGCTTGACAGCAGGCCAAGGAACACAGACAGTCACATGAGTTTTCATGATGCAATAATTAATGCCAAGCGCTCAACTTACCCCTGGGTTGCATCCCAAATGGAACCAATTCCCTTTAAAGTGCACTACTTTTGACCAGCAGCCCTGGAATGTAGGGATCTGTCACTATAAATAAAGTAGAAAAGCGATGTTCATGTCTCTATTTTTAACTGTCACATTCAATGTTTTGTCAGTGTCTGTATAATCTGGGTTTTAAGAGTGGAGTGCACACTTTGTTTTAGTAACCCTGATTCAATCCAACATGTTTATGCTGACCTCAGACTAAGCCCATAGGGTTCCCTGGTCAAAAGTAGTGCACTACAGTGTATTCGGAAAGTATATAGACCCATTGACTATTTCCACATTTAGTTACATTACAGCCTTATTCTAAAATTGATTAAATTGTTTTTTTTCTTCTCATCGATCTACAGACAATACCCCATAATGACAAAGCAAAAACAAGAAAAAGTCAAGGGTTCTGAATACTTTCTGAATGCACTGTGTGTAGGGAATAGGGTGCCATTTGGGTCACACCCTAATACTGGATCAGAAGCAGTAGCCAAGTGCACAGGGACATCATTTAGTAATTTATTTGTAGACAGCAGAAACAATCATTTATATGATTTTTACTTAAGTACTTCATTTCAAATTTAACTGAAATGTATTATGATGATCTCTCTTTTTTCACTGAGTAGTTTCAATTCAGCACGAGACAGCATGCTCAATGAATATCAGAGCTAATAATGAAATGTGTTTCCATGACTGAGAGTGTAAAGCGAACACTCCAGAGTGTAATCTTGTTCAAGGTTATGAAAGAGGCACAGAATCTCCAACTTCCGACAGATGCGTAGCGGTGTAGAATCTCTAAGGTACATCAGAGGATTGTTTTCAAGATGTCTTTACCGAGCGGCTTCATGTATTCATTTAATGCGACAAGAGATGCTGTCTCATTCCATCCAATCACATGTAGCTACTCTGCTGGGGATGTCAGTGAAATAAAAACCCACTGTGTAGAAGCTGTCACTGTAAAATTAGCATTTGGGATGACATTGGTGGGATTTGAAGTGGACACAGACATCTGGAGGAAAAAATGGGGGGAGAAAGAGATCTTCATAAGAGTACAAAACATTTAAGGACTCAAATGTGTTCTTATTTCCAGAAGCACTCTCTCTGTCTATCTGTCCTTCTATATCTGGCCATATCTATCCCATATATCTGACAATATCTATCCCCTATATCTAGCCATGTCTATCCCCTATATCTGGCCGTATCTCATATATCTGGCCATATCTATCCCCTATATCTGGCCTTATCTATCCCCTACATCTGGCCTTATCTATCCCCTATATCTGGCCATGTCTATCCTCTATATCTGGCCATATCTATCCCCTATATTTGGCCATATCTATCCTCTATATCTGCCCATATCTATCCCCTATATTTGGCTTTATCTATCCCTTATATCTGGCCATATCTATCCCCTATATTTGGCTTTATTTATCCCCTATATTTGGCCATATCTATTCCCTATATCTGACCATATCTATCCCCAATTTCTGGCCATGTCTTTCCCCTATATCTGGCCATATCTGTCCTCTATATCTGGTCATATCTATCCCCTGTATCTGGCCATATCTATCCCCTATATCTGGCCTTATCTATGCCTTATATTTGGTCTTATCTATCCCTTATATCTGGCCATGTCTATCCCCTATATCTGGCCATGCATAGCCCCTATATCTGGCCATGTCTATCCCCTATATCTGGCCATGTCTATCCTCTATATCTGGCCATATCGGTCCCCTATATCTGGCCATATCTATCCCCTATATCTGTCCATATCTGTCCCTTATATCTGGCCATATCTATCCCCTATATTTGGCCTTATCTATCCCCTATATCTGGCCTTATCTATCCCCTATATCTGGCCATGTCTATCCCCTATACCTCACCAGCCACACATTAAAAACCTATAGCCCAGGTTTTTACATGTGATGCAGAGCTGTTCTGTTCTGTGCTGCTATGATGTGTGAGCTGCTGTATGAGTTGCAGTGTGAGTTTTGCTCCAAGCTCACACTAGGTCTTAGTGAGACTAGTGAGGCTGTGAGTCTTGGGCTGGTGAACCCCTGGTGTCTTCCTGGTAAGCTCTGTATGTCCGCCCTAGATAGTGTACTCCTTTTGACCAGGGCCCATAGGTAGTACCAGGGCCCGCATGGTAGTACACTATATAGTGTATAGGGTGCCATTTGGGAGGTCACCTCAGGCTGCTCAGACAGCTAGCTCTGCCTGACAGACACATCCGTCTGCCTCCGCCTGACCAGAGGAAACTCTTCTTCTTCCTCCTCCACCGGCTCCATCCCTCCATCCTCCTCACGATGGGAACAAGAAGCGTGTGCCACGGCCACAATTGCTTTCGAATTTACAGCGACATGAGCCTAATAATGCGATTTGGTGTTCCGTACAGGGCCCGATAAAGTGCACCGCTGAGGAGATTTCCATTGACTGGCGTAGTGCGATAGAGAATAGGAGAGTGAGGGAAGGAGATAGAGAGAGAGGGAGTGAAAGACTGCTCTCCCCACTCATTTCCTGAAGAAAGAAAAGCCTAGGTGGTTAGACCTTCTTCTCCTTTGAGGGGTGGATGGTATCATTGTGAAATGTGTCCGTAATACATCTCAGTGGATCTGATGAGGGCACTATCTCATTCAGTACATTTGTAAGATGCTATCAGAGGCAATCTGATTTCCCAGGCATGTAATTTCATAGGAATCACTGGAAGCTGCAGACATTCTCCTAACCAAGGTAGATCTGTAGCGGGTGAATATGTGTTACAGGAGACTGTTGATCCCATATACAAGCACTAAGTGTACAAAACATGCTCTTTCCATGACAGACTGACCAGGTGAATCCAGGTGAAAGCTATGATCCCTTATTGATGTCACTTGTTAAATCCACTTTAATTAGTGTAGATGAAGGGGAGGAGACAGGTTAAAGAAGGATTTTTAAGCCTTGAGACAATTGAGACATTGATTGCGTATGTGTGCCATTCAGAGGGTGACTGGGCAAGACAAAATATTTAAGTACCTTTGAAAGGGGTATGGTGGTAGGTGCCAGGCGCACTGGTTTGAGTGTGCCAAGAACTGCAACGCTGCTGGGTTTTTCACGCTTAACAGTTTCACATGTGTATCAAGAATGGTCCACCACCCAAAGGAAATCCCCCAGTGTACACAACTCCTAGACACTGTAGCTTTCTCAAAAGGCCATGCAGCGTATGGTTGAAGGCTGAAGAGATACTTGTCTCTGTGGTGTTGTCTTCCAGAGCACAAAAGCAGTAAGTAGGAGTGTATACCTGAGCTGTTAAAGTCAAGGAATACCAATTTGACACCTCTGTTGCAGAGAGGTTAGCCAAGGTTAGCCAATATACAGTGCACACACTGTATATATATTTTTATATTGTGTTATTGACTGTATGTTTATGTGTAACTGTGTTGTTTTTTGTTGCATTGCTTTGCTTTATCTTGGCCAGGTCGCAGTTGTAAATGAGAACTTGTTCTCAACTGGCCTACCTTGTTAAATAAAGGTGAAATAAATAAAAAATAAATAAAAAAGGGTGGATCTTAGCCAATGGACAAAGTTGAAACTTTCTCTCTTTTTTTAGTGTTGGACCTCATTTTTATTCTTGAAACCGTGTGGATTGATACAGGTGGTGCAGATAGATTTCCATGAGTCTCTCCGTCATCGTACGGTGCAGTAAAGACGTCACAACAGGATCTGGTCTGATCACACAGACAGACATGGAAGGCCCCACTTGTTTTCCTCAGTGATTTATGACAGCTTTGAAAAGGTCTGCTGATCCCATAGGCTCCTCCTGTAATTCGTCTGGATTCTAGAATCCCGTCAATAGAATGGATTCCTAACACTTCAGACAGCCTTTATGGGGCCCGTTTGATAAATCAGTGCTCCTTGTTCATATTAATTGAGCAGGTGCGGATCAGCTGCTTTAATGAAGGCCAGCCAGGGCCATAACCATGGAGGCTTGGTTGGAGGTTCATAACCATGGAGGCTTTGTGGGAGGCTCTCCTCTCAATGCAGATTGATCTGTTGTTAATAAGGGGCTAGGCAGCCACATCCACTGAGACCCACCAGGCCACTGTCATCACCACCGTCACTGCCACCACCAACAGTCTGTTGTCACCGCTATTACAACCACTGCCTTGCAGTCACTTAAGTCACTCTGGGCAGCCTGTGTATCGCAGTCCTCCGCTCTGTTGGACTGTGCTCCTTCTGCTTTGTCCTCCTGTCTTTTTCTGTCCTCCTTCTACAACCAGGCCTCTTCTTTGTGGATGATTGTTTTCACCAGCCTGATGTTTTGCTTCAATAAATTATGAGGCTTCCATGGAGCAATAGTCCAGCTAGCATAAATCCCAGCTTTAGTGGCAAACGCCTCGTAATGGATTGATTGTGCATTTGTCATCCAAAAAAAGAAAATAAGTGATGTCTCAGAGGAGGAGGAAAATAACCACTGCTGTGTTAGGGAGTACAAAGAGAGTTGAGAGATGATCTGAGAGAGATTGCCCCTGCCATCACATTTTGGAGGGTGGGTTATCGGATTATACAAAACACAATATAATGTCAAATAGTGAATTATTGCAGATAGCAGCAGCACTGTAACGTATGCTGTGTGTTGTTTGTCAGGAGAGGGGGAGAATGGTGACTTGCAGGCTTTTGTTATTGTTTTTTATTCTAGTTCTGGTTGTCTCATCACAGTCATAATGGGCATCCATCTCCATCCCAGAGGCTCAAAAGGATTCCTATGCACTGCTTATTATAGAGCTCCTATTAGAAAGGTTTATTTTATGTTTTTATTGTTTTTATTCATTTATTTTCGCTATATTTAATGCAATCAGTTCCCCTTCAGAAATCTCCATTCGGAAACAAATGCGCAATGCCAAGTGTGTTGTAGATGAGATGAATACAATAGTGTGTCTGTGGGACTGAGGGGACGGGGCCATCTCTGTAAGCTTCACCCAGAGGGCCGAATCACTTATTGAGAAACAGATAGTAAGCCATTAGGCATGCTCTCCAACGCCAGGCAATCCTGGCCTGCATGGCACCTCAGAGACCCAGGCGCTGATAGAATCCCCAGCGCTGCATTCAATGTCCTTCATTACCAAACACACTTAGCCCCTTTAAACCCAGCGCATGCGTACACACACACAAACACACACAAACACTCACATTCATATAGGCACAGTCACACACAAACCGGCGCCCCCCACACACACACACACACACACACACACACACACACACACACACACACACACACACACACACACACACACACACACACACACACACACACACCACACACACACACACACACACACACACACACACCACGCACACACTCACTAATACCAGCACTCTGCCATTAGCCTTACCTGTCTCATCTGCCAGCCCTGCGTCAGACGCATCGACAGGTGGGAGGTGAGAGGGTCATCCCAGGTCTCTTCTGTTCAGGACCTTATTATTAAAAGAGTTAACCAGCTATCTATCTGCCAGCCCTGGGGGGGGAGTGCTTAATGGACTGTATGGAGATCAACAGATGCTCCCTGGTGGATGGGGGAATTGATCCTGGTTCAGTAGAAAGATACAGAGAGAGAGAGAGAGAAAAAAAACATTTTTTTAAGTTGTTTATTTCAGTTTTGTTTATTATCTATTTCACTTGCTTTGGCACTGTAAACCTATGTTTCCCATGTCCATAAAACACCTTACATTGAATTGAATTGAGAGCGAGAGAGAGAGAGAGAGAGAGCAAGAGAGAGAGAGAGAGAGAGAGAGAGCAAGAGAGAGAGAGAGAGAGAGAGAGAGAGGTAGTGTGGGTTAAAGGAGGAACCAGACTCTGACTACTGACTGCCATATCCAGTAGCTAACCTGGCACCTCATATCACCCAGCACACCTCATATCACCCAGCCCACCTCACATCACCCACCCCACCTCACATCACCCATCCCATCCCACCCCTACTCCCATCACCCAGCCCATCCCACATCACCCACCCCACCTCACATCACCCAGCCCATCCCACCCCTACCCACTCCTACTCCCATCACCCAGCCCATCCCACATCACCCACCTCACCTCACATCACCCAGCCCATCCCACCCCTACCCACCCCTACTCCCATCACCCAGCCCATCCCACATCACCCACCCCACCTCACATCACCCAGCCCATCCCACCCCTACTCCCACCCCACTTCCCATCACCCAGCCCACCCCACCTCTCCTCACCCATCCCACCGCACCTCCCTTCAGCCAGTTTTGGCTAGTTTGTCACTGTCAGGACTGCCTCCAGTTGTTTTAGCTAGTTTGTCACTGTCAGGACTGACTCCAGTTGTTCTAGGTAGTTTGTCACTGTCAGGGCTGACTCCAGTTGTTTTAGCTAGTTTGTCACTGTCAGGGCTGACTCCAGTTGTTTTAGCTAGTTTGTCACTGTCAGGACTGACTCCAGTTGTTTTAGCTAGTTTGTCACTGTCAGGACTGACTCCAGTTGATCTAGCTAGTTTGTCACTGTCAGGACTGACTCCAGTTGATCTAGCTAGTTTGTCATTGTCAGGGCAGACTCCAGTTGTTTTAGCTAGTTTGTCACTGTCAGGGCTGACTCCAGTTGTTTTAGCTAGTTTGTCACTGTCAGGACTGACTCCAGTTGTTCTAGCTAGTTTGTCACTGTCAGGACTGACTCCAGTTGATCTAGCTAGTTTGTCACTGTCAGGACTGACTCCAGTTGATCTAGCTAGTTTGTCATTGTCAGGGCAGACTCCAGTTGTTTTAGCTAGTTTGTCACTGTCAGGGCTGACTCCAGTTGTTTTAGCTAGTTTGTCACTGTCAGGACTGACTCCAGTTGTTCTAGGTAGTTTGTCACTGTCAGGACTGACTCCAGTTGTTTTAGCTAGTTTGTCACTGTCAGGGCTGACTCCAGTTGTTTTAGCTAGTTTGTCACTGTCAGGGCTGACTCCAGTTGTTTTAGCTAGTTTGTCACTGTCAGGACTGACTCCAGTTGTTCTTGCTAGTTTGTCACTGTCAGGACTGACTCCAGTTGTTCTAGCTAGTTTGTCACTGTCAGGACTGACTCCAGTTGATCTAGCTAGTTTGTCACTGTCAGGGCTGACTCCAGTTGTTTTAGCTAGTTTGTCACTGTCAGGACTGACTCCAGTTGTTTTAGCTAGTTTGTCACTCTCAGGGCTGACTCCAGTTGTTTTAGCTAGTTTGTCACTGTCAGGACTGACTCCAGTTGTTTTAGCTAGTTTGTCACTGTCAGGACTGACTCCAGTTGTTTTAGCTAGTTTGTCACTCTCAGGGCTGACTCCAGTTATTCTAGCTAGTTTGTCACTGTCAGGGCTGACTCCAGTTGTTTTAGCTAGTTTGTCACTCTCAGGGCTGACTCCAGTTGTTTTAGCTAGTTTGTCACTGTCAGGGCTGACTCCAGTTATTCTAGCTAGTTTGTCACTGTCAGGACTGACTCCAGTTGTTTTAGCTAGTGTGTCACTCTCAGGGCTGACTCCAGTTGTTCTAGCTAGTTTGTCACTGTCAGGGCTGACTCCAGTTGTTCTAGCTAGTTTGTCACTGTCAGGACTGACTCCAGTTGTTCTTGCTAGTTTGTCACTGTCATGGCTGACTCCAGTTGTGGTAGCTAGGCTGTCACTGTCAGGACTTACTCCAGTTGTGGTAGCTGTCACTGTCAGGACTTACTCCAGTTGTGGTAGCTGTCACTGTCAGGACTGACTCCAGTTGTTCTAGCTGTCACTGTCAGGACTGACTCCAGTTGTTCTAGCTGTCACTGTCAGGACTGACTCCAGTTGTTCTAGCTGTCACTGTCAGGACTGACTCCAGTTGTTCTAGCTGACACTGTCAGGACTGACTCCAGTTGTTCTAGCTATCACTGTCAGGACTGACTCCAGTTGTTCTAGCTGACACTGTCAGGACTGACTCCAGTTGTTCTAGCTGTCACTGTCAGGACTGACTCCAGTTGTTCTAGCTGTCACTGTCAGGACTGACTCCATTTGTTCTAGCTGTCACTGTCAGGACTGACTCCAGTTGTTCTAGCTGACACTGTCAGGACTGACTCCAGTTGTTCTAGCTGTCACTGTCAGGACTGACTCCAGTTGTGGTAGCTGTCACTGTCAGGACTGACTCCAGTTGTTCTAGCTATCACTGTCAGGACTGACTCCAGTTGTTCTAGCTGTCACTGTCAGGACTGACTCCAGTTGTTCTAGCTATCACCTGTCAGGACTGACTCCAGTTGTTCTAGCTGTCACTGTCAGGACTGACTCCAGTTGTTCTAGTTTGTCACTGTCAGGACTGACTCCAGTTGTTCTAGCTAGGCTGTCACTGTCAGGACTGACTCCGGTTGTTGCTTGCTCTAGGTTAGACTATCTGTCAACCAAATAATTGATAGAACGACAGAGTACAGGAATGTATTGAATATGTTGATTATACAAGTACACAAACAATACACTATTGAGTGAATGGCCCCTCTACTAGTTACTGCACATTTTATGAGCCCCTGGCCCCCGTGTGGCTCAGTTGGTAGAGCATGGTGTTTGCAACACCAGGGTTGTGGGTTCGATTCCCACGTGGGACCAGTATGGAGAAAAAATGTATGAAATGTATGCATTCACTACTGTAAGTCGCTTTGGATAAGAGCGTCTGCTAAATGACTAAAATGTAAATACACACTGCAATATATAATAAACACTGTTATGGAAATGTATGGAAATAAGTGACAAAAGTGGATGATTGTGTCCGTTTAATGCTGGGATTCTATATGATAGAACAGGAAGTGATACTGTATACTGTACAGCAGGGGTGTCAAACTCATTCCATGGAGGGCATGGCTTTTGGTTTTTCCTTTCAATTAAGACCTAGGCAACCAGGTGAGGGGATTTCCTTACTAATTAGTGACCTTAATTCACTAATTGTAGGGGTTGATAATTTTTTGGGGGGGATAAATCAAGTCTGACATTTTAAGGTGTATATTACAAACTTCAAATGCCTTTTTAAACCTTGAATACACTGCAATTTGCATTATCTTCCACAAATGAAGATAGCACATCTTTAGCTGCATATGACAGGTAACAACATACCCTCTTCCCCCACCCCACCAGCCCCTGACTCTCCTCATGTAGACTTCTTAGGCCCTAATCAACACACGTCTTCACACTCAGCGAATTTATAAAAAATAGAGTGGATTATCATTTTGTATTTTGGTGGTGAATGGGGGTGGGGGTTAGATGTATGTGTTCTTTGCCCCCCTGTTCAATAATTAATCAAATCGGCCTAGCGGGAGTACAGACATAGATTAATGGCGTGTGATTGCCAATGTCTGGATTTATCAGGGCCACGGAGGGAAAATTGACCACAACTAAAAAGGCTATTTCTGCTCTTATTTGATCAGCATGAAATCTCATCAAGGCTGGGGAAGGAGGGAGGAAAAGAGGGAGTGGGTGGATGAGGGAAGGGGGGTGGAGAGGGGTCTGCAGTTTCATTATGTGTTGATGGGGGCCCCCTGGTGCATCCCATCTTCATTTACTGATCCTCATTTTTTTTCTCTCGGCCCGTTCCCCGCCCCAGTGACACATTCCTCATTCTGCCCCAGTCACCCGATTAATATGAAAATGTTACAAGAAAATGAGAGTTTATTGATTTGTTTTAAGGCACAGGTCTGTCTGAGGCCCAGCTAGTGTTATTCAGATTCACAGAGGGCGCATAGATAAGTGATTCCAATAAAAAGACAGAGAGCAATGTGGTGGAACAGAGAAGAGAAGTGGAAGGAGAGAGATGGGGGAGGGGGGAGATGAAGAGACAGAGAGAGCTTTGAGTCAGGGAACATTTAATCTATCTTACAGAAGACTAATAGGCACTATTATTTCAATGCTTTTTGCTCTGTTTGGCTTTTGAGGTGATTTCATTTGAAGAGAGAAAGAGAGAGAGAGGCTGCCCCAGCCCTATAATGGGAATTTTGGCATGTTGTATATATTGTATGGTATGGTATGTAGACCATCACTTGGCCAGCAGCCTTCTCCCTGTAGAAGAGTCCTGTAGGAATATCCTGTCTGTTTGATTCCTCTCCTTATTGAATCTTATTCTTTTTTATTTCTACAGACATTTGCGATGACGTTTCTATATTGTATATCTATATTTAATTGGGCAGTTGACATGATGACTAAACCAGTATTACTGATCATCTTAGTATTACATGGAACGTCATTCAACAGGATCCATTTAGTTTTAGTCTCTGTCTCATATGGTACCCTATACCCAATAACCTTAAGCGCTGCTTGACTTGGCTTGAAATAGGTGCCGGTACTCATTTTGGGTGCCGGTACTGTTTATACTGTATTTAGGTTCAGGAGCACCACAATACTTTTGAGCTAATATTCTAGAAGAGGAACAGGAGCTCAAGCGTTAGAACATTTGAGGTGCCGGTACTCAGCTCCGGTGAGCTGCTGCCCAAGTCAAGCACTGGCCTTAACCATGAACCACACCATGAATCTCACTTGTCACAGTGGAAGGCCGTTCCTTCTCTTGCTACAATAAAAGTGGTACTGCTGCATGCCGACCCGGTAGCGACGAACCTGACGATTCTACTTGTAGAGTCTCAATGCTCACCAGTGGCCAACAACTTGACTTTGAGCCAATCAGAGAGCACGGACCCCCAAGTGTGGGAGCCAACAGAAAAATAAATAAAAAGAGGGCATTTTCTCTGTAGGCTAAATCCACGGATGAGCCAGTCACACGTTATATGCAACGTAGGCTATGGGATGGTAGCTAACTATGTGAACAGACGTAATGCACACAACACTAAATACTTCCTCCAAGCTAGCTAACCACTGTAGCTAGTACTGACATCCCATGAAACAGCTGCCTGTGTTAGCTGCCAAATTAGTTCAGTGTCCTTAGCAAGCTAGCTAGCTAGCTATGTCGGGCTAGCTAGCAAGTATGCTAACGTTAGCTAGCTAGCTAAACATTTGGCTATGGGCTGGCACTGGCAGTATGGGACTATGGAGAGTGAATTACATTATTTGTTCATCTTGCTAGGTAGTTATCTAGCTGTGGCCATCTGGCTGGTATCAACAAGGGCTTTCTACAAAATAGCAACATTAGCACAGATAGCTTGGAATCTAGACCATAAGCAATACACACAGATATGCATTGCCAAACAACTCTACTGACACCTTCTGGTTTGGAGTATTTTAACAAGGCTGAGTGGCTGATGACTTCCAAGGTCTTTGCTGTGTGAACACAAAAGAGATTGACTGTTTACACTCTGTTCAGAGGTGCTAAGTACTCTTGGCAGGCAAATGTTTGGCAATCCTACCGGTGTGTCTGAGCTTTTAGAGTGCTATCATAAGGGTCTCGGTTTTCTTATAGCATTAAGGTCTGTCTGCATGGAGTTTTAATGTTAATGTTCCTGGATTGTACCTGGTCAAAAAAATAATTAAATATATATAGAGAGTGAAATACATGTAGTGATTGATAAAATATTTGGATTTGAAGCTGCTGTGAAGTGTCAAGTGCTATCTTTGTTCCGTGGATTAGGCAGCTAGCTTGCAGCGTTTGCCATTTGTGTGCTCCTTTGTGAGTTGGCTTCTGGTCTTTGCTGTCACAAGTTCTGAAGGTTGAAGAGAAAAGCGGTGTCAGAAAGCTGATTGGTAGCGTAGAATTTCTAAGACAATCTGAATCTCATATTCAGCTACTTTGTCACACTGGATTAGGATGATCTAAGAGGGCTTTGAGAGCTCGATACAAATCAGACCAGGGAGAAAAAGAGCACAGGGGGAAATGTACCCTTTTTGTCCTTCGAAGTTAAATGTTAAAAGTTATTTCCTCTCTCTCTCTCTCTCTTTCTCTCTCTCTCTTGTCAGAACTGCTTTCTAGAAAAAAAGTTATTTTGTTTTAAAATTATACATTTTGTTCAGACATTTATTGTTTTTTTATACACACCTGTGACAGAATAGACATAGGTAAACCAAACATACACAGGTAAACCAAACATACACCATTACATGCCTTGTCATCACAGGTGTTAGTGTTTGTCACTGTTGATTGTAATGGAAAGGTGAATGTAAAGAACATTATTACTCTACGATGTTTGACCCTTATTCTCCTCCACTTTCCCATTCTAAAGGGCTAAAATGAATGTCATTTTTACTCAGTAAGGTTAAAGTATTACACAGTGACTTTGTGTTGCTTTGAATTTACCAGTTAACAAATAAATACAGCACATTTCAGTTTAAAAATACATTGTCTACAGTGGGGTCGGAATGTATTTGACACTCTTGACACCGCCAATCCTTCCCGACTGGAATACCGACATAATCTGCCCAGGCACAACGTCCCCTGAAGGCCCATTCTGCTAACTGCGGCCTGCTAGCTATCTAGAGCATATTGGACTGTTAGCTGATCCATCGGCCAGTTTCTTGGACCACTATACCCATTTTGCCAATTGGACTTGGACCCCTCTGCTACTTGGAACCCTACTAATTCCACGACTGGTCTATCGACGTCACCGCACGAGGAGGCAAAAACAGACTTTCCCCCATCGCGACGTCCCTCTAAGTCCCTTCTGCTAACTTGCTAGCCCCGGCCTTCTGCTAGCTTGCTAGCCCCGGCCTGCTAACTGTCTGAATCGCCGTGTCCCCCAGCCAGCCCAACCACTCACTGGACCCATACGATTCACTTGGCTGTGCATGCCTCTCCCTAATATCAATAGGTCTTGTCCAGTACTGTACTGTTTAGTGATTACTGTCTTATTTCACTGTAGAGCCTCTAGCCCTGCTCAATATGCCTTAACCAACCATGTTGTTCCACCTCCCACATATGCGATGACATCACCTGGTTTAAACGTCTCTAGAGACTATAACTCTCTCATCATTACTCAATGCCTAGGTTTACCTCCAATGTACTCTCTTCCTACCATACCTTTGTCTGTACATTATGCCTTGAATCTATGCTATCGTGCCCAGAAACCTGCTCCTTTTACTCTCGGTTCCAAACGTGCTAGACAGTCAGTTCGTATAGCCTTTAGCCATACCCTTATCCTACTTCTCCTCTGTTCCTCTGGTGATGTAAAGGTTAATCCAGGACCTGCAGTGCCTAGCTCCACTCCTACTCCCCAGGTGCTCTCATTTGTTGACTTCTGTAACCGTAAAAGCCTTGGTTTCATGCATATTAACATTAGAAGCCTACTCCCTAGGTTTGCTTTATTCACTGCTTTAGCACATTCTGCCAACCCGGATGTCTTAGCCGTGTCTGAATCCTGGCTTATGAAAACCACCAAAAACCCAGAAATTTCCATCCTTAACTATAACATTTTCCACCAAGACAGAACTGCCAAAGGGGACGGTGTTGCAATCTACTGCAGAAATAGCCTGCAGAGTTCTGTCTTACTATCCAGGTCTGTACCAAAACAATTCGAGCTTCTATTTCTAAAACTTCCCCTTTCCAGAAACAAGTCTCTCACCGTTGCCGCTTACTATAGACTACCCTCTGCCCCTAGCTGTGCCCTGGACACCATATGTGAATTGATCGCCCCCCATCTATCTTCTGAGCTCGTGTTGCTAGGTGACCTAAACTGGGACATGCTCAACACCCCGGCCATCCTACAATCTAAGCTTGATGCCCTCAATCTCACACAAATTATCAATGAACCTACCAGGGACAACCCCAAATCCATAAACACGGGCACCCTCATAGATATCATCCTAACTAACTCGCCCTCCAAATACACCTCTGCTGTTTTCAACCAAGATCTCAGCGATCACTGCCTCATTGCCTGCATCCGTAAGGGGTCTGCGGTCAAACGACCACCCCTCATCACTGTCAAACGCTCCCTAAAACACTTCAGCGAACAGGCCTTTCTAATTGACCTGGCCGGGGTATCCTGGAAGGACATTGACCTCATCCCGTCAGTAGATGATACCTGGCTATTCTTTAAAAGTGTCTTCCTTACCATCTTAAATAAGCATGCTCCATTAAAAAAAAATGGAACCAGGAATAGATATAGCCCTTGGTTCACTCCAGACCTGTCTGCCCTTGACCAGCTCAAAAACATCCTGTGGCGTTCTGCATTAGCATCGAATAGCCCCCGTGATATGCAACTTTTCAGGGAAGTCAGGAACCAATATACACAGGCAGTTAGGAAAGCTAATGCTAGCTTTTTCAAACAGAAATTTGCATCCTGTAGTACAAACTCAAAAATGTTCTGGGACACTGTAAAGTCCATGGAGAATAAGAGCACCTCCTCAAAGCTGCCCACTGCACTGAGGCTAGGAAAAACTATCCCTACCGATAAATCCACAATAACTGAGAATTTCAATAAGCATTTTTCTACGGCTGGCCATGCTTTCCACCTGGCTACCCCTACCCCGGTCAACAGCCCTGCGCTCCCCACTGCAACTCGCCCAAACCTCCCCCACTTCTCCTTCACCCAAATCCAGATAGCTGATGTTCTGAAAGAGCTGCAAAATCTGGACCCCTGCAAATCAGCGGGGCTAGACAATCTGGACCCTCTCTTTCTAAAATTATCTGCCAAAATTGTTGCAACCCCTATTACTCGCCTGTTCAACCTCTCTTTCGTATCGTCTGAGATTCTCATAGATTGGAAAGTTGCCGCTGTCATCCCCCTCTTCAAAGTGTGAGACACTCTAGACCCAAACTGCTACAGACCTATATCTATTCTACCCTGCCTTTCTAAGGTCTTTGAAAGCCAAGTTAACAAACAGAACACCGACCATTTCGATTCTCACCGTACCTTCTCCGCTATGCAGTCTGCTTTCAGAGCTGGTCATGGGTGCACCTCAGCCACGCTCAAGATCCTAAACGATATCATAACCGCCATCGATAAGAGACATTACTGTGCAGCCGTATTTCATCGACCTGGCTAAGGCTTTCGACTCTGTCAATCACAACATTCTTATTGGCAGACTCAACAGCCTTGGTTTCTCAAATAATTTCCTCGCTTGGTTCACCAACTACTTCTCCGATAGAGTTCAGTGTGTCAAATCGGAGGGCCTGTTGTCCGGACCTCTGACAGTCTCTATGGGGGTGCCACAGGGTTCAATTCTCGGGCAGACTCTCTTCTCTGTATACATCAATGATGTCGCTCTCGCTGCTGGGGATTCTCTGATACACCTCTACGCACACAACACAATTCTGTATACCTCTGGCCCTTCTTTGGACACTGTGTTAACTAACCTCCAGATAGATGAGCTTCAAGTCCATACAACTCTCCTTCCATGGCCTCCAACTGCTCTTAAATGCGAGTAAAACTAAATGCATGCTCTTCAACTGTTTGCTGCCCGCACCTGCCCACCCGTCCAGCATCACTACTCTGGACGGTTCTGACTTAGAATATGTGGACAACTACAAATACCTAGGTGTCTGGCTAGACTGTAAACTCTCCTTCCATATTCACATTAAACATCTCCAATCCAATATTAAATCTAGAATCGGCTTCCTATTTCGCAACAAAGCATCCTTCACTCATGCTGCCAAACATACCCTCATAGCTTCATACTCGTCGCCCAACCCACTGGCTCCAGGTCATCTACAAGTCTCTGCTAGGTCAAACCCCGCCTTATCTCAGCTCACTGGTCACCATAACAGCACTCACCCATAGCACACGCTCCAGCAGGTATATCTCACTGGTCACCCCCAATGCCAATTCTTCCTTTGGCCGCCTCTCCTTCCAGTTCTCTGCTGCCAATGACTGGAACGAACTGCAAAAATCTCTGAAGCTGGAGACTCTTACCTCCCTCACTAGCTTTAAGCACCAGCTGTCAGAGCAGCTCACAGATCACTGCACCTGTACATAGCTCATCTGTAAATAGCCCATCCAATCTACCTCATCCCCATACTGTATTTATTTATTTATCTTGCTCCTTTGCACCCCAGTATCTCTACTTGCACATTCATCTTCTGCACACCCTACCACTCCAGTGTTTAATTGCTATATTGTAATTACTTCGCCTCCATGGCCTATTTATTGCCTTACCTTTCTTATCCTACCTCATTTGCACATGCTGTATATAGATTTTTGTACTGTATTATTGATTGTATGTTTGTTTATTCCATGTGTAACTCTGTGTTGTTGTATGTGTCGAACTGCTTTGCTTTATCTTGGCCAGGTCGCAGTTGCAAATGAGAAGTTGTTCTCAACTAGCCTACCTGGTTAAATAAAGGTGAAATAAAATAAAAATGAAAAAGATGAGCAATAATGACTGTATAAAATAAATAATTCAAATACTGAGCTATATTGTGTGCTAAATATATGGAAATACAATTGCTCAGAGAAATATATTTTGTTTAACAAGTAATATTTATTTTTTCAGAAAAAGTTCACATTAGGGGTCAAAATGATGGTCACCCCTAAAGATTCTTATAAATGAAGTAGTCAAAAGCTTATTCCTAGCACTAAATCAAGTTTGTGACTATTGATGCATTTGCAGTTAATTTTGCTTGTGTTTCAGATTATTACGTTCCCAATAGAAATGAATGGTTTATTGTAAATAAGAATATAATATGTTTCCTAACACTACAACATTAAGGTGTTATGATACCATGATTACGGATAATCCTGAATGAATTGTCAATAATGTTGAGTGAGAAAGTTAGAGGGGGTCAAAGATCATACCCCCATAATAATATACAGTTGAAGTCGGAAGTTTACATACACCTTAGCTAAATACATTTAACTCAGTTTTTCACAATTCCTGACATTTAAACCTAGTAAAAATTCCCTGTCCCACCTGGCTAACATCCGGTGAAATTGCAGAGCGCAAAATTCAAAATACAAAATTCGTAATATTAAACATTCATGAAAATAAAAGTGTTTTACATCATTTAAAAGCTTAACTTCTTGTTAATCCAGACGCTTTGTCAGATTTAAAAAATGCTTTACGGCGAAAGCACACCATGCAATTATCTGAGGACAGCGCCCCGCATACAAAAGCATTACATACATTTTCATACAAGCAAAGGCGTCACGAAAGTCAGAAATAGCGATAATATTAATCACTTACCTTTGAAGATCTTCCTCTGGTTGCAATCACAAGGGTCCCAGCTACATAACAAATGGTCCTTTTGTTCGATAAAGTCCTTCTTTATATCCCAAAAAAGTCAGTTTAGTTGGCGCGCTTGACTCAGTAATCCACCGGTTTCCTTCGTTTAAAATGCATACAAATGAATCCCAAAAGTTACCAATAAACTTTGTCCAAACAAGTCAAGCAACGTTTCTAATCAATCCTCAGGTACCCTAATATGTAAATAAATGATAACATTTAAGACGGAGAATAGTATGTTCATTACCGGAGATAAATTACGAAGTGCACTCCCTCACCGACGAGCACCACAACACTACAGCCAAAATGGGAGCCACTTAGAAAAACTACAAATTCTAGCTAATTAAAAAAAAAAATCCTGAATCTCTTTCTAAAGACTTTTGACATCTACTGGAAGCCCTAGGAACTGCAATCTGGGAGGTTTTCCATTGATTTTCCCATAGACAGGCATTTTAAATGGTGTCACCTCCAAAAAAAGAATTCCGGGTTGATTCTCCACGGGTTTTTGCCTGCTATATCAGTTCTGTTATACTCACAGACATTATTTTTAACAGTTTTGGAAACTTTAGAGTGTTTTCTATCCAATACTACCAATTATATGCATATCCTAGCTTCTAGGCCTAAGTAACAGGCAGTTTACTTTGGGCACCTCATTCATCCAAACTTCCGAATACTGCCCCCTAGACCAAAGAGGTTAACTTAACAAGAAATATGTGGAGTGGTTGAAAATGAGTTTTAATGACTCCAACCTAAGTGTATGTAAACTTCCGACTTCAACTGTATCAGGTCGGATTCAGTAGTATAGTATCCAGTCCTCTCCTCTCCAAGCCTCCCATTTCTCCCTCCTGAAGTGACAGGCTTTAGTTTGGAGCGAGATTAAGGCCTGCTGGAGCAGTGGCACAATGTGGTATTATAGGCTGAAGAGAGAGAGAGAGGACAGACAGACAGACAGACAGAGAGAGAGAGGGACAGACAGAGAGAGGGGGAGGTGGAGAGAGGGACAGACAGATAGAGAGAGCGAGAGAGAGAGAGAGAGAGAGAGAGAGGGGAGAGAGAGAGAGAGAGAGGGAGAAAGAGAGTGAGAGAGACTGACTGCTTTTCCACTAAATCTGTATCTTGGCTGTCACAGGCCTGTTAAAGGTTACTGTAATCTGTGACCACTGTAACACTTGAGTGGACTGGAGAAAGCCCTCTGCAGTTAACATGGAGAGAGAGAGAGAGAGAGAGGGAGAGGGGGAGAGAAAGAGGGAGCATCATCAGAGCGTATACAGTTCTGATCTGTATGTCTGTTTGGTTTGTGAAATTAGAAGACCTTGTCATTTGGCTGACAAATATTACTTTGCTGCCTTGAGCTTGGCAATGTCTGCGTTATCCATCATTTTCATATGATGGACTATGTTGGCATCTTTTTTTGGGGTTCTTGAAAGCATTTGTGTTATTAGAGAAATTAAGTATAAGGCTGACTTCATTCTCATTCCTGGCGCTGGTGCTTTTATCAACACTCGATCGTCAATCATTTACAGAATCAACGCCGAGAACATCTTTTGTGATCTCATATTAAATTTCCCCCGAATCCACCCCTTGGCAAAAATTACTCACATCGTTAAAAAATATTTAATTAGGCTGTAGTTTATACAGGTCTCATGGGGGAGTGGTGATTTGCATGAAGCAGGTCGCCCTATGTACTGTGTGAGGGAGATTGGATGTGAGAGGGGGTTCAGCGGGTCACAGTCTCAGCCAAGGACCACCATTTGCCAAGGTCAGACAGGTAGCTGGGTGCTTCCCCTGGGTCCTGTCCAGCACACAGGGAAGACAGCTCCAATTGCCCTTAATTACTAGCTTCCTTTAAGCCATTGAAAGTCTGTTTTTATTTTAAAATCCTCTCAGCTTCTGATGCCCACGATGCTACAGCCATATCTGTGTAGCCTTTCCATTTGTTTTGGAACCAGGCGATAACTAGAGATATTCACTAGAGCCCTGGTTATTAGATATTCTGCATGACGAGTGGTGTGATACCACTCTGGCATAGAAAACACACACGCACACACCCACAAGAGATGGGTGGGAGGACACTGCTGCTTTGGCCCTCTATCCAAGTGATGCTGGTTTGGCCCTCTATCCAAGTGATGCTGGTTTGGCCCCTCTATCC
This sequence comes from Salmo salar, assembly GCF_965601325.2. NCBI lineage: Eukaryota > Metazoa > Chordata > Actinopteri > Salmoniformes > Salmonidae > Salmo > Salmo salar. The sequence goes on from NC_138299.1 coordinate 34,012,682, forward strand.
AAGTGATGCTGCTTTGGCCCTCTATCCAAGTGATGCTGCTTTGGCCCTCTATCCAAGTGATGCTGCTTTGGCCCTCTATCCAAGTGATGCTGCTTTGGCCCTCTATCCAAGTGATGTTGCTTTGGCCCTCTATCCAAGTGATGCTGCTTTGGCCCTCTATCCAAGTGATGCTGCTTTGGCCCTCTATCCAAGTGATGCTGCTTTGGCCCTCTATCCAAGTGATGCTGCTTTGGCCCTCTATCCAAGTGATGCTGCTTTGGCCCTCTATCCAAGTGATGCTGCTTTGGCCCTCTATCCAAGTGATGTTGCTTTGGCCCTCTATCCAAGTGATGCTGCTTTGGCCCAGTATCCAAGTGATGCTGCTTTGGTCCTCTATCCAAGTGATGCTGGTTTGTGACACTTGAGACCACAGGTTTCTTACTCTTCTGTCATTTAGACAGTATTGAAGATTTGCAGTATTATCAAAGCTGGTGGACCATCCCTCCCTCCTTCCCTCTTTAGTTGAATAAATCAGTAATAACATAGGTCTGGCATTAGTTATTTAAACCCTATAAGAACAGCAGTTTGCCATGTTAAGAAAAATATATATTTTTTAATTAAACTTCCATAGCTTTATGCCAAGTGTTATCAATTGAGGGCAATGTAATATGAATCATTAATACAAGAGTAATTATACTCTATCAACCTTATAATTTTCCATTTATCTAATGTTAAATGCAGTAATTCATTCTGAACCCTAGAGCCAACATCAATTTATTTGATTAGTACTTTACAAAGTCACACCGATATTTTAGAAGTGTGGGATGTATTTGATATTTTTCTCCCTCCCAACAGTCATCTGAAATGTTACTTTCCTCATGGGATGGTGCTCTATAGAATGATAAAATGTGATCATTAAATATGCACGTTTGAAGGCTTTGATTAACATTTAAGAGCTCTTATAAGAAAAATATTTACTGAGTGTACAAAACATTAGGAACCCCTTCCTAATATTGATTTGCACCCCCTTTTGCCTTCAGAACAGTCTCAATTCGTTGGGGCACGGACTCTACAAGGTGTTGAAAGTGTTCCACATGGATTCTGGCCCATGTTGACTCCAATGCTTCCCACAGTTGTGTCAAGTTGGCTGGGTGTCCTTTGGGTGGTGGACCATTATTGATACACACAGGAAGCTATTTGATACACACAGGAAACTGTTTGATACACACGGGTAACTGTCAAGAACTGCAACAGCATTGCAGTTATTGACACACTCAAACTGGTGCGCTCCACCAGGGGCGGAGGGGTGGAGGGGGGATAGGGGGGAGGGGGGATAGGGTGGAGGGGGGGGGATAGTGTGGAGGGGGGAGGGGATAGGGTGGAGGGGTGTGTGTGTGGGAGGGAGGGAGGGAGGGAGGGAGGGAGGGAGGGAGGGAGGGGGAGGGAGGGAGGGAGGGAGGGAGGGAGGGAGGGAGGGAGGGAGGGAGGGAGGGAGGGATACACTACATATACAAAAGTACAGTGCCAGTCAAAAGTTTGGACACACCTGCTCATTCAAGGGTTTTTCTTTATTTTTACACTATATGTACAAAAGTATGTGGACCCACTTTTAAATTAGTGGACGTGGCTATTTCAGCCACACCCATTGCTGACATGTGTATTAAATCTAGCACACAGCCATGCAATTTCCATAGACAAACGTTGGCAGTAGAATGGCCTTACTGAGCAGCTCAGTGACATTCAACGTGGCACAGACATAGGATGCTACCTTTCCAACGAGTCAGTAAATAACATTTCTGCCCTGCTAGAGCTGCCCTGATCAACTGTAAGTGCTGTTATTGTGAAGTGGAAACGTTTAGGAGCAACAACAGCTCAGCCACAAAGTGGTCACACAAGCTCACAGAATGGGACCGCCAAGTGCTGAAGCGCGTAGCGCGTAAAAATCTTCTGTCCTCGTTTGTCAAAATTACTGCAGAGTTCTAAACTGCCTCTGGAAGCAACGTCAGCACAATAACTGTTCGTCTGAGCTTCATGAAATGGGTTTCCATGGCCGAGTAGCTGCACACAAGCGTCAGCTGGGGATAGATGGAGGGTGTTAGGGGGCAGAGGATGTTCTACGAGCAGGTGTCCACATACTTTTGGTTATGTAGTGTTTGCAGATAGATAGATAGATAGACAGACAGACAGACAGACAGACAGACAGACAGACAGACAGACAGACAGACAGACAGACAGACAGACAGACAGACAGACAGACAGACAGACAGACAGACAGACAGACAGACAGACAGACAGACAGACAGACAGACAGACAGACACTGTCCACTGAAGAGAAAGAGAAAGAAGGAGACAGAGAGAAAGAGAAAGTGAGACAGACAGACAGACACTGTCCACTGAAGAGAAAGAGAAAGAAGGAGACAGAGAGAAAGAGAAAGTGAGACAGAGAAAGAGAGTCAGAGAGAGAGAGAGAGAGAGATAGACAGACAGAGGGAGAGACAGATAGACAGAGAGAGAGAGACAGACAGATAAAGAGAAAGAAAACATACAGGAGGCAGGCTGTCTAACAGGTGATGATATTTGACAGTTCTAATAGAGCAGAACATTTAATAGAGGAAGATGATATTTCTGAAGCCCTAAGTAATTAAGAGGTTTCCTTCTTTTAAAACGAAGAAGCGTTAAGTACTGCCTTTTTATGTTTGGTGGTGGTTGAATCAGGTGTTTTATATGACTATGTTCCTTCCTTCCTTCCCAGCCAGCCAGCCAGCCAGTCAGGTGTCAAAGGCGTAGATATTAATAAGGGATTTTCTACGGAATAAGCATGTTGCTAATGATGCCTGGCCCAGCTGTGCTCCAACCCTGACGATACCACACACACACCAGCCTAAATTACAATGCAAATGCAGCCACTGTAATCCATGTGTCCTTTCTGCCATCACAGAGTATAATCTGCTGCCTCTCTTGTAATAGACAACACCGGCCACTTTACTGCCCACGACGCAACACAATGAATATTTGAGCCTATATTATTTCTGCCCCGGCTGCGCATTGTTCTCATCTAGTCATCAGAAGAGATTAAAGCAGATGACTGCATTGTTGAGCCAAGGCTCATTCTAATACAGTTAAAATAGTCATTGGTCGTGTTCATGAATTATAATGGGCCACAAAAGGTTTGTCTGCCACCAAGCCTGTGAAAGAGAGATAGAAAGCTTTTGGCTTGTTTCATCTCCATTCTGAAATGTATTCAGCAGGCAGTCAGCGCTGGACTGGCATTCACACTGACCGCACAGGCTGCAGTCAGCTCATTTATTATTCTAGCTTAATCCAGTTACAAATGGGAATCGCCATCTCTCATCCCTAGTTCGGTAATCCATGGTAGTGTGTTGCTCTTTAGGTTAAAGACTGATGTACAATGGTCTCTCTTTTCTAAGGGGGATGTGATTATGTCACTCCTTTATCTGAGGGGAAATTCAGCCATTTGTAATCTGTAGGAGTTCCTATCCCCAGCCACCAGACCTGGCCCCTCCACCTCCTCCACCTCCTCTGCCCCCTAACACCCTCCATCTATCCCCAGCCACCAGGCCTGGCCCCTCCACCTCCCCTGCCCCCTAACACCCTCCATCTATCCCCAGCCACAAGGCCTGGCCCCCTCCAGCCTCCCAGCCCCCTCCATCTATCCCCAGCCACCAGACCTGACCCCTCCACCTCCCCTGCCCCCTAACACCCTCCATCTATCCCCAGCCACAAGGCCTGGCCCCCTCCAGCCTCCCAGCCCCCTCCATCTATCCCCAGCCACCAGGCCTGACCCCTCCACCTCCCCTGCCCCCTAACACCCTCCATCTATTCCCAGCCACCAGGCCTGGCCCCTACACCTCCCCTGCCCCCTAACACCCTCCATCTATCCCCAGCCACCAGGCCTGGCCCCTCCACCTCCCCTGCCCCCTAACACCCTCCATCTATCCCCAGCCACAAGGCCTGGCCCCCTCCAGCCTCCCAGCCCCCTCCATCTATCCCCAGCCACCAGGCCTGACCCCTCCACCTCCCCTGCCCCCTAACACCCTCCATCTATCCCCAGCCACCAGGCCTGACCCCCTCCACCTCCCCTGCCCCCTAACACCCTCCATCTATCCCCAGCCACAAGGCCTGGCCCCCTCCAGCCTCCCAGCCCCCTCCATCTATCCCCAGCCACCAGGCCTGGCCCCTCCACCTCCCCTGCCCCCTAACACCCTCCATCTATCCCCAGCCACCAGGCCTGACCCCCTCCACCTCCCATGCCCCTCCATCTATCCCCAGCCACCAGACCTGGCCCCTCCACCTCTCCAGCCCCCTTCATCTATCCCCAGCCACCAGGCCTGGCCCCCTCCACCTCCCAAGCTGCCTAGCCCCCCCCCCCATCTCTATCCCCAGCCACCGAAGCCTCCACTTTGCCAGCCTCCTGAGAGAATCTCATTCCCTTTAGCCCAATAAATAGAAGCCAGAGACTGTGTCCCAAATTGCACACTATTCCGTAGACAGTGCACTACTTTTGACCAGAGCCCTGTGGACCATGGTCAAAAGTTTGGGACGTAGACAGTGTCAGCCTTCTAAAGGAGACTCTGAAAAGACTTCTTTGCAATGTGTCTTCTTCTCTCTGTTGCTTCCTTATCTAATGCGATCCTAATTGTGTCATGATCTATCTAACAGAACCATACTGGTTCCTGATCTAAGTATCTTACGTAGTTGTTAGATACTATTTTTGACATACACATCTTGGAGAGACTGAAAGTTAGAGGGATTGTTCACCAAATTGCAAAATGACACATTAGTGCTAAATCAAAGCGTGGATTGCTGTCATACTTTGTCCATAGAGTGCTTACAGGATGTCACGACTTCCGCCCAAGTTGGTGCCTCTCCTTGTTCGGGCGGCGTTCGGCGGTCATCGTCACCGGCTTTCTAGCTACCACCGATCCACGTTTCTTTTTCCATTTGTTATGTCTTGATTGTTCACACCTGGTTCCCATCTCGTTATGATTATTTTCCCTATTTAACCCTCTGGTTCTCATTATGTTTTGTGCGTGATTGTTTGCTTGTCATCGTGTTAGTTGTTTTGTGTCAGGATTATTTATCCCTGCGTGGATTTTGACTTGTGAGTTTCTTCGAGAGTAAAGTACGTTATTTTACTCAGTTCTGTGTCCTGTGCTTGACTCTATCCTCACCTCCACATAACTGACACTGACACAGGCTAAAGAAAGAAATGTGTTGTTTTGTAGTTTGTAGAATTAGAATGCCCATGGTTTGAGGTTCTATATCCGTTCTACTCATTCTAATTCTATTGTTCATCCTGCCATTTGACATTTAATGAAACTATGAAGTACATACACTATTAGTTGCAACCACTTTTAATCAGCCTTCTATATTTTATGTTTTGAATATGTTTAATTCATTTTAAATCATGTTGTTGGCTAGATAAATAGAAAAGTTATACAGCAACAACAGTAAGTTCACGTCACATTTCACTTCTTAATCATTGTCTCTTCTTTGGAGTATCATTTATGAAGGACTAAATTGCTTCGAGGGATTTGACATGAAAGAGATTATCCCCATGTAATACTCTGGTCCCTGTAGACCCAACCTGATCAGTGAGCGTTGCTTGGCCAAACACCATTGTAACGCACAGAAGGAAATACCAACACTCATACACACACACTCAAGGAAATACCAATGCCATGTGATTGGATATTCAGGAAGGGGGTTTATAAACTCAGCAAAAAAAGAAACGTCCCTTTTTCAGGACCCTGTCTTTCAAAGATAATTAATAAAAATCCAAATAACTTCACAGATCTTCATTGTAAAGGGTTTAAACACTGTTTCCCATGCTTGTTCAATGAACCATAAACAATTCATGAATATGCACCTGTGGAACGGTCGTTAAGACACTAACAGCTTACAGACAGTAGGAAATGAAGGTCACATTTATGAAACTTAGGACACTAAAGAGGCCTTTCTACTGACTCTGAAAAACACCAAAAGAAAGATGCCCAGGGTCCCTGCTCATCTGCGTGAACGTGCCTTAGGCATGCTGCAAGGAGGCATGAGGACTGCAGATGTGGCCAGGGCAATAAATTGAAATGTCCATACTGTGAGACGCCTAAGACAGCGATACAGGGAGACAGGACGGACAGCTGATCGTCCTCACAGTGGCAGACCACGTGTAACAACACCTGCACAGGATCGGTACATCCGAACATCACACCTGCGGGACAGGTACAGGATGGCAACAACAACTGCCCGAGTTAGACCAGGAACGCATAATCCCTCCATCAGTGCTCAGACTGTCCGCAATAGGCTGAGAGAGGCTGGACTGAGGGCTTGTAGGCCTGTTGTAAGGCAGGTCCTCACCAGACATCACCGGCAACAACGTCGCCTATGGGCAGAAACCCACCGTCGCTGGACCAGACAGGACTGGCAAAAAGTGCTCTTCACTGACGAGTCGCGGTTTTGTCTCACCAGGGGTGATGGTTGGATTCGTGTTTATCCCTGAAGGAATGAGCGTTACACCGAGGCCTGTACTCTGGAGCGGGATCTATTTGGAGGTGGAGGGTCTGTCATGGTCTAGGGCGGTGTGTCACAGCATCATTGAACTGAGCTTGTTGTCATTGCAGGCAATCTCAATGCTGTGCGTTACAGGGAAGACATCCTCCTCCCTCATGGGGTACCCTTCCTGCAGGCTCATCCTGACATGACCCTCCAGCATGACAATACCACCAGCCATACTACTAGTTCTGTGTGTGATTTCCTGCAAGACAGGAATGTCAGTGTTCTGCCATGGCCAGCGAAGAGCCCGGATCTCAATCCCATTAAGCACGTCTGGGACCTGTTGGATCGGAGGGTGAGGGCTAGGGACATTCCCCCCAGAATTGTCCGGGAACTTGCAGGTGCCTTGGTGGAAGAGTGGGATAACATCTCACAGCAAGAACTGGCAAATCTGGTGCAGTTCATGAGGAGGAGATGCACTGCAGTACTTAATGCAGCTGGTGGCCACACCAGATACTGACTGTTACTTTTGATTTTGATCACCCCTCTTTGTTCAGGGACACATTATTTCATTTCTGTTAGTCACATGTCTGTTGAACTTGTTCAGTTTCTGTCTCAGTTGTTGAATGTTGTTATGTTCATACAAATATTTACACATGTTAAGTTTGCTGAAAATAAACGCAGTTGACAGTGAGAGGACGTTTCTTTTTTTGCTAAGTTTATTAGAGGCATAGACATATTAACAGCCTGATGGTTTTCCTTGTCATACCCAAATAACAATGGCAAATCCTGTTTTCATCCTAGGAAATTAGAGTGTTTAAAGGTTAGGGGATTTTATTTATTTAATTTTAGAACAAATTTTGTTAAGTTGAAATTTTGGGAGGGGGGATTTAGGAATTGGATGAGTAGGATGTTACTTCTGGTAGCAGAATTCATGTTGTGGTACACCTCTGGAAACTCACACACACACACACACACACACACACACACACACACACACACACACACACACACACACACACACACACACACACACACACACACACGGTGCTACTGTAATAATGACCCTCCCTGTCTCTCTGTGTCCCTCCCTCCCTGCAGGTGGAGCTGACAGGAAGTAGTGTGTTTGACTACGTCCACCCTGGTGATCATGTGGAGATGGCAGAGCAGCTGGGCATGAAGCTGCCCCCGGGGCGAGGCCTCCTTTCTCAGGGCACCGCCACCGAGGATGGCGCCAGCTCTGCCTCCTCCTCCTCACACGCAGCGACCCCCGAGCCAGGTGGGCAGAGAGGGAGGAGAGGGAGGGAGTGGAGAGGATAGAGATGATGGCTGGTGGAGTGTTTGGATGGGGAAGATGGGGAGGGGGTGTGGGGTGATGAGGAGAGAGGGGTGACAGGGGATAGGGTGGCCTTTCATGAAAATACTGTAAAATGTGCTGTCTTTAACATAGTTGAATATTGAGAGCTTTTGGCATGTTTATGTTGTTTTGTAATTGTGATACTTTGGTCATTTGAAGCTGGAATACCTGCTTTTGTAGTTGTTGTTTTTATAGTAAAGTGTTAGTACTGAGTTGCTGCATTTTATCCTTTTAATATCAAGTACCAACAGCTGTTAGCTTACACTCACTCAAACAAGTCTGTGAGGGTTTTCTGTTATGAAGGGTGTGTGTGTGTGTGTGTGTGTGTGTGTGTGTGTGTGTGTGGTGTGTGTGTGTGTGTGTGTGTGTGTGTGTGTGTGTGTGTGTGTGTGTGTGTGTGTGTGTGTGTGTGTGTGTGTGTGTGTGTGTGTGACATGATATGTCTGAGGAGTGTTTTTAGCCATGCCTCAGATCCTCCCTCACAGGGACAGTGGAGCCCAGCCGTACTGTAACACACAGCTTAACCTGCCTCACTCTGCCTCCCTTCCCCAATTTCATTACAGAAGGAATGAAAAGAGGCGACATCCCTCATTGGAATTCTTTTCAGGCCTGTTATAGACTTTGCCTTCCAAATGTTCCCATTTTCATTGTGTTATACAGATGATAATTTAAGTATTAGGGGGAAATCCATTTATAAATTAAACAAAATGACTTGATATCCATCAGTCCCTTGGTTCATCAAGCTGTTCAAACAGGAGGAAGATTGGCTGGTCGGCCCGAGTCTTCGGAGAGATTCTGTAATTAGATCTTCAAAGGATTTATTATTTCCTGATTGGGGCTGTAAATGAATTGAAGTTCCACATTTTGTCCTTTTCGTGCATTTTTTTCCAGCAAGGAGATATTTCACACTGGCAGAGCAGTGGAAGAAGAGAGATTAGAGAGAGAGAGAAAGAAAGAGTGAGAGAGAAGGGAAGGAAGGAAGGAAGGAAGGAAGGAAGGAAGGAAGGAAGGAAGGAAGGAAGGAAGGAAGGAAGGAAGGAAGGAAGGAAGGAAGGAAGGAAGGAAGGAAGGAAGGAAGGAAGGAAGGAAGGAAGGAAGGAAGGAGAGAGTATCTAAAGAGCTTTAGGGCTCCCGACGTTGAGATATATTTGTCTACACAGGGACTCATTATGAATGGGCTGTAGGAAGAGACAAAGACCCAAGAGACAAAGACACCCAACTCTTTAACTCCTCCAACCCTTCCTGTCCTTTTCTCCCTTTCCCCTTTCTCGTTCTCTCTCGTTCTCTCTCTCTCATTCTCTCTCTTTTTCTCCCTCTTCTCCCTTTCCCCTCTCTCTCTCTCTCTCTCTCTCTCTTTCTCTCTCTCTCCCTCTCTGGGAGCTAAGTGAACGAAAGCAGTGTGCCAGGATGGGGGTTTCCAGCCTCTTGTCACCCCCCCACCCCAAACACACACCTCCCCCCAGCTCAGCTGTCCTGTTGTACTCCCTCTCTCAGCTCCACCAATGGATGGGGGATGTCACATCTTCTTCCCCAGCCATCCAGCCAACCAGTCATACCTGCAGGACAGAATAGTGTTATCAACAGTCTATTTTGCATACGTGCAGCAGACTGAGATTTGTCGGTTTCCTTCCCCTTCCCCTCTCCAGGGCATGTCAGCTTGGTAATAAAGATGTGTGGTGTGTGTGTGTGTGTGTGTGTGTGTGTGTGTGTGTGTGTGTGTGTGTGTGTGTGTGTGTGTGTGTGTGTGTGTGTGTGTGTGTGTGTCAGAGCAGAGCAGACCTTTTTTATCTTAGAGAAAGTTTCTTTGATGAAGATGAGAGTGGAGCGGGATGCACTATCTGTGTAGTGATGTCATCATGAACACAGGTTGTTGTCGTTGTTGTTGTTGTTGTTGTTGTTGTGGTAAGGATCATCAGATCAGTCTTCCTCAGGACACACTGGTCCTCTGTTGATTGGTATTCATTTTTACTCCCACTAAAGTTCCACACTACAATCCTGTAGAGAGGGTCTCTCCATATTCATGTTTTAGAAAGTTGACCCCACTGTCTTAGGAGAAAACATGTTTCAAGTGTTAACTTCATTTGCCATATGTAATAAATGCTTCCTCACCGTAGCTCTCGTATTAAAAACAGCATTACTGGGAAGTATGTGTTGCATTGATGTCGCTATTCTTCTCACAGGGAATAGTGTCCAGTCAAGGTAGTGCAATTCAGTCTGTTAAAACATTCAAATTCATTCAACAATACTGTATTCATTTTGTGTAAAAATGAAAATTCAACTAATTGCCATAAGTAGTTAATTATGTGTCGCAACAGTCATCATTTTCCAAGGCTTTGACTTATGTTGGGCTCATAAGTCCTTGATTATTGTTGCTAATTATGCTATTAGTACAATGACTGTGAATAATTATTTGTAATTGTACACGTTTATCATAATTATGAAGTTACCTGAGTTTATTGTCATCTAAGTTTTATGTAATTTAAGGGACAATTATAATGACTTTCTCCAAGGACAGAGCTGCTCTGAAGCTGTGGGCAGTAGAGCCGTATGGGCTGGGGGGTGTTGGACGGTGTTGGACGGTGTGTGTGTGTATACTGTATGTGTTAGTGGTGTGTGTATATGTGCTGGGCTGTGTGTGTGTGTGTGGACTGCATGAACTCCTATCCCAGTAGGTTTAACCTTTGATTTGTGTGGATCCTACTCTAGCCTTTAACAGGTGTCTGCTGCATGTGACATTTGAAATGTAAATAGAGCTCTTTACCAATAGCCCCAGAATCTACCTTTGTCAACCCTCTCTCCTCCCCTTTCAAACACACATACAACACACACACACACACACACACACACACACACACACACACACACACACACACACACACACACACACACACACACACACACACACACACACACACACACACACACACACACACCGATCTTAAGTCATGGTATGAGGGTCTGAGTTGGGGGCAAGGTTCTTCACCTTTTATTTTTTTAATTGTTTTATTGAACCTTTATTTAACAAGGCAGCAACACATGACAACACAGCATGGTAGAAACACAACATGACAACAACATGGTAGCAGCACAAAACATGGTTCAAACATTATTGCGCACAGACAAAGGGCAAGAAGGTAGAGACAACAATACATCACACAAAGCAGCCACAACTGTCAGTAAGAGTGCCCATAATTGAGTCTTTGAATGAAGAGATTGAGATAAAACTGTCCAGTTTGAGTGTTTGTTGCAGCTCGTTCCAGTCGCTAGCTGCAGTGAACTGAAAAGAGGAGCGACCCAGGGATGTGTGTGCTTTGGGGACCTTTAACATAATGTGACTGGCAGAATGGGTGTTGTATGTAGAGGATGAGTGCTGCAGTAGATATCTCAGATAGGGAGGTGTGAGGCCTAAGAGGGTTTTATAAATAAGCATCACCCTGGTATGTGAAGAAACATATCTCAGTCAGAAAACAGTATTAACTCTATAGGCATACACTAATCCTGCAAATTCACACAATATTTATTATGGATTTGATGTACTGGAATATATGAAATCAACCCTATGTGCTAATAATACAGTGTTAAACCACTTTAACTTTCTCTCAGTTATTATATTACAAAATGATTATACTAAAGCAAAAAATAGCCATTTTAAAACAAACGTGCTCTCATAGTTTAATTGGATTTTTCAGAGTACACATTGAGCCATCAGAGACTATTGTTGTTAGACTTTTCTAATGACTTTTCTAACTAAGACTAGATGAGGTGCTGTTTACAATAGAGCATGATCAAATGAAGATAATGGAAGAGTTGAGTGACAACATAAGAGCTCACTGCCCTGATGTGAAATTCTTCTCATCCTCTGCATTAATATCTCTCATATTTTAATATCAGCTACGTTTAAATCAAACTTCTGAAGTGATCATTATCATTGAGAATGTTAGAATAGATTTTTACAAGCTGAAGTTTGAGGCCTAGTTTAACTTCTCTAGGGCCAGTGGGACGATTTCGTCCCACCTACGCAACAGCCAGTGGAATCCCGTGGCGCGTTATTCAAATACCTTAGAAATGCTATTATTTCAATTTCTCAAACATATGACTATTTTACACCATTTTAAAGACAAGACTCTCGTTAATCTAACCACACTGTCCGATTTCAAAAAGGCTTTACAACGAAAGCAAAACATTAGATTATGTCAGCAGAGTACCCAGCCAGAAATAATCAGACACCCATTTTTCAAGCTAGCATATAATATCACAAAAACCCAGAAGACAGCTAAATGCAGCACTAACCTTTGATGATCTTCATCAGATGACACACCTAGGACATTATGTTATACAATACATGCATGTTTTGTTCAATCAAGTTCATATTTATATCAAAAACCAGCTTTTTACATTAGCATGTGACGTTCAGAACTAGCATACCCCCCACAAAACCTCCGGTGAATTTACTAAATTACTCACGATAAACGTTCACAAAAAACATAACAATTATTTTAAGAATTATAGATACAGAACTCCTTTGTGCAATCGAGGTGTCCGATTTTAAAATAGCTTTTCGGTGAAAGAACATTTTGCAATATTCTGAGTACATAGCCCAGCCATCACGGCTAGCTATTTAGACACCCACCAAGTTTAGCCCTGACCAAACTCCGATTTACTATTACAAAAGTTTGATTACCTTTGATGTTCTTTGTCAGAATGCACTCCCAGGACTGCTACTTCAATAACAAATGTTGGTTTGGTCCAAAATAATCCATCGTTATATCCAAATAGCGGCGTTTTGTTCGTGCGTTCAAGACACTATCCGAAGTGTAAATAAGGGTCACGAGCATGGCGCAATTCGTGACAAAAAAATTCTAAATATTCCATTACCGTACTTCGAAGCATGTCAACCGCTGTTTAAAATCAATTTTTATGCCATTTTTCTCGTAAAAAAGCGATAATATTCCGACCGGGAATCTGCGTTTAGGTAAACAGAGGAAAGAAAACAAAGCATGAGGTCGACGCGGGCATGAGCCTGAGTCTCACAGTACTGTAACCAGCCACTACCCAAACGCGCTACTTTTTTTCAGCCAGAGCCTGCAAAGCCACGATTCAGCTTTTTGCCACCTTCTGAGAGCCCATGGGAGCCGTAGGAAGTGTCACGTAACAGCAGAGATCCTCTGTAATGGATAGAGATAATCAAGAAGGGCAAGAAATTGTCAGACAGGCCACTTCCTGCATGGAATCTTCTCAGGTTTTGGCCTGCCATATGAGTTCTGTTATACTCACAGACACCATTCAAACAGTTTTAGGGTGTTTTCTATCCAAAGCCAATAATTATATGCATATTCTAGTTACTGGGCAGGAGTAGTAACCAGATTAAATCGGGTACGTTTTTTATCCAGCCGTGTCAATACTGCCCCCTAGCCCTAACAGGTTAAAGACTGTATGTAAAAAGTATAGATTGTGTAGTATTCAGAATGGTCTTCCATGCGCGTGCGCGTTTGTATTACCTCTTGTCCTGGGGAATAGGAGAGGAAGGGAACCTGTTCTGTCAGCCAGGAGAGGAGAAGAGCTAGCGTCTTCTCTCCCAGAGAGCCTGTTCCTGTCCTCACCTTCCCAGCCACGCCAGTCATCCTGGCTGATAGACCTGCTGGAGCTGCTTATAAAGCATGCATACACGCACACTCATGCCCTCTCACACCGTCGCTCCCAGCCACAGTCAGCCAGAGGGGAAGTCAGAGAGGCCCGGGGTCTGATATGCAGCCAGGCTGACTGGTGCTGGAGTAGAGGAAGACAGAGAGGCCCGGGGTCTGATATGCAGCCAGGCTGACTGGTGCTGGAGTAGAGGAAGACAGAGAGGCCCAGGGTCTGATATGCAGCCAGGCTGACTGGTGCTGGAGTAGAGGAAGACAGAGAGGCCCGGGGTCTGATATGCAGCCAGGCTGACTGGTGCTGGAGTAGAGGAAGACAGAGAGGCCCGGGGTCTGATATGCAGCCAGGCTGACTGGTGCTGGAGTAGAGGAAGTCAGAGAGGCCCGGGGTCTGATATGCAGCCAGGCTGACTGGTGCTGGAGTAGAGGAAGTCAGAGAGGCCCGGGGTCTGATATGCAGCCAGGCTGACTGGTGCTGGAGTAGAGGAAGACAGAGAGGCCCGGGGTCTGATATGCAGCCAGGCTGACTGGTGCTGGAGTAGAGGAAGACAGAGAGGCCCGGGGTCTGATATGCAGCCAGGCTGACTGGTGCTGTAGAGGACAGAGGCTGGGGGTGGAGGACTGGCAGGTTGGTTGTGTTGGGGTCATGTGTGCTCAGATGTGATACTCTTACACAGGGGCAGCTGTCACAGATTTGTATCTACCATCCCACCTGCCTCATTTATAGTCTGCTGGTGAAATTGCTCTCTTTTAGATGTCCTGTAGCCAAGAGTCCTTATTGGTCTTTGGTGGTTGGATGGAAAGACAATACCAGACCAGTCGTATTGTGGACTAGGCTATACGTGTGTGAAGGGTACATTTCACAGACGTAGAGGGGCTGTATGTTTGCAAGTGTTGTGAAGAGTTTAACATGACTAGTTTTAATGGTGAATACTGTAGCTAGTGGCTGGTGACAGTTGATCCCCTCCCAGTTCATTCCAGCTCTGTCTAGCAGCATCACCCGGCTTTGGTTGTTCTCTCTCACGTCTCCCTCTGATTGAGAATGCAAAACCTAGCAGCATCACCTCTGATTGAGAATGCAAAACCTAGCAGCATCACCTCTGATTGAGAATGCAAAACCTAGCAGCATCACCTCTGATTGAGAATGCAAAACCTAGCAGCATCACCTCTGATTGAGAATGCAAAACCTAGCAGCATCACCTCTGATTGAGAATGCAAAACCTAGCAGCATCACCTCTGATTGAGAATGCAAAACCTAGCAGCATCACCTCTGATTGAGAATGCAAAACCTAGCAGCATCACCTCTGATTGGGAATGCAAAACCTAGCAGCATCACCTCTGATTGAGAATGCAAAACCTAGCAGCATCACCTCTGATTGAGAATGCAAAACCTAGCAGCATCACCTCTGATTGAGAATGCAAAACCTAGCAGCATCACCTTTGATTGAGAATGCAAAACCTAGCAGCATCACCTCTGATTGGGAATGCAAAACCTAGCAGCATCACCTCTGATTGAGAATGCAGAACCTAGCAGCATCACCTCTGATTGAGAATGCAAAACCTAGCAGCATCACCTCTGATTAAGAATGCAAAACCTAGCAGCATCACCTCTGATTAAGAATGCAAAACCTAGCAGCATCACCTCTGATTGAGAATGCAAAATCCTAGCAACAACACCCCTCAATGGTTGTTGTCTCTCTCTGATTGAGAATACAAACCCCCAGCCTTTTGTTCATCTGTCTCTCTGTCAGTACGAGAATGTCTTCAATTAAATAAACATCAGTGTTTGTTGTGATGTCCCTTCTCTCTTGTCTATAGATACAGTCAGTCTATAAAGCAGACAGTGCTTATGTTGCTCAGAATGGACATGCTAATGGAGTTATGGAAATGTGGTGTCTTGTGTACTCCCTGGGGAATATGATATTTGCTGTCCAATATGTATTATTTGAAACAAAGATTTAAGGATTTAGAGCTTGATTTTCATGTTGGTTATTTTCAATAATAAGATAGGAAGTGGGGTTGCTGCTAGTTTCCTGTGACTCTGAGATATGGGTGGTTGCGTCCCAAATTGTACCCTATTGCCTATGTGCCTATATGTGTCCGGGTCAAAAGTAGTGCACTAGATAGTGAATTGGGTGCCATTTGGGGCACAGACGTGGACTGTTCAGAACAACTGTTCTTTATTATTATTATAAAGTCCCTTAGGTGATCCCACGGCACAAACATGCTGTCGTAATTCCAACAAACTAAAGGCAAAGAGAACTGGGTAATGCATATTGAAATATATTATTTTATTCATGCAATTTCCAGAATGAAGTCAGAATGAATTGCAAACAACCTATATCGCACTATTGTCTTTACTACTGTAAGTGTAACTGGGATTGCATGTTGTATTGAAAGTGGTTGGTTTGCCTAAATATATGAAATAAATATAACTACCTATGTGAATTGAGTTTGGTGCACAGTTCTACTGTCGTTTGAACAAAGCTTGTACTGTAGGTGAAGTGAATAATTTACCCTTGGTTTCATAATTCAACACTGATAAAGCTTCTAACAGGGTAAAACTCGGAATACAGTACCTGTTCATTTTCTTCTTGCAGGTCAGAAGTTACTAGCAATTGAGAAAGTACCTATCAGTCCATCAGATAGATTCTCTGTCAAAGCATCAGTGTGGGTGTTGATGAACTAGGCATCATAAATAAAGGCCTACCCCGCTCCCTTGATCGCTAAGGCAAATGTTTTTTAATCATCTGATGTGTTCATTTATCCCAGGGCTTTAGCCTTAAATTACACCTCTTGCTAATGCATAACTTGATTTTAAAAAATGTAGAAATAAAAATGCCCATCAATCATAGCTAGCCTTCGTCTGGCATCAAGTCTTTCATAAAAAGATTCACTATCTACTGTATTTTTCTTTACATAGCACAGAATATATTGTCTTTTATGTTATGGTTATACATTTAGTTTTAACCCAGACTATTCATACACCACACTTTTAGATATGCAACTGGTGTGTATTGATGAATTATTACTTTTATTCTTGCTTGGGTTATTCATCAAATGAACCCTTGTCAACAAAGTCATTTTCCCCGCTGTGCCTCTTAAAAGACTAGCACTTTTTATATCAAATCTGTCACTTACAGTTGACAATAACTGTGCTCAATAATACATGTTTATTCTTAATGCAGATCAATGTCAGACAAGAAAGGCATTTGAAACACCGTTGGTCTGAAAGCCGACATCTCAACCACTCTGTACTGTGATTAGGTGGTCCTCTGTAGCTCAGTTTGTGAGCATGGTGCTTGGAACACTTTCCATATGTAAAATATATGCAGTTCTTCTGCAATTTTTTTTAAATATATATATATACAGTATATATATTTCCCTCAGAATGGACTCAATTCGTCAGGGCATGGACTCTACAAGGTGTCGAGAGCGTTCGACAGGGATGCTGGCCCATGTTGACTCCAATGCTTCCCAAATTTTGGTCTATTTTTTCCCTCCCAACAGTCATCTGAAGTGTTACTTTCCTCATGGGATGGTGCTCTATAGAATGATAAAATGTGATCATTAAATATGCAAGTTTGAAGGCTTTGATTAACATTTAAGAGCTCTTATAAGAAAAATTATACACTGAGTGTACAAAACATTAGGAACCACTTCCTAATATTGAGTTGCGACCCATTTTGCTCTCAGAACACCCTAAATTTGTCGGGACATGGACTATAAGGTGTCAAAAGTGTTCCACAGGGATGCTGGTCCATGTTGACTCCAATGCTTCCCACAGCTGTGTCAAGTTGGCTGGATGTCCTTTTGGTGGTGGACCATTCTTATTACACACGTGAAACTGTTGAGCGTGAAAAACCCATATATATAATTATTTAGGTTGCAGGTGCAGCCAATTATTTATCATTATCCTGTGTGTCTGGGTACGACAGACACCTCTGACAGCTAGTTGACTGTACTTGAAGACAATGGTAACTGCAGTAACCCCTCCAAAAGGGAAAGCTGTCAAACTCTCATCTCCCACATTAGTAAAAGGACTAATAAACGCTTTTGAAACATCTGTACATTTCACCATCACTCCTCCTAGTACCCGGAGCCGCTCCCAGCAGTTATCAAACCGCTCGGCTCAGCGCCTATATACGCAAAACAATCCCTAAGGAGCAACAAAGAAACTAATGACAGCTTAGCTGGCCTACAAGATTGAAAATTCTGTCTCAAAGAAAGTACAAGATCACTGGAGAAGGAAGGTATCAGAGCTTTGAAAGACAAAGAAAGGATCAAGCAGTCTCTAGACTATTAGAAGCCGGTTTTATTTAAGCTTATTTGGCTGATAAGGTTGTCAGAAAAGGCTTTTTATCAGCCGAGTGTTGTAGGCGCAAGGCATTACCACACTGCTCTGTTCCCATGCAGTGTAGAGGGACAGAGAGTGCTGCAGTGCTTTGTGGGAAAGGCTTTTGATAAAGATGCCACATGTTTTCACACAGGAGGAAAAGCCACTTTGGAGTTCAGATCTCTGATGTTAAACGGTTTAGAATAATGATACCCTGTCAGAGTGGAGACCCTCTTGTTTATATATTGGCTTTGTTTTCCTACCTAGACAAAGCTTTATTGTGTAATCTGAATATTCTCCTTTGTTTTAGGAATTGTCATATAATTGCTCTGTATAAAATAAATACCTGGTCAGACAAGTGATAGCTTGTTAAGACAGAGTTTTTTTGTAACTTCCTTCCAGGAAGAGAAAGGGAAAACAAAATAGAAGCCATTGCAGTCACTCTGCCTTGCTCTGTTTAAAAAAGCAATTTAGTTATTTTTCCAGTTTGTGGAAATGACAAACCATGTCTCTTTGAGTATACGCAGAGGGCAGAATAGCAAATACAAAGCATGTTGACAGAAAACACAAGCAAATAACATATTGTATGACTCCACTACCAACTCCTCACTCACAAATAACGGCCTTCTAGAATTGTACATAGGGAGTGTTAGCTAATCAGACATGAAATATTGGTATTTCTGAATGACTGTGTCTAACTGGGTAGGAATGCATTTGTATTCTGTTGAGCTCTTATATGCAAGATGGGTCACTGTGTTTCTCAGGCATTTATTCATAGAAAAGGAGCCTCTGCAATCTGACTCACCTCTCTGGCACCCCTTTTAAATACATATTTTAGATCACTCACAGGAGTAAATAATGGCTTATTTGCAGCTTTGTGTACTATTTAGACTGCCCACTCTCTGAGATTAATTGCTTTTTGTTGGGCCTAAATTTCATATATATATATATATATATTATATATATATTTGTTTAACTAGGTGCTTATAAGAGCAGGTGGTATATAAGATGTCTACTCCCAATAAACTGGGAAATTATCACTCCTGCATTTTCCTCATGGCACAATTTGTCAAACCTGCTGATAGGAAACAAATTCTATTCATAAGGTCCCCCCCTCTCCCCTCAGCACCGATGTGATTTGGTAGCAATTCAATTATAGTTTTGTGAGATAGTGAGTCCAGAGAGAGAATCCAGGCTGACAAGAAATATGACAGGACAGTTACAGAGTGTTTATGCAATTAAACTTTCACTGACAATACCTGGCGAGTGATGAATGCCTGGGCTGAGGTTTGTGTGCACAAGTAATGCCCCACTAGGATGGCACATTATTCATTATTTTACAACTGCTCTGATCTTCCAGGGTTGGCTGGGAGCTGTTGCAGGGAGGGAGAAGAAGTGAACGTTTGGAGTAGAGGGAGAGAGAAGGAGAGGAGGTAAAAAGAGAGGGAGAGAATGAGGCAGGGTAAATAAAGAGTAGAGAGAGCTGAGGGAAAAGCGAAGTAGAGGGTAGAAAGAGGGCTTAGTAGAGAAAGGGTGTGGAGGGGTGGAGGCTATGAGGGTGGGGGAAAGGCTTGAGTTGGGGGAAAGGATTGAGTGGGGGAAAGGACAATGGAGGAGAAAGCTTGGTCTATCGTTGAGAGGACTGAAAACGTATTCTGTGTACACATACATGAATACAATCCAATTCTCAGGCAGTTTGCATTTAATTTGTTATCAGACAGTTGACATGTAGATCCTATTTTAATAGCGTAAAAATGAAAGCTACTCTTTATCTAATTGAATCAGAATATTTTCCATTGGCGAGACTGACTATGTACATGGGATGTCAATATTCATAATTGCATGATGGTGTGTGGAGTCTGTTCCCCTAAGACTCCTGTAATGATGTATTGCATCTTAAATAAAAAATAAGCCCAGATTTGTGTGCTAGCTAGCAAGCCCTCAACACTCCTTGCATCTCAAATGGCACCCTATTCCCTATGGCCCCTGGTCAAAAGTAGTGCACTTTAAAGGGAATAGATTGCCATTTGGGACGCAGCCCTACTGTCTACACCTTCATCCAGTCTTTCTCTTCCACCTTAATCGATGTGGTCTTCAGAAGACCATTAAAAGAAGGGGAACAAAGGCATAAAGCAGTGTCCAACACAAACACACATTAATAATACACATCTGTCTATTCTGTGGAGAAAAATCACATTTAACTCCAGAAAAACCCTATGATCTCCTTAGCTTTACCTGCGTAGTGAAGTACAAAGCCACAAGATATACAATAATGTCATGGTAATATGCAGACTAAAGACAGCGGTGAAAATGGAAAGAGAAGTGATCTATTGGGAGTCAAGCACAGTAAGGATTACTTTGTATGATACGGTAGCTTCTCTTTTTATATTCAAGTTAACAAGGATGTTGTGACCTTGTAAAGACGT
The DNA here is from genome assembly GCF_965601325.2 of Salmo salar. Classification (NCBI taxonomy): domain Eukaryota; kingdom Metazoa; phylum Chordata; class Actinopteri; order Salmoniformes; family Salmonidae; genus Salmo; species Salmo salar. The sequence goes on from NC_138299.1 coordinate 34,032,929, forward strand.
TTCTTTCTTTACTTTGTCACTGGCATCTTTTGCCAGTTATCAGCCGTACAGACATAACCTAACCCTGTGAATGTTATTAGTGTGTTAGTCAATGGTTGGCATTCCACTAAGGGTTTCACCGACACCGGTCCGTTTGTCCACAGATCAGAACTTAGGTGAGGTGTTCGTTTTAATTCATCATTGGTCCTTCAAAGTGTAAGTGTATCTCCTTTGTTGTGCGTTGGTTCTCCACAGATAATTAGGTCTCATATTTCAGCTAATTCCACTTGAAAACTGGTTGTAGCCACCTGCTACTTTTGTATGGGTCATTTTTGTCTTGTAAGATCTCCGTAGACTGATGCGGCTCATGAAGAATGAGAAAATGTCTCTTGTCTCCACAGTGTCCTTTGTGCACTTGCCTAACATTTGAATTGTGTGTGTGCAACACACTCTCTCTGAAACACACACACATTCTCTCTCTCACGCAAACATCGTGGTGTGATAGGGATGTGTTGATTTTTAGGTGTATATGGATCTGAAAGGAAAAGTAATTCTATTAATTCAAAGTGAATAACAAAGAGTACCAGGCCTTTCCCCATGTTGTTCCATTCATTCAACCTGCTAGTGTTTTGTTCTTCCTTCATAATTATTTCCCAGTCAGATCCACACTGATTTCCTGGTGGACCTGTGTACCTCAGACTAACTTATAAAACAACGGAGCTAGGATAATTCACAATATTCCTCTGGGGGTGGTGTTCTCTGTTTTGTCAAGGACATTTTTATTACAAAGCTGATGGAATTTGCATATTAATTCATTTCTTTCAATTTTTAAGATTTAATGTTGTCAACATGTATCAGTGCAAGGCTTTGACAGAGCTGCTGAAATGGGTCAGTGAAGCTTGAACATTTTGGAGTGAAGCAGCCATCTGCAACCTCCGAGCCCCCAGTGCAGAGCGCTCTCTGTCTCTCCTGCAACTTGATTAAAGAAAAGGACTTTGACCGGGGAGGGGTGGCGGGCAGAAAGAAAGAGGGGAAGGCTAAAATAATATGCCAATATCTATCAACTTGCTTTGAGGGCTTTCTTCCAAATTAGAATGCCATTAGGGGCCGTCGATTCATAAACTGCATTTCCATGTTTGGTTCCCGACATTGACCTTTAGAATTCAGTGGCTGAGCCTCTTTTTATTACATGTTGTATGAGTCTTTTAGGTGCATTAATTAGTTTCTTCATTAGCAAAAAAATAAAAATCAGTTTTAAGATAAAGACAAATGCGATTTTCCTTTTAATACCTCAGTTGTTCTTATTGATATCTAGTATTATCACATCAGTGGACCAACCATCTGCAGCTCAAGCTTTGACCTAGTTATTCTCCTTCTGACTCAGTCATGAGGGAAGTCCAGTCCACTCTCCCGCGTGATTATACATCTTTCCTCAGCAGCAGAACATTGATCAACTTAAATGGCAGGAAATGTGCACACCAGTTTTCAGAACAGTTTTCACAGTCATAAATAAATACAAATCCCTAGCTATCTCTATATTTTTCATCTGCTATAGCCAGTACTGTACTAGGCACTACACAGTAAGTAGCATGGCAGCCCTGTCTCTGTTTATCATCCCCTGTTCATTAGTTGTGACTGGGGTCTCTGTCTTGACAAGTGTTATTGCTGTTCCGTCCTGTACGCCTACTCTGTCTGAGCCAGTACAATCTCCCTCCACCTCCCTGTGATCTAGCCAGGCATCCAAACTGAGTTCACTATGTTTCACTGTTGAACCGGCGTTCAGTCTGGTTAAAGCAGGCTACCTGTGATTAGCAGCGGGCCAGCAACCTCGTAACATGCAGCCATGACAGGACACGCTCAACCATCATCTCCACCATCTCCCCCTGCACTGTGATGTCACACTCAGGGTGGGCTGTTATGATGAGGGAATCGTATCCAGAAATAACAGAGATAACCGAGATAACAAAGATAAGAAGAAAAAACACACACACACCTGCATCTACTCTGTCTAGCTTTGTATCTGACACCCACCACCTCAACCTCACCTCTCTTTCATTTCAAATCACGTAAGCAGCAAAGTCAGAGGAGAATAACAGAACAGAACTGTCCACTCTGCTCCTCTGCTGGGTGGGTGAGATCACGTCTGTGTCCCAAATGACAACATATTCCGATAGGGCTCTGGTAAAAAGTAGGGAATAGTGTGCCCTTTGGGACTCAGACTACCTCTCAGCGTAGACATGGGGCCACAGTGACCTGCAGCTGATAACAACTGGCCTGCAGTGTCACCGCGTCACCCCCATTACCATATTAATAATGGATGGGCACGGGCTGGGGATGCCTAGGGGAACATGGGCTTAGCTGACCGCTGGGTATGGCAGTGTGTATACACTGGGACAGGAAGGAGCTCTCTTGGAGAACACTGTTTGAGTCATCATTTACAGGCCTTGTCTTGAATGTCCAAGACAAATGTCCCTTCAGGGTCAAAAAGGTTAATCTTATCTTAACTTGTCTAGATGGACATCTTTAGGTTTGGGATAACTCTAATCAGTGTATGGAGGGTCTTCATAATATCACAAGTCAAGTCTCATATTTTCAGCAGCCAGCAGGTGTGGCCTGGGTATCTAAAAACTTTCATCTTCAGTTTTTTGAATGACCAAGCTTCTTATTTAGCCTTTTTTTCATTTGAATAGACTCTTGTAAAAAAGCATAGTTGGTTAATCAACAACAAGACCCCTGGTCTTTTTCCATTCACGTTGAGGACTATATGGCAGCCACCATAGCTCCCTGACTAGAATAATACATTCATTTGAAAGGACATATGTCAATTTGAGAGAAAACTTTGTCAATTAGAGCACTTTTAAAGAGTGTTTACACTCTGGATTTAATTATCATTCACTGTTTGGGGCCTTTCACTTTTATTTCCTAATTGATCTGCTGCATTTATTGTTATTACGTTATTTGCCTGTAAGCACGCCTCACGTTGCCTTCATCTAGACTTCTGCTGTCTGCACCTTGACATGCTGACTGCTGACATGTTGACTGCTGACATGCTGACTTCTGACTGCTGACATGTTGACATGCTGACTGCTGACTGCTGATGTGCTGACTGCTGACATGCTGACAGGCTGACTGCTAACATGCTGACTGCTGACATGTTGACTGCTGACATGCTGACTTCTGACTGCTGACATGTTGACATGCTGACTGCTGACTGCTGACATGCTGACTGCTGACATGCTGACTTCTGGTATGCTGAGTGCTGACATGCTGACTGTTGAAATGCTGACTGCTGACTGCTGACTTCTGGTATGGTGACATGCTGACTGCTGACATGCTGATATGTTGACATGCTGACTGCTGACTGCTGACTTCTGGTATGCTGAGTGCTGACATGCTGACTGTTGACATGCTGACTGCTGACATGCTGACTGCTGACATGCTGACTTCTGGTATGCTGAGTGCTGACATGCTGACTGCTGACATGCTGACTTCTGGTATGCTGACTGCTGACATGCTGACTGCTGACATGCTGACATGCTGACATGCTGACTGCTGACATGCTGACTGCTGACATGCTGACAGCTGACTGCTGACATGCTGACTGCTGACATGCTGACTGCTGACTGCTGACATGCTGACTGCTGACATGCTGACTGCTGACTGCTGACATGCTGACTGCTGACATGCTGACTGCTGACTGCTGACATGCTGACTGCTGACTGCTGACTTCTGGTATGCTGAGTGCTGACATGCTGACATGCTGACTGCTGACATGCTGACTGCTGACTGCTGACATGCTGACTGCTGACATGCTGACTGCTGACTTCTGGTATGCTGACTGCTGACATGCTGACTGCTGACATGCTGACATGCTGACTGCTGACATGCTGACTGCTGACATGCTGACAGGCTGACTGCTAACATGCTGACTGCTGACATGTTGACTGCTGACATGCTGACTTCTGACTGCTGACATGTTGACATGCTGACTGCTGACTGCTGACATGCTGACTGCTGACATGCTGACTTCTGGTATGCTGAGTGCTGACATGCTGACTGTTGAAATGCTGACTGCTGACTGCTGACTTCTGGTATGGTGACATGCTGACTGCTGACATGCTGATATGTTGACATGCTGACTGCTGACTTCTGGTATGCTGAGTGCTGACATGCTGACTGTTGACATGCTGACTGCTGACATGCTGACTGCTGACATGCTGACTTCTGGTATGCTGAGTGCTGACATGCTGACTGCTGACATGCTGACTTCTGGTATGCTGACTGCTGACAGCTGACTGCTGACATGCTGACATGCTGACATGCTGACATGCTGACTGCTGACATGCTGACTGCTGACATGCTGACAGCTGACTGCTGACATGCTGACTGCTGACATGCTGACTGCTGACTGCTGACATGCTGACTGCTGACATGCTGACTGCTGACTGCTGACATGCTGACATGCTGACTGCTGACTGCTGACATGCTGACTGCTGACTGCTGACTTCTGGTATGCTGAGTGCTGACATGCTGACATGCTGACTGCTGACATGCTGACTGCTGACATGCTGACTGCTGACATGCTGACTGCTGACTTCTGGTATGCTGACTGCTGACATGCTGACATGCTGACATGCTGACATGCTGACATGCTGACTGCTGACATGCTGACTGCTGACATGCTGACTGCTGACATGCTGACTGCTGACATGCTGACTGCTGACTGCTGACATGCTGACTGCTGACTGCTGACATGCTGACTGCTGACATGCTGACTGCTGACTGCTGACTTCTGGTATGCTGAGTGCTGACATGCTGACTGCTGACATGCTGACTGCTGACTGCTGACATGCTGACTGCTGACTTCTGGTATGCTGAGTGCTGACATGCTGACATGCTGACTGCTGACATGCTGACTGCTGACTGCTGACTGCTGACATGCTGACTGCTGACTGCTGACATGCTGACTGCTGACTGCTGACATGCTGACGGCTGACATGCTGACATGCTGACTGCTGACATGCTGACATGCTGACTGCTGACTGCTGACATGCTGACTGCTGACTTCTGGTATGCTGAGTGCTGACATGCTGACATGCTGACTGCTGACTTGCTGACTGCTGACTGCTGACATGCTGACTGCTGACTGCTGACATGCTGACTGCTGACATGCTGACTGCTGACATGCTGACTGCTGACTTGCTGACTGCTGACTGCTGACATGCTGACATGCTGACTGCTGACATGCTGAGTGCTGCGTGCTGACATGCTGACTGCTGACATGCTGACTGCTGACTGCTGACTGCTGACATGCTGACTGCTGACTGCTGACATGCTGACTGCTGACTGCTGACATGCTGACTGCTGACATGCTGACTGCTGACATGCTGACTGCTGACATGCTGACTGCTGACTTGCTGACTGCTGACTGCTGACATGCTGACTGCTGACATGCTGACTGCTGACTGCTGACATGCTGACTGCTGACTGCTGACTGCTGACATGCTGACTGCTGACATGCTGACTGCTGACATGCTGACTGCTGACTTGCTGACTGCTGACATGCTGACTGCTGACTGCTGACATGCTGACATGCTGACATGCTGACTGCTGACATGCTGACTGCTGACATGCTGACTGTTGACATGCTGACTGCTGACATGCTGACTGCTGACATGCTGACTGCTGACTTGCTGACTGCTGACTGCTGACATGCTGACTGCTGACTGCTGACATGCTGACTGCTGACGTGCTGAGTGCTGACATGCTGACTGCTGACTGCTGACATGCTGACTGCTGACATGCTGACTGCTGACTGCTGACTGCTGACATGCTGACATGCTGACTGCTGACTGCTGACATGCTGACTGCTGACATGCTGACTGCTGACTGCTGACATGCTGACTGCTGACATGCTGACTGCTGACATGCTGACATGCTGACTGCTGACATGCTGACTGCTGACTGCTGACATGCTGACTGCTGACTGCTGACATGCTGACTGCTGACTGCTGACTGCTGACATGCTGACATGCTGACATGCTGACATGCTGACTGCTGACATGCTGACATGCTGACTGCTGACTGCTGACTGCTGACATGCTGACTGCTGACATGCTGACATGCTGACTGCTGACTGCTGACATGCTGACTGCTGACATGCTGACTGCTGACATGCTGACATGCTGAGTGTTAACATGCTGACATGCTGACTGCTGACATGCTGACTGCTGACTGCTGACATGCTGAGTGCTGACATGCTGAGTGCTGACTGCTGACATGCTGACTGCTGACATGCTGACATGCTGACTGCTGACATGCTGAGTGCTGACTGCTGACATGCTGAGTGCTGACATGCTGACTGCTGACTGCTGACATGCTGAGTGCTGACATGCTGACTGCTGACATGCTGACTGCTGACATGCTGACTGCTGACTGCTGACATGCTGACTGCTGACATGCTGACTGCTGACTGCTGACATGCTGAGTGCTGACATGCTGAGTGCTGACTGCTGACATGCTGACATGCTGACTGCTGACATGCTGACTGCTGAGTGCTGACATGCTGACTGCTGACATGCTGACTGCTGACTTGCTGACATGCTGACTGCTGACTGCTGACATGCTGACTGCTGACTTGCTGACATGCTGAGTGCTGACATGCTGACTACTGACTGCTGACTGCTGACATGCTGACTGCTGACTGCTGACTGCTGACTGCTGACATGCTGACTGCTGACATGCTGACTGCTGACTGCTGACATGCTGAGTGTTAACATGCTGACATGCTGACTGCTGACATGCTGACTGCTGACATGCTGACTGCTGACTGCTGACATGCTGACTGCTGATATGCTGACATGCTGACTGCTGACTGCTGACATGCTGACTGCTGACATGCTGACTGCTGACATGCTGACTGCTGACATGCTGACTGCTGACTGCTGACATGCTGACTGCTGACATGCTGACATGCTGACTGCTGACATGCTGAGTGTTAACATGCTGACATGCTGACTGCTGACATGCTGACTGCTGACATGCTGACTGCTGACTGCTGAAATGCTGACTGCTGATATGCTGACATGCTGACTGCTGACATGCTGACTGCTGACATGCTGACTGCTGACATGCTGAGTGTTAACATGCTGACATGCTGACTGCTGACATGCTGACTGCTGACATGCTGACTGCTGACTGCTGACATGCTGACTGCTGACATGCTGACTGCTGACATGCTGACTGCTGACTGCTGACATGCTGAGTGTTAACATGCTGACATGCTGACTGCTGACATGCTGACTGCTGACATGCTGACTGCTGACTGCTGAAATGCTGATATGCTGACATGTTGACTGCTGACTGCTGACATGCTGACTGCTGACATGCTGACTGCTGACTGCTGACATGCTGACATGCTGACTGCTGACATGCTGACTGCTGACTGCTGACATGCTGACTGCTGACATGCTGACTGCTGACATGCTGACTGCTGACTGCTGACATGCTGACTGCTGACTGCTGACTGCTGACATGCTGACTGCTGACATGCTGACTGCTGACATGCTGACATGCTGACTGCTGACATGCTGACTGCTGACATGCTGACATGCTGACTGCTGACATGCTGACTGCTGACTGCTGACTGCTGACATGCTGAGTGCTGACATGCTGACTGCTGACATGCTGACTGCTGACATGCTGACTGCTGACATGCTGACTGCTGACTGCTGACTGCTGACATGCTGACTGCTGACATGCTGACTGCTGACATGCTGACATGCTGAGTGTTAACATGCTGACATGCTGACTGCTGACATGCTGACTGCTCACTGCTGACATGCTGAGTGCTGACATGCTGAGTGCTGACTGCTGACATGCTGACTGCTGACATGCTGACATGCTGACTGCTGACATGCTGAGTGCTGACTGCTGACATGCTGAGTGCTGACATGCTGACTGCTGACTGCTGACATGCTGAGTGCTGACATGCTGACTGCTGACATGCTGACTGCTGACATGCTGACTGCTGACTGCTGACTGCTGACATGCTGACTGCTGACATGCTGACTGCTGACTGCTGACATGCTGAGTGCTGACATGCTGAGCTGCTGACTGCTGACATGCTGACTGCTGACATGCTGACATGCTGACTGCTGAGTGCTGACATGCTGACTGCTGACATGCTGACTGCTGACTTGCTGACATGCTGACTGCTGACTGCTGACATGCTGACTGCTGACTTGCTGACTGCTGACATGCTGAGTGCTGACATGCTGACTACTGACTGCTGACATGCTGACTGCTGACATGCTGACTGCTGACATGCTGACTGCTGACATGCTGACTGCTGACATGCTGACTGCTGACTGCTGACTGCTTACATGCTGAGTGTTAACATGCTGACATGCTGACTGCTGACATGCTGACTGCTGACATGCTGACTGCTGACTGCTGACATGCTGACTGCTGACATGCTGAGTGCTGACATGCTGACATGCTGACTGCTGACTGCTGACTGCTGACATGCTGACTGCTGACATGCTGACTGCTGACATGCTGACTGCTGACATGCTGACTGCTGACTGCTGACATGCTGAGTGTTAACATGCTGACATGCTGACTGCTGACATGCTGACTGCTGACATGCTGACTGCTGACTGCTGAAATGCTGACTGCTGATATGCTGACATGCTGACTGCTGACTGCTGACATGCTGACTGCTGACATGCTGACTGCTGACATGCTGAGTGTTAACATGCTGACATGCTGACTGCTGACATGCTGACTGCTGACATGCTGACTGCTGACTGCTGACATGCTGACTGCTGACATGCTGACTGCTGACATGCTGACTGCTGACTGCTGACATGCTGAGTGTTAACATGCTGACATGCTGACTGCTGACATGCTGACTGCTGACATGCTGACTGCTGACTGCTGAAATGCTGATATGCTGACATGCTGACTGCTGACTGCTGACATGCTGACTGCTGACATGCTGACTGCTGACATGCTGAGTGTTAACATGCTGACATGCTGACTGCTGACATGCTGACTGCTGACATGCTGACTGCTGACATGCTGACTGCTGACATGCTGACTGCTGACATGCTGAGTGTTGACATGCTGACTGCTGACATGCTGACTGCTGACATGCTGACTGCTGACTGCTGACATGCTGACTGCTGACATGCTGACTGCTGACTGCTGACATGTTGACATGCTGACTGCTGACATGCTGACTGCTGACTGCTGACATGCTGACTGCTGACATGCTGACTGCTGACATGCTGACTGCTGACATGCTGACTGCTGACTGCTGACTGCTGACATGCTGACTGCTGACATGCTGACTGCTGACATGCTGACATGCTGAGTGTTAACATGCTGACATGCTGACTGCTGACATGCTGACTGCTCACTGCTGACATGCTGAGTGCTGACATGCTGAGTGCTGACTGCTGACATGCTGACTGCTGACATGCTGACATGCTGACTGCTGACATGCTGAGTGCTGACTGCTGACATGCTGAGTGCTGACATGCTGACTGCTGACTGCTGACATGCTGAGTGCTGACATGCTGACTGCTGACATGCTGACTGCTGACATGCTGACTGCTGACTGCTGACTGCTGACATGCTGACTGCTGACTGCTGACATGCTGAGTGCTGACATGCTGAGTGCTGACTGCTGACATGCTGACATGCTGACTGCTGACATGCTGACATGCTGACTGCTGAGTGCTGACATGCTGACTGCTGACTGCTGACTTGCTGACATGCTGACTGCTGACTGCTGACATGCTGACTGCTGACTTGCTGACTGCTGACATGCTGAGTGCTGACATGCTGACTACTGACTGCTGACATGCTGACTGCTGACATGCTGACTGCTGACATGCTGACTGCTGACATGCTGACTGCTGACATGCTGACTGCTGACTGCTGACTGCTTACATGCTGAGTGTTAACATGCTGACATGCTGACTGCTGACATGCTGACTGCTGACATGCTGACTGCTGACTGCTGACATGCTGACTGCTGATATGCTGACATGCTGACTGCTGACTGCTGACATGCTGACTGCTGACATGCTGAGTGCTGACATGCTGACATGCTGACTGCTGACATGCTGACTGCTGACATGCTGACTGCTGACATGCTGACTGCTGACATGCTGACTGCTGACTGCTGACATGCTGAGTGTTAACATGCTGACATGCTGACTGCTGACATGCTGACTGCTGACATGCTGACTGCTGACTGCTGAAATGCTGACTGCTGATATGCTGACATGCTGACTGCTGACATGCTGACTGCTGACATGCTGACTGCTGACATGCTGAGTGTTAACATGCTGACATGCTGACTGCTGACATGCTGACTGCTGACATGCTGACTGCTGACTGCTGACATGCTGACTGCTGACATGCTGACTGCTGACATGCTGACTGCTGACTGCTGACATGCTGAGTGTTAACATGCTGACATGCTGACTGCTGACATGCTGACTGCTGACATGCTGACTGCTGAAATGCTGATATGCTGACATGCTGACTGCTGACTGCTGACATGCTGACTGCTGACATGCTGACTGCTGACATGCTGAGTGTTAACATGCTGACATGCTGACTGCTGACATGCTGACTGCTGACATGCTGACTGCTGACTGCTGACATGCTGACTGCTGACATGCTGACTGCTGACATGCTGACTGCTGACATGCTGAGTGTTGACATGCTGACTGCTGACATGCTGACTGCTGACATGCTGACTGCTGACTGCTGACATGCTGACTGCTGACATGCTGACTGCTGACTGCTGACATGTTGACATGCTGACTGCTGACATGCTGACTGCTGACTGCTGACATGCTGACTGCTGACATGCTGACTGCTGGCATGCTGACTGCTGACATGCAGACATGCTGACTGCTGACATGCTGACTGCTGACATGCTGACTGCTGACATGCTGACTACTGACTCAGGTGTGTCTCCAGCTTAGATACATATGTCATCTCTTAAACAGAGAGTAGGGTTAGAGAATGTTTTAGGGAAAACCATTGGAAGTTTAGTTTTGTAAGAAAATACAAACAGGCCAGTATATAAAGGATATATTTCTGAGTATACCCTTTATGAGTGTATTTATACTCATATTTGGTCATGCTGTTGGTGTCACATTGACACTACAGAGAGGAGGGTTTGGAGAATGTTTTAGGGAAAACCATTGGAAGTTTAGTTTTCAAACAGGCCACTATATTAAAGGATTTTTCCTTGTTCCTGGTTTAGTCATGTTGTGGTACTTCAGTGTATATTATTCAGGGTATATCATATAGAAATCACTCTGGTACAAAAGTATTGTTCTGGTACAAAATTATTGTTTTGTATGCTCTCCTATTTTTAGATTAAAAAAATAATGTTGTGTTTTCAACCAAGGTATATGACCACTTAATTTAACTATATTAAAGGTGGTCCATATTGAGATTTTTTTTAATCATCAATTAACTTAATCATTTGGTTTAGAAAAAAGAATATTTCAACATATTTGGTTCTATTTACCTTAATTTATCTTTACAGAAGAATTGTGAAATCAGCAAAGTGGCCTGCCACACACAATGATGGAGAGCGAAATAGATTTTCATGGAAACGCAGATAATATATTATTGTAATATTGTATTAGAAGCTAAGAGGTGCCTATTGAACGGTCTCAGGTAATATATTATTGTAATATTGTATTAGAAGCTAAGAGGTGCCTATTGAACGGTCTCAGGTAATATATTATTGTAATATTGTATTAGAAGCTAAGAGGTGCCTATTGAACGGTCTCAGGTAATATATTATTGTAATATTGTATTAGAAGCTAAGAGGTGCCTATTGAACGGTCTCAGGTAATATATTATTGTAATATTGTATTAGAAGCTAAGAGGTGCCTATTGAACGGTCTCAGATAATATATTATTGTAATATTGTATTAGAAGCTAAGAGGTGCCTATTGAACGGTCTCAGGTAATATATTATTGTAATATTGTATTAGAAGCTAAGAGGTGCCTATTGAACGGTCTCAGGGGGTGCTGTAGGGAGAGCACAGCTCTACAACACGTATGATACATATTATTCTTTCTTTTTTACATTTTTTAATTTTTTTCTCATTTAGCAGACGCTCTTATCCAGAGTGACTTACAATAATGAGTGCATTCTATACTTTTTTTTTCTTCTTACATGTTACATTCCACTATCTGTCTCTGTGGCATTAAATGATGATGAATGGCATCTATTGGCCACCGTTTAAAGGGATAGTGCAATATTTTGGCAAGTAAGCCCATGCCAGCTGTAGCTGTAAACCTCTAGTCATTGCATTAACATTAGTTAGCAGTGGTTTGTAAAACTACCTACAACTTCCTTCAAACTGCACACATAGTATCCATGAATTCATCTGACTCACACTATTCTTTTAAGCATGATTTTGACCATGATTCAACAACAAATAATTATATTCTCCACTGTCACCCTCCCCCCAATTATTAGTTGATATCTTGTTGAATTTGCCATACAAAATTTTGAAATGATTACGTTATTATTTATTTATTATTTATTTTATTTTCACTCTGCCTGAAATGATATATGGTTTATATGTATGTTTTTAAGTAATTTATAGTATCTCCTGGGAGTGTAGGCTACAGAGAGACTGGGACAAGATGAGGGGAGACATGCACACGTGACAGTGCCTGACGCCATTTCTCCTGTCACCCTGTAATTATTAAAGCTGCCAATGCAATACAAGTCCCTCTCTGTATGTTTCACATCCCACTCACACTTATATATACACACACACACACACACACACACACACACACACACACACACACACACACACACACACACACACACACACACCCACACACACACACACACACACACACACACACACACACACATACTATCTCTCCCACACAGACAGGCAAGCTGTATTTAAAAATCACCCTCTACCTATCAATATGGAGCCAGCCAGCAGTGCCTTCCAATTAGTACAGGGACTGGTGCATTATCTATCATTACTAATGTACAGAGACGCACTCGTTCATCAGAGCAGGGCCAGACAAGGACCTCCCAGTGTCTGGAGATGGAGAACAGACACGCTGAGCCATGGGCCATACACTTTATCTTGATTTATCTGTACGTTAAACGCTTGACTCTTTGAATTGGTACTAATATTTATATAAATGTATTAGGAATATTAGCAAGTGGAGTAGGGGAGCCTCACTTAGGCCTATAAGTCATATTAGCATGTAGCTTGTAGCAGTGTCCTGCTTTGTAGGAGCTTCCTCCTCTGAGTTGTCCCTGATGTGTAGAAATGGTTTGGTGATGGTGACGGGGGTTGTCAGGGGGGGGAGTGGGGCGACGGGGGGCTAAATGATGATGGTCAACACTCACCATCACAGCACAGAAAGTAATACTTTTAAAATCTCATCACTTACACACAGAGAGGGCTCATTAATCGAGACCGGCAGACCCCTGCCAAACCATAAATAATGCTCACAAATGTTTATTCATTTTTCTTTTAAAGAATTATTCTAAAAGGTGTCATTTTTCTATGAGATCCAGGGCTTGACGTTTCTAGTTTCACATTTCACTCCAAAGTGCCCTGGCACTTGATGTTTGGTTTGACTGGTACTCTACATTTAAATGAGGTTGGCTTCATTCACTTCCTCTCACGCTGTAGGCCTTGCCCTCTTTGTACTATCAACATAAACATGCATAGATCGCAATACTGTGGGAAGCCTAACCACACTGTTAGGTGGTAATCGCTCTATAGTTTTTACATGTATTATAACCCTATAACAGATACATACTGTATATCATTATTCTCCTATGCGGTGTATCAACCGTTCATTGGTCTCTGTGTCCCAAATGGCACTCTATCCCCTATAAAGAACACAAGGTATCCCTGATAATTCTCCCACTCCGCACTCTAATACCCAGAGTAATGCTCCAACAGAGCTCATATTAGCATTAGTTTCATGAAGAAAGTATTGCAATGGCGTCCGACGTCTCTGACTCGTAAATTGCCCAGTCTATAATTCACATTCACATCATAACCGCTAACTAACAGAAGCCCACTGGTGGTGAAACACACCACAAATGAACCTGATTGGTTGCTTTAGTTAGACGTCAGTAGGGTGAAACTAGATTCCTGTGCTTTTAAGGCCAGGCGGTTGGTTGGCTCGTGCCTTCCCTAATAAAAATGCTCAGTTCTAAGAAGCTCTGATCTTGTGTTTTAGTAAAATAGAACTCTACAGCTGACTGGCAGCTCTGATCTATAGCATTTAAGTGTATGTTTTGATCTCTCTGCCTTTGATTAAAACTAATGAGCTCATTTAATTCAAAATGGGAATCTGTGATAAGAGAAATAAGGTTGATGTGATTGGATTAGAGAGGCAAATTAAACTCTTAGAGCTGCTACTGCTTCTGCTGCTTATGCAGTGTATTAAACCGCTGTTGGTGTATTCTGCTGTGTTAGTAATTCATATTTAATCAGAAGAAATTAAATGACTAAATATAACATGGCTCTGGCTTCTCTCCAGTGATAAAGGACTGTTTGTATTTTAAATGACATTTAATTCCTCAGTAAAGAAGAAAAAAAAAGATAACGTCAGCAGCAGCCGCCACCACCGCGCCCCCACCAGCCTCCTCGCTGTCACCCCTCCCTCATCGCTCCATCCCCACCCTCCATACTGATCATGTTGTTTCCACTTCTACAGAGCCTCACTGCAGCCTTGTTATATGGAGAGTAGCAGAAAAATGGATTTTCCAGGTGTGCTGTTTTAGTAATCCCATTTCAATGTGATCTCCTAGCCTGGTCCATGGCTGAGTTGCCTGTGAGCAGGGCGTTGTCATATCACTGTCTGTCTGTCTGTCTGTCTGTCTGTCTGTCTGTCTGTCTGTCTGTCTGTCTGTCTGTCTGTCTGTCTGTCTGTCTGTCTGTCTGTCTGTCTGTCTGTCTGTCTGTCTGTCTGTCTGTCTGTCTGTCTGTCTGTCTGTCTGTCTGTCTGTCTGTCTGTATCTAATGTCCTATATCTAATGTCCTGTCCTAAGCAGGGGACAGAGACAGTCTGGGAGAGACACACACACGCACGCACACACACACACACACCCACACATACTTTAAATACAAAAATTTACAAAAATAGGATCCAAACACTTCTAAGGTCCCTGTATGCATGGCACTCAAGGGTACAGAAAGCACCTCTTCTCCAAACAGCTTGGCTGCCCACGACAGCTGAAACAAAGCAGTAACTAGCCAATTGCTGTGCCTTCGTTTTTGTCAGGCCCACAATGTGGAGGCCACGCACTGCGAGCCTGTGAACGTGGCCAAGACGGCCTCCATCCGAGGCTGTCCCAGCGCCACGAGGGGCTGGTACTGAAGCAGCTTCTCAGCAAACACCTGCTCCATGTAGCCGTCCAATGAGCAGCCCACTTCCAAAATGAACACCTCCCCCTGGCCTCCCCCTACAACAACAATATCTGGTGTATTTAGCACACAGGAAAACACATCATCATCAACATCAAACCAGCTTCCTATTACTTGTCTCACCTCACTGGCGATCAGGTCAAAAAGGCGGTCATGTCTAGCAATGTACAAATCCTTGTATGAACAGCAGCAATTCACATCATGGGCAATGGACTTGTTGGTATAACTTGCAGCATCGCCTTAACAGTAAAGGTGAGAATGTCCTCGCCAACGGCAGCATTCTGGTGCATGGAATGGGAGACAGAGTGGTCAGCACAGTCCAGAGCAGTGAGTTTCCCCTGCAGCCTCAGGACAGTCCAGTGTTGCAGTAGCTGCATCCATCTGATACCAAGGAGTGTTGTCCTGGATGTAGGATGGGATCTGTCCTGGATGTAGGATGGGATCTGTCCTGGATGTAGGATTAGATCTGTCCTGGATGTAGGATGAGGTGTTCCATCATGGTGACAGAAGCCTCCACAACAACAACACAATCTGCCACAACTGCATCAGAGGCAGTCACTGTCTCAGTTTCCATATCAGTCTGTGTCCACCTGAGCTCCACTCCAGTCGAGTTGCACAGGTTGTTGAGGTCCGGACAGTTTGACCAGACTTCAAAACCCGCAGCACGAGCCTTCCTCCTGAAGCCCAGGAAGTTGTTCTCAGTGTCCCTGGCCAGTGGAACCTTCCTCCTCCGTAGGTCCAGAAGGAGGGAGGCTTTGGCTAACTCCTTAACTGTCACATCGTCACTCAGGAAGACTTTCTGCCTGTCCGTCAAACCTGTCTGTCTGTCTGTCTGTCTGTCTGTCTGTCTGTCTGTCTGTCTGTCTGTCTGTCTGTCTGTCTGTCTGTCTGTCTGTCTGTCTGTCTGTCTGTCTGTCTGTCTGTCTGTCTGTCTGTCTGTCTGTCTGTCTGTCTGTCTGTGTTCAATTCTCCAGGAAGTTGTCCTCAGTGTCCCTGTCCAGTGGAACCTTCCTCCTGCTACCAGACTGTTGAATCAGTCTGGAAGCAGTGTAAAGCCACTCAATATTCGGGACACCTAAACCCCCTACTCTTTGAGCCAGTAAGACAACGTCACGTGTGGTGTGTGTATTTAAGCATAGACACTTTGTCACCACCTGAACAGCTTTGTTATTCACTCCCCTTAGATCCTTCTGTGGGATAAGCAGATGTTGAATCTTTGCTAGGGCCACCCCTCTCACAGCTTCTAGCTTCATGACCACAGGCAAAGGGGAAATGTCAGTCATAACACACAAATCACACACACAGTCAGGGAGACCAGGAGGGGCTAGCATGTCTACGTCTACAGTATATTATCTCCTCTGATGGGTTGAATATTTGGAATATGCATTTGATTATTAAGCCTTGAGTGACAAGAGTTTCACCTTTACCTAATTGGTATCCTTGTTATGTTCTGTTGAAGAGACTGACTGACCTCATTGGTTATGGGGTTTTAATGTGATGATCTATGTTTAGAATTGACTTGAGATTGTTGAACTTTGTTGAAGCAAGGTTGAATATCTTTGTTTACTATTAGATTAACTCTGCATACAGTATAAAATAAAATAAACTTGAGTTAACTTTAATAGGTATTCCATTACATGAAATTGCAATATTGTACTTGGAAAATGAATACTACACTACAATGAAGAGAAATATGCAGTTGACTTTTAAACTGCCGCTGAACTTCCAATAAAATGTTTTCACCAGTTATGGTGTTAGACCTAACAGTACGCTATTACAGAACATAATGTAATTAAAACATTGTTTACTGGTAATGTGTTGTTTTTATTTAGGTGTGCTTTTTCCATTAGACGGTTACCTGGGAGATGATAGAAACTCAATGAAAAGTTATTACAGCTAGCCTGTCTTACCAGCTGGAGTTTTTAATATCACCCCATCTGTCCTGGGCTTTACTACAAAACACACAGATTTATTGGCCAAGTAATGTTAAGTAATTGTGTGTGTGTGTGTGTGTGTGTGTGTGTGTGTGTGTGTGTGTGTGTGTGTGTGTGTGTGTGTGTGTGTGTGTGTGTGTGTGTGTGTGTGTGTGTGTGTGTGTGTGTGTGTGTGTGTGTGTGTGTGTGTGTGTGTGCGTGCGTGTTTGCCTCCACAGTGGAGTCGACCAGCCCCAGCCTGCTGCCCCCAGACAACATTCTAGAACGCTCCTTCTTCATCCGTATGAAGTCCACACTGACCAAGAGAGGTGTCCACATCAAGTCTTCAGGGTATAAGGTAAGACCCAGAGGCACGGTGGCCGAGCCACAGAGATCCTAGAATTCACACCCCCACCACCGTATGTTGTTATATATGTAATTCTACGGCCTAGCCCTGTAGTAAGAGCGGGGTTATAGACTCTCATAAGGAACTAGTCTGGAATCCAAACTGAATATGGCTCTGTTTTACTATTGTTTTAGAGTGATATTCAGTTTGCATTCCAGGCTTTTTCTAGTATGTAAATATTATTTTGTATTTCAGTTTGAGTTGTGAAAAAGAGAGAATGGCCATAACTACCATGACTATCATACTCAGCATGACATAAACATGTTTGCTGTCGGTGTTAACATACTGTATGTATAGAAAAAGAGTCACGCAGGCTCAATATTAAGTTGATACGATGTATGGCTTGTGGGGGCTTTGGGACAGAGAGATATGATTAAGGCTGATTCTTTGAGCAGCGAGAACACACAGGGACGAGCCCAGCCTCATCCTGATGCCCCTCTCGCTCTCCAAAGATCTCCATATCATCTCTGTCTCTCTGTCAGTGTCTCTGGCCTCATTCTGGCTTCGTCACACCCTAATGCACTTTGTGTTCTCAAGGGTGGATCCAACAGCAGTGGCGTGGGGTTGGATATATCTCTTCAATCTCTTTATTATATTGTGTTTCATTGGTCTTGGACTGTGAGGGGAAAAAATACATTTAAATATTTATTTATTATAAAAAATGGAAGGTAATTGCTGCCTATGATATTGAACTAAGGCTGTGTCTGAGAGAGAGAGAGAGAGAGAGACAGAGAGAGTGAGAGAGAAGGTGAGAGAGAGCGAGAGAGAGAGAGAGAGAGAGAGAGAGAGAGAGAGAGAGAGAGAGAGAGAGAGAGAGAGAAAGAGTTTCAGTCCAAAAGCAGTAATAGAGAATCTTAAACACAAAATAGCGAGGGTGGAGGTGAGGACAAATGTTTTGAAGGTCCTAATTATGACTAGAGATAAATGTTGTTTGGCATGTCGGTGATCTGCTCCTCCACTCGAGACCGCGAGACACGGTGACGTTGGCGTATCATGGCTGCTTATATCCCCACTCCACTCTGGAGGTCAAATCAAAGCTCCAGCTTTAAACCCATATTGTTTTAACAGATCTCAGCCCTCCCATCTCATTTAATGCACTCATGTAAAGGTCCTCCTTTATTATTTGTGCTGTATCACATTTCAAAAGCACTCCAGAGAATCCCCAGGAACAAATGAATCTTATTTCTTATGTATACCTCTTCTATATTCACCGGTGGAAGGAGAGAGTGTATTCATTGTGTGCTGAACCATGAATTATAAAAATTGATCCCTTTATTTTGTTGGCTTGTATTTAAGATGAGAAATGCTATTCGAATGCCTCTCACTGCCGCTGTTGTGAACACTTGACGTGTCAGTTTGCATTTAACTGCCTGAGCATATTTAATGTTCTGGCCAATTGCACTCCTGTAGCAGTCTAGCCTACCATTCACTTCAAAAGTTGTCTTATTCAAACTAACTTTTTTGATGCCCCTAGGTTTGGGCTTCTGAAGAAATCATTTAAATTGTATATGTTTTTAAAACATTTGCATTCGTTAGAGTGGAGCAGAGCAGTGTGCATTATATTTTGCATTGTCTGTTGTCCTCTGGAGCACCATGGCCTTGTTCCATCCAGCCAGTACAGTCATTAGATGTCTTCCTCTGCCCTGGTCTCATTGTGATGTCTTCCTCTGCCCTGGTCTCATTGTGCTGATGTGATGTCTTCCTCTGCCCTGGTCTCATTGTGCTGATGTGATGTCTTCCTCTGCCCTGGTCTCATTGTGCTGATGTGATGTCTTCCTCTGCCCTGGTCTCATTGTGCTGATGTGATGTCTTCCTCTGCCCTGGTCTCATTGTGCTGATGTGATGTCTTCCTCTGCCCTGGTCTCATTGTGCTGATGTGATGTCTTCCTCTGCCCTGGTCTCATTGTGCTGATGTGATGTCTTCCTCTGCCCTGGTCTCATTGTGCTGATGTGATGTCTTCCTCTGCCCTGGTCTCATTGTGCTGATGTGATGTCTTCCTCTGCCCTGGTCTCATTGTGCTGATGTGATGTCTTCCTCTGCCCTGGTCTCATTGTGCTGATGTGATGTCTTCCCCTGCCCTGGTCTCATTGTGCTGATGTGATGTCTTCCTCTGCCCTGGTCTCATTGTGCTGATGTGATGTCTTTTTGAAGCCTGACAACCAACAACCAACAGTCGTGTGTGTGTCAGCACCTACCTTGCTGTCAATCTGTGGTCTGATCAAGATAGAGAGCATATTGTCTGTCTGATGTGTGAAGCTGATCAGCATACTGTACCATACCTGGGTTCAAGTACTATTTAAAATAATTTAAATACTAAATCTGGGCTTGATTTAGCTTGCCTGGCACACTGGAACAAATAGAATAATTGGAGAAGAGCAAAACCCTGCCCATCCGGCATTGCAGGCAGGCTTAAGCAAACGCAAAAAATATTTGAAAGATTTCAAATAGTGTGTGAACCCAGGTCTGAGTGTGAGGAGGCAGATTTGCTGCATAGGATATGTTTAACACCTAAAGGACTGTAGGGAACTCTCATATGCATTCAACAAAGTCATTCTGGGTGGATCAACCAGACTTTGTTTACATGATTCAATTATACATACATGATGTAAAATGTTACAGAAATGACTGTCACTACAGAATATCAGGGACATATATATCACATATGTAACACATATATAATATATCTAAAACAGGAAATATATCTAACACATATTCTGCACAGTAGATGATTAACATGTGACAGAAATGACTGTAACTGCAAAATCATGGGAACATATCTAACAGAATATAATCTGGATGGAAAGCCGATTGAGAGTACCTTTAACTGTTCCTATTCTTCACGGTCATTCCCCTGGTGACCTTGAATAAGGTCTCACTGCACTCTTCAGCTTTAAAAAGACAGCAAAGTACTCTCCCTCCTCTTCTCTCTCTTAGAGCAGCATGACTTCAAGCACTAGACTGGCTACACTCCTCGGACCCAAAATGCCTCTCCTAGCATTCTGTTTTATGTGTTTTAGCCGGTCTTCACTCATACTCACTTTAAAATAAACACTGTTCAATCTTGCCATTGGATGTACTATACAGCGTTCTAGGATGTCACAAGCACTGATGGTTTCCCTTTGAAAAGGAGACATCATACACCATCAGAACCATTTTCCTCCTGGGCCGACTGTCTGACGGGGCCATTGTAACATGTCACTGTTCTGTTAGCTTTCTAATGCAATGCCTGGAATAGGGCTGTTATTTTTATTTTTTTGTGTTTCTCTGTGTCTCTCTTCTGAATTGGAATTCAATGTCTGGTTCCCATTGTTGAGGGTTGCTTATCCCTGGTGGAGCAGGAGAGGGTCTGAGGCTTTGAATGAGTTTAGGGAGCAGGAACTGTCTGTGTGAATGATGATAATCGCGTCTCACCAATCTCAGAGCTGTGCCACTGAGAGGCCAGTGTCAGTAGTTTAAAGACTACAAAACAATTCCCCCTGGGTTTAACCTGGCAGTGATTAAAATGGATGGATCTGAAAGTGTAGTTTGCATATCTAGTCAGTTCCTCCTCTAGGGCAGAATAGAGCTACAAAGACTTTAAAGCTAGCGATAATTAGGACCTTCAAAACATTTGTCCTCACCTCCACCCTCGCTATTTTGTGTTTGGAATTCTCCATTACTGCTTTTGGACTGAAACTCTCTCTCTCTCTCTTTCTCTCTCTCTCTTTCTCTCCCTCTCTCTCCTTTCTCTCTCTATATTGCTCTCTCTCTCGCTCTCTTTTTTCTGTCTCTCTCTCCTTCTCTCTCTCGCTCTCGCTTTCTCTCTCTCTCTCTTTCTCTCTCTCTCTCGCTCTCCCTCTCTCCTTCTCTCTCGCTCTCTCTTCCTCTCTCTCTCTTGCTCTCTCTCCTCGCTCTCTTTCGCTCTCTCTCACTCACTCGCTCGCTCACTCTCCTCTCTCTCTTGCTCTCTCCTTGCTCTCTCTCTCACTCGCTCGCTCTCTCGCTCTCCTCTCTCATTCTTTCTTTCTTTCTCTATCCCTCTCTCTCTTTATCGCTCTCTGTGTCTCTATCTCTCTCTTTCTCTGTGTTTCCCCCTCTCTCCCTCCTCCTATAGGTGATCCATGTTACAGGCAGGCTGAGGATCCGTATGGCATTGACCCACAGTCGGTCGGTACCCATTCAGATCATGGGCATGGTGGTGGTAGCCCACGCCCTCCCCCCCCCCACCATCAACGAGGTGCGCATAGACTGCCAGATGTTTGTCACCAGGGTCCACATGGACCTCAACATTGTCTACTGTGAGAATAGGTAAGGCTTCACTGTATTTTACTGTCCCCACATGGCAGTGAAAGACATAACTGAAATGGGTGGGTAACGTTTGAAAAGGTCTGAAACCCTACCTCTTCAAAGAGTATCTTAAATAATCCCACAGCACCGCTTGGCATTACGTTGCTCTTATAGTTGTGTAGGTAGTTCCACTCTAATCGCTAGGGTTTGTAATGCCAAAGCAATAGGCCTCTATACTGTACACCTCATCATGAACATCGTATTTCTTTGCTACCTGTCCTCATCTCTGTGGGATTGAGATCACTGAGATAGTTTTCTTTTTACCGCTGTCTGCCAGACAGTCAGCTATGTATGGGGAAATCACATCTGGAAAGTCAGTTTACAGTGAGATAGCCTCTGCCTTTCTGGAAAATAAAATGGGAAACTGATCAGGACTACTTTCATGAGTTTCATAGGGTGTTTGGGGAGACTAGAAATATCAGAAATAACCACACAATATGGAAGACAGATAGTAGACAGGTTGCTTTTGGGTGAACAAAAAAATAATGGATAGATTATATTCAATACTTAGTGATAGGCATTTTATCACGTGAAATGGGAAGACATCCTATGTTCCATTCTATCCATTTGTCCCTGAACGTGTGTGTAATACTTACTGTATCTTTGTCAGAGGCATTAGTCTGACATATCAGGATGAATATGGTCTATCTGGTTAACCTGGAATGACATTGCGTTTTAAGAGCCATTTGAATCTGTCTTTCCGTTTCCGTTGGTGCTTCTTCTCTTGCCGTCGTCATATGCTGAATCCTTTTCAAATCCCTGTTCTAGAATTAGCGACTACATGGACCTGATGCCAGTGGACATCGTAGGGAAGAGGTGTTACCAGTTTATTCATGCAGAGGATGTGGATGGCATCCGGCACAGCCATTTAGACTGTGAGTATTATATCTATACTTTAAGGGTTACCACATCATTTCAGTATGGAACACAACTTATTATGAACACATTATTGCAGAACAAATTTCCTGATTAGGATGATTCTTGTTATGGGAAGTGATCCATCACAACTATCTCCTCTCCACCCAAACACCAAAGTCATCGGTCATCGTCTGCTTCACTGCAGAGCTGTTGTGGTTCAGAACAAAGTTGTTCTGATCTTATCAGCGTACAGAATAGGTGTCAAAGCCCTGTAGAGATACAACATCTAGATGATGATCCACGTTATCTGCCTCTGTGACCTTCTAGGGTTTGAACACGGGTCTCCTACATGCCACAAGACCTGATTAGCCCACACTGATCTAAACCCTGGGTTGCAATGTCATGACTCAGGGGTAGAAATATATGCCATTGATCTTCAGACCCCAGGGAGGGAGAATGGAAACCAAGACCCCCACACAAGTTCATTCCCAGTGTTTCAAATGAAATGGCTGCATGCCTTCTTTGTTTGTTTGCGTTCAACTTTGAGCTAAGTTTACTTTTAGAGTAACGGTCATCTTTGCAAATGTGTCTTTGCATCTCTACCCCACCAGAGCAGTTTTTATAGCCCGTGGCAGGAGGTACTCTCCGCTCGCTTTCTTCTTCATTCCAAAACGTGCAATGATTTGATATGTTTCGCCAATGAAAGCTTTACTGTGGCTGGTTAAACACTGAGGAGGCATTGTGGGAGCAGTGCACCATTTGATTGGGCTTTGCAACGTGGATACTGTACTAGGCAGGCTGCCATTATTGGAGATCTGTGAGCTGAGCTGCTCCCTGGGCCCTTTCTTCGTGCTGGATGCTGGATTGTAAGTGTAAAGAGTGTAAATTCCCTTGCTTTATTAGGTGGGAGGACGAGTGTCCTTGGGGTTGCCTCCTTGGCCGGGGAACTTGGAGCCATCTGATTAGATATTGTGAGTTCAACTGAATTAGAGCTCAATTACTGCTGCATTGCACTGTCCCTGTGCCTTAAAAATGCACCAGATTTGGTTCATCAGCAGCTGATATGAAACCCAGCAGAGGGAAAGTAGAGAGGGAGGGCTGCCCATGGATCACATTGATAAGAGAGGCTAATGCAGGCAATTTGAGGCAGAAGGCAGATTGAGGCGGTAGGCAGATTGAGGTGGCAGGCAGATTGAGGGTAAAGCAGGCCAATTGAGGCTAAGGCAGGCCGAATGAGGCTAAGGAAGGCCGAATGAGGCTAAGGAGGCCGATTGAGGCTAAGGCAGGCCGATTGAGGCTAAGAAAGGCCGATTGAAGCTAAGGCAGGCCGATTGAGGCTAAGGCAGGCCGATTGAGGCTAAGAACGGCCGATTGAAGCTAAGGCAGGCCGATTGAGGCTAAGGCAGGCCGATTGAGGCTAAGAAAGGCCGATTGAAGCTAAGGCAGGCCGATTGAAGCTAAGGCAGGCCGATTGAGGCTAAGGCAGGCAGATTGAGGCTAAGAAAGACCGATTGAGGATAAGGCAGGCCGATTGAGGCTAAGGCAGGCAGATTGAGGTGGCAGGCAGATTGAGGTGGCAGGCAGATTGAGGTGGCAGGCTAGGCAGTAGCAACAAACAGTGGCACCGTTACATATCTCCATCTACCCCTGGCTGTCTCCTATCTAATACGCTCCACCCATTCTTTAGTCAACTTACAGTCAGTGCATGAGCCAGGAAATTGGTTGAGTGTTCAGTGCTGCTAAATAGTTATTTAATGTATGTATTTGTTAATTTAATAGTTTTTTGAGTTACGGACAGATACAATTAAAACATTGACACGCTGAATGAACAAGATTCAGATGTAATGCAGCATTGTACTTAAGTGTTTGTCCTGTTAGTG
Organism: Salmo salar; assembly: GCF_965601325.2. Lineage (NCBI taxonomy): Eukaryota > Metazoa > Chordata > Actinopteri > Salmoniformes > Salmonidae > Salmo > Salmo salar. The sequence continues at coordinate 34,057,765 of NC_138299.1, forward strand.
TCTGTTAGTGGATTTGATGTTGATTTCGTCTGGGTATACTAAACAGTTAGCCTGTGTACCGGTCTCTCTACCTGTCACTCCTTTCCACTCTCTGTCATGCGAAACAAATGACACAGATTACAAGGTCTGGAATGTAATAGTTGAACAGAGACTGGCAACCAGGCTACTATACAGTATTTACAGTTAGAGAACAAAGCCATGGGAATTATTCGGTGAGAAATTCAGATTGGGATAAGTAAAGTCTGTTAATTCCCCCTGACAAAATAAAGACTTTGCTATATTCCTCGCTAGTTCAGTTGATAGTTTCATCTATACATTAACACTAGTGGGAATTGGCCTATATGGATAGGGCTACATTGAAATATTTCTTACAGAAGAAATATGAAATGCATAAGAATGGTAGCAACTGAAAGAGCAATTGAAAAGGAACAGTTTGGAGATTATGGGAAAATTATTAGACCAAAGTTGAGGACACAACAGTTCACCTGACACAAGACTGAATCCAAACATTAGACTGTTGATTGTATGTACATTTTACATTTACTGTACTTTTTGCCGTATTTGTTGATAACGAAATCTGAAAATACTGTGGATACATTCAGTAACATGATCAAAATATTCCTGGAAAATGTGGGGGCGGTGCAACATAACACAAAAAATGACAAGGGTTTGAGAGAGAGGACTAACTGGTGTCTCCAAGTGGACACACACCTCTAAAGTCATTTCAATGCACTTTTATGACTCAAAGAAGAGTCTTCAACTGTAAGATGCTTTTTTGAGCTCTCCTAACTGTGCTGTTGAAGAACTAGAGCAAGTACACTTGTAGTTGTTTTGTTTGGTACACACCCCTGCATCCCCGCCATCACACAATTACTGCTGCTGTTTACACAATTAAAAAAACAGCCATTTTAAATCACAGTCTGGGTCAGGTGGGCTTCACTTGAAGCTTGTTCTATTGCCAACATGACTTGCTAAGTTCTAAAATAGGAACTTACAGTGTAAGGCTTTCACAAGGCAATTTTGGGAAACAGATCATCATTTTGGTGTGCATAGAAAGGAGTGATGAGAGCGTGAGCTTTAAAATAGACAAACAAATATTCTGTTCAGATCAACCCAGGGTATGACATCATGTCATCTTGGAACTGTACATCACACATAGAGATCATAAACGTTGACACTGTATATGACATGAGTTTTATGATATGGAGATGTGAAGTGCACATTTGGACTCACGGGTGTTTGGCTTGCTTGTATGACATCAAAGCCGTATTTATTATAATCCTCATTTTCTCATCTTTCAAAATACATTGAGTCCTCTCAATTTACAGCATTTCCCTCACTCAGACAATAAAAACATTTGCAAAAGTTGCCCAATAAGTGGGAGGGATGGGAGCAACTTGTTGTCCCGCGAGGTGCTCAAGTTCAGAACGGCTGTCAGTCAGGACCCATACAGCGCTGTGAAGCGCAGAGCTCTGACGTCATGTATAGCATGCTACTGTACAACCACTACGTTCCAATTTAGGCACTTACCAGTGCCCAAATCTGTCATTTTCAACCTGTCTACGTGTACAAGTGTAAAGGGTTAATGCCCATGACATATTCCCATCATTATCAGTCACATTATCACCACATATGTGATGATCATTTGACCTTTGTGATGATAACTAACTGATAAAATGTAGTTCTAGATGTATATGAGCAGATATTAACAGCTAGCTAAATCATGCATTGGGCATAGCTCATAAGGCATCATACGTGTGCTGATAATGCATTATGAAGAGGGTATTCATAGGAAACGTTACCAAAAATGTTCTGACATACTGTGGAGGTTTGGTGTGAATAGCAGCAATCAGCTGGTGAGGCAGGGTGACAAGGTCACTGGATCTGAAGGAAATGTAATATATTATTCCACTTAGCCAACTCTCTAGACGCGAGGTCAGAAGTGAACCACCAGACTTGAGAAGGTGTTTAAATGAATTGGCTTTTGTCCAAGGTTTATAATATGGCCATTTAGTTGCTCAACTCTTTATTCATAGCGTATCCTAGGACTGTGAAAAGATCAGATAGACTCCATTTCATATAGACCAAATCTATACTGTGTGTTTGTACATCACTACGGTTCATACTTCACTCATCAACGCGTCTGCTATGACTGAAAAAGTTATTTTTAATTCATTCCAAAAAGTACATGTTAAGCCAAGCCAAGTTATCTGACGATCTGATAACTGAACTGTAGCATGCACAGTAGGGACAAATGGTTTTGAGTGACTGTTATATCAGACTGGGGAAAGGAGATGGTTTTCATGAGATGGAGAGAGATACTGTAGCTCACTGAAAGAAGTTAAATCTCTGAGGACTTAAGCCATCTGCCTCCAGGCATACTACCAGAACCTGTCTCCTGAGACTAGTTCAGACTGACTCTAATAAAAACCAACGCAGCTCACTTGTTAGGACACTACAGATACTGGAAAATGCCGCTGAAATGTTGAATGTTGAAGACACAGGCAAAGTTGCTGTAAATTCAAAGCTTTGGAAAACAGTAACTTTGGGCTTCAACAATAGAGTGTACCTCAGAAAAACATGAAGAAAACCACTCGCCACAATACAGGCAGAATGTTCTTGTGAAGCCAGACAAAAATGTCAAACCCGGTAGAGAAGAGAACATTCCTTCCTGTCTCCTCCCTCATTCATAAAATGTTTGCCTTTACAATAATACCCTGATGGACTGCAAAGACTTTTCATAAAGCAGTTTCACGGTGTAAATGACTTACTTTTATATGACGGTGACACAACTGGAGCTTGGTGGCACCTTAACTGGGGAGGACGGGCTCACAGTAATGGCTGGAACGGAATAAATGGAATGGTATCAAACTCATCAAACAAGTTGTTTCCATGTGTTTGATACCATTCCATTTACTTCATTCCAGTCATTATTATGAGCTGTCCTCCCGCCAGAAGCCTCCTGTGGATGACACCCCTTGTCGCAAGCCAGGGCCACTTGAGGTAAAGGGTATCTGAAAGGTAGTCACCGTTATGGAAAGGATCCAAGTGATTAAAACAAACTGAAAGACAGGAGGAGAAGAGCGAGAGAGAAGAGGCTCACAGCGGAGAGAGAGAGAGAGAGAGAGAGAGAGAGAGAGAGAGAGAGAGAGAGAGAGAGAGAGAGTGTAGGGGAGAGTGGAGCCATCCTACAGGCATGCCTGGGGCTGCAGGAGAAAGAGACAGATTAAAGGGCCCATATTCCTTTTAATGCCTCCAATAGCTAGTGGACGACTGGCACCGTGAAACGGCACTGTAAGTGGACAAGGTAGAAAAAAATAAGACTCACCTGCAAAGACATTGTGCCAGGTAAGCCAGGGGTTGAGTGTGTTGTGCCAGTAAACAAAAGGTCGCCGGTTTGAATCACAGAGCCGACTAGGTGAAAAATCTGTCGATGTGACCTTAACAATCATTTCTCCTCTAAGTTGCTCTGGATAAGAATGTCTACTAAAATGTAAATGTAATGACGCTAATACTGATGAGAGAGATCTGACTTTCAAAGGCAGAGAGATACGGAGGTCCAGGTTTGGTGTCTTCATAGATATACAGTACACTTGCTATACTGTAGAATGTGTGACCTTTATTTAACTAGGCAAGTCAGTTAAGAACAAATTCTTATTTGCAATGACGGCCTGAGATTAGAATATGACTGTAAAATTTTGAATTTGTCGTGTATACTTGATTTGTCAAGTTATTTACCAAGATTAGAGTTAGGATTAGAAAATGTTTCTTTTTTACCTGAAATAAATATGGTAATAAATACATCCTAAAATAATAAATGAGTCATGACTACCAATATTATGACTCAATATCCTCACAGCAGACCGTATAATGATCCAGTATATAAGTTCTTAATTATTTCCCAAAATATTAGAACCATCACATTTACAGTTCCCAAATATTGTAGTTGCAGTTTGAATCCAATATTTGGATATTTGGATAATCTAAATAATGTTTATATCTCTCCCTTTTCAAATGTAGTATATTGTGTATATCCTATCATTGTTAACTCCTAGTATAACATATCGAGGTTTATATTAGGAGTTAATAATTTACATTTTAGTGGTGGGGTGGCAGGTAGTCTAGTGGTTAGACCATTGGGCCAGTAACTGAAAGGTTGGTGGATCGAATCCCTGAGCTGGCAATGTAAAAATCTGTCTTTCTGAAAAAGGCAGTTAACCCACTGTTCCTAAGCTGTCATTGTAAATAAGAATTTGTTCTTAAATGACTTGCCTAGTTAAAAAAATATATATATATACATTTTAGAGTTAATTTCCTGCAATTCTACAAATTTTGCCATGTGGCTTCTAAAACATTTTGCCGTTTTAAAGCAAGTTTGCTGCAAATCTACACATTTTGCCATGGGGCAGAGAAAAGATTTAGCAATTTTATAACTCATTTCATGTAATTCTACACATTTTGCCATGGGCGGAGAGAACATTTAACAGTTTTACAGCACATTTTCTGAAATTCTACACATTTTGCCATGGGGCAGAGAGAACATTTTGCAGTTTTACAGCACATTTTCTGCAATTCTACACATTTTGCCATGGGGCAGAGAGAACATTTTGCAGTTTTACAGCACATTTTCTGCAATTCTACACATTTTGCCATAGGGTGCCATAGAGAGAAATGTTTGCAGTGGTAATTCAACCATGATTACTACAAGTTTAGATAGTTGGCCGTTTTACTAATTTACCAATAATTAATTTTTTTATGCTGACATGGGCTAATTGAGTGACTGTCAGTGACAGTTCACAACCACATTTTTTGAAATTGCAACTTGTGTATTGTAGTATTCTAACTCTCAACAGTAAGTTGAGACCCCCAACTTAGTTTAAAATATATATATTTTTTTTTGTCTTTGGAAATGTATCCACGGGCCCCCAGTTGCCCATCCCTGCACTACAGTATACTAGACCTCCTCAGTACTAAACAAGTGATTTCTTTCAATTTCTTCTTTCTTTTCTTTTCTTTTCATTTTATATGTATAGGAAAAGAAAGCAGTCAGGGATCTAAAGTCAATTAGTAGAACCCTTGGGAAGGTTTCTTAAACAATGCTATTAGTTCCTAATACTTTTTCATTACTGGCATTCTTTTTATGTACAGTTGAAGTCGGAAGTTTACATACACCTTAGCCAAATACATTTGAACTTAGTAATTCCCAATTCCTGACATTTAATCCTAGAAAGAATTCCATGTCTTAGGTCAGTTAGGATCACCACTTTATTGTAAGAATGTGAAATGTCAGAATAATAGTAGAGAGAATGATTTATTTCAGCTTTTATTTCTTTCATCACATTCCCAGTGGGTCAGAAGTTTACATACACTCAATTACTATTTGGTAGCATTGCCTTTAAATTGTTTCACTTTGGTCAAACGTTTTGGATAGCCTTCCATAAGCTTCCTCCTTCCATAAGCTTCCTCCTGACAGAGCTGGTGTAACTGAGTCAGGTTTCTAGGCCTCCTTGCTCGCCTATGCTTTTTCAGTTCTGCCCACAAAATTTTCTATAGGATTGAGGTCAGGGCTTTGTGATGGCCACTCCAATACCTTGACTTTGTTGTCCTTAAGCCATTTTGCCACAACTTTGGAACTATGCTTGGGGTCATTGTCCATTTGGAAGACCCATTTGCGACCAAGCTTTAACTTCCTGACTGATGTCTTGAGATGTTGCTTCAATATATCCACATAATTTTCCTGCCTCATGATGCCATCTATTTTGTGAAGTGCACCAGCCGCTCCTGCAGCAAAGCACCCCCACAACATGATGCTGCCACCCCTGTGCTTCACGGTTGGGATGGTGTTCTTTGGCTTGCAAGCCTCTCCCTTTTTCCTTCAAACATAACAATGGTCATTATGGCCAACAGTTATATTTTTGTTTCATCAGACCAGAGGACATTTCTCCAAAAAGTATGATCTTTGTCCCCATGTGCAGTTGCAAACCATTGTCTGCCTTTTTTATGGCGGTTTAGGAGCAGTGGCTTCTTCCTTGCTGAGCGTCCTTTCAAGTTATGTCGATATAGGACTCGTTTTACTGTCGATATAGATACTTTTGTACCTGTTTCCTCCAGCATCTTCACAAGGTCCTTTGCTGTTGTCTGGGATTGATTTGCACTTTTTGCACCAAAGTACATTCATCTCTAGGAGACAGAACGTGTCTCCTTCCTAAGCGGTATGACGGCTGCGTGATCCCATGGTGTTTATACTTGCATACTATTGTTTGGACAGATGAATGTGGTACCTTCAAGCGTTTGGAAATTGCTCCCAAGGATGAACCAGACTACCATTTTTTTCTGATGTCTTGGCTGATTTCTTTTGATTTTCCCATGATGTCAAGCAAAGAGGCACTGAGTTTGAAGGTAGGCCTTAAAATACATCCGTGGGCACACCTCCAATTGACTCAAATGATGTCAATTAGCCTATCAGAAGCTTCTAAAGCATGACATAATTTTCTGGAATTCTCCAAGCTGTTTAAAGGCACAATCAAGTTAGTGTATGTAAACTTCTGACCCACTGGAATTGTGATACAGTGAATTATAAGTGAAATAATCTGTCTGTAACAATTGTTGGAAAGATTACTTGTGTCATGCACAAAGTAGATGTCCTAACCAACTTGCCAAAACTATAGTTTGTTAACAAGAAATTTGTGGAGTGGTTTAAAAACGAGTTTTAATGACTCCAACCTAAGTGAATGTTAACTTCAGACTTCAACTGTAAATCATCCCCCCTCGTGGAACTCTTTTTATGGTAGAGGCTATTTGTAGCCTCAATTAAACTAACAATATGCATTTACTACCTTGCTCAGATTCTGACTGGTTCTGTTTTAGAGTGCCATGATTAATGCAAATTAATGATTGAGATCATTGAGCGGTTAATTTAGCCTGATGTATAGCAACTGCCACTGCAAAGGCAGACCAGACAAGGACACAACCAGCAGAGTGTAGTTTAGTGTAGTGTAATGTAATGTAGTGTGGTGTAGTGTAGTGTATTGTCATGTAATGTAATGTAATGTAATGTAGTGTAGTGTGGTGTTGTTAGTAGCTGGTACAGACTCACAGTGCCACCAGGTGGTGGGAGAAGCTCACTGCAGCCAGCCTCAAAGCAGACAGACATAGTGATGGGTCTGAAGGATGCACTATTTTTTTAATCAGAAAACAATCTGATTTTAAGCATCTACCCTATAATTACACCCCTTGCCTAACCCTACCCAGGAAATCAAGACCCATAAATTCAAATTCAATCTCTCTATCTAACTAACAAACTAGTCATACACTGTACAATGTTCGTGTGTTCTCTTTGTGTGTTCTGTTTCTATCCTGAAATCACACACCTACAGAGTTATATCTTTACCTTTGTTACAACTGGTGTATATTTCACCATGATGTACTCATTTATTCATAAGTGGTCCCGATTGACTCTCATTCATTCCATATTACGTATGTATTGTTCCCTCATCGTTGGTTTCCAGATCAGCACACACACTGTCCTCTGAGGTATTTAATAGTGTACCCTGTGCAGCATCCCCGTTCCTGTTTTAGCCAGTCAGAGAACTTGATTAATGAAGGTAGCTAGACTAGAGAGCAGCACAGCCCCTCACACAGCTGTTGGATGCCACCTGATGGTCTCTCTCTCCTTTCTTTCTTTCTTTCTTTCTTTCTTTCTTTCTTTCTTTCTTTCTTTCTTTCTTTCTTTCTTTCTTTCTTTCTTTCTTTCTTTCTTTCTTTCTTTCTTTCTTTCTTTCTTTCTTTCTTTCTTTCCTCCCCTCTATCCCTCTTACTGTATCTATTGTCCTCTTTCCTCTCTCCCCTGTCCTCCCCCTCCCTCCTCTCCCCTTCTCTCTACTCTCTCCTCTCTCCACCCCCAGTGATAAACAAGGGCCAGTGTGTGACCAAGTACTACCGCTGGATCCAGAAGAACGGTGGGTACATCTGGATCCAGTCCAGTGCCACCATCGCCATCAATGCCAAGAACGGCAATGAAAAGAACATAATCTGGGTCAACTACGTACTCAGGTAAGGCTGGGCCCCATCTGTGAACCCAACACATGACAGCCAGCCAGTGCCCAGAAACAGTCTGCTTCCAAAATGGCACCCTTTTCCCTATGTAGTACACTACTTTTGACCAGGGTCCATAGGGTTCTGGTCAAAAGTAATACACTATACTGTATAGGGAATGGGATGCCGTTTGGGAAAGCACACACAGAGTCGGCTACACCAGGAAGCAAACACAAGCGAACACAAGATTGGTCATTCATTTTCATTAAATATGCTATTTTTTATTTTTACCATTTCAGTATTTTAACAAAGTGTACATTCTTCTTGTCAATACAATTTGTATCAAATGGTTTACACACCTATTCTATAGCAACTTCTTTGTCAGAATAGGATAATGGCATACAGTACCAGTGAAAAGTTTGGACACCCCTACTCATTCCAGGGTTTTTCTTTACTTTGACTATGTTCCAAATTGCAGAATAATAGTGAAGACATCAAAATTATGAAATAACTCATGGAATCATGTAGTAACCAAAAAAGTGTTAAACAAATCTAGTAGCCACCCTTTACCTTGATGACAGCTTTGCACACTCTTGGCATTCTCTCAACCAGCTTCATGAGGTAGTCACCTGGAATATATTTCAATTAACAGGTGTGCCTTGTTAAAAGTTAATTTGTGGAATTTCTTGCCTTCTTAATGTGTTATGAGCCAATCAGTTGTGTTGTGACAAGGTAGGGGTGGTATACAGAAGATAGCCCTATTTGGTAAAATACCAAGTTCATATTATGGCAAGAACAGCTCAAATAAGCAAAGAGAAATGACAGTTCATGATTTCTTTAAGACATGAAGGTCAGTCAATCCGAAAAATGTAAAGAACTTTGAAAGTTTCATCAAGTGCAGTCGCAAAAACCATCTAGCGCTATGATGAAACTGGCTCTCATGAGGACTGCCACAGTAAAGGAAGACCCAGAGTTACCTCTGCTGCAGAGGATAAGTTCATTAGAGTTACCAGCCTAAGAAATTGCAGCCCAAATAAATGCTTCACAGAGATAAAGTAACAGACACATCTCAACATCAACATCAACTGTTCAGAGGAGACTATGTGAATCAGGCCTTCATGGTCGAATTGCTGTGAAGAAACCACTACTAAAGGACACCAATAAGAAGAAGAGACTTGCTTGGGCCAAGAAACACAAGCAATGGACATTAGACCGGTGGAAATCTGTTCTTTGGTCTGGTGAGTCCAAATTTGAGATTTTTGTTTCCAACCGCTGTGTCTTTGTGAGACGGATGATCGCAGCATGTGTGGTTCCCACCATGAATCAAGGAAGAAGAGGTGTGATGGTGTGTTTTTGTTTTTGCTGGTGACACTATCAATGATTTATTTAGAGTTGATTTATTTAGAGGCACACTTAATCAGCATGGCTACCACAGCATTCTGCAGAGATACGCCATCTCATCTGGTTTGTGCTTAGTGGGACTATTGTTTGTTTTTCTACAGGACAATGACCTAAAACACACCTCTCGGCTGTGTAAGGGCTATTTGACCAAGGAGAGTGATGAGTGCTGCATCAGATGACCTGGCCTCCACAATCACCCGACCTCAACCCAATTGAGATGGTTTGGGATGAGTTGGACCGCAGAGTGATGGAAAAGCAGCCAACAAGTCCTCAGCATTTGTGGGAACTCCTTCAAGACTGTTGTAAAAGCATTCCTCATGAAGCTGGTTGAGAGAATGCCAAGAGTGTGCAAAGCTGTCATCAAGGCAAAGGGTGGCTACTTTGAAGAATCTCAAATATAAAATATATTTTGATTTGTTTAACAATTTTTTGGTTACTACATGATTCCATATGTGTTATTTCATAGTTTTGACGTCTTCACTATTATTCTACAATGTAGAAAATAGTACAAATAAAGAAAAAACATGGAATGAGTAGGTCTGTTGAAACTTTTGACAAGTACTGTATACAGTTGAAGTCAGAAGTTTACATACACTTAGGTTGGAGTCATTAAAACTTGTTTTTAAACCACTCCACAAATTTCTTGTTAACAAACTATAGTTTTGGCAAGTCGGTTAGGACGTCTACTTTGTGCATGACACAATTGTTTACAGACAGATTATTTCACTTATAATTCACTGTGTCACAATTCCAGTGGGTCAGAAGTTTACTTACACTAAGTTGACTGTGCCTTTAAACAGCTTGGAAAATTCCAGAAAATGATGTCATGGCTTTAGAAGCTTCTGATAGGCTAATTGACATCATTTTAGTCATTTGGAGGTGTACCTGTGGATGTATTTCAAGGCCTACCTTCAAACTCAGTGCCTCTTTGCTTGACATCATGGGAAAATCAAAAGGAATCAGCCAAGACCTCAGGAAAAGAATTGTAGACCTCCGCAATTTCCAAATGCCTGAAGGTACCACATTCATCTGTACAAATATTAGTACGCAAGTATAAACACCATGGGACCACGCAGTCGTCATACCACTCAGGAAGGAGACGCGTTCTGTCTCCTAGAGATGAACGCACTTTGGTGCGAAAAGTGCAAATCAATCCCAGAACAACAGCAAAGGACCTTGTGAAGATGCTGGAGGAAACAGGTACAAAAGTATCTATATCCACAGTAAAACGAGTCCTATATCGACATAACCTGAAAGGCCGCTCAGCAAGGAAGAAGCCACTGCTCCAAAACCGCCATAAAAAAGGCAGACAACGGTTTTCAACTGCACATGGGGACAAAGATCGTACTTTTTGGAGAAATGTCCTCTGGTCTGATGAAACAAAAATAGAACTGTTGGCCATAATGACCATCGTTATGTTTGGAGGAAAAAGGGGGAGGCTTGCAAGCCGAAGAACATCATCCCAACCGTGAAGCACGGGGGTGGCAGCATCATGTTGTGGGCGTGCTTTGCTGCAGGAGGGACTGGTGCACTTCACAAAATAGATGGCATCATGAAGAAGGAATATTATGTGGATATATTGAAGCAACATCTCAAGACATCAGTCAGGAAGTTAAAGCTTGATCGCAAATGGGTCTTCCAAATGGACAATGACCCCAAGCATACTTCCAAAGTTGTGGAAAAATGGCTTAAGGACAACAAAGTCAAGGTATTGGAGTGGCCATCACAAAGCCCTGACCTCAGTCCTGTAGAATATTTGTGGGCAGAACTGAAAAAGCGTGTGCGAGCAAGGAGGCTTACAAACCTGACTCAGTTACATCAGCTCTGCCAGGAGGAATGGGCCAAAATTCACCCAACTTATTGTGGGAAGCTTGTGGAAGGTTACCCGAAACATTTGACCCAAGTGAAGCAATTTAAAGGCAATGCTACCAAATACTGATTGAATGTATGTAAACTTCTGACCCACTGGGAATGTGATGAAAGAAATAAAAGCTGAAATAAATATTTCTCTCTACTATTATTCTGACATTTCACATTCTTAAAATAAAGTGGTGATCCTGACCTAAAAGAGGGAATTTTTACTAGGATTAAATGTCAGGAATTGTGAAAAACTGAGTTTAAATGTATTTGGCTAAGGTGTATGTAAACTTCTGACTTCAGCTGTATCTGCCAGTATTAGTTTGCTCTAAGGCACTGTTAATGAAATGCATTTTTGCCATTGGCACCATTGAATTGATCATTGTAGAATTATCTCTGCATCCTAAAGCGATTGACATGTTATTGTAATTTTAGATCCAGATACACACACAAAAGCTGTTTTTCCAAGGAGTTGCTAAATATTGAATTTATCTGCCATCACAAGAAGGAACCCTTCTCTCATCAATTGTAATAGATTTATCTTCTCAATATCCTTCCAAATTTCTCCTCACCTCTGCGGGCCCATAGAGCAGCTGTGAGAGCCAGAGAGTTAGGAGCGTTGCTTTAGGGACAGCTGGATCAATCAGGACACTAGGAGAATGTCAAACGCTGTGTTCTCTGCAATCCCTGGCAGCGATATGCTCTAAATGATTATCTTTTGGCAAAGAAAATTAGCATGGTTACATGCACACAATAATGCGATTATTGTGGATAGTCAGATGAATATAATAGTGGCACAGATAAATGCAGAAAATCGCCAATCAAAATAAATGTTCTACCACAGTGAACATGTTATTTTTGGGAATCACATGTCATTCTGAGTTCAGACAAAGTTTGTATGTGAAAACGACTTGTAAGACGCATACATTGTTGTTCCGAACTTCACTCGCGCTAAAGAGGGAGGCTCGCTCGGCTGGTGCTAGCACATGTGCAGATCAAATACACCGCTGGAATGATGATTAAGGTGTTTACATGTCTTAATAATTCAAAAGATTGCTCAGAAAAGCAGGTGTTTTAATTGGCGTATGCTTAATTAAATTTTGACCTTGCGCCGATTAAGATATATATTTTTTATTTACCTTTACTTAACTAGGCAAGTCAGTTAAGAACAAATTCTTATTTTCAGTAATCCAGATTATAATGACCTTATAATGACCTCTGTGTAGTCTGTTCCTGCATTAATCCAGATTGTAAAGACTTCTGGTTGTTTCTATTGTCTTTTCCTGCAGTAATCCAGATTATAAAGACTTTTGGTTGTCTCTATTGTCTGTTCCTTCAGTAATCCAGAGTACAAGGACACGCCCATGGACATCGCCCAGCTACCCAATCTTCCAGAGAAAGCCTCAGAGTCTTCAGAGACATCCGACTCTGAGTCCGAGTCCAAGGACAACTCTGGTACGGTACCATCAATCAATCAATAAATCAATATAAGGGTATTGATAAAACCCTTTTTACATCAACAGTTGTCACAAAGTTCTTTACAGTATAACCTGGCCTAAACTCCCTAAGAGAAAGCATACCTTGTATTATACTGTGGCCATCCATGGAGAAAGAGGAGAAAAGCCCTCATCATTAGTTTGAGGAAAATGTTGAATTAAACATATTCAATGGAGTACCGCCAAGGGGGCAGGAGGGGAGAGGAGAGGAGGATTTGGGGTGACAGTCTGAGGAAAGAGCCAGCATATTGGCCATTGGCACCAGGCCTCCCTCAGTGCCCCCTATGCCAGCGGGCATGGTGAGGGTTGTGGCCCAGGCCAGCTGCTGCTGGGTAGAGTTGTCCTCACTCTGACAGTACGGTTGGAGAGCACCACTGCGCCAGTATCCAGGGGGTGATCGGTGCCAAGCCAACACACCAGGCACCAGACAGACAGACGTTATTATAACTGCAGTAGAACACAGTGGTGGAGTAAATAAATAAAATATTCTAATTGAGTGGTAAAGGGAATATTCCATATATCTCTCTATAGCAAAATACTGAACATTAAAAAGATCTTAATGAAGGGCATGAAAGATTATTTCATTTGTAGTGGTTATTTTGGACAGATATTTATACAGTATACATAGGTTTTTTAGAGTGCTGTTGAAGTCTGTATACTAAACGGAACCTTTCTCTCAGACCACAACGAGAACTCCAAGTGGGACAGGAAGGGGAACCAGACTGAGAACACAGAGGACCCGGAAACAGAGAGTAAAAAGCAGCAGCAGGGCCAATCGTCCTCAGAGCAGGAGATGAGGCGTCAGGAGGAGGGAGACAGCTCCTCCAACCCAGAGAGCCAGGAGAGCGAGGACGATCTGGAGCCCAGTGACTGTGAGGTGGAGACCAAGGAGGGCAGACTGGGCCGGCTGGAGGACCTGCACATCAAGGTGGAGCACTATGGAGACGGAAACGGAGGGGTGGAGCTGCATGACTCGCCGTCCTCCTCTGAAGAAGAGGAAGATGATGATGACGATGAGGAAGATGACGACAGCTTTAAAGACTGTGACAGCGCCACCGAGACTCTCACCGCCCCCGCTGCCAGTAAGCAGCAGAAGCGTAAGAAGAGGAGGAAAAAGCAGAAATGGGACAGTAGTCGTCCTAAACGCCTGTGCCTCTCCTCTGCCACCCACAGCTCTAACGCCTTCGTTGGGGCTGTCCCCGTCCTGCCGCACCCCTCCCCTGCCAGTGCCTCTGTGCTCAAGATCAAAACGGAAATGTCCGAGCCCATCAACTTCGACAATGACAGCATCATCTGGAACTACCCACCCAACAGGGAGATCTCCAGGAACGAGTCTCCCTACAGCATGACGAAGCCCGTCCCAGCCCACGATACCTTCCCCTCCCCACAGCCTGGCAGTCTGCAGGTCTCCATCCCAGACTCAGTACTCACTCCCCCAGGAACAGAGGGGGGTAGTGGGGGCGCAGGTACCAGGAAGGGCGTACCCCCCTCCTTCAGCGGTTATAGCAGCGCCCCCTCCTCGGCCTCCAGCGCCGTCAGCCTGGTCCCTCCCTCCGGCTCTGGGTCCTCCTCCGACCCCCTGTCCCCGCCCCTCTCGGCCTCGCCGCGCGACAACCAGCAAGGTCAGAGCACCCCCACCACGTCAGGCTCCTCCCTGCTGTACACCAGCGACCTGGAGGCCCTGCAGAGGCTGCAGGCCGGGAACGTGGCGCTTCCACTGGTCCAGCGGGTCACCGGCACCCTCGCCACGACCAGCACTGCTGCCTCACGGGTCTACACCACTGGCACCATCCGCTACGCCCCCGCTGACGTCACTCTGGCCATGCAGGCAGGCGCCAACCTGCTGCCCAACAATGTGGCCCATGCTATGAACTTTGTGGATGTCAACGGTAGCCCCGGCTTCGGCATCGACCCCAAGACGCCCATGGAGATGCTGTATCATCACGTCCACCGGCTCAACATGGCTGGGCCTTTTGGTGGTACCATGTCTGGCGCCAGCCTCACCCAGATGCCAGCAGCCAATGTATTCACCACGGCCGAGGGACTGTTCTCCACTCTTCCATTTCCTGTCTACAGTAACGGGATACACACCACACAAACTCTGGAGCGCAAAGATGATTAGAGCAAAACACCAAGACCATATTACTGTGTTCAACTGTCAAAGACTCTTTGAGGCATAAGACTGTGTTTCAAGTGGAAAATAAATATATTCTAGCATTTTGAATTTGAGCAATTGAGCTTGTGTACTAGAAATGAATGGCTCCATGTCTTTCTATCCTTTTCTCTCTTTCTGTTGACTCCCATTCTATCAGTCTCTCGTCTTCTTCTTGCTCCTCTTACAGTACTATCAATTATATTTTTTCTGATCAAACTAAACTGACTATTGTTTATTGTAAAGAATTCATTTTTTGCCTACAGAGAATTCATATTACCGTTGGTCTCCTACTGGAATCTTGGGTAAACTACTTTTTATTTGAGTTGATTATGTTGCATCTTTATGAAGATGTCTAGTGTATTTAAAGAGTGATGGTGGAAGATATATTTCTATGGAAAGAAACCCTTGGATGATTTTGCTTCATATCTTGATGTGATCAAGGCAGACAAAAGGATGTTACTCTGTTTGACATTGTCATAGAAATAACCTTAAGAAATACCTTTTAAGGTTAGATCATAATGAGGGTATAGTAGTTTATTTTATAATTCAGTTTGTTTATTTTTTATAGAACAGATTTAACAATTTTAGCAGGGTATTTGCCTGTGAGTAGAATGTTATAAATCCCAGGACTTTGGAACAAGTACAGGTCAGTACGAGATACAAGTATTCTCCCGGTTCCATTTCCTTGGTTATGTCTCAAATGGCACCCTATTCCCTATATATTGCATTACGTTTGACCAGGGCCCATAGGGCTCTGGTCAAAAGTAGTGCACTATTTAGGGAATAGGATGCCATTTGGAACGCACTATCCTCTGCAGATCCATGGTGCTACTGTTCCATCAAGTTACTACCCTCCTTCAGCGGGCTGATGTAGGTTCTTCTGTTCCACAGCTCTCTCACAGAGATGACAGCTGGGGAGAGTCAAACCTCTAATCAACATATTTTCGTGTTCATTACTACTCCCCTGAGTCAAGTTCAAGGGCTCAATCAGATTGGGCCTGAAGGATAGAATATACCTATATGGAGCAGGTTGATTTTGTTTGTATTTTTTGAAAACTAAATCACTTTCTAGTCTCAGTGTAACAGAGGCTAATTTGCATCATTAACTTGAAAAATGAATGTTTAACTTTGACTGACTTCTGTCAGTTGTTATTTCTACTCTATCCTTCCTCTTTCTTTTACATCGTAAACCTCGCCACTATCAACGTCAGTCTCCCAAATCCGTTCTTCCATCAGCCATTGTCCAATTCCTGAAATCACATATCAAGGAGATTGTAATAAAGACATGCGTTTCAATCAAAACGGAATATGTTTTTGGAAAAATCACATTCCCTAATTTTTTCTCTGTTGCCAAAAACGTTATCTCACAGTTTGGTGTTAAGAACACTGTGATTGCTGTTTAAAAAAATTGTAATAAAATGGAAAAACTGTCACTTCATCTTTTGACAGCCGTCCATCAAGTAATCTATTACCAAGCGTGATAACCGTAAATGTGTACAATGTGTAAGTGTCACTGGCTGTCAGTCTCCATAGCGATTTCAGTGTGTGTTACTATATGCAGTGTTACTGAGCTGATGTAGCTGTTTTGTCCTTTGTCTTCTCTGTGCTTTATCTGTAGTCTGGGGTTGGACAGGGAACGTTTGTAACCTTCTCCTTCTCCTCTGCAGTCTTAGTGAACCCGTGGAGGTTAGTGGATTTCGTGTGGTGGCCTTCCAATGTAGCGTCATCTTTTTGCTGCTTCCTTTTGTCTGTATTTCTTTCTGTTTCTGCTGTTGCTTTGCTGTTGTGTAGTCTACAGACCTCTCTTTCTCTGAGAGATAAAAGACTCTTAACTAGCTCAAAGGTTTAAGGAGCCATTTTTTGCCATTGAGGAATTCTGGGTTTACAGTTTCCAGCTTGCATTTACCTACCCTATGAAAAATTACGACAAAAAGCTAAAGTAGCATTTAGATGTATCTTCTAGACTGGAACCATAAATGCCTCAGTTGTGAAACATTCCCAGAGTCCCTTGTGCTTCTTGTATGCATTGGGTGTATTTCATTGGTTTCCACCAAACCTGTTGACTTCAAGGACCATGCAACTCACAGGACAAAAAGATGACGGTAGTATTTCAGGACAATAAACAATTTTAAAGATTTCTAAAGAAATGAAAATAAAAAATATTTCGCACTATAAATCTATTTTTATAGATGTTTTGGAAATGCATGTTTACTAAGTTGATTGTTAGTTTACTTGATTTCATTCGGTCCAGCAGCTTTGTCTCAACGTTCAGTGTTTTTTAGTCTGTCCAACAAAGGGAGGGGGAGCCTTTGTCTTTTGAACTGAATCAGGCTACTCCCCTACATCAGGAAACAGTGTCTGTAGTTTCTGTGTAGATGTGTTGTTAATCAAATCCAGGTCATGAAATAAATGTTTAAAAAAAATGAATAAAAAAAGGAATGTTTGGGGTTGGTTGAGTGGAATGCTAGAATGGTTGCAGGGGAGCTTGGTGTCACCACTTGAGATTGATTCTATCCTAGATGTTAGTGTTTTCTACGACGTAGCAAAGCGGGATGAGACTGTCGGGTCGGGGGCACAGCTCACTTAAAACAGACACTGTGGACGGACCAGGAAATACACCCATATGTTACAACAGAACAGCAGGATGAGCTGTTTTAATGTCTCTGTGTTGTGTCAAAATGAATTGCTGGTGATTTAAACTTAAACTAATCTCAGCTACTGTCAGATACATAGTGTTTAAAGTTTAAATATGAAAAATTACTTCATTACCTGTGAAGACTGTGTCTGTGTTTTTAACAATTTCTTGTACAATTATACAGATTATTTTAAGAGAAACCAAGTAGATGAATACTACAGGAGAAGGGGATTCTCTTAGTATCAATGTTAACAGTGTTATAAATTCTAAATACAAACAAATTAAAATATTAAAAAGAGAACTATGGTACATTTATTATTTTATTTGTTTTATTTTTTATTTTTGAAGAAAAACAACAACTAACTGAAGCTAACTTTGAGTGCCTGGCTTATTTTGTATATATTTTTTTTAACATTTTTATTTCCAATTTTTAATGCAATTTCAGAAATGTACATACTTCATTTTACAACAGGGTTATTTTATACTTTTGTAGGTTTCCATCCGTTCAAATGAACCTGTCATCATCATCCATGGTTGTTTTCTGTCTGTAACACTTTTTTTTACCATCTAACCGGTGCCATATTCATAATAAACTTCTCAAAGATTTGATCATATCTGGCATCATTTATTTTACATTCAACCATGTCAACGAATGCCCCACACCTCAGTAAGCTGCCTCAGTTTTTCTTTCTTTCTGCCTTTCTTTTCTGATCTTGCTTGAAAAAAATGCCACTGGTCTAATGATTTTCCTATTTGGAATCTGTGTACATTGCTGGGACATCCATTCAGGTACTGTATGTTCACACTTAAAAATCCTGCCATAATGGTAGCTATGTCAGACCACAGTCTGGGTTCATTCCCCTCCAATCAGAATACTTTGTTCATTGTTTAATGTAGTCTGATTGGTCACATCATTAATCAGAGGGCAGCTAGTGCTGGTTGTTACAGTACACTAATTTAACTCACATTATCACTTAGATAAAAGCACACACAGTATTATGTTAGCTCACCCATGGATAAAATAACATTACTGTGATCATGTCCGAAATACTTCAACAACAGGATAAATTAACCGACTATCATCACATGGAACAACACTCAGACACACATTATCTTGAACGGACAATCTTACGATCTTGTCAATATCATTGTGGTATAATACCAGTTTAAAGCTGAAACTGTCTTTCAAACTATGTGCTCTACAATGTTTTGTCTCTCATTTTGTTTGCCCAGTATCATGCATAGAGAGACGTATAGTGTAAATGCATCGAAAACAATGAGGTCTTAAGAAATGACATAGTTATCTGCAGAAACGTTTGATTTGAGTAATGAGTCAACCATTAGACTAAGGCACCAAGCAGAAGAAAATGTGTAAAAAAAATGTGAACACTTTCCCCAGATATTTAAGACAAGGCCTGTCTAGATAAAGGATGCCCAAGCCATCAAATGTCTCTCTATTGGTGTTTTTTTAATGAGCATAATCTGTTAATATCATTTATCATAATGTGATAAATGACTAACTACATCTGTAATAAATGCAGTAAATGATATGAGCATTTTGAGTGATTTTCTTCTTTTTTCTTTTAACTCAACTGTTGTTTTGGAAATCTGGTAACTTTCATGTTTCGGAACCTGGTAATAACTATTTTTTAGGTGTTACACCTGGTAAATGAAATGGCCCCCTATGAGAACAGCAAGTCTGACGTTGGTTCCATGATCATTTGAATGCAGGGCCAGCTCCAGGCATAAGCGACAGACCTTTTTGGGGGGGGGACTCAGTTCGGGTCTCAACGGTAGAGATCCTATTACATTACCAGAGGGGCTATGTCATAAACCATAAAAGTTCCATAATGGGGCAAAAATGGCAGCCATCTTGTTCAGAGAGAAATCCAAAACCAGTCTAATTGGAATGCATGGCAGTAGAGGCATAGGTGATGCATTTCCTGGTTTTACTTATGCATGAAAATAAGAGTAAGGCATGTGATGTATCAGAAATTGTGTCATGGAATTATAGTCAATGTAAACATGTTGTCATATAATTATAAATACAGTTTATATGGGTTTTATATGTAAAAAAAACAACAATTGCCTCTAAAATATATGTAAACAGACCATAAATGTCTCAGATTGGATTTTCTTGGAAAGCTGTGTGTGCTATTATATGATACAATATCAAAACATTTACAACTTGTCTAAGTCCTGTCATCAACTGATTTCAGCCAGTGTATGGCTGTGGATTGACAGCATTGCTTGAATGGAATGTTGACATATTGGCAGTTAATTTGAAAAAGTCATTGGCTGGGGTCTCACTCAGATATCATTAACATGGCATAAATCGGCCTCCCGGGTGGCGCAGTGGTCTAAGGCAGTGCTAGCTGTGCCACCAGAGATTCTGGGTTCGAGCCCAGGCTCTGCCGCAGCCGGCCGCGACCGGGAGGCTTATGGGGCGACGCACAATTGGCCCAGCGTCGTCCGGGTTAGGGAGGGTTTGGCTGGCAGGGATATCCTTGTCTCATCGCGCACTAGCGACTCCTGTGGCGGGCTGGGCGCAGTGCACGCTGACCAGGTCGCTAGGTGTATGTGTTTCCTCCGACACATTGGTGCGGCTGGCTTCTGGGTTGGATGTGCGTTGTGTCAAAAAGCAGTGCGGCTTGGTTGGGTTGTGTTTCGGAGGACGCATGGCTCTTGACCTTCGCCTCTCCCGAGTCCGTATGGGAGTTGCAGCAATGAGACAAGACAGTAACTACTACCAATTGGATACCACGAAATTGGGGAGAAAAAGGGGGTAAAAAAACATGGCATAAGTCATGACAAAATGTGTAGAATTGCAGGAAATTAGCTTTAAAACTGCAAAAAATATCTCCATGCCAAAATGTGTAGAACTGCAGAAAACATGCTTTAAAACTGCAAACATTTCTCTCTGCATCATGGCAGAATTAGTAGAATTGCATGAAATTTGTTGCAAAAATGTCTCTCTGCCCCTTGTGGTTAGCGGGTAGAATTGCAGGAAATTTGCTTTAAAACTGCAAGTATTTCTCTCTGCCCCATTGCAAAATGAGTAGAATTACATGCAATTGTACACAACAAATCTCCGTCCATCACAAAATGTGCAGAACTGCAGAAAACTTGCTTTAAAACTAAAAAAGGTTATTACTGGGACAATTAAAAAGTGTCGAATTACATAATTATCTCTCCGCTTCATGACAAAATGTGTAGAACTGCAGAAAACTTGTAAGAAAACTGCAAAAATGTATCTCTGCCCCATGGCAAAATGAGTAGAATTGCATGAAATGTGTTATAAAATTGCTAAATGCTCTCTCCGCCCCATGGCAAAATGTGTAGAACTACAGAAAGCTTGCTTTAAAGCTTCAACATTTTCTCTACACCCCATGGCAACATGTGTAGAACTACAAAAAAAACGTGCTTTAAAACGGCGTAACTTTCTCTACGCCCCATGGCAAAATGTGTAGAATTGCAGGAAATGTAACATTAAATCTTCTCTCCGCTGTCAAGAGGGGGGCCACAAAAACATTTTGCCCAGCTTTGTGGGGGCCCCCAACCAGATCTCGTTTAGGGCCGCCAAAAGGCTGGAGCTGGCCCTATTCGAATGTGAGACCCCTGACTTAAAGGCTGTTTAATATTGAACCCGTTTTGATATGCATGATCAGAGACCTATGTCCATCCTGCCCTGCCTTTCTAAAGTCTTCGAAAGCCAAGTGAACAAACAGATCACCGACCATTTCAAATCCCACCGTACCTTCTCCGCTATGCAATCTGGTTTCCGAGCTGGTCACGGGTGCACCTCAGCCACGCTCAAGGCCTAAACAATATCATAACCGCCATCGATAAAAGACTGTACTGTGCAGCCGTCTTCATCGACCTGGCCAAGGCTTTCGACTCTGTCAATCACCATATTCTTATCGGCAGACTCAACAGCCTTGGTTTCTCTAATGACTGCCTTGCCTGATTCACTAACTACTTCTCAGATAGAGTTCAGTGTGTCAAATCGGAGGGCCTGTTGTCCGGACCTCTGGCAGTCTCTATGGGGGTGCCACAGGGTTCAATTCTCGGGCCGACTATTTTCTCTGTATATATCAATGATGTCGCTCTTGCTACGGGTGATTCTTTGATCCACCTCTACGCAGACGGCACCATTCTGTATACATCTTGCCCTTCTTTGGACACTGTGTTAACAAACCTCCAAACGAGCTTCAACGCCATACAACACTCCTTCCGTGGCCTCCAACTGCTCTTAAATGCTAGTAAAACAAAATGCATGCTCTTCAATCGATCGCTGCCCGCAGCCGCCCACCCAACTAGCATCACTACTCTGGACAGTTCTGATTTAGAATATGTGGACAACTATAAGTACGTAGGTGTCTGGCTAGACTGTAAACTCTCCTTCCAGACTCACATTAAGCATCTCCAATCCAAAGTTAAATCTAGAATCGGCTTCCTTTTTCGCAACAAAGCCTCCTTCACTCATGCTGCCAAACATACCCTCGTAAAACTGACTATCCTACCGATCCTTGACTTTGGCGATGTCATTTACAAAATAGCCTCCAACACTCTACTCAGCAAATTGGATGCAGTCTATCACAGTGCCATCCGTTTTGTCACCAGAGCCCCATATACTACCCACTGCTGCGACCTGTATGCTCTCGTTGGCTGGTCCTCGCTACATATTCGTCGCCAAACCCACTGGCTCCAGGTCATCTATAAGTCTTTGCTAGGAAAGCTCCGCCTTATCTCAGCTCACTGGTCACCATAGAAACACCCACCCGTAGCACGCGCTCCACCAGGTATATTTCACTGGTCATCTCCAAAGCCAACATCTCCTTTGGCCGCCTTTCCTTCCAGTTCTCTGCTGCCAATCACTGGAACGAATTGCAAAAATCACTGAAGTTGGAGACTTATATCTCCCTCACAAACTTAAGCATCAGCTGTCAGAGCAGCTTACCAATCGCTGCAGCTGTACACAGCCCATCTGTAAATAGCCCATTCAACCAACTACCTACCTCATCCCCATATTTGTTTTTGTTTTTCTGCTCTTTTGCACACCAGTATTTCTACTTGCACATCCTCATCTGCACATATATCACTCCAGTATAAATTGCTAAATTGTAATTACTTCGCCACTATTGGCCTATTTATTGCCTTACCTCCTTACTTCATTTGCACACACTGTATACAGATTTTTCTATTGTGGTATTGACTGTACGTTTGTTTATCCCGTGTGTAACTGTGTTGTTGTTTTTGTCGTACTGCTTTGCTTTATCTTGGCCAGGTCGCAGTTGTAAATGAGAACTTGTTCTCAACTGGCCTACCTGGTTAAATAAAGATGAAATAAAAAATTCAATAAATATCGGATCACTGTAAATATATTTGTTGAATCAATCAATGGACAGACAGATTCCTTGATTAGCACCATGTTGCATAACTATATGGACAACACTGACTATGTCAATCTACTCTCTAAGATGTTTGTCTTTGTGTCCAACTCCAACTGTTGACCATCTGTCAATCTTCCTGCCATGATTTCAGACAGCAGTGAGGAGAGGTCATATCATAGCAGAAGCTCGATAAGGCTATCCAGACTATTTTAAATATTTTACACTATTTGAAATGAGGGTTATGAAAGATCACAGGGCAGAGAGAAACTATGAATCTGAAGCTTCTCTAATGCCCTCAAGCTGTCCATCGCAGAACTCATCCAACCAGACCAACCTTCTGATTCTGATTTAGAATTTCACAGTGTTCTGTTTGTACACTAGAATAATGGGTGAGCTTTCTAGTGTACAAAGGATTAGACTGATATATCCACCCTTTTAATCAGCAGAGAAAAATCACTACACAAACAGGAGAGCTTAAAATTAAGTTCGTTTTCATTCGTTTCATTGCAATTTAATTGCTTTGTCCCTGGTTAGATTTTTATATTTTGGTCAAAGTTATGAAACTCTTCTTGCATTATTCACAATCATCAAGGAAAATTGTACATACACATAAAACATAAACCCTAAATATAAGGCGAAAACATGCATCAAATCATTCTAATTTGATTTATGAAAGGAATAGAAATACTCAAACACTGTTGTATGCTTCCGAATTTAATATGAATTTGATTTTAACACTTTGGTGGAACTTTACAATATGTGTCCCTAATTTATTTACATGGTAGTTACCCTAGATTTATTTTAGAATCATTTTTAGACCACTCAGTTATCTCATTTGTGTTTAAGATTAGTAAGATTAGAGAATCTTTAGAAATGTACAGGTATAAGAGGTAAGTACTATGTGAAAATCTGTACACTGTAAGTAGGACCATCACTAGACGCCATTCAATCAATATTGGTAATACAGGGAGAATTCAGTAGATTCAGAGAGAATGTTTGAATTAATACAAGCCTACTGTTGAGTTTATTTGTATTGTATTGTTTCAGTGCACCTAGTTACAGGGATTGGTTGAAAAGGGTTTCATGAATTCCCTCCCCTTCCTACTGCATGTCATCTCCCCAAAGCAGTTGAACCACCTTTTATGGGAAAATAAGCTACACAAGGTGCAAGTGTGACATCTAGTGGGTAAATACATAAGTGCATAACAGACACAGTAAATGATCAATTATTAACTGGGTGGTTCGAGCCCTGAATGCTGATTGGCTGAAAGCTGTGGTATATCAGACCGTAATACCACGGGTATGAAAAAACATCTATTTTTAATCTTCTAATTAGTTTATTATGACAATAAGGCACCTCGGGGGTTTGTGGTATATGTGGTATATAGCCACAAACTAATTTTGCCTCAGGGGCAGCATTCAGTCTTCAACAAGGTCCGGGGCCGCGCTGAAAACGCGTTGTATTTCCTCGTCAAAATATGCACAAGATAGTCCTCTATTCCATATGGAATATAGCTAGGGATCAAATCAAATCAAATTGTATTGGTCAGATACACATATTTAGCAGATGTTATTGGGGGTGTAGCGAAATGCTTGTGTTCCTAGCTCCAACAGTGCAGTAGTATCTAACAGTTCACAACAATACACACAAATCTAAAAATAAAACAATGGAATTAAGAAATATATAAATATTAGGATGAGCAATATCAGAGTGGCATTGGCTAAAATACAGTAGAATACAGTATATACATATGAAATGAGTAAAGCAGTATGTAAACATTATTTAAGTGACCAGAGTTCCATTTAAAGTGACCAGTAATTCCATGTCTATGTACCTAAGACAGCAGCCTCTAAGGTGCAGGGTTGAAACATGCATGAGAGCACCAACTGTTCCGTAAGACTGTGTGATCACGCTCTCCGTAGCCGATGTGAGTAAGACCTTTAAACAGGTCAACATTCACAAGGCCGCAGGGCCAGATGGATTACCAGGACGTGTACTGCGAGCATGCGCTGACCAACTGGCAAGTGTCTTCACTGACATTTTCAACCTCTCCCTGTCCGAGTCTGTAATACCAACATGTTTGAAGCAGACCACCATAGTGCCTGTGCCCAAGAACACTAAGGTAACCTGCCTAAATGACTACCGACCCGTAGCACTCACATCTGTAGCCATGAAATGCTTTGAAGCCATGAAATGCTTTGAAGGGCTGGTCATGGCTCACATCAACACCATCATCCCAGAAACCCTAGACCCACTCCAATTAGCATACCGCCCCAACAGATCCACAGATGACGCAATCTCTATTGCACTCCACACTGCCCTTTCCCACCTGGACGAAAGGAACACCTAGGTGAGAATACTATTCATTGACTACAGCTCAGCGTTCAACACCATAGTGCCCTCAAAGCTCATCAATAAGCTAAGGACCCTGGGACTAAACACCTCCCTCTGCAACTGGATCCTGGACTTCCTGACGGGCAGCCCCCAGGTGGTAAGGGTAGGTAACAACACATCCGCCACTCTGATCTTCAACACAGTGGCCCCTAGGGGTGTGTGCTCACTCCCTCCTGTACTCTCCGTTCTCTCATGACTGCATGGCCAGGCACGACTCCAACACCATCATTAAGTTTGCCGATCACACAACAGTGGTAGGCCTGATTACCGACAACGACGAGAAAGCCTATAAGGAGGAGATCAGAGACCTGGCCGTGAGGTGCCAGGACAACAACCTTTCTCTCAACGTGATCAAGGCAAAGGAGATGATTGTGGACTACAGGAAAAAGAGGTCCGAGCACGCCCCCATTCTCTTCGATGGGGCTGCAGTGGAGCAGGTTGAGAGCTTCAAGTTCCTTGGAGTCTACATCACCAACAAACTAACATGGTCCAAGCACACCAAGACAGTCATGAAGAGAGCACGACAAAACCTATTCTCCCTCAGGAGACTGAAAAGATTTGGCATGGGTACTCAGATCCTCGAAAGGTTCTACAGCTGCACCATCGAGAGCATCCTGACTGGTTGCATCACTGCCTGGTATGGCAACTGCTCGGCCTCCGACTGCAAGGTACTACAGAGGGTAGTGCGAACAGCCCAGTACATCACTGGGGCAAAGCTTCCTGCCATCCAGGACCTCTATACCATGCGGTGTCAGAGGAAGGCATTTGACTAGATGTTCAGGAGTCTTATGGCTTGGGGGCGATAGCTCACACCCCCTTTACACCACTGC
Source organism: Salmo salar (assembly GCF_965601325.2). Classification (NCBI taxonomy): domain Eukaryota; kingdom Metazoa; phylum Chordata; class Actinopteri; order Salmoniformes; family Salmonidae; genus Salmo; species Salmo salar. The sequence goes on from NC_138299.1 coordinate 34,083,961, forward strand.
TACTCTCTGTTGTCATCTATGCATAGTCACTTTAATAACGCTACCTACATGTACATACTACCTCAACTAACCGGTGCCCCCGCACATTGACTCTGTATCGGTACCCCCCTGTGTATAGTCTCTCTATTGTTATTTTACTGCTACTCTTTAATTACTTGTTACTTTTATCTCTTATTCTTATCCTTTTTTTGTTTAAACTGCATTGTTGGTTAGGGGCTCGTAAGTAAGCATTTCACTGTAAGATCTACACCTGTTGTATTCAGCGCATGTGACTAATACAGTTTGATTTGATTTGAGTAACCGGGTGGTAGCCAACTAGTGATGGCTATTTAACAGTCTGATGGCCTTGAGATAGAAGCTGTTTTTCAGTTTATCGGTCCCAGCTTTGATGAACCTGTACTGACCTCGCCTTCTGGATGATAGCGGGGTGAACAGGCCGTGGCTTGGGTGGTTGATGTCCTTGATGATCCTTTTGGCCTTCCTGTGACATCGGGTGCTGTAGGTGTCCTGGAGGGTAGGCAGTGTGCCCCCGGTGTTACGTTGGGCAGACCGCACCACCCTCTGGAGAGCCCTGCGGTTGCGGGCGGTGCAATTGCCATACCAGGCGGTAATACAGCCAACAGGATGCTCTCAATTGTACATCTGTAAAAGTTTTTGAGGTTATAGGTGACAAGCCAAATTTCTTCAGCCTCTGAGGTTGAAGAGGCGCTGTTGCGCCTTCTTCACCACACTGTCTGTGTGGGTGGACCATTTCAGATTGTCATTGATGTGTACGCCGAGGACACTGCGGTCCGTCCATGTGAAAAGGGGCGTGCTCTCTCTGTTGTCCACGATCAGCTCCTTCGTTATGGTGACATTGAGGGAGAGGTTATTTTCCTGGCATCACTCCGCCAGGGCCATCACCTCCTCCCTGTAGGCTGTCTCATCATTGTTGGTAATCAGGCCTGCTACTGTTGTGTCGTCTGCAGACTTCATGATTGAGTTGGAGGCATTCGTGGCCACAAGGTCATGGGTGAACAGGGAGTACAGGAGGGGGCTGAGCACGCACCCTTGTGGGGCCCCTGTGTTGAGGATCAGCGTAGTGGAGGTGTTGTTTCCTACCTTCACCAGCTGGGGCTGGCCCGTCAGGAAGTCCAGGCGCCAGTTGAACAGTGCGGGGCTCAGACCCAGGGCCCCGAGCTTAATGATGAGCTTGGAGGATACTATTGTGTTGAAGGCTGAGCTATAGTCAATGAACAGCATTCTTACATGGGTATTCCTCTTGTCCAGGTGGAATGGGGCAGTGTGCAGTGCAATGGCGGTATGCAAATTGAAGTGGGTCTAGGGTGTCAGGTAAGGTGGAGGTGATATGATCCTTAACTAGCCTCTAGGTTGAACTAGGTTGAACAGGGGTGAGGACATGAAGCTAGGGTTAGGGTCAGAGTTTGGTTTAGGGTTAGGCTTAGGGTTGGGTTTATGGCTAGACTTAGGGTTGAACTGGGGTATGGACATGAAGCTAGGGTAGTTAGGGTTAGCTTCATGTCCCTAACCCTAACCGCAAGCCCGACCCTAACTCTAACCCTAGCTTCATGACCACACCCAGTTCAACCCTAACTCTAACCCTAGCTTCATGACCACACCCCAGTTCAACCCAAACTCTAACCCTAGCTTCATGACCACACCCAGTTCAACCCTAACTCAAACCGTAGCTTCATGACCACACCCCAGTTCAACCCAAACTCTAACCCTAGCGTCATGACCACACCTCAGTTCAACCCTAACCCTAGCTTCATGACCACACCCCAGTTCAACCCTAACTCTAACCCTAGCGTCATGACCATACCCCAGTTCAACCCTAACCCTAGCGTCATGACCATACCCCAGTTCAACCCTAACCCTAGCCTCATGACAACACCCCAGTTCAACCCTAACTCTAACCCTAGCTTCATGACCACACCCCAGTTCAACCCTAACCCTAGCTTCATGACCACACCCCAGTTCAACCCTAACTCTAACCCTAGCTTCATGACCACACCCAGTTCAACCCTAACTCTAACCCTAGCTTCATGACCATACCCCAGTTCAACCCTAACTCTAACCCTAGCTTCATGACAACACCCCAGTTCAACCCTAACTCTAACCCTAGCGTCATGACCATACCCCAGTTCAACCCAAACTCTATTCCTAGCTTCATGACCACACCCCAGTTCAACCCTAACTCTAACCCTAGCTTCATGACCACACCCCAGTTCAACCCTAACTCTAGCTTCATGACCACACCCAGTTCAACCCTAACTCTAACCCTAGCTTCATGACCACACCCCAGTTCAACCCTAACTCTAACCCTAGCTTCATGACCACACCCAGTTCAACCCTAACTCTAACCCTAGCTTCATGACCACACCCAGTTCAACCCTAACTCTAACCCTAGCTTCATGACCATACCCCAGTTCAACCCTAACTCTAACCCTAGCTTCATGACCACACCCAGTTCAACCCTAACTCTAACCCTAGCTTCATGACCACACCCAGTTCAACCCTAACTCTAACCCTAGCTTCATGACCATACCCCAGTTCAACCCTAACTCTAACCCTAGCGTCATGACCATACCCCAGTTCAACCCTAACTCTAACCCTAGCTTCATGACCACACCCAGTTCAACCCTAACTCTAACCCTAGCTTCATGACCATACCCCAGTTCAACCCTAACTCTAGCTTCATGACCACACCCCAGTTCAACCCTAACTCTAACCCTAGCTTCATGACCACACCCCAGTTCAACCCTAACTCTAACCCTAGCTTCATGACCATACCCCAGTTCAACCCTAACTCTAGCTTCATGACCACACCCCAGTTCAACCCTAACTCTAACCCTAGCTTCATGACCATACCCCAGTTCAACCCTAACTCTAGCTTCATGACCACACCCTAGTTCAACCCTAACTCTAACCCTAGCTTCATGACCATACCCCAGTTCAACCCTAACTCTAGCTTCATGACCACACCCCAGTTCAACCCTAACTCTAAACCTAGCTTCATGACCATACCCCAGTTCAACCCTAACTCTAGCTTCATGACCACACCCCAGTTCAACCCTAACTCTAACCCTAGCTTCATGACCACACCCAGTTCAACCCTAACTCTAACCCTAGCTTCATGACCATACCCCAGTTCAACCCAAACTCTAACCCTAGCTTCATGACCACACCCCAGTTCAACCCTAACTCTAACCCTAGCGTCATGACCACACCCAGTTCAAACCTAACTCTAACCCTAGCTTCATGACCACACCCAGTTCAACCCTAACTCTAACCCTAGCTTCATGACCATACCCCAGTTCAACCCTAACCCTAGCTTCATGACCACACCCCAGTCCAACCCTAACTCTAATCCTAGCTTCATGACCATACCCCAGTTCAACCCTAACTCTAACCCTAGCGTCATGACCACACCCAGTTCAACCCTAACTCTAACCCTAGCTTCATGACCACACCCCAGTTCAACCCTAACTCTAACCCTAGCTTCATGACCACACCCAGTTCAACCCTAACTCTAACCCTAGCTTCATGACCACACCCCAGTTCAACCCTAACTCTAACCCTAGCTTCATGACCACACCCAGTTCAACCCTAACTCTAACCCTAGCTTCATGACCATACCCCAGTTCAACCCTAACCCTAGCTTCATGACCACACCCCAGTTCAACCCTAACTCTAACCCTAGCTTCATGACCACACCCAGTTCAACTCTAACTCTAACCCTAGCTTCATGACCACACCCCAGTTCAACCCTAACTCTAACCCTAGCTTCATGACCACACCCAGTTCAACCCTAACTCTAGCTTCATGACCACACCCCAGTTCAACCCTAACTCTAACCCTAGCGTCATGACCACACCCAGTTCAACCCTAACTCTAACCCTAGCGTCATGACCACACCCCAGTTCAACCCTAACTCTAACCCTAGCTTCATGACCACACCCAGTTCAACCCTAACTCTTACCCTAGCTTCATGACCATACCCCAGTTCAACCCTAACCCTAGCTTCATGACCACACCCCAGTTCAACCCTAACTCTAACCCTAGCTTCATGACCACACCCAGTTCAACCCTAACTCTAACCCTAGCTTCATGACCACACCCCAGTTCAACCCTAACTCTAACCCTAGCTTTATGACCACACCCAGTTCAACCCTAACTCTAACTCTAGCTTCATGACCACACCCAGTTCAACCCTAACTCTAACCCTAGCTTCATGACCACACCCCAGTTCAACCCTAACTCTAACCCTAGCTTCATGACCACACCCCAGTTCAACCCTAACTCTAACCCTAGCTTCATGACCACACCCAGTTCAACCCTAACTCTAACCCTAGCTTCATGACCACACCCCAGTTCAACCCTAACTCTAGCTTCATGACCACACCCCAGTTCAACCCTAACTCTAACCCTAGCTTCATGACCACACCCAGTTCAACCCTAACTCTAACCCTAGCTTCATGACCATACCCCAGTTCAACCCTAACTCTAGCTTCATGACCACACCCAGTTCAACCCTAACTCTAGCTTCATGACCACACCCAGTTCAACCCTAACTCTAACCCTAGCTTCATGACCACACCCCAGTTCAACCCTAACTCTAACCCTAGCTTCATGACCACACCCAGTTCAACCCTAACTCTAACCCTAGCTTCATGACCACACCCCAGTTCAACCCTAACCCTAACTCTAGCTTCATGACCACACCCAGTTCAACCCTAACCCTAACTCTAGCTTCATGACCACACCCAGTTCAACCCTAACCCTAACTCTTGCTTCATGACCACACCCAGTTCAACCCTAACCCTACCTCTAGCTTCATGACCACACCCAGTTCAACCCTAACCCTAGCTTCATGACCACACCCAGTTCAACCCTAACTCTAGCTTCATGACCACACCCCAGTTCAACCCTAACTCTAACCCTAGCTTCATGACCACACCCAGTTCAACCCTAACTCTAACTCTAGCTTCATGACCACACTCAGTTCAACCCTAACTCTAACCCTAGCTTCATGACCACACCCCAGTTCAACCCTAACTCTAACCCTAGCTTCATGACCACACCCCAGTTCAACCCTAACCCTAGCCTCATGACCACACCCAGTTCAACTCTAACTCTAACCCTAGCTTCATGACCATACCCCAGTTCAACCCTAACTCTATTCCTAGCTTCATGACCACACCCAGTTCAACCCTAACTCTAACCCTAGCTTCATGACCATACCCCAGTTCAACCCTAACTCTAGCTTCATGACCACACCCCAGTTCAACCCTAACTCTAACCCTAGCTTCATGACCACACCCCAGTTCAACCCTAACTCTAACCCTAGCTTCATGACCATACCCCAGTTCAACCCTAACTCTAGCTTCATGACCACACCCCAGTTCAACCCTAACTCTAATCCTAGCTTCATGACCATACCCCAGTTCAACCCTAACTCTAGCTTCATGACCACACCCTAGTTCAACCCTAACTCTAACCCTAGCTTCATGACCATACCCCAGTTCAACCCTAACTCTAGCTTCATGACCACACCCCAGTTCAACCCTAACTCTAACCCTAGCTTCATGACCATACCCCAGTTCAACCCTAACTCTAGCTTCATGACCACACCCCAGTTCAACCCTAACTCTAACCCTAGCTTCATGACCACACCCAGTTCAATCCTAACTCTAACCCTAGCTTCATGACCACACCCCAGTTCAACCCTAACTCTAACCCTAGCGTCATGACCACACCCAGTTCAACCCTAACTCTAACCCTAGCTTCATGACCACACCCAGTTCAACCCTAACTCTAACCCTAGCTTCATGACCACACCCCAGTTCAACCCTAACTCTAACCCTAGCTTCATGACCACCCCCAGTTCAACCCTAACTCTAACCCTAGCTTCATGACCATACCCCAGTTCAACCCTAACCCTAGATTCATGACCACACCCCAGTTCAACCCTAACTCTAACCCTAGCTTCATGACCATACCCCAGTTCAACCCTAACTCTAACCCTAGCGTCATGACCACACCCAGTTCAACCCTAACTCTAACCCTAGCTTCATGACCACACCCCAGTTCAACCCTAACTCTAACCCTAGCTTCATGACCACACCCAGTTCAACCCTAACTCTAACCCTAGCTTCATGACCATACCCCAGTTCAACACTAACCCTAGCTTCATGACCACACCCCAGTTTAACCCTAACTCTAACCCTAGCTTCATGACCACACCCAGTTCAACCCTAACTCTAACCCTAGCTTCATGACCACACCCCAGTTCAACCCTAACTCTAACCCTAGCTTTATGACCACACCCAGTTCAACCCTAACTCTAACTCTAGCTTCATGACCACACCCAGTTCAACCCTAACTCTAACCCTAGCTTCATGACCACACCCCAGTTCAACCCTAACTCTAACCCTAGCTTCATGACCACACCCCAGTTCAACCCTAACTCTAACCCTAGCTTCATGACCACACCCAGTTCAACCCTAACTCTAACCCTAGCTTCATGACCACACCCCAGTTCAACCCTAACTCTAGCTTCATGACCACACCCCAGTTCAACCCTAACTCTAACCCTAGCTTCATGACCACACCCAGTTCAACCCTAACTCTAACCCTAGCTTCATGACCATACCCCAGTTCAACCCTAACTCTAGCTTCATGACCACACCCAGTTCAACCCTAACTCTAGCTTCATGACCACACCCAGTTCAACCCTAACTCTAACCCTAGCTTCATGACCACACCCCAGTTCAACCCTAACTCTAACCCTAGCTTCATGACCACACCCAGTTCAACCCTAACTCTAACCCTAGCTTCATGACCATACCCCAGTTCAACCCTAAACCTAGCTTCATGACCACACCCCAGTTCAATCCTAACTCTAACCCTAGCTTCATGACCACACCCAGTTCAACCCTAACTCTAACCCTAGCTTCATGACCACACCCCAGTTCAACCCTAACTCTAACCCTAGCTTCATGACCACACCCAGTTCAACCCTAACTCTAGCTTCATGACCACACCCCAGTTCAACCCTAACTCTAACCCTAGCGTCATGACCACACCCAGTTCAACTCTAACTCTAACCCTAGCGTCATGACCACACCCCAGTTCAACCCTAACTCTAACCCTAGCTTCATGACCACACCCAGTTCAACCCTAACTCTAACCCTAGCTTCATGACCATACCCCAGTTCAACCCTAACCCTAGCTTCATGACCACACCCCAGTTCAACCCTAACTCTAACCCTAGCTTCATGACCACACCCAGTTCAACCCTAACTCTAACCCTAGCTTCATGACCACACCCCAGTTCAACCCTAACCCTAGATTCATGACCACACCCCAGTTCAACCCTAACTCTAACCCTAGCTTCATGACCATACCCCAGTTCAACCCTAACTCTAACCCTAGCGTCATGACCACACCCAGTTCAACCCTAACTCTAACCCTAGCTTCATGACCACACCCCAGTTCAACCCTAACTCTAACCCTAGCTTCATGACCACACCCAGTTCAACCCTAACTCTAACCCTAGCTTCATGACCATACCCCAGTTCAACCCTAACCCTAGCTTCATGACCACACCCCAGTTCAACCCTAACTCTAACCCTAGCTTCATGACCACACCCAGTTCAACCCTAACTCTAACCCTAGCTTCATGACCACACCCCAGTTCAACCCTAACTCTAACCCTAGCTTCATGACCACACCCAGTTCAACCCTAACTCTAACTCTAGCTTCATGACCACACCCAGTTCAACCCTAACTCTAACCCTAGCTTCATGACCACACCCCAGTTCAACCCTAACTCTAACCCTAGCTTCATGACCACACCCCAGTTCAACCCTAACTCTAACCCTAGCTTCATGACCACACCCAGTTCAACCCTAACTCTAACCCTAGCTTCATGACCACACCCCAGTTCAACCCTAACCTCTAGCTTCATGACCACACCCCAGTTCAACCCTAACTCTAACCCTAGCTTCATGACCACACCCAGTTCAACCCTAACTCTAACCCTAGCTTCATGACCACACCCCAGTTCAACCCTAACCCTAGCTTCATGACCACACCCAGTTCAACCCTAACTCTAGCTTCATGACCACACCCAGTTCAACCCTAACTCTAACCCTAGCTTCATGACCACACCCCAGTTCAACCCTAACTCTAACCCTAGCTTCATGACCACACCCAGTTCAACCCTAACTCTAACCCTAGCTTCATGACCACACCCAGTTCAACCCTAACTCTAACCCTAGCTTCATGACCACACCCAGTTCAACCCTAACTCTAACCCTAGCTTCATGACCACACCCCAGTTCAACCCTAACTCTAACCCTAGCTTCATGACCACACCCAGTTCAACCCTAACTCTAGCTTCATGACCACACCCCAGTTCAACCCTAACTCTAACCCTAGCGTCATGACCACACCCAGTTCAACCCTAACTCTAACCCTAGCGTCATGACCACACCCCAGTTCAACCCTAACTCTAACCCTAGCTTCATGACCACACCCAGTTCAACCCTAACTCTAACCCTAGCTTCATGACCATACCCCAGTTCAACCCTAACCCTAGCTTCATGACCACACCCCAGTTCAACCCTAACTCTAACCCTAGCTTCATGACCACACCCAGTTCAACCCTAACTCTAACCCTAGCTTCATGACCACACCCCAGTTCAACCCTAACTCTAACCCTAGCTTTATGACCACACCCAGTTCAACCCTAACTCTAACTCTAGCTTCATGACCACACCCAGTTCAACCCTAACTCTAACCCTAGCTTCATGACCACACCCCAGTTCAACCCTAACTCTAACCCTAGCTTCATGACCACACCCCAGTTCAACCCTAACTCTAACCCTAGCTTCATGACCACACCCAGTTCAACCCTAACTCTAACCCTAGCTTCATGACCACACCCCAGTTCAACCCTAACTCTAGCTTCATGACCACACCCCAGTTCAACCCTAACTCTAACCCTAGCTTCATGACCACACCCAGTTCAACCCTAACTCTAACCCTAGCTTCATGACCATACCCCAGTTCAACCCTAACTCTAGCTTCATGACCACACCCAGTTCAACCCTAACTCTAGCTTCATGACCACACCCAGTTCAACCCTAACTCTAACCCTAGCTTCATGACCACACCCCAGTTCAACCCTAACTCTAACCCTAGCTTCATGACCACACCCAGTTCAACCCTAACTCTAACCCTAGCTTCATGACCACACCCCAGTTCAACCCTAACCCTAACTCTAGCTTCATGACCACACCCAGTTCAACCCTAACCCTAACTCTAGCTTCATGACCACACCCAGTTCAACCCTAACCCTAACTCTTGCTTCATGACCACACCCAGTTCAACCCTAACCCTACCTCTAGCTTCATGACCACACCCAGTTCAACCCTAACCCTAGCTTCATGACCACACCCAGTTCAACCCTAACTCTAGCTTCATGACCACACCCCAGTTCAACCCTAACTCTAACCCTAGCTTCATGACCACACCCAGTTCAACCCTAACTCTAACTCTAGCTTCATGACCACACTCAGTTCAACCCTAACTCTAACCCTAGCTTCATGACCACACCCAGTTCAACCCTAACTCTAACCCTAGCTTCATGACCATACCCCAGTTCAACCCTAACCCTAGCTTCATGACCACACCCCAGTTCAACCCTAACTCTAACCCTAGCTTCATGACCACACCCACAGTTCAACCCTAACTCTAACCCTAGCTTCATGACCACACCCAGTTCAGCCCTAACTCTAACCCTAGCTTCATGACCATACCCCAGTTCAACCCTAACCCTAGCTTCATGACCACACCCCAGTTCAACCCTAACTCTAACCCTAGCTTCATGACCACACCCCAGTTCAACCCTAACTCTAACCCTAGCTTCATGACCACACCCCAGTTCAACCCGAACTCTAACCCTAGCTTTCATGACCACACCCCAGTTCAACCCTAACTCTAACCCTAGCTTTATGACCACACCCAGTTCAACCCTAACTCTAACTCTAGCTTCATGACCACACCCAGTTCAACCCTAACTCTAACCCTAGCTTCATGACCACACCCCAGTTCAACCCTAACTCTAACCCTAGCTTCATGACCACACCCCAGTTCAACCCTAACTCTAACCCTAGCTTCATGACCACACCCAGTTCAACCCTAACTCTAACCCTAGCTTCATGACCACACCCCAGTTCAACCCTAACTCTAGCTTCATGACCACACCCCAGTTCAACCCTAACTCTAACCCTAGCTTCATGACCACACCCAGTTCAACCCTAACTCTAACCCTAGCTTCATGACCATACCCCAGTTCAACCCTAACTCTAGCTTCATGACCACACCCAGTTCAACCCTAACTCTAGCTTCATGACCACAGCCAGTTCAACCCTAACTCTAACCCTAGCTTCATGACCACACCCCAGTTCAACCCTAACTCTAACCCTAGCTTCATGACCACACCCCAGTTCAACCCTAACCCTAACTCTAGCTTCATGACCACACCCAGTTCAACCCTAACCCTAACTCTAGCTTCATGACCACACCCAGTTCAACCCTAACCCTAACTCTAGCTTCATGACCACACCCAGTTCAACCCTAACCCTACCTCTAGCTTCATGACCACACCCAGTTCAACCCTAACCCTAGCTTCATGACCACACCCAGTTCAACCCTAACTCTAGCTTCATGACCACACCCCAGTTCAACCCTAACTCTAACCCTAGCTTCATGACCACACCCAGTTCAACCCTAACTCTAACTCTAGCTTCATGACCACACTCAGTTCAACCCTAACTCTAACCCTAGCTTCATGACCACACCCCAGTTCAACCCTAACTCTAACCCTAGCTTCATGACCACACCCCAGTTCAACCCTAACCCTAACTCTAGCTTCATGTCCACACCCAGTTCAACCCTAACCCTAACCCTAGCTTCATGACCACACCCCAGTTCAACCCTAACCCTAGCCTCATGACCACACCCAGTTCAACTCTAACTCTAACCCTAGCTTCATGACCATACCCCAGTTCAACCCTAACTCTATCCCTAGCTTCATGACCACACCCAGTTCAACCCTAACTCTAACCCTAGCTTCATGACCATACCCCAGTTCAACCCTAACTCTAGCTTCATGACCACACCCCAGTTCAACCCTAACTCTAACACTAGCTTCATGACCACACCCCAGTTCAACCCTAACTCTAAACCTAGCTTCATGACCATACCCCAGTTCAACCCTAACTCTAGCTTCATGACCACACCCCAGTTCAACCCTAACTCTAATCCTAGCTTCATGACCATACCCCAGTTCAACCCTAACTCTAGCTTCATGACCACACCCTAGTTCAACCCTAACTCTAACCCTAGCTTCATGACCATACCCCAGTTCAAGCCTAACTCTAGCTTCATGACCACACCCCAGTTCAACCCTAACTCTAACCCTAGCTTCATGACCATACCCCAGTTCAACCCTAACTCTAGCTTCATGACCACACCCCAGTTCAACCCTAACTCTAACCCTAGCTTCATGACCACACCCAGTTCAACCCTAACTCTAACCCTAGCTTCATGACCACACCCCAGTTCAACCCTAACTCTAACCCTAGCGTCATGACCACACCCAGTTCAACCCTAACTCTAACCCTAGCTTCATGACCACACCCAGTTCAACCCTAACTCTAACCCTAGCTTCATGACCACACCCCAGTTCAACCCTAACTCTAACCCTAGCTTCATGACCACCCCCAGTTCAACCCTAACTCTAACACTAGCTTCATGACCATACCCCAGTTCAACCCTAACCCTAGCTTCATGACCACACCCCAGTTCAACCCTAACTCTAACCCTAGCTTCATGACCATACCCCAGTTCAACCCTAACTCTAACCCTAGCGTTATGACCACACCCAGTTCAACCCTAACTCTAACCCTAGCTTCATGACCACACCCAGTTCAACCCTAACTCTAACCCTAGCTTCATGACCATACCCCAGTTCAACCCTAACCCTAGCTTCATGACCACACCCCAGTTCAACCCTAACTCTAACCCTAGCTTCATGACCACACCCAGTTCAACCCTAACTCTAACCCTATCTTCATGACCACACCCCAGTTCAACCCTAACTCTAACCCTAGCTTTATGACCACACCCAGTTCAACCCTAACTCTAACTCTAGCTTCATGACCACACCCAGTTCAACCCTAACTCTAACCCTAGCTTGATGACCACACCCCAGTTCAACCTTAACTCTAACCCTAGCTTCATGACCACACCCCAGTTCAACCCTAACTCTAACCCTAGCTTCATGACCACACCCAGTTCAACCCTAACTCTAACCCTATTTCATGACCACACCCCAGTTCAACCCTAACTCTAGCTTCATGACCACACCCCAGTTCAACCCTAACTCTAACCCTAGCTTCATGACCACACCCAGTTCAACCCTAACTCTAACCCTAGCTTCATGACCATACCCCAGTTCAACCCTAACTCTAGCTTCATGACCACACCCAGTTCAACCCTAACTCTAGCTTCATGACCACACCCAGTTCAACCCTAACTCTAACCCTAGCTTCATGACCACACCCCAGTTCAACCCTAACTCTAACCCTAGCTTCATGACCACACCCAGTTCAACCCTAACTCTAACCCTAGCTTCATGACCACACCCCAGTTCAACCCTAACCCTAACTCTAGCTTCATGACCACACCCAGTTCAACCCTAACCCTAACTCTAGCTTCATGACCACACCCAGTTCAACCCTAACCCTAACTCTAGCTTCATGACCACACCCAGTTCAACCCTAACCCTAACTCTAGCTTCATGACCACACCCAGTTCAACCCTAACCCTAGCTTCATGACCACACCCAGTTCAACCCTAACTCTAGCTTCATGACCACACCCCAGTTCAACCCTAACTCTAACCCTAGCTTCATGACCACACCCAGTTCAACCCTAACTCTAACTCTAGCTTCATGACCACACTCAGTTCAACCCTAACTCTAACCCTAGCTTCATGACCACACCCCAGTTCAACCCTAACTCTAACCATAGCTTCATGACCACACCCCAGTTCAACCCTAACCCTAACTCTAGCTTCATGACCACACCCAGTTCAACCCTAACCCTAACCCTAGCTTCATGACCACACCCCAGTTCAACCCTAACCCTAGCCTCATGACCACACCCAGTTCAACACTAACTCTAACCCTAGCTTCATGACCATACCCCAGTTCAACCCTAACTCTATCCCTAGCTTCATGACCACACCCAGTTCAACCCTAACTCTAACCCTAGCCTCATGACCATACCCCAGTTCAACCCTAACTCTAGCTTCATGACCACACCCCAGTTCAACCCTAACTCTAACCCTAGCTTCATGACCACACCCCAGTTCAACCCTAACTCTAACCCTAGCTTCATGACCATACCCCAGTTCAACCCTAACTCTAGCTTCATGACCACACCCCAGTTCAACCCTAACTCTAACCCTAGCTTCATGACCATACCCCAGTTCAACCCTAACTCTAGCTTCATGACCACACCCTAGTTCAACCCTAACTCTAACCCTAGCTTCATGACCATACCCCAGTTCAACCCTAACTCTAGCTTCATGACCACACCCCAGTTCAACCCTAACTCTAACCCTAGCTTCATGACCATACCCCAGTTCAACCCTAACTCTAGCTTCATGACCACACCCCAGTTCAACCCTAACTCTAACCCTAGCTTCATGACCACACCCAGTTCAACCCTAACTCTAACCCTAGCTTCATGACCATACCCCAGTTCAACCCTAACCCTAGCTTCATGACCACACCCCAGTTCAACCCTAACTCTAACCCTAGCTTCATGACCACACCCAGTTCAACCCTAACTCTAACCCTAGCTTCATGACCACACCCCAGTTCAACCCTAACTCTAACCCTAGCTTCATGACCACACCCAGTTCAACCCTAACTCTAGCTTCATGACCACACGCAGTTCAACCCTAACTCTAACCCTAGCGTCATGACCACACCCAGTTCAACCCTAACTCTAACCCTAGCGTCATGACCACACCCCAGTTCAACCCTAACTCTAACCCTAGCTTCATGACCACACCCAGTTCAACCCTAACTCTAACCCTAGCTTCATGACCATACCCCAGTTCAACCCTAACCCTAGCTTCATGACCACACCCCAGTTCAACCCTAACTCTAACCCTAGCTTCATGACCACACCCAGTTCAAACCTAACTCTAACCCTAGCTTCATGACCACACCCCAGTTCAACCCTAACTCTAACCCTAGCTTCATGACCACACCCAGTTCAACCCTAACTCTAACTCTAGCTTCATGACCACACCCAGTTCAACCCTAACTCTAACCCTAGCTTCATGACCATACCCCAGTTCAACCCTAACCTTAGCTTCATGACCACACCCCAGTTCAACCCTAACTCTAACCCTAGCTTCATGACCACACCCAGATCAACCCTAACTCTAACCCTAGCTTCATGACCACACCCCAGTTCAACCCTAACTCTAACCCTAGCTTCATGACCACACCCAGTTCAACCCTAACTCTAACTCTAGCTTCATGACCACACCCAGTTCAACCCTAACTCTAACCCTAGCTTCATGACCACACCCCAGTTCAACCCTAACTCTAACCCTAGCTTCATGACCACACCCCAGTTCAACCCTAACTCTAACCCTAGCTTCATGACCACACCCAGTTCAACCCTAACTCTAACCCTAGCTTCATGACCACACCCCAGTTCAACCCTAACTCTAGCTTCATGACCACACCCCAGTTCAACCCTAACTCTAACCCTAGCTTCATGACCACACCCAGTTCAACCCTAACTCTAACCCTAGCTTCATGACCATACCCCAGTTCAACCCTAACTCTAGATCCATGACCACACCCAGTTCAACCCTAACTCTAGCTTCATGACCACACCCAGTTCAACCCTAACTCTAACCCTAGCTTCATGACCACACCCCAGTTCAACCCTAACTCTAACCCTAGCTTCATGACCACACCCAGTTCAACCCTAACTCTAACCCTAGCTTCATGACCACACCCCAGTTCAACCCTAACCCTAACTCTAGCTTCATGACTACACCCAGTTCAACCCTAAACCTAACTCTAGCTTCATGACCACACCCAGTTCAACCCTAACCCTAACTCTAGCTTTATGACCACACCCAGTTCAACCCTAACCCTAACTCTAGCTTCATGACCACACCCAGTTCAACCCTAACCCTAACCCTAGCTTCATGACCACACCCAGTTCAACCCTAACTCTAGCTTCATGACCACACCCCAGTTCAACCCTAACTCTAACCCTAGCTTCATGACCACACCCAGTTCAACCCTAACTCTAACTCTAGCTTCATGACCACACCCAGTTCAACCCTAACTCTAACCCTAGCTTCATGACCACACCCAGTTCAACCCTAACTCTAACCCTAGCTTCATGACCACACCCCAGTTCAACCCTAACCCTAACTCTAGCTTCATGACCACACCCAGTTCAACCCTAACCCTAACTCTAGCTTCATGACCACACCCAGTTCAACCCTAACCCTAACTCTAGCTTCATGACCACACCCAGTTCAACCCTAACCCTAACTCTAGCTTCATGACCACACCCAGTTCAACCCTAACCCTAGCTTCATGACCACACCCAGTTCAACCCTAACTCTAGCTTCATGACCACACCCCAGTTCAACCCTAACTCTAACCCTAGCTTCATGACCACACCCAGTTCAACCCTAACTCTAACTCTAGCTTCATGACCACACTCAGTTCAACCCTAACTCTAACCCTAGCTTCATTACCACACCCCAGTTCAACCCTAACTCTAACCATAGCTTCATGACCACACCCCAGTTCAACCCTAACCCTAACTCTAGCTTCATGACCACACCCAGTTCAACCCTAACCCTAACCCTAGCTTCATGACCACACCCCAGTTCAACCCTAACCCTAGCCTCATGACCACACCCAGTTCAACCCTAACTCTAACCCTAGCTTCATGACCATACCCCAGTTCAACCCTAACTCTATCCCTAGCTTCATGACCACACCCAGTTCAACCCTAACTCTAACCCTAGCCTCATGACCATACCCCAGTTCAACCCTAACTCTAGCTTCATGACCACACCCCAGTTCAACCCTAACTCTAACCCTAGCTTCATGACCACACCCAGTTCAACCCTAACTCTAACCCTAGCTTCATGACCATACCCCAGTTCAACCCTAACTCTAGATCCATTACCACACCCACTTCAACCCTAACTCTAGCTTCATGACCACACCCAGTTCAACCCTAACTCTAACCCTAGCTTCATGACCACACCCCAGTTCAAACCTAACTCTAACCCTAGCTTCATGACCACACCCAGTTCAACCCTAACTCTAACCCTAGCTTCATGACCACACCCCAGTTCAACCCTAACCCTAACTCTAGCTTCATGACCACACCCAGTTCAACCCTAACCCTAACTCTAGCTTTATGACCACACCCAGTTCAACCCTAACCCTAACTCTAGCTTCATGACCACACCCAGTTCAACCCTAACCCTAACCCTAGCTTCATGACCACACCCAGTTCAACCCTAACTCTAGCTTCATGACCACACCCCAGTTCAACCCTAACTCTAACCCTAGCTTCATGACCACACCCAGTTCAACCCTAACTCTAACTCTAGCTTCATGACCACACCCAGTTCAACCCTAACTCTAACCCTAGCTTCATGACCACACCCAGTTCAACCCTAACTCTAACCCTAGCTTCATGACCACACCCAGTTCAACCCTAACTCTAACTCTAGCTTCATGACCACACCCAGTTCAACCCTAACTCTAACCCTAGCTTCATGACCACACCCCAGTTCAACCCTAACTCTAACCCTAGCTTCATGACCATACCCCAGTTCAACCCTAACTCTAACCCTAGCTTCATGACCACACCCCAGTTCAACCCTAACTCTAACCCTAGCTTCATGACCACACCCCAGTTCAACCCTAACTCTAACCCTAGCTTCATGACCACACCCCAGTTCAACCCTAACTCTAACCCTAGCTTCATGACCACACCCCAGTTCAACCCTAACCCTAACTCTAGCTTCATGACCACACCCAGTTCAACCCTAACCCTAACCCTAGCTTCATGACCACACCCCAGTTCAACCCTAACCCTAGCCTCATGACCACACCCAGTTCAACCCTAACTCTAACACTAGCTTCATGACCATACCCCAGTTCAACCCTAACCCTAACTCTAGCCTCATGACCACACCCAGTTCAACCCTAACCCTAACCCTAGCTTCATGACCACACCCCAGTTCAACCCTAACTCTAACCCTAGCTTCATGACCACACCCAGTTCAACCCTAACTCTAACCCTAGCTTCATGACCACACCCCAGTTCAACCCTAACTCTAACCCTAGCTTCATGACCACACCCAGTTCAACCCTAACTCTAACCCTAGCTTCATGACCACACCCCAGTTCAACCCTAACTCTAACCCTAGCTTCATGACCACACCCCAGTTCAACCCTAACTCTAACTCTAGCTTCATGACCACACCCAGTTCAACCCTAACTCTAGCTTCATGACCACACCCCAGTTCAACCCTAACTCTAACCAAATGTTTAACCCTCACCCTTTTTATGATAAAAATGTAGTACAAACTGTGACAATATTCAGATGGAAAATAATTGTATTTTGTCTTGTATATAAGTAACAAACATTAACAAAACCACATTATTCACCATACTATAGACTGTATCCACCAGCTTGGCAGACCAGCATGCAAGCTGATTTTAAGCACAAAAATCCGTTACAGATAACAACCACACATAGAGTTCTGTAAATGAACAGTTTTTCCTTCACCACCTCTGTAAAGAGTTGAATGTTGCATCAACAATTGATTTCTTCTCACAAGGCGTATACAGAAGCTTCACAAAAAACCTGAACATGTGTAGTTATTGTCGAAGATGCATGTTTAGGGAAGAGAACAACATGGCTGCTCAGGGGGATCAGTAATGACAGCGGTCCTGGGAGTCACTCATAACTGACTATTCAACTAGTTTATAACGATAGTTGATGTGTAATAAGGATTTGGATAATCTGGTGTAAAGTAGTGCACCACATAGAAAAATAGGGGCGCCATTTTGGATTGACCCTTGAGTGCTCCAGATTGCATTACCAACTTAAAACAAGTCAGACGATGTGACAGTATGACAGGATGCCTGACAGGTGCCCATTCTGATTTTTATTGAGGACCCCAATTCATTCAGATCAAGCGTTAACCAGCGATAGCTCACACCTGTTTTGGCGGTGACGGAGGGGGAACAGCGTTAGCG
Source organism: Salmo salar (assembly GCF_965601325.2). Taxonomy (NCBI): domain Eukaryota; kingdom Metazoa; phylum Chordata; class Actinopteri; order Salmoniformes; family Salmonidae; genus Salmo; species Salmo salar. The sequence continues at coordinate 34,102,376 of NC_138299.1, forward strand.
CTGTCAAATCAACAAGCGGCACCTGGCACATACCTAAAGCGGACATTGCCATTGGCCGCATGGAGTCACATTAAAAGAAATCCCATGTAGCCTTGTTTACAAGTTGGAACACTGGAATGCGAGATGTAATCTACACCTCGATTAGGCTGATAGAAATTCTCCTTCGTTTGTTTAATGATTTTCAGCTTGAGCGTCATTATTTCTATATAGTCTATACTTTCTCATTCTGAACTTCTAACGGAAGTGTGGCGGCTGTGGCTTCCTGACAATGATCAAGAGCAGCTGCGATTTGACATCTCCAATGCAGTTCCACCTCCGACAGCGCCAAAACATCAGCTATGCAGGTGTCAGCTATCGTCAGTTAACGCTTGATCTGATTGAATCTAGGCCTTAGTGCTTTTCAACATAACATTGTCACCTCAATTCATCTTTACTGTTCAAGATTTACATGCAAACATTTTAATTCTAGATGGGCCAAAATGTATAATACACACATGTGTGCACGTGAGCATGCACACACACACACACCCCTCTCTCTCTATCTGACTGAAACAGAACTATACAACAAACCGGCATGCATGAACTGGTAAACAATTATTTTAGAACAGCAGTAGTTAAAGGAGAGAATTCAGTTGATTTTAACCCAACAACATTTTTTAACTATATTGTATAAAGACATTTCTGGAAGTGGTACAGTATTATTTGGGTTGATTCATTTAAATACAATGATGAGAATCGCTGTTATTGAAAGAGCAGAAAATGATTTTAATTCTAAATATATGCACAAAGCCATTAATGTCTCTTCTTATCATCTACCACAACCACACATCTTTGTAGCTTTCAACATCTTTGTAGCGTTTAGAAGAGGTACCACAGCACAGTCCAAACAGTGATTAGACCAAAGCATGACAACTCTGTCAGCCCATGTCAGCACAAAGAATTAGGGATCCAGTGTTGTATTGTGTCACACAGGATGGAGTCTCTTATAAGGTCAAAGTTCAGGGAGTACTGCTTCCATCCGGGTCTTGGGTGGAGGCTGAAATAGATTAATGCCATTAAAGCTAGAATCCTTAATTTAAATATAACAAAGCGGTCACACCCCTTTGCTTTGGTAAACGGCTGAGGGATGGGCCTGGAGAAATGGAACCACTCTAAAATTCATAGACAGAGTAATGGATGCAAGGACTTAAAACTACTGTATAAATTATAGTTTTAGGGCTCTATTCAATACGGCTTGCAGAATTTCAGTTTTACAGCGTGATTGAAATTTAAAGGCAATGTTCCCGTTTTAGCTGAGACTGCATTCACGGTAAACGCTGCATATGTCGGCTCAATCGAAAATCACCTTTACATTTCTATCATGGAATCTGTAACGCTTCAGCTTTCCAGACTGAACAGAGACCTCGAGCCCTTAACCATGTTTTGAGGCTATACAGTGTGTGTTTACATTTAAGTTGTTTACAAACATTGTAGTAAAGCAAGCTTATATTTTGGGTTCTGATGGGGTACGACAGATGAACTAAATTAATGAGGCATTTATATGTTAAACTCTTCAAGAATCAATGGGTGTATATGATTAATCTATAAATCTGAAAATGGGTGTAGCGACTCAGTAAAGGATTAGGTTACATTAGGATACATGGTGTAACCTGATGCCAGTTAACCTGACTGTAGTAAAAACAATGTTACTTACTATGCAGGAATAAGAGCAACTTCATGTAAAGTGTTACTGAATGTTTTTGTTTACACATAGATGTAAGTTAAATAATCCAATGGAGAAATGTACCTGTTAAGTCTCTAAACCGTCTCTTTGCTTCTGCCCTTTCTTCTGAATCGAAATACCACACGGTTATAGCATATCTGGAACAAAGCAAAATTCTGAATTATTATTATTATTCCATAATTACATTACATCTTCTTTAGCATTTGATGAAAATCTAACAGTGTCAAGAAAATGAACTGAGAAATGTCTTCTGTATAATAATAACAGTATGATACATTCAACAGCAGATTCAGACATTTTTGCATATGAATGAAGAGAACAATTATCAGTATAATAACAGTATGATGCATCAAACTGACCTGGTTGCATATGAAGGCTGCACCTCATGTGGATTCCTTCTATCTGACCAAAAGAACAGCAGTCTGTCAAACAGGGGCTCAACATCTGCAACGTAGGATTTGCCTTCGGGAAAAATGCGAAGAATTCCTCCATGCTCCTGCCAAAATAACAAAGACACATTGTTTATTTCAGCTTTACAGAATAGCAAGTTGAGCCGTAAGAGGCTTGCTCTGCAATTTACAAAGATCATAAGCCAGAGGGGGTTTTCCAACAAACAGTGGACGGCAATATCTCACATTTTCATTGTCTCTAAAAAATAAACCATAAATATGACAAGAATCCTGATGTTATAAAGGGAACCGAACAATTAAACAGACAGTACAGTGACTGTCTTGAAAACCAAACTGTAATCTGAAAGGACTGTGGGTGATTGCGTGTATCCCATAGTAAAAAACATATAAAATGTCAAAAGAATATGTACAAAATAAAAAATATAATTGGACAGCAAACGCTTAGTTTTTTGAGACAAGTTTAAAAGCTAGACGTTTCGGCCTTCAATTACCTTCTGCAGAAGACCATTGAAGGCCGAAACATCTATTTTTTCAACTTGTCGAAATAACATTATTTTTTATGGTGAGCGAGCGATGCGCCTTTTCCTGTCCAATGATCTTCACAAATTTGCACCTCTACTCGCGTTGGTTGCGCACCATCTACTTTTTTCCTAAATTAAATATATGCAATAATATGTCATAAATATGTTATAAATCTGCAGCTCACCTGGGGGTTCCAGTTTTTGTTGAGGTAGTAGATACAGGTGATGCAGCGACCGTCAGCGTTGGGATTGTCCACATGTTTCACATATCCTGTCCCTTTTCCTGGATAACACGCCACCATCGCCTGAAACAGACAAAACAAACCACAAAACATTAGTTCTCAGTCTGTTACTGTCACGTTCTGACCATAGAAAGCTTTTATTTTCTATGGTAGAGTAGGTCAGGGCGTGACAGGCGGTTTTGTCTAGTTTATTTATTTCTATGTTGGTTCTAGTTTATTTTTTCTATGTTGGGGGCTTTGTCTAGTTTCTGTATTTCTATGTGGGGTTCTAGATTCTGTATTTCTATGGGTTTTTTTTGGGGGGGGGGTTGATCTCCAATTAGAGGCAGCTGGTCCTCATTGTCTCTAATTGGGGATCATATTTAAGTTGTTGGTTTTCCCACTAGGTTTTGTGGGAGATTATTTTGAGTTAGTGTATGTTGCACCGCTTCATCACGGTTTGTTGTTTTGTTTATTAGTTTATTTGTATGTCTTGCATAGTTTCACAGTTATAAAAAAATGTTGAATGATACACACGCTGCGCTTTGGTCCCATTCTTCAGACAAACGTGACAGAATCTCCCACCATCAAAGGACCAAGCAGCGTGGTCAGGACAAATGGACATGGGAGGAAATCTTGGATGGGAAAGGACCCTGGAGGCAGGCCGGGGAGTATCGCTGTCCGAAGGAGGAGAGTAAAGCAGCGAGAGCAGAGCGGCGACGATACGAGGAACTAGCACGGCAACGACGGAAGCACGAGAGGCAGCCCCAATACATTTTGGAGGGGGGGCACACGGGTTGGTCGGCAAAGCCGAGGGGTGAGTCTGAGAGCGAAGAGGAATATTGGGAGAGACTGAGCGAGGAGTACTGTGAGATAGTTGAGGGGGGTGATAAGAGAGAGCTGTTGGGTTGGCGTAGTATGTACGGCATTTTCCCTGAGGAGCGTGTTAGCCGTCAGATGCCACCTGAGTCAGCTTCCCGTACTCATCCCGAGAAGTGTGTTGAAGTTCCGGTACAAATAAGGCCGGCTATACGCACCAGGTCTTCAGTGCGCCTTCACAGCCCAGTACGTCCTGTGCCAACTCTCCATACTCACCGTGGGGAGCATGTGACCGGTCAGGTACCATGTTTTGCGGTGATACGCATGGTGTCTCCAGTGCGCATTCAAAGCCCATTGCGTCCTGTGCCAGCGCCCCGCACTTGCCGGGCTAAAGTGAGCATCCAGCCAGGACGGATTGTGCCAGCCCTACGCTCCAGACCTTCAGTGCGCCTCCACAGCCCAGTACGCCCTGTTCCTGCTCCCCGCACTCACCCTGAGGTGCGTGTTATCAGTCTGGCGCCACCTGTGCCAGCCCCACACATCAGGCCTCCAGTGCGCTTGCCCATTCTGGTGTGTCCTGTTCCTGCTCTCCCCACTCGCCCTGAGGTGCGTGTTACCAGTCTGGCGCCACCTGTGCCAGCCCCATGCATCAGGCCTCCAGTGCGCATTCGCAGTTCCTGAGACGGCCCACAGTCCGGAGCCTCCTGAGACGGCCCACAGTCCGGAGCCTCTTGAGACGTCCCCCAGTCCGGAGCCTCCTGAGACGTCCCCCAGTCCGGAGCCTCCTGAGACGTCCCCCAGTCCGGAGCCTCCTGAGACATCCCCCAGTCCGGAGCCTCCGGCGACATCCCGTTTCTGTATTTCTATGTGGGGTTCTAGTTTCTGTATTTCTATGTTATTTTTGGGGGGATGATCTCCAATTAGAGGCAGCTGGTCATCGTTGTCTCTAATTGGGGATCATATTTAAGTTGTTGGTTTTCCCACTAGGTTTTGTGGGAGATTATTTTGAGTTAGTGTATGTTGCACCGCTTCGTCAAGGTTTGTTGTTTTGTTTATTAGTTTATTTGTATGTCTTGCATAGTTTCACAGTTATAATAAAATGTTGAACGATACACACGCTGCGCTTTGGTCCCATTCTTCAGACAAACGGGACAGTTACACATTATAATTAGTATACTTGCTGATCATGTGACAATATGTGACATGATAACTGTAGTGTACACCATTTCAGAAGCATTTTTTGTGAGAAAATATTTGTGGAAATGCCTTGACTATATTCTAAGAATACAGAAATAGTTTCTGCAAATCAGAGATAAAAATATAACATGAAGACATTTATGGGTTAATATCTTGGTTGCAGAACATTTCCTGTAAGCGTTGTTTGGGGAGGGAGCGTTGTGGTTTCAGCAGAACTGGCCTACGTGCATTCAGTCAGCATCCAAGGAAGCACAATTAACCAAACTGTGGTAATCTATCTTGTGATAAGAAAGCCAAGAAAAGCCCTCAAAGCAATGAAGATGAAGACGCGTGTGGTTACGACCAGGGATGGGCACATTGGGTCAGATAGAGGGTTTACTAGAGGCCAAGTGACATTCTGTCATGTAACATCTCATTTGGGCATCAGATATGGAACACATGTTAAGGCTAGTACATGTAGACACGAAGGAACGTAAATCGGACAAGTATTTATTTGTTTAATAGATGTACAGTGCCTTTGAATTAGTCCATATTTTGTTTTGTTACAGCCTAAATTTAAAATTCTCACCCATCTACACACAATACCCCATAATGACAAAGTGGAAAAATGTTTTTAGAAATTGTAGAAAATGTATTAAAAATTAAATACAGAAATATCTCATTTACATAAGTATTCACACCCCTGAGTCAATACTTTGTAGAAGCACCTTTGGCAGCGAACACAGCTGTGAGTCTTTCTGGTTAAGTCTTGTAATGGAAAATGTTATCATGGGAAGAGACAGCTTTGAAAATGTTAATCTTGTCTTTCGTGTCATCACTTCAGACTGGTACTTTATGTATCTAAGTTTGACTGTGACCTCTCCAGCTTGCTGTTAATAAACAATGATTCATTTAAGATTGATTTCAAGTGTCCCATGTGTATAATTTCCACAACAGTCTCTAAGAGCTTTCCACACCTGAATTGTGCAACATTTGTCCATTATTCTTTTCAAAATACTTCAAGCTCTGTCAAATTAGATCATTGCTAAACAAACCATTTTCAGGTCTTGCCACAGATTTTCAAGTAGATTTAAGTCAAAACTGTAACTAGGCCACTCAAGGGACATTCACCGTCTTCTTGGTAAGCAATTCAAGTGTAGATTTGGCCTTGTGTTTTAGGTTATTGTCCTGCTGAAAGCAGACTAAACCAGGTTTTCCTTTAGAATTTTGCCTGTGCTTAGCTACATTCAGTTTATTTATTTTTTAATTTTTTTGGAAAAACTCTTAACGACTACAAGCATACCCATAACATGATGCATCCACCACTATGCTTGAAAATATGGAGAGTGGTACTTAGTAATATGTTGTATTGGATTTTCCCCAAACATAACACTTTGTATTCAGGACAAAAAGTAATTTTTTTGCAGTATTACTTTAGTGTCAATTAGCTTAGTATTGTGGAGTAACTACAATGTTGTTGATCCATCCTCAGTTTTCTCCTATCACAGCCATGAAACTCTGTAACTGTTTTAAAGTCACCATTGGCCTCATGGTGAAATCCCTGAGCGGTTTCCTTCCTCTCTGGCAACTGAGTTAGGAAGAACGTCTGTATCTTTGTAGTGAATAGATGTATTGATACACCATCCAAAGTGTAATTAATAACTTCACCATGCTCAAAGGGATATTCAATGTCTGCTTTTAAATGTTTTACCCATCTACCAATAGGTGCCCTTCTTTGCGAGGCATTGGAAAACCTCCCTGGTCTTTGTGGTTGAATCTGTGTTTGAAATTCACTGCTCAATTGAGGGACCTTACAGATAATTGCATTAGTGGGGTTCAGAGATGAGGTAGTCATTAAAAAATCATGTTAAAACACTATTATTGCAGACAGAGTGAGTCCATGCAACTTATCACTACAGTAATTTGAGATCTGGGCTCTGGTAAAAAGTAGTGCACTATATAGGGCAGGGTTCTCCAATACTGTTCCTGGAGAGCCACCCTCCTGTAGGTTTTAACTCTAAACCTGTTCCTGGAGAGCAACACTCCTATAGGTTTTAACTCTAACCCTGTTCCTGGAGAGCAACACTCCTATAGGTTTTAACTCTAACCCTGTTCCTGGAGAGCTACACTCCTGTAGGTTTTAACTCTAACCCTGTTCCTGGAGAGCTACCATCCTGTAGGTTTTAACTCTAACCCTGTTCCTGGAGAGCTACCCTCCTGTAGGTTTTAACTCCAACCCTGTTCCTGGAGAGCTACCCTCCTGTAGGTTTTAACTCTAACCCTGTTCCTGGAGAGCTACCCTCCTGTAGGTTTTAACTCTAACCCTGTTCCTGGAGAGCTACCATCCTGTAGGTTTTAACTCTAACCCTGTTCCTGGAGAGCTACCATCCTGTAGGTTTTAACTCTAACCCTGTTCCTGGAGAGCTACCATCCTGTAGGTTTTAACTCTAACCCTGTTCCTGGAGAGCTACCATCCTGTAGGTTTTAACTCTAACCCTGTTCCTGGAGAGCAACACTCCTGTAGGTTTTAACTCTAACCCTGTTCCTGGAGAGCCACACTCCTGTAGGTTTTAACTCTAACCCTGTTCCTGGAGAGCTACACTCCTGTAGGTTTTAACTCTAACCCTGTTCCTGGAGAGCTACACTCCTATAGGTTTTAACTCTAACCCTTTTAACTCTAAAACCTACAGGAGTGTAGCTCTCCAGGAACAGGGTTAGAGTTAAAACCTACAGGAGTGTAGCTCTCCAGGAACAGGGTTGGAGAGCCCTGATATAGGGAATAGGGTGACATTTGGGACAAGGCCTAGCTCTAATCAAACACTGTAGCGTGAGGTTATATTTATGATGGGTTGAATTTATATGGTAGATATACAGGATATGAACATTCCACTCCAGCTAAACATTGGAAATACAATATAGCGTTTTGCAACAAAACCCATTTTAATACACATCTAAAATCTATGAATAAAAGATCTGAGAACAGTAATATTTTACACACACATAAAGGTACCCATAAGCACTAATTTCTGATGAAAAAACGTGAAAATATGGTGGATTTTGCGTTTTGGAAATAAACCCTTCATCTCATCCTGTGATTTTCAGTTTCTCCAGTAAGAGTCCGTATTAGGTTCCTCAAAGAAGAATATCCCCAGACACAAAAACAAAAGGATAATATAATGACCATAAAAATAGCATTGGAATCGTGTCATGCCAGCAACCTAACAATTTCACAGCAACCTTTAGACTATTCCTTCAACAATCTCTCTCTGATTGTTGAACGATCACTATTATGCACACACCTATATAATAAAGCTGTAATAAAATGCCTCTTCTGGAGCAACATCACAAGGGTCTTATCTGATAAAGTGATCCTTTAGTTTATTTGCACTGCAGCATATTTCCTGTCGGCACATACTGAGGAAAGGAGTATTATGACGCACACAGTGTTTACTGTCTACAGTGGGGGCATGTATGCACGTACACCCAGTGTTTACTGTCTACAGTGGGGGCATGTATGCACGTACACCCAGTGTTTACTGTCTACAGTGGGGGCATGTATGCACGTACACCCAGTGTTTACTGTCTACAGTGGGGGCATGTATGCACGTACACCCAGTGTTTACTGTCTACAGTGGGGACATGTATGCACGTACACCCAGTGTTTACTGTCTACAGTGGGGGCATGTATGCACGTACACCCAGTGTTTACTGTCTACAGTGGGGGCATGTATGCACGTACACCCAGTGTTTACTGTCTACAGTGGGGGCATGTATGCACGTACACCCAGTGTTTACTGTCTACAGTGGGGACATGTATGCACGTACACCCAGTGTTTACTGTCTACAGTGGGGGCATGTATGCACGTACACCCAGTGTTTACTGTCTACAGTGGGGGCATGTATGCACGTACACCCAGTGTTTACTGTCTACAGTGGGGGCATGTATGCACGTACACCCAGTGTTTACTGTCTACAGTGGGGGCATGTATGCACGTACACCCAGTGTTTACTGTCTACAGTGGGGGCATGTATGCACGTACACCCAGTGTTTACTGTCTACAGTGGGGGCATGTATGCACGTACACACAGTGTTGTCAAAGAAGAGCGAAAACATATGAAGCAAGAGAAAGGGGGAGTGGGAGGAGGGGGAAGTCCACACAGAGCACAGCTGGCAGGCTGCCAGGATGTTGAAAGTTTAATGACAGTGCTATGTGTCCAGCATGAGCCAGCAGACGCAACATAGCACTGCTAGGTCTACAGGCCTCTCTCTCTCTCTTCAATCTCTCTCCCTCTTCCTCCCCCTCTCCTTTTCCCTATCTCTCTCCATATCCCTCTATATCCCACTCTCGTTCTCTCTCTCCCCCTCCAACAGTCAAGGACTCCTCAATCAGTCCAGACAACAGACAAATTAACAGGCTGGGTGTCAACCAGCAAAAATACTCTTTTGACATGGTTTCAGCTTTGTCACCTTTTCTTTGTAATGATATCTTATGAGGAAAGTTGTGTCTTTAGAATCCACTGACATTTGTTATGTTTGATCAAAACTGCTTCGAAATCTCAACAAATAAAACATCTCCACTGAGCAGTCAAATCAATTAAAAGTGTTATCAAATAAACAAGTGACAAAGATACTGCAGCACTCAACCGTCTATAAATTCTTCTTTAACATTAATAAATTACACATGATCATTTGCTGCAGTTTTTTTACACATTATCATCTGATAAATGGTTGGTCCACATAAGGCTGGGAGCAGGATCCAGTGATGTGAGAAAGGGAGAAGGGTGTTGGGCTGTGGGTGGTGGTGGGATGTGCAGTACTGACTGACACTATGGCCAAGTTTGGTGTGTTGCAATGTAGTATAGTGTTCACACGCTATTTCCTGCTTGAAACTCTGATTTTCTGAGAGTACAAACAGCTATAGGCAGTGTGAGGAGTCACATACCACCCATAACTTCCACTGCAATCAGCACAACATACGTGTGTTTGCATCCCCTGTTGACTGCATAGAAGATCAAAGTTACTGTGAATAGATTGTGGGTTTGCCATGGCTCTATGCAACAACGCTTTACAAAGCCCTGCAAAATATGTAATGAAGTATGTTTACAGTACGTAAGCAATTGGTCCAACTGTAAGCCTACACTTTGAGGCTCACAATTATTACAAATATATGATGATAAAAAGGGGAGTATTAAATACACAAAATGGTGGCAATCCAAAGTTCACTGACAACATTTTAAAAAGTTGACTGATATGCATTAAAAAAATATATAATTCAGAATGCATAGGCCAACTTTTAAATGAATAGAATATAATAAAATATTAGGACATAAAAATCCATATAGCCCAATAGTTGTGTTTTACATTGACAGGGGTGCAGTGGAGCGGGTCGAGAGGTTCCTCGGTGTCCAAATAACCAAGGACTTAAAATGAAGACCTCGTGGGACCTCAAATCCTCAAAAAGTTATACAGCTGCACCATTGAGAGCATCTTGACAGGCTGTGGACATCCCAGTACATCACTGGGACCGAGCTCCCTGCCATCCAGGACCTCTATATAAGGCGGGTTGAAAGGAAGGCCCAAAAATCATTGAAGACTCCAGCCACCCTAGCCAAGCGTCGGCTGGAGTGGTGTAAAGCTCATCGCCATTGGACTCCGGAGCAGTGGAAACACGTTATCTGGAGTGATGAATCACGCTTCACTATCTGGCAGTCCAAAGGACGAATCTGGGTTTGGCAGATTCCAGGAGAATGCTACCAGCCCCAATGCATAGTGCCAACTGTAAAGTTGGGTGGAGGAGGAATAATAGTCTGGGGCTGTTTTTCATGGTTTGGGCTAGGCCCCTTAGTTCCAGTGAAGGGAAATCTTAACGCTACAGCATACAATGACATTCTAGATTATTCAGTGCTTTCAACTTTGTGGCAATAGTTTGGGGAAGGCCCTTTCCTGTTTCAGCATGACAATGTCCCCGTGCACAAATTAGGTCAATACAGAAATGGTTTGTCAAGATCGGTGTGGAATAACTTGACTGGCATGCACAGAGCCCTGATCTCAACCCCATCGAACACCTTTGGGATGAATTGGAACGCCGACTGTGAGCCAGGCCTAATAGCCCAACATCAGTGCTCGACTTCACTAATGCTCTTCTTGCTAAATGGAAGCAAGTCCCCACAGCAATGTTCCAACATCTAGTGGAAAGCCTTCCCAGAAGAGTGGAGGCTGTTATAGCAGCAAACAGGCGACCAACTCCATATTAATGCCCATGATTTTGGAATGAGATGTTTGACGAGCAGGTGTCCACATACTTTTGGACATGTAGTGTATGAACCTCTTTCACTCCAGTATCCCTGCACATTGTAAATATAGTATTGGAACTGAGTATATAGTATAGATTACTTACTTCTCATGTTCTTCTTTTTTTTTCCTTGTGTGTTTTCGTTCTACCTTATGTTATTTTTTCTAATACATTGATAATGATTACTGATTATTGTTGGGTTTAGTGCTTGCAAGAAAGGCATTTCACTGTATTTGTGCACATGACATTAAAAGTTTACATTTGACTTGTTTTAACCCCTTATATATATACAGTACATTTGTAAGAACATCATATAGACCTAGGCCAGAGTCTAACATGTTATATAAAGTTTAGGTCATATAATAACAATATACAAATTTCTTCCAACAACAATACGTTTAGAGGTGTGTCCACAACTGTAGAGTATATAGTAATGTAGTACTGTACAGGCCTACTAAATTAGCTCTGTCGTCAAAACAGTGACCCCCTCAAACACCATGGACACGCTCAATTTACGCAAAACTGTCGCACAACTTACTTTCGATCTTTCTCGAATTATACTTGTCCCAAGTCGACCGATGCAAAAAGAAACCAACTTATCGATTAATGTCAGAAGGAGGTGAATAGCCTCGCACCTCCTTTCACCTCCATTGACCCAGGCTATCTTATCCCCTCGAATGTTTCTTTTGGAGACCCCAAAAGGGCCAGGACCAGCCAGCTGTCCATCCAGCAGAACTCCAGAGTAGTGCATCTCTTTCACTTGGTTCAAAACAAAGTGCCCAACCAATTCTCCTAGAAAGTTGTCCACGTAAAAGAATCCTTGGTCCAGTAGAGATGGGACAATCTGGTCCATGGCTAACCGCTCCAAATCTGCGTCCATTACATGTTGCATAAGAGGCATTTTGACGATTTATGAGGAATTTAATGCCGCTTAAATCAGCTCCTAAAGTTGTTACTGCAACTGCATGGTAATGTCAGTGCATCAGGGTATGGTTCACTGATAAATATTTATCAACAATGCAGCCCTTCTCGCTCTCAGAAACGACTAGATTAAATTCTTAAGAAAGGAAATGTCACAGAAGAGTTATGTTCTGCAGCAACTCTAAACTCCAAACTATAAACAAGCAGCGAATGAGGCACCTGGATATAACTACGGAACGTGCAAGATGTGTTGTAGCACTAGAGGGGCGGAGGGAAGCAAGGCCATTCATTCATTCTATTGAACTGACTCAGAACGCCTACGCACGCTCACAGACGATTAGGACTAAATTTACGCCTATAAATGCATATTATTCTATATGCACAATTACAAATAAGTACGGACAAACGATAAACAATGAATATCCCTCATTTTAAATTTGGGCGTCAAATTGAAGTGATCGTTTAAAATGGTGTTTTTCATTATGCTAATGATAAAATACAGACGTTTATAAGTAGATACAAATGTGTGTAATTGACCTTTGCACAAACATCTCCAATGCAATTTATATAAATATATATGTTTATTTCTGTGCGCGTGCGTTAGGAGTGTCCCCCGCCATTGAGGATTCCATCAGGCGCATGTCGCCCTCTTGAAGCCGCTCGCTGCACGTCCTCTCCACTAAGGTAAACATGACCATGGCAAAGTGCCACAAACCCCGACCTTTGCATCCCCATGAAAAGTGTCTGGGTATAATAATAATAACAATAATAAATACAAAATATAAATAATTTATTGAAGTATTTATTATTACTCAGTAATTGTGTATAATTATAGAAATGTGTCCATTTCTAGGCTAAGAACTATCAATATGAGCCCAAAGACAGAACAGGTCAATTGAATCAAATATGAAAAGACAGTTTTTTCCACCTGTTGCCCTAAGGAATAGGCGCTACATCCTAAACTAGCACATGCATAATTTAACTCGGTTAATATAAGTGATTATGCATTAACACCAGTCAGTCCTGATTGGGTAAAATACTACTAACCTTATGCCTCCCTTTAATTTTGTAGCTTCCCAGTTTACCGTCGGCATAGGTGATGAGTTTATCCATCCTTGTCAATAGAAAGCCAAGGTTTTCACAACCTGTTTCAGTCCCTTCCACCCACGCAATTTTATCACCTCGAATGGATTTATTTTTGCCAAAGTTTCCACCTGCAAGTTCCCCGTCTTGCATCTTTCCACCTTGTTGAATGTGTCGGACTTCTTGTAGAACGCGCTCTCCAATTTTGTTTCCGAGAAAATTGTCCACAATGCACAGACCATATGAATTCATACATGGCACAATATATTGCAAAACTAATTTGTGAGGGTTAAGCCTTTTATGATCTTTAGATTTTGGCCTGTAACTGCGGGGTCTTCTGAGGCCAGTCGGCAAGACCCCCTCCCTCGACTTGTCTTCATCATTATTAACAGTGATTTTACCCTTTGAGGACACTTCCAAACTGTGGTCATCCCCCTCCACTGCAATATTGTTCATTTTGAGGGCTTTTCTTTGAAGACAAGAGTCCCCGCTAATTGTTCTTCTCCTACAGTAGTCCAATATCTTCCGACTGAACCGTTTGATAGGCCTACTTGTCGCGTCAGTATACTCAATTGATTGTGGGCTCGGTTGAGTGGTAAGGCTGAAGTAACCGACTGCAGTCGAAAGTCGAGGAGTGAAGTTAGGGGAGGTGCATCTGCGACACCCGAAAGTCTGGCGTTAATGTGGTTTTCCAACAGCAAGACTCAGATCAACATGACAGTGTTGTCATTGTTAATACACGTGTTTCTTTATAATGTTGAAATAAACATCCCTCCTACAGCCATATCACACACAAACTGAACACAAATGTGTGAGAGAGTCTCAAATATCACATTCATTTGGAGACGTTAGAGTCTACATGAACAGCCTGTTCTCATAGACGAGAAGTAACATAGTAAACGAAAATCCGGGACTCTCAAATTAATATGATGTGTTATGTTTGGTATGGTTACATAAGACAGAAGTTTACTTAAGGCAAAAACGGAAGGAGGGTGGTTGGGCGAGGTGAATGGGTGGACATACAACACAAACATCTAGCAACCCAAAGGGTGTGTGTTTGAATCTCATCACGGACAACTTTAGGATTTTACCTAAATAGCAATTTTGCAACTACTTACTACTTTTTAGGGACTTTTTTTGCAACTACTTAGCATGTTACCTAACCTTTTCCCTAACCCTAACCTTAACCCTTTAACCTAACTCCAAACCTTAACCCTTAACCCTGAACCCCTAGCTAATGTTAGCCACCAAGATAACGTTAGTGTTAACCCCCTAGCTAACATTAGCCACAACAAATTTAAATGTTTACATATAACACGTATTGCAAATTCATAACATTGTATGAATTGCAATTCATAACCGGTGGTGTGTATTTATGGATGCCAAGGGAAGACAGGCTTCCCCCCAAAATGTACCAAATTTTCAATTTTCTGTTGCGTTAAATGCAACGGAAGCCAGCGAGCATTTGGCCTCCCTTGGTAAAAAAATAAAATAATAGCCAATCACTGTTAAACTAATCTGAGTGAGCTCAACTGTGAATGGTCCTGGTGGACAAAAAAAAACTGTCAAGGGAAGCCAGTTTGGATTTGTCTTCACACCAATCACATCAAAAGCAAAATGTCATTGACAGAATAAACTTGAATTGTTGCATCTCGTTTTGTTGTTGTCCTTGGTGGCTAGCTAGCTAAAATTGTCCCTTTCCTAAATTAGCCATGGATGGAGGTAGGGATTTGGACTTGTGTTTTTCTTAATTCTCCATACTGGCCAATGATTATAACGGTGATTCCTATTCAACCATAAAGACATACATTGGGCTACCAAAGATGCGCAGGGAGAGAGAAACAATAGCCAATGTGAACTTTGATTTTATCATCTCAAATGTAAAGCAGATTTAATTTCACCTCCCTAATCATAATAGCCATTTAAAGAACAATGCACATGATCATGGATTAATAACATAAGTCTTATCAGAAGTGCCATGATTTTGGACCTGAACTGTCTTGGTTATAAAAATGTGTTTAATTTCTTATATTCAGATGTGATAAATGTATTCCTCATTTAAGCTCACAATATAGAATTATTCATAAATTGTAAGAGGCCTTATAAATGCTATATTATATTTGGAGGCTATTAATACAATAAAACAACTAAATAGAATACTTGAAAAAGACAACTGAGGATGATTTGACAAATTCTCATAACATATTTTCATTCCTGAAAATCTGTTTTAAACTGCAGTGCTATGGATGAAATATGTGTTTCTTAAGTGTTGCATTCAATCACTATATAAATTAAAATGTACAACCATCCGAAACCTGATGTAGATAATCAACCCATATACGATTGACAGACAGGCCAACAGATCCCCCTCAATTTTTCTGAGCAGACAGAAAGAATACTGTATTTGATTTCTGAGAAATGCATGCCTAGCCTACGTGAGACTACCCGCTGCAGAGAGTAACAAGAGTCCTGCTTTATGAACTTGATTTGGCAAGCTGGTACTTCTTGCTGGGTGTTGTGTCACATAGAGTAAAAAACAGTGAACTATTTTCTAAAGATATATTAACTTCATTTGTCTTCATTGTAGACCTATGCAAGGAATATAGATTTAGGTCTTAGTTTGTCTCTCAGATTTCATATGATAAACAGTTAACAAGCAAAATAAAGTGGGAGGAAACATCCAACAGATAATTGATAACAGAATGAATGGAGCATAGGACATTTGGGCAGTTAGAATAGAATAATATTGTGTACATATCCATAGCCTACTGTAGCCTACATGACTAAGACAGTCTGAGCACAACCTTATAGGATACATACACACTTTAAGGCTCTGGCCAAGATTTGAAAGTTGAAAGCAAGTCAGGATGGATTCTTCTGAGAAGGAATTGAACAGGGTTGTGCCCAGTAGGGCACACCATAGCAAAACGTTTCACAACAGAACACAAAAAGCTGTGTTCTTATTGTACAAGTTCAGGCAGTACCTCTCGGTTTCCAAATAGTTTTCTCCCTATACTGAACACGACCCAAGAGTGATGTGAAGGGTGAACAGGTTTTGTTTTCCACAAGCCTCTCTCCCTCACCAACAGCTGAACTGTTGCTTCAGCTCACAGGGAGCTTAATTCTAGTTGCAACGCTGGCGGGCTGAGCACTTTATTTACACTAGACCTGAGAGGAGCAGTACAAACTCCAGGCAACGTGCAGTGTGTACGTGAGAACCTCATCACCCCCAAGCTTAAAAAGTAACCAGCTGCTATTTTAATTTCGAGCCTGTGCCAGTGTGTTGAATTTGGCCATTGGTTATTCCTTATTACAGCCACTCCCACTGACCTTTTGATTGACAACTGAGTGGCAAGCAAGGCATATGAGGAAATAATTTAAATACAGTTATGTCATTGCCTTCACATCATTCATGATGTTATCTTTCACACAAACCAGATAAGATATTTATGTGACACAACACTAAATCTTTATTTCAACAATATATTGACTTTTAAGATGAAGATCACTTTAATGGTCAATTCCACACATGGACTAACTGAAATTTGACTTCCCCTTTTAACCCCCCCAAAAGACACACATACATGTTTTGGAGAGGTCCGGGGGGGCTGCCACACTGGGAGCTGTTGTTGTTGTGGGGGGGTTAAGTGCCTTACTCAAGGGCACAACAGCAGGCAATGGCATCTAGGATTATATATCAGCAACCCTCTGGTTGCCAGCTCACTTCCCTTCCAGTGTTTCCCGTCCGGTTGCTGGCTCGCCTCTCTAACCACAAAGCTACCTTCCGCCCTTACCACCTGCTTTTTCCAAAGCAGAGTAACAGAAAAGGAATCATGGAATCATCAATGAATGGCAAGTACTGTATTCCATTTCCTAGGATGTTAATTAACTATACTCATTTCTTACTCAAGACTTTTCTAGATGTACAGGAAATGGCAAAACAAGTTGGAGCCACACGAAAGAGATTTATTTTAGAGCATGTGTCAACAGAAATGACACTTCAGAAACATTAACGTTTAAAATAAAAAAAACTGTTTGAGATTTAGAATACAGACATTTGGTCATTTTTGTTACATATATTAAAGAAAAGATAATGTCACAGTTAGCTTCAGCAATGCCCCCAAAACGTGGCTTTCCATCCTGAGACTGCTCAGTCAGTTTCATAACAAATATAACATTTTTGCTAACCAACATATCAAATCGAAAGTTTTACAGATATGTATACAATCTCATACAATCGTATATACGAATAAGTGATAAAATATGCCACCCGGGGAAAAAAATTCTAATCACAATTGCAGGAGGGGTTTAGAATGTCATAAAAAGCGATTTATAAAAAGGTACAGTGAATAATAACTGTGTATATCTGTGCAACAGGAAACAACAAAACCGTTACATTTGCTGTGCAAACTGCAAAGCAACTCAGTAAGACAACAATGGTTTAATGCCCTAGAACATCAGATGTGCCACTGGACTCCTCTCTGTACCCACCCCACCCCGTCCAAGAACACTGTTCATGTTTCCATGATGACGAGCACAGAAAAAAATAGTTCCAGGGAATGGAATGAGATCCTCGTTCTC
The DNA here is from genome assembly GCF_965601325.2 of Salmo salar. Lineage (NCBI taxonomy): Eukaryota > Metazoa > Chordata > Actinopteri > Salmoniformes > Salmonidae > Salmo > Salmo salar. Next base: position 34,120,124 of record NC_138299.1, read on the forward strand.
TCTCTCCCCATCTGTCCTCCAGGTCCAGGTGACAGCCATAAAATTAAAATGAGAATTCATTCTAATTCCATGGTGACAGCAGTCACAGGCACACCCAGGCTTGGGTACAACTCGTGTCATTGAACCATCTCAAAGTACTGTAGTATGGCCATGATGTGCTGAGGCATGAACACGTAGCCAGTGTACACAGCCATCCCTGCTACAGATATCAGGATGGAGTCTGAGAGAGAGGTTAAGGAAATTTACCAATACTTATAACTATTATTGACTAGGGCTGCATTCCAAACAGCCCTCAAATTAAGTGGACCGCTCTTGCCCGGAAATGTGTCACTTGTTCGTCCCACGGTTGTGTTTTCAGTCATCATGGAACCACCAGTAGCTGTTGTGTGTGCTTTATATGTGCTACAGTCAATTCTGATTGCATTTCATATCTTGGCTAGAAGACAATGCATCTGAAGACATCGAATACTAGCCATCCGACTATATCAGGTATATCGGAAATTACAATGTATAAGTGTGATGTCAGGGAAACGTTTCCAAAAGCTAACCAACAAAAAAAATTACTTTTATGATACGTGTTTGAGCCATCATGTGCATTAGTAGCACAATTTCTAACTTACTTACATTTGTTTTTACATACACTTGTATGTTGACTTCTCCATATTAATGTTGGTTTTAAGTTTTGGCTGACTTTTCTTAGCAGATGCACAATCATCGTAAATTGAATTATGGGGCATTTCAGGCCCCGGAGTGAACATAATTGTACACTCGCAAACTCAATCAAAAACGAGGGCTGAGGGGCTTATGTTGCCAACTTCCCTTGCTTGGCTAATCATTTGGACCGACGACAAAGATGGCCACGGGGATTCCCCCAAGGGCATAAGGCGAGGGTAAGTGGAGGAGGGTGTCTTGTATGTGTTTGAAACGCAGCCTAGGCCTTTAGTAAAACACAGCAAGCCACAGGTAAGCTAAATATGGTACACCTTCCTAATATTGAGTTGCACCTCCTTCTGCCCTCAGAACAGCCTCAATTCGTTGGGGCATGGACTCTACAAGGTGTTGAAAGCGTTCCACAGGGATGCTGGTCCATGTTGACTCCAATGCGTCCTACAGTTGTGCCAATTTGGCTGGATGTCCTTTGGGTGGTGGACCATTCTTGTTACACATGGGAAACTGTTGAGAGTGAAAAACCCAGCAGTGTTGCAGTTCTTGACACACTCAAACTGGTGCAACATACCCCGTTCAAAGGCACTTTTGTCTTGCCCATTCACCCTCTGAATGGCACCCATACACAATCCATGTCTCAATTGTCTCAAGGCTTGAAAATCCTTCTTTAACCTGTCTCCTCCCCTTCATCTACACTGAGTGAAGTGGATTTTCAGCATCTCCATGTGAAATTATCAGATTTATATTTATTATTTAACTAGGCAAGTCAGTTAAGAACAAATTCTTATTTACAATTACGGCCTACCCCGGCCAAACCCTAACCCGGACGACGCTGGGCCAATTGTGCGCCGCCCTATGGGACTCCCAATCACGGCCGGTTGTGATACAGCCTGGAATCGAATCATGGTCTGCAGTGACACCTCTAGCACTGAGATGCAGTGCCTTAGACCGCTGCGCCACTCGGGAGCCCCAAATATGCCTGGCAAATATTCTTATACTTGCCGGTGTAACCTAAACATGATCACAGTTTGATATGGTGCTCGTGTATTAATGCTCATGCATTCATTCCAATATCTGCTACAAATATGTCATGTTTCGGTAATGGAGAAAAAAGCCCATGGCTAGCTTCACAGTCGCCTGTAATCACTAGTTATTACTTCTAACCCCAAAACATTTTGGGGGAGATTCTAATAAGACTACAATGTTGTTTGGTTTATTGTTTGAACAGTTGCTTAGATTATATTTGCTTATCGATGCAAAAGAGGGTACTTTGATGCATAGCCTATAGATCAAGCTTCATTGCCTACACAACACTGCCCCCACAGCTATGGAAGGGACGATACAGTGCGTTCCAATTTTCATGTGGCACGGAAGTACTCGAATGTCGGAGCGCATTACAAGGAGCCGCCCCTTTTGTGAGGAAAAATACATTGCTACACTGTGCTATGCTCCGTCGGCTCCGTTTGTGTATTCTGTTTAAACCCCTATAGGCGGATGCTGTGCATCGAGACACATCCCATGCAAAAAAACTAATATCTCTAGTTTAAACAGATGGATTTCGATGGGGATTTTTTAAATTAAATTTCTTAGATTGGGTGCATCAATGGATTTAAGGATGAACAAGTGAGATCAATAAGGGATCATGGCTTGTATTTGAATCTAGCCACAAAATGAAGGAAATTAGAACGGAGGGATTTCATCAAGGCTATTTTCTGGCCTGCCGAAATCCCCCCCCCCCCCCTTCTAATTTCCTTTAGCCACACAATTAAGGAAATTAGGGGGGGGTTCGGCAGGCCAGATAATAGCCTTGCCGAAATCCCCCCCCCCCTTCTAATTCCCTTAATTTTGTGGCTAGATTCAAATACTTTCTGTGGCACACACTACTGGTCAACATGAACTACCAAAATGACTCAAGTGTGCTAGGCCTTGCAGTCCAAAGATAAAAGGGGGGGGGGGGGGGATTTCGGCAGGCAAGAAAATTGCCTTACCGAAATCCCCCCCCTTTTCTAATTTCCTTAATTTTGTGGCTAGTCAAATACTTTCTCTGGCACACACTACTGGTTATTGCACACGCGCACTTCAGCCGTTCCCTAAATTAAATATGCAAATATATGCAAATAACTCCTTGTTTGTTTTGCCAACTATGATTAACGTGTTCCCATTGGAAACGACAAGCTGCGATCTATCGTGGTTTAGTTATAAAACATCTTTGGTCAACACATTCACTTCTTATGCCAGATAAAGCAAATGGAATGAATATTTGAAATACAGATGGAGACCAGAGTTCCACATTTCGCGAGAGTTGCGCAAACACGCATTTTTACAGGTGCGACAAGGCCCTACTACCTGGCTGTAAAAATTCGACCAATTTCACCACACTGTCCTAGGGCGGACTAGTACGGTTGTCCATCAGCAGTAATTGTTTATTACTTTGTAACGACTCGAAATTGTAGCGCAAGCGTTTAGTCGGCTACACCTAAGATTTACCATACTAGGCCCCGCTCAACTACATTGCAAAACGTTGAGTTCAGTCGACTACGTAAGGTAATTAACTACAACACCTCAGGCTAAGATACCCAAGTAGCCGAGTTATTTTCGAACCATTCTCGACCCAAAAAGGATACTGAAGATTGCTCTCTCCCAAGGTTCCAACATGTATAACGCCGTGACGAGAATATACTGGTAATACAACCAGGAGATTTTCTTCCAGACATCTTCAAACGCCATAACTTTACGTCGTATTCTCTTCTTTTAATGATCGCCGATTAGTTCCTGGTAACAATGACGTTTAATCACACGTTTTTCTTTGTCAACCAATCACGAATTCCATGAAAAACGACAAGCAAAGGGGAGTTCCCACTTCCTGTCCTTACTCCTCAGATTTCAAAAGAAAAGCTTATTCTATAAAATACACTGCTACCAAAGAAATGGAAAGTACAATCTTTGGTGCTAATTTAAGCCCACTAGGGACCAGTAATGTCGCCATCCCTCCTTGCTTTTGGATAAAACTTTTAGGATAAATCTGAACCAAATCTCTTTCTGCTACAACTAAGATCTAGTTTACATGATTCAATGACATTGGGTTGAAATATTCCCTTTACATTTTTGCTCATTGCAATAAACTCAAACATATGTTTTTTTTTCTTATTTCTAGTAATACAATCAGAGGAAAGTTCTGTAAGAGTTTAGCTACAAAATAATATTAAAAACATGAACATTTTATTTTGATATGTACTAATGACCAAATATCTGTGGTAGCCAGGTCCAACTTCAGAAAAACAAAATAAGTAGATTTGTTGCACACACACAAAAAAATATATCTATCTATCAAGAAAAATACAATAAATACCATAGGGATAAATTTAGTATAACGTTGGAGGACAGTGGCTGTACAGCATATCTTATAACAGAAAAATATGTTGGCATGTGCATTCAGGTAACAAATGTCTTAACAGAGATATCACAAAGGTCACAGCAACAGTCATTTTAGCAGTGGCTGGCGAGGATGTTAAAAAAGTGGTAGACCTCGTCCTTATCGAGCACTGCCACCTCAGTGGAGCACTCTGTACACTGGACAGGATGGTAGATCTCTCCGCCCATCCCCACCACCACTCCTGAATCTGTGGCTTCCATTGCCGTTGTTGGCTCTGGTTGACGCCCTTTCCTCTTTCTGTTCCTCAGATTTTTCTCGTTGAGTGTTTTGTACCGTAAAATCTCCTCTTTGTTTACTGTGCAGTTCATGACAAACATGGCTCTGTATTGGGTCCTGTACTTGTCATGCCTGTGGAAAAAAAAAAACGGTCAACTCAGACAAATGACATTTTTCGTCTATTTCGATTAAAGACAATATTCACAGCCAAATTAATCTACAAGTCTTAATTTCCTACCTTTGGCAGTCGAGGCACAGCATGGTCATGCATGCTGGGCAGTTAAGGACAGCGTCGCTGCTTGGAAGCCCCTGGGACTGCCCTCTTCTGTTCTGTGAAGATGGCAATCTTCTCTTTTCATTGTACCTGATCAAATAGAGGAACATAATTGACATCTGTGACCAAAACCAACCTTACTCATGGACTAAAAAGCACTTTCAAAGGAGATTCTCCACCAAGCATGCTTTACTAATCTGGGTTCGGGAAACCGACCCTAAATATTTAGATTTTCTGGTTATTTATTTTTTTATGTCACATGCACAAGTACAGTGAAATGACTCTCTTGCAAACTCAAAGCCCAATAATTCAATAATCAAAAATGTTTTACTAGAAAAAAAAAGAAAAAACACAAGAAATAACAAATACACAATAAAGTAAGCAAGCATACTATATAGGGTTGCAAAGGGTTGGAATTTTTCCATGGGAAGTTAAGCCGTGGAATTTGGGGAATTTTGCTTAAATGCATCAAAAAAAGTTAGCTTATAACAATGAACCTTTTTTGTGGGATACGCATAAGGTAATTCTAGATCTTGTGCCATATTTTGGTTAAACTATCACCAATTCAATGGAATTGCAACCCTCTGCATGCACAGTGTATTCTTCCATCACATGTGCAGCTGATTCTCAAGATCTTGCACACTAATAAGATGCTATTGAGCCCACACTACTACACTGTCTGAGCCAAGGACTACATGCTTTCTGGTAAGTTTCGATTACAATACTGGGTGGGGGGGAATATATTTTATATGACATACATTATTTTTTGTTAACTAGTAAATAGTAGCCTACAGCAAAGTGTGTTTAAAACATTTCTAACTTGGTAACAATTTATGCTAGTTTGTTTTTGCTACCATGTGGGTTTTAGCTTGCTTGAGCCTGCTAACTGAGGAGTATTAATTCACCCGTTTCCATACATGTTTAATTTTAAAACATGCATCTTAAAAGGAGTTGTTTAATCTAACTGCTTAACTATTTATCTGTACATGGAACTGTATATGCTTTTTTTTTTTACTACATTTTTTCAAATCTTTACAGGAAAATGCCACGGGCACTATCTGACGTGTGGAGACATTTCACTGCAAATACTGTGCCAAATCATATGTGAAGAATGCAACAAAGATGCAGAATCATCTGGCCAAGTGCATAAAGTTTCCTCAGCGCTCACAACAAGCAACCTCTGACACAAGTCCCTCTACTTCTATTTGAGGTGATTTATTTAACCAGGTAGGCTAGTTGAGAACAAGTTCTCATTTACAACTGTGACCTGGCCAAGATAAAGCAAAGCAGTGTGACACAACACAGAGTTACACATGGGGTAGACAAACATACAGTCAATAACACAATATAAAGAGTCTATATACAGTGTGTGCAAATGAGGTAAGATAAGGGAGGTAAGGCAATAAATAGGTCATAGTGGCGAAATAATTACAATTTAGCAATTAAACACTGGAGTGATAGATGTGCAGAAGATGAATGTGCAAGTAGAGATACTGGGTGCAAAAGAGCAATAAATAAATAAATAAATAAATAACAGTATGGGGATGAGGTAGTTGGATGGGCTATGAACAGGTGCAATGATCTGTGAGCTGCTCTAACAGCTGGTGCTTAGTGAGGGAGATATGAGTCTCCAGCTTCACTGATTTTTGCAATTCGTTCCAGTCATTGGCAGCAGAGAACTGGAAGGAAAGGCAGCCAAAGGAGGAATTGGCTTTGGGGGTGACGAGTGAAATATACCTGCTGGAGTGCGTGCTACGAGTGGGTGCTGCTATGGTGACTAGTAAGCTGAGATAAGGCGGGGCTTTATCTAGCAAAGACTTAGATGAACTGGAGCCAGTGGGTTTGTCGACGAATATGAAGCGAGGGCCAGCCAACGAGAGCATACAGGTCACAGTGGTGGGTAGTATATGGGGCTTTGGTGACAAAAAGGATGGCACTGTGATTACTCAGCAAATTGGATGCAGTCTGAGTGTTGGAGGCTATGTTGTAAATGACACCACCGAAGTCGAGGATAGGCAGGATAGTCAGTTTTACGATGGTATGTTTGGCAGCATGAGTGAAGGATGCTTTGTTGCGAAATAGTAAGCCAATTCTAGATTTAATTTTGGATTGGAGATGCTTAATGTGAGTCTGGAAGGAGAGTTGACAGTCTAACCAGACACCTAGGTATTTATAGTCGTCCACATATTCCTAGTCAGAACCGTCCAGAGTAGTGACGGGCGGGCAGGTGCGGGCAGCGATCGGTTGAAGAGCATGCATTTAGTTTTACCTGCATTTAAGAGCAGTTGGGAGACCACGGAAGGAGAGTTGTATGGCATTGAAGCTCAACTGAAGGTTAGTTAACACAGTGTCCAAAGAAGGGCCAGAAGTATACAGAATGGTGTTGTCTGCGTAGAGGTGGATCAGAGAATCACCAGCAGCAAGATACATCATTGATGTATACCGAGAAAAGAGTTGAACCCTGTGGCACCCCCATAGAGACTGCCAGAGGTCCGGACAACAGGCCCTCCGATTTGACACACTGAACTCTGAGAAGTAGTTGGTGAACCAGGCGAGGCAGTCATTTGAGAAACCAAGGCTGTTGAGTCTGCCGATAAGAATGTGGTGATTGACAAGAGTCGAAAGCATTTGCCAGGTCGAAGAATACAGCTGCACAGTATTGTCTCTTATCGATGGCGGTTATGATATCGCTTAGGACCTTGAGCGTGGCTGAGGTGCACCCATGACCAGCTCTGAAACCAGATTGCATAGCGGAGAAGGTACGGTGGGATTTGAAATGGTCGGTGATCTGTTTGGTAACTTGGCTTTCGAAGACCTTAGAAAGGCAGGGTAGGATAGATATAGGTCTGTAGCAGTTTGGGTCTAGAGGGTCTCCCCCTTTGAAGAGGGGGATGACCGCGGCAGCTTTCCAATCTTTGGGGATCTCAGACGATACGAAAGAGAGGTTGAACAGGCTAGTAATAGGGGTTGCAACAATTTCGGCTGATAATTTTAGAAAGAGAGGGTCCAGATTGTCTAGCCCCGCTGATTTGCAGGGGTCCAGATTTTGCAGCTCTTTCAGAACATCAGCTATCTGGATTTGGGTGAAGGAGAAGTGGGGGAGGCTTGGGCAAGTTGCTGTGAGGGGTGCAGGACTGTTGAACGGGGTAGGGGTTGCCAGGTGGAAAGCATGGCCAGCTGTAAAAAAAGACATTTAAATTCTCAATTATCGCCAATTTATCTTTGGTGACAGTGTTTCCTAGCCTTAGTGCAGTGGGCAGTTGGGAGGAGGTGCTCTTATTCTCCATGGACTCTACAGTGTCCCAGAACTTTTTGGAGTTTGTGCTACAGGATGCAAATTTCTGTTTGAAAAAGCTAGCCTTTTCTTTCCTTACCGCCTGTGTTTATTGTTTCCTAACTTCCCTGAAAAGTTGCATATCACGGGTGCTATTTGATGCTAATGCAGTACGCCACAGGATGTTTTTGTGCTGGTCAAGGGAAGTCAGGTCTGGAGTGAACCAAGGGCTATATCTGTTCCTGGTTCAATTTTCTTTTGAATGGGGCATTCTTATTTAAGATGGTGAGGAAAGAACTTTTAAAGAATAAACAGGCATCCTCTACTGACAGAATGAGGTCAATGGGCCAGGTCGATTAGAAAGGCCTGCTCGCTGAAGTGTTTTAGGGAGCGTTTGACAGTGATGAGGGGTGGTCGTTTGACCACAGACCCATTACGGACGCAGGCAATGAGGCAGTGATCACTGAGATCCTGGTTGAAGACAGAAGAGGTGTATTTGGAGGGCAGGTTGGTTAGGATGACATCTATGAGGGTGCCCGTGTTTACAGATTTGGGGTTGTACCTGGTAGGTTAATTGATAATTTGTGTGAGATTGAGGGCATCAAGCTTAGATTGTAGGATGGCCGGGGTGTTAAGCATGTCCCAGTTTAGGTCACCTAACAGCACGAGTTCTGAAGATAGATGGGGGAAAATCAATTCACATATGGTGTTCAGGGCACAGCTGGGGGCTGTGTGGGGAGGGGGGTCTATAGCAAGCGGCAACAGTGAGAGACTTGTTTCTGGAAAGGTGGATTTTTAAAAGTAGAAGCTTGAATTGTTTAGGCACAGACCTGGATAGTAAGACAGAACTCTGCAAGCTAACTCCGCCCGCCCCCTTTGGCAGTTTTATATTGTCGGAAAATGTTATAGTTAGGGATGGAAATTTCCGGGTTTTTGGTGGCCTTCCTAAGCCAGGATTCAGACACGGCTAGGACATCTGGGTTGGCAGAGTGTGAATAAAACAAACTTAGAGAGGAGGCGTCTAATGTTAACGTGCATGAAACCAAGGTTTTTACGGTTACAGAAGTCAAGAAATGAGAGCGCCTCGGGAGTAGAAGTGGAGCTAGGCACTGCAGGGCCTGGATTAACCTCTACATCACCAGGGGAACAAAAGAGGAGTAGGATAAGGGTACGGCTAACGGCTATAAGAACTGGTCGTCTAGTACATTCGGAACAGAGAGTAAAAGGAGCAGGTTTCTGGTCGCGGTAGAATAGATTCAAGGCATAATGTACAGACAAAGGTGTGAGTGAGGAAATGATGGAGTGAGCGTTTGTGTGTGTTGAACTGTGTGTGTGTGTGTGTGTGTAGGGCCCTGTGAGTGTGCAGAGACAGTGCAAATACTGAAATAAAGGTCAATAAAGATACAAGGTAAACTCGGTCTGTGTAGATATTTTGTTAGCCATTTATCAGCCGTATTGCTTGGGGATAGAAGCTGTTCAAGAGCCTGTTGGTGTCAGACTTGATGCACCAGTACCTCTTACACACCAAAACACTTTTGTAACAGTTTGTATTATGTGGATACATTGCTTACCTCTTCCTCTTGGCGTCCACCCATGCCTGATCCCGGTCATCCTCATCAGGGTCGTACAGTAGTTCATCGTTGGTGGGGATGGATCGCTGTTTCCTGCATCGCTTACCCGACGAACGACCTGCAGAAGAGGATCAAACAATTATGATTTTATTGCAGTATCTGTACAACACAATAAGACTCTGTCCTGAACTTAAAAACATGCTGGATGGAGAATCTCCATTGAAATAGCTTTTTAGTCCAGGGCTAGGCTTAATCTGTGTCTAGGAAACCATCCCTCCGTGTCACAGAGTTTGGTTTACCAATGAATCCAAGCTACACACTTACTTGGAGCTGTTTCCTCCTCTTCTGAATCGGAGTCAAAATAAACGTTGTCATAAAGCTCTGGCAACCCAGGTGTTGAAGCATTATCATTGGTACCCGAAGTCTCCCCTGGGATGGACAGATGGACACTTATCAATGAGTACAGCGGTACAATGTTATTGAGATAAAAATGGTCAACAAATTCAGTAAATGCAGCTTTAGTGTTATCACTATTCATAACAGAACGCGGTGCATAGATAGGCCTACTAATTGGACAAGTATCACCCACCAATTTTTTTTTTAAATAATGCTAGAAGGAAATTCCACCTGCTGATGCTGTAGGGGGCAACCATTTGCACTCCATAGTTGTAATGGTGGTGCTAAGTTCTGCCTCCATCTCTTTCTCAAACTCATCCCCACTGGAGGACTCACTCTCCCCAGTGAGGTATTCTCGGATGAGTTTCTTCTTCTGATCCGGGGTCCCGTTCAAGAGCACTTCCAGCTCATCCTCAGAGCTGGAAATACAGCAACAGCATAGGGGGGTCTTGATGTACAGTTTTAAATGGGTCAGATCCTGTTTGAACAACACTCACAAATTTAGCGCCCCAACAATAAAGTACTTATGGAGGACTGAGGTCGATGATTTCAATTGCCACTTTTTGAAATGGAATTGACCCCAACCCTGCTTCACAGATTTGTCCAAGTAGTCTTGCATTTTATGGGCCTAAAAGCAAATCAAGGCAATATAATGTTAACACAATACCCAAACCATTAACATTGACACGTTAGCCTACAATAGCATCACTAGCGACGATGCTTGCATTGAACCACCAGCTTACGTTAAGTCTGCTAGCCGTCTATCCAAATGCTAACGCCAAAATATACAACCATAATTACCTGTCTTCAGCTCTTTCTTCATCACTTGGCTCCTCTATCTCATATGAATCATCCTCTACGTGTCTGTTCATTTGGTATTTTGAGAATTCTAACAATCTAACCAACAAAAACGGTTGAGGTAGCTAAAGATAAACAGAGAAGGAAACTTTTTGATACGCACGCCAGGATCTTGTAGCTAACTTCTTGATTACTTCCGGTTTGCGCTTTTCAAAGTAACAGTTCGGTGTGTGAGATTCATCAGTAGAAACGAAATTGTTTTAAGTAGCAGTTTTCACTGATTTTGTTTCATGTCTGTTTCTTCCTTGTAATGACTGGACTAAACGGGAATTACTCAAACACCCCCTTCTATTTATGAAATGTCCCCCCCTCCCCTAATACACTACACATTTCCAGGGTGAAAGAAACCTATTACAAGCAGTTTAAAAAGTGGCCATCTTTTTTTTTTATTCAACCTTAATATGAACAGTTGATACCGAGTTTAATATGATATTGAAGGACGTTTTCCATTGGCTTCCCCTGGCTTTTCTTCCATGTTTCTCAGGGTCATAAAAGCTACAGAACTGAAAGGATTACAACTAGATAGATAAACAAAGAGTCTACTCAAAACATTGAATGAAATTATGTTCAGAATGGTTCTAAGGTAAATAGTATAATTTATTACTATTTTCATAATTTTTATCATAATTATCAGTATTACTGTTTGTTTCAGCATTTCTCCATCTACATAAATGGAAGCTTTGGTCAGAGAGTGAAAAAAACATTCATATACAGAGCACTTTTTAAAAATCTGGGGAAAAACAAAAACAACCGTATCCATTTATGTTTTTTTTTTTTTTTTACTTGATAGGATTAATCTACATTAAGGCAAACATACTGAAGCATTACTTGTCTGGAATGAAAAATAACAGGATTTGTATGAAATAACTGAAAACAAAAGTATTAGTAAAGATTGTTTTGATCATTAGCAGTACAGTAAGAACTAATACAACATTTACAAGGCTTTTAGTGACAATACATTTTAATAATAGTAACAATCAGCTCATCTTGAACAAAGTAACTGAGCAGCATCACAGAAAAGTTTTACTGAAACTATTGGCCTCAACAATTACTCTAAGTAAAATAATAACAAATAATAAATCTGGACAGAGATGATATAGATTGGGAGAAGATTCCCATCGAGAACGATGATTGTTAATGAAAAAGTTGACGTGATTAAACAAAGTTATAGGTTCATGTGCTGTGTGGATTTTGCAGGTATTCCACACTGGCTTCCTCACGTTTTTAGTGTGGGTTGTGGAGGGAGTTTGGTGTCTCTGGTAGTAGTGATGACTACGAACAGGCATCCTGAAAACAAACTGACCCCAGATATGCTCTTTCTTCCATTTTCTCAGTGAAGATCAGGCCAAAGCGGGGAAAACCCTGTACAGTGAACCTTCAGCAAAGACCTAAGTGTCTCCTTTGAGGACTCCGAGACAGCTTTGCAATAATTGTAAATTACCCTGTGGAGAAAGAGAGAAAACGGTTCAGCCTTTTACTAAGCACAGGCACCAGTTTAGGCTGTCTTATCAACAACCATGTGTAATGCAAAATGACCTTAGCATGTTTGAGTTCCAGTTCAGCAAGTTCCACCAAGTTCTTTCTGAAGGCTGCTACTCGTCTTGTCTTGAAGTCTATGAGCTCTGTATTCCGGAATAAATAGAATATTATCAGATTAACTTCTCTACATCCATGAATCTGGTTTAGCTTCTCTTACATGCAAAACCTGGAACACTGATTTAATTTTCAAAAGGGAGGAATAGTTTTTGGAAAAGTATGAAATGTATTCTTAATACTCTTAAACAAGTATAAAAATATGTAAATGCTAGTGGATAAAGTACCTTGCTTTGCAGACTCTGAGATTTTCTCAAACTTCTGACAGCACACCTGCTGGCTGGTCTCTGCCTGAAGCACATCTTTGTTCTTTGCCCTGGCTCTGTCCAGAGCTTTGTTTGCGTTCTCGTAATCAACCAGGGCCCTCCCTCGTCTGTACAATAGATCCTTAAGAAAGAAACAGCAGATTCCATTTTTAACATGAATAATAATAATAATAAACACTACGCTGTCTGATGAAAAATCCATTAATACCAACAAATGCAAACATATGGAAGTTGAGGAGACGTTTCTTCAGGAAATGCGCCGATACTACCTCTGATAACAGACCAGCGTATCTGATCATAACTGTTTGATGATAAGAAAAGCAGGGTCAAGTTAGATATTGTACCTTAGCAGCTTGCGACTCCCTGAGGTAATACTTCAGTAAGTCTGCAAGTTTCAGGTCCTCATCCGCAGCCACTCGAGCCTCTATTTTCTGTAGAGGAAGGACACCAACAGAAACGTGAGACTTCAGACAAAACTCATTTTGTCATTGATGCTAATCTGCATTGCAGCTGATAGATGAAGCTACTTGACATGTAGTGAATATAGGCCTAGTTATTGACATCAGTGAACATTGCTAGTACACAACAATTGCGTGATACATAGAATCAAAAGATCAGGCAAAAAAAACATACCCGTGTTTTCTCAAACAGTTCAGAGACTTTCAAGAAAAATCTGGAACACAGTGGGTTGCATTTGAGTTACAGTTGGATCAAAGCTTTTGTCAGCAAACAATATATGGGGAGAAAAGGACAAATAATTTAGTTCCATACTTGCACACATCTGTGGAGTCCTGGGTTCCTAAAGTGTACAGTGTGGAGGCAATTCTATTGATATCATCTGCAGCACCTGCAACATAAGAACACAACTTTAGATTACATAACACCTAAACCCACGTACTCATACACACAGACGGTCGGTCAATCATGTACAAAATGCATCGAACAAAATGCAAGCATAGATCTTTTAGAAAATAACATCTGCAGCTGGACATTTTCAAATATGCAGTGAGTCATTTTTCTAATATAGTATCACGTTTTAATGTTGTGGAAATGAAGTATATTACAATACATCTGGTCCATGGGAATGACAGACGACTATATATTTATGAGTGAAATTTGTACCCTGAAGCTTTGTCAAACTTTTCATTCAAGACTAAAGGCATGGTTCTTACCTGTTAGGATATATACAAGATATTGTCCTCATCATATTTATTTATTTATTTTTACAAACGGAACATGAAAAAGTTTCGAAATGAGTCGGCTGTCATCCCCAATACATTAAGACTGACTGACCCAACTACAAATAAACATACAACTTACCCATTTCCATATTTGTCAGCGAATTAATATAAAACAAAAAAATAGACGTAAAATACAATGCACAGCACATGGACAAACAGACAGGCTGGTTTCCACAAACATTAAAACATGATACCAAAGTGACTCAGTCACTCACAGTTCACAAAAAAAATGCATTTGAACACGTTCAATTGGAATTACTCAAATCGATCTCATTCTCAGTAACTGATTAAAATCCATGTATATAGCAAAAAGCTTACCTAGCATGTGGAGATTATGCGACAGAGGAGACTTACTTTTGTGAGACCTGATCATTCTATCAGATTTGGCGGAGGCATCTTTGACACGATTATGGTACTCTAAAAGGAATGTCTTCTCATGCTCAAAGAAATCATCTACATCCTGAAATCCAAAAGACAATCACATCAAACTTTATAGAAGTAATAACTGTTAGAAATAATAAAAATCGGAAGATAAATGCATTTGTCAAATTTGTTTACACAAATGTGAGCACCATTCATGATGCTAACAATGTTTTTTAAACAATGTTTAAGTCGTGAAATGCTTATGTTGTGCCTTCATTATAATATAAAACTCAAAGCAAGTTCAATACCCATTTGCTTGTCTGAATGGATTTACATAGAAGAGTGGATGAATGGTTTACATAGAAAAGCGAACCAACCCACCTTCACCCCTGCCACTAACACACCGTCTGCAGACTTCACCACATTCTTGAAGAAATCTTCCATCTTCTCCCTCTTGTTTTTGCCTCGTACACTTAGCTGTGAAAAAAAGGTAAGGACAAAACGACAATGATAAAACTAAGACAGGGTAAGGGAACGGCATATTCTAATGTTTTCAGGCACATCCGACTAGCCTTTTGAGTTATCTAAAGTTCATGAAAACGAGAGAGAGCTTGTCTAAGAACATGTCCACAGTAACAATCGTCTCCAAAATCCTAATTTGATCATTATGACCCCACTTACATCTTGGTTGTACTCTAAAAACACATGGAAGTTCAAGTCTTTCCTCAAGACAGGATGCGCAGCCACACGGCAAAGAAACACTTCATGCATCGCCACTGTCTTCTTGAAGATAGCCAGGTATTCGCTGAAACACACAGACATAGCCTACATATTACCAATAGTATTCATAACACCAAATTATCCCAACAAAACCACTGTACTGAAACACAAAAACAATGTCAGAGCAACATGGGTCATGTTCAGTTTGAACAAAACGGAAAAAAACACTAAAACAGTGTGGTACTATCTGAACTTGTCAAATAAGAAACACAATGTGCCCTAATGAACCCGTCCATGAACTCTAAAACACTCACGCTTCAAGTTCCTGTTTCATTTTGGTGAACTCTTCCTTGGTCATGGAACCTTCACCTTCCCCTAGTTTCTGTAACTTCTCTCTGGAGGCATCAAAGTCAGGTCTTGGTGGGGCTGGGGGAATCTATGGGGAATCAACACTTTAATCATTACAGTGTTTTGAAATTGAACATCTTGCTAAGTTCATTACTGCATGGAACCAGGGAGTTTGAATAAGAAAGGGGATTGACAATTAATAATTACATTGTTTTACAAAACACTAAGTTTATGTACTTATCCTGAAAGCCAAAACATTCTGAGTCACAAAATGGCACCCTATTCCCAATATAGTGCACTACTTTATAGGGTGCCATTTGGGACCCATCCACAGAGTCTCTGATGGAGCTCAGTACTTACAATGTAGCCTGCATACTCCTCATTCTCCACAAAGGAGTCATGGAGCCAGATGAACTCCTCATGCTGCCTCACCACTGAAAACTCATTCTGCTTGAAGTTAGGAAGAGTGCTCTGGGAAACAAAACAGTAGAAAGCAGATGTCAATGACAATGTTATTTTTTGTTGTTGCACTGAGCAAATTTCAGGTCTGCTGAGCACAAACTTCAACGTTGTGAAAATTCTTTGCAATTTCCAGCACACGTTTACTGTGAACCGAGGCTGTACCCGCTTTAAGTAACAGTTTTAACAGTGGCCAAGTAGGCTACCGTGGCTATTTGATCTTAACATAGGCCTACCAGAGTGGTCTACCATCAAAAACAACAGAGAAAAACACATCCCATAACATTTTAACATGGAAATAGCTGTTCTATCATTCAGCCTATAGTAGCAGCCAATGTGTAGTCCTCAATGCCTACATTCCATGAGACTTTGAAAAATAAAAAATGAAAAATAAAAAACATGCAGGTCTTGACATTAACCTGTTTATCCACTTGTCCTTCAGACAAGGAGGTGACTGAAAATGTGTTTGATGCAAGAAACCACTTTACAAAATACAATTCATTATTATTCCCATACAATTATTACAGAGAATCAGACAAATTATATTACGGACCTGAGTCGTGCCTGTCAATGCAATAGAATCCTACTCCAATGCGCTCTGCCTACAAGAAAATCTCTTGCACAGTTAGTTTTGCAAACTAAATCTTGCATAGTTCGTTTTGTTTAGCTATATTACATTGAAAGTGGCTAATATTGCATTTATTCGATCATAATTCCCACAGTAGAATGAAACGTTGATAGTGTTAACTGAAGGGGAAAACTGTAGAAAGTTGAATCTTGTGCTTCTCTGCGCAGGCTCATATTTCTTCTGCGCAGCAGTCCGAGGGGAATTGGTCACTAGAGGAACAAATTCTACTGAAAATCATAGCCGAATAGAGTATGGCATATCTATGGCTCTTCTAAAAATACAGTGCCTTGCGAAAGTATTCGGCCCCCTTGAACTTTTCGACCTTTTGCCACATTTCAGGCTTCAAACAAAGATATAAAACAAATTTTTTGTGAAGAATCAACAACAAGTGGGACACAATCATGAAGTGGAACGAAATTTATTGGATATTTCAAACTTTTTTAACAAATAAAAAACTGAAAAATTGGCCGTGCAAAAGTATTCAGCCCCTTTACTTTCAGTGCAGCAAACTCTCTCCAGAAGTTCAGTGAGGATCTCTGAATGATCCAATGTTGACCTAAATGACTAATGATGATAAATAGAATCCACCTGTGTGTAATCAAGTCTCCGTATAAATGCACCTGCTCTGTGATAGTCTCAGAGGTCCGTTTAAAGCGCAGAGAGCATCATGAAGAACAAGGAACACAACAGGCAGGTCCGAGATACTGTTGTGGAGAAGTTTAAAGCCGGATTTGGATACAAAAAGATTTCCCAAGCTGTAAACATCCCAAGGAGCACTGTGCAAGCGATAATATTGAAATGGAAGGAGTATCAGACCACTGCAAATCTACGAAGACCCGGCCGTCCCTCTAAACTTTCAGCTCATACAAGGAGAAGACTGATCAGAGATGCAGCCAAGAGGCCCATGATCACTCTGGATGAACTGCAGAGATCTACAGCTGAGGTGGGAGACTCTGTCCATTGGACAACAATCAGTCGTATACTGCACAAATCTGGCCTTTATGGAAGAGTGGCAAGAAGAAAGCCATTTCTTAAAGATATCCATAAAAAGTGTCGTTTAAAGTTTGCCACTAGCCACCTGGGAGACACACCAAACATGTGGAAGAAGGTGCTCTGGTCAGATGAAACCAAAATCAAACTTTTTGGCAACAATGCAAAACGTTATGTTTGGCGTAAAAGCAACACAGCTCATCACCCTGAACACACCATCCCCACTGTCAAACATGGTGGTGGCAGCATCATGGTTTGGGCCTGCTTTTCTTCAGCAGGGGCAGGGAAAATGGTTAAAATTGATGGGAAGATGGATGGAGCCAAATACAGGACCATTCTGGAAGAAAACCTGATGGAGTCTGCAAAAGACCTGAGACTGGGACGGAGATTTGTCTTCCAACAAGACAATGATCCAAAACATAAAGCAAAATCTACAATGGAATGGTTCACAAATAAACATATCCAGGTGTTAGAATGGCCAAGTCAAAGTCCAGACCTGAATCCAATCGAGAATCTGTGGAAATAACTTAAAACTGCTGTTCACAAACGCTCTCCATCCAACCTCACTGAGCTCGAGCTGTTTTGCAAGGAGGAATGGGCAAAAATGTCAGTCTCTCGATGTGCAAAACTGATAGCGACATACCCCAAGCGACTTACAGCTGTAATCGCAGCAAAAGGTGGCGCTACAAAGTATTAACTTAAGGGGGCTGAATAATTTAGCACGCCCAATTTTTCAGTTTTTTTTATTTGTTAAAAAAAGTTTGAAATATCAAAAAAAATTTGTTCCACTTCATGATTGTGTCCCACTTGTTGTTGATTCTTCACAAAAAATTACAATTTTTTATAAAATTTATAATATCTTTATGTTTGAAGCCTGAAATGTGGCAAAAGGTCGAAAAGTTCAAGGGGGCCGAATACTTTTGCAAGGCACTGTATATCTTTCTGCCAATTAGAAAATGCAGCTCAATAAAAGGGGAAAGCCAGACGATCTGGATCAGAATGATCTCAAGTGTCAAGGCAACGGTTCACCCCCTTCAATCATGATTGAATTCCTTCCTTCACAAGAGCCCTTGCAACATGATAAAAGTTGCCGTAAAAACATAAACCCATGACATGATGAGGTTACACTGACAGTGTAAGGTAATGACTATTGGAATTCTCTCTGCATTGAAAATGAAGTGGAGTGGAATGTGATCATGTACAGATCTTAATTTGCATTCCATGACTTCAACAAAGCATATTTTGCATACATGCACACTAGGTTTCAGAAGACAAAATGAATGTGGCGATAACAACTGCTGGGGAGGAACATATTTGCAAGTCATGTGACATCTGTCTCGATTCAGACAGCCAGAGAAACGCACATTATTGGCAAGATTTTTATAAGTAAACCAAGAGACCACAGCCTGTCGTTTCTAATGGGAACAAATAAGTCATAATGGGCAGAACAAACAAGGAGGTGGGCAGAGCCAAGCACGAGCTAGCGAGATCCTATTGGTGCGTTCTAGCATGCATCTGCATATTTCCGTTAGGGAACGCCTACTCTTTGCAGTGCGTGTGTGAAATAACCCCATTCGCCTTCATACTCCTTCTAAACAACGTGATTAAAAAAAAACTTGCAACGGGTAAAGTCTACAAAACTTAGTGCACTCTGTTCATAACAGATTCCAGTTTTGGGAACAGAAAACTGAATTGAGATTAAATGTTTCATCGATGAGAAAATTATCAAAATGTAGTCTAAAATCTATCTCGTCCCATCTTCTCCCACTGCCAGCCAAGCAGATGCTTCACATGTATACATCCGGTGAAATATCTGTGTTTTTGCCCTTTTATGTGCCAAGTGTCAGGGAAAACAGGAAGAAATATTGACAAATAGGTCAACTCTCTTACCTTAGTATGGACAGTAAACTTAACCTTGTCCCGCTCACTTAATGCATCAGAAATGTCCACTTGAAGTGTTGCATCAGTTTCAAGGTCAACATTGACTGCCCTAGGCTGTAAAATATTGTAATAGATAGTGTATTTAGTGACAAGCCAATGACAAAAATCTCCATTCCCCCAACTAAAGCTGGCTACATTCCACAGAAAGAGATGATAAATATAGCAAGACTCTACTGTTTGTTTTCCCCCTGTTGGAGGAGAGAGATATACCAAAATACAAATGAGAAGGTATGTGAATCTTTAAACTAATGTTGACAGCAGTCTTCCTCATTTGTTTGCCTACTAAGGTAAGTCATGTTGTTGTTATCCAATTATACTAGCAAGCTAGCACAATATTGCTCAGCATTATGAATGAATGAACAGAACGGCAAGCATGCAATGCCTGCTAGTTACATAGCTAATGCTCCAACAGGACACAACAATTACATAACGGCTAGTTAGCTCTGTCAAATGATGGCTGTGCACTTCCTAGCTTAGCTAGCCAGCAAAACAATAGCAGAAAGCTAATACAAGTGCATAGTTAGATGGGTGTGCTACTAGTTAGCAATGGCAATATACTTCTTATTTATACAGCGACAAGTTAAAATAAGGTTATGTATGTTCACTATTAACAAGAGGGAGCTACCTACTGGATTGTAACAGTTGCTGGCCAGCTAGGAAGTCAACTGACTTCTGATGTGGTCAAGCTGACTACTGTAGCTAACTTAGCTAACGTTAGCTATTCAACAAATTTGACGTCACCTGTCTAACAGCTGATCAGATCATGCAATAAGTAATTACTGCAGAATACCAATAAGGTAAATAGCTAATCTAGCTAACGGTTACGACCAGAGACAAATAAGATAAATATTTTTTTATATCTAAGAAGAACAACTTACTCCTCTGTCCTCCTCGGAGAGGAAATCGGGACCATCGTCCAGCCCTTCTTGCTAGGTAACGTTAAACAGAAGACGGCGGCACAAGACAACATGCGTTAGCCACATTACCGTTTACATTACCGTAAGCATCGTTTACTGATGAATGTGTCAGATGACTGCACACATAAAAGAACAAGGTTAGCTAGCTAGAGTAAATTGTGAATAACACCTACCATCATGGCTGCTGCGGGTGGAGTAGTGAGGAAGTCGTGTGACGTCACGTGACGA
Source organism: Salmo salar (assembly GCF_965601325.2). Taxonomy (NCBI): domain Eukaryota; kingdom Metazoa; phylum Chordata; class Actinopteri; order Salmoniformes; family Salmonidae; genus Salmo; species Salmo salar. The sequence goes on from NC_138299.1 coordinate 34,140,506, forward strand.
GGCCGCAGTGGGGATGATAAAACGTGGAGTTTTCAATCCAAACCTTCAAGTGGGGCCAAGAGTAGCCACTTGACTAGTACTAATAGGCCCTTACAAGTATTTTCACTCTTACAATTTCATCCCACCACATTCACAAAACTATTCTAAAGGTTTAAACATTGACTAGGCAAGTCTATGGATAGATCCAACTGAGTTATTTGACCTTTGGGGATTATATTTGCATTTGCTGAGCAGCACAGACCACCAATTTATGACCTTGGTTCATGTCATATTTTTATTTATTTAACTAGGCAAGTCAGTTAAGAACAAATTCTTATTTACAATGATGGCCTACCAAAAGGCAAAAGGCCTCCTGCGGGGGCGGGGCCTGGGATTAAAAATAAATACAAAATAAATCCAATATAAATATAGGACAAAACACACATCACAACAAGAGAGACAACACTACATAAAGAGAGACCTAAGACAACAACATAAGGCAGCAACACATGACAAAACAGCATGGTAGCAACACAACATGACGACAACATGGTAGCAACACAAAAACATGGTACAAACATTGGGCAAAGTCAACAGCACAAAGGTCAAAAAGGTAGAGACAACAATACATCATACAAAGCACCCACAACTGTCAGTAAGAGTGTCCATGATTGAGTCTTTGAATGAAGAGATTGAGATAAAGCTGTCCAGTTTGAGTGTTTGTTGCAGCTCGTTCCAGTCGCTTGCTGCAGCGAACTGAAAAGAGGAGCGACCCAGGGATGTGTATGTTTTGGGGACCTTTAACAGAATGTGACTGGAAGAACAGGTGTTGTATGTGGAGAATGAGGGCTGCCTCAGTGCTTAACCCCCCTGAGTTAGTGATCATGTGATCTAGAATCTAAATAACCTATTGATTCAGAATCAACAGCAAAAGGTTTTCCATAATTCTTAGCATTTCATGACTTTTTCCCTAATTCATTTGTGTTTTTGTGTGTGTACGCGTGCATGTGTGTGCAATAGCTACCATAGCTACCATAGCTACATCAAAATCAATTAAACTAATATGTTTTGTAAGAATATAATGGAATAGAATATCTTCTGGCTACTGATCTGCTTCTCTACCTAACACCTGGCAGAATATATACTTTGAAATGTGATGGTTATAAACGACAATCTGACAGTCCAGAACAGCTGACCTCAAATTATATTAGTTCTGTTGTCTTTGTAATTGCATTAGCTGGGTGTGAAAGGGGGAGAAACAGAAGGAAAAATATATACTGGACAGTATTAAGCAAAGGGGGTAAGAGGCGTGTCTACAACTTGTCTTGGAGGTACAGTTGTGGTGTGAACTTTGTTCTGTGTGCTGACTACAATTTGTTGAAATACATAAAGCTTTGGCATGTATATATTATAACAACCAATAGATGGCACAAAACTCACACAGTGATAACAAGTCCGCGAGTGTTGGTATGATGCCATGTTATTACCATGTAATATATTGCATCAAATCTTTCCGTTTTCTTACCTTGAAAGTAATATCTTAAATATTCATTATATTAACTACAAAACATGTATTGTGTCTTGCTGTGATTTGATGCAATTATACAAAACACGCACAAACAATGTAATGGATCGCTTCAATTCTAGACGTGAGTGTAACATTATCACAGCATCAACAAGGCTTGTTGTTGTTCTATTTTGCAATCCTTATAAATTGAGAAATATGTTTTGACATGGTGCAGAACTGTGACAACACCTTGTTACTTCATAACGATACATTACCGTTTGATCCACACAACTAGATACTGTAGTATGTATGCCCTTTCATCATTACATCTCTGATGTTTTGCTTGACTTCTAGGTTTGACTATACAGTCACCTCCCCAAATTATTGGCAGCCTTGATAAAGATGAGCAAAAAACTGTATAAAATTAAAATTACAAATACTGAGCTACATTGTATGCTAAAATAAATAGGGAAATTATATTACTTTACACTAATACAATTGCTTAGAGAAAGATATTTTGTTTAACAAGTAATACAAAAAAATACAGAAAATATTAGGTGTCAAAATTATTGGCACCCTTAAGATTGTTATAAATAAATAAAATTATTAAAAGAAATGCATTAACATTCTACTTTCTTAAGTTCATCTGAGCTTAATGGTCTGTATTGGGGCCTGCCATGATTTCCTGCTTCTGTATGGAGGAATAAATCCCTCCCAATGTGTTCTCCAATCTCATAAAACATAGAAAAGGGCTCAGTGCTGTTATCCTAGCAAGGGAAGGGTGCACAAAGTATGACAAAACGTGTAGCAATAATTTTGACGCCTACACTACCGTTCAAACGTTTGTGCTCACTTAGAAATGTCCTTGTTTTTGAAAGAAAAGCACATCATTTTTTGTCCATTAAAATAACATCAAATTGATCCGAAATACAGTGTAGACATTGTTAATGAATGTTGTAAATTACTATTGTAGCTGGAAAAGGCTACATGTGCTGGCTGGCTGTGCTCATCCTGTTTGCATGGACAATCTTTGTTGAGAGCAAGGAGAGGTCACTTTTTTATTTTCAGCTCACTTGTCCTGACATATTTTCTGAGTTGTCATGAATGACAAGCACTTTGTTTAACATATGTACAGTTGAAGTCGGAAGTTTACATACACCTTACACCTTAGCCAAATACGTTTAAACTCAGTTTAACAACTCTTGACATTTAATCCTTGTAAAAATTTCCTGTTTTAGGTCAGTTAGATCATCACTTTATTTTAAGAATGTGAAAGGTCAGAATAATAGTAGAGAGAATCATTTCTTTCAGCTTTTATTTCTTTCATCACATTCCCAGTGTGTCAGACGTTTACATACACTCAATTAGTATTTGGTAGCATTGCCTTTAAATTGTTTCACTTGGGTCAAATGTTTCAGGTAGCCTTCCACAAGCTTCCTACAATAAGTTGGGTGAATTTTGGCCCGTTCCTCCTGACAGAGCTGGTGTAACTGAGTCAGGTTTGTAGGCCTCCTTGCTCGCACACGCTTTTTCAGATCTGCCCACAAATGTAATATAGGATTGAGGTCAGGGCTTTGTGATGGCCACTCCAATACCTTGACTTTGTTGTCCTTAAGCAATTTTGCCACAACTTTGGAATGCTTGGGGTCATTGTCCATTTGGAAGACCCATTTGTGACCAAGCTTTAACTTCTTGACTTATGTCTTGAGATGTTGCTTCAAAATATCCACATCATTTTCCTTCATCATTATGCCATCTATTTTGTGAAGCGCACCAGTCCCTCCTTGTCACGGCTGTCTGAAGGATCGGACCAAAATGCAGCGTGTTCGTAGTTCCACATATTTATTAAACGTGAAACTGAATGCAATACACTTAAATACTTGAATATACAACAACAAACCGTGACGCAGAGAGGACAACACACTACTCAAAAGATAATAACCCACAAACAACAATAAGAAAAACCCCTACTTAAATATGATCTCTAATCAGAGGCAATGAGGATCAGCTGCCTCCAATTAGAGATCAACCCCAAACAATCCCAACAGAGAAATAGACAAACTAGAATTTAAACATAGAAATAGAAAACATAGAACAACCCAAAACACCCCCTGTCACGCCCTGCCCTACTCTACTATAGAAAATGACATCTTACTAGGGTCAGGACGTGACAGTACCCCCCCCCCCCCCCCCCAAAGGTGCAGACTCTGAATGCAAACGAACAAAAAACAACAACATAACAACCACAAAACACAAAGGGAGGGTAGGGTGGGTGACTAATGTCTATGGCGGCGGCTCTGGTTCCGGGCGTAGTACCCCCACCGCCCGCTGATCCCCTCACTTCTGTATGTCCGGAGGAACCAGACCATGGATCATCGCCGGAGGCTTCGGAGCGCCAACCGCCGCTGAAGACTCTGGGCTAAAGGCCGCCGCTGAAGACACTGGACTGTAGACCGCCGCTGAAGACACTGGGCTGTAGACCGCCGCTGAAGGCTCTTGGCTGCAGACCGCCGCTGAAGGCTCTTGGCTGCAGACCGCCGCTGAAGGCTCTGGGTTGCAGACCGCCGCTGAAGGCTCTGGGTTGCAGACCGCCGCTGAAGGCTCTGGGTTGCAGACCGCCGCTGAAGGCTCCGCGTTGCAGACCACCGCTGGAGGCTCCGGGCCGAAGAGCGTCGCTGGAGGCTCCGGGCTGAGGAGCGTCGCTGGAGGCCTGATGTGTGGGACTGGCATAGGAGGCGCCAGACTAGTAACACGCACCTCAGGGCGAGTGCAGGGAGCAGGAACAGGACACCCCAGACTGGGCAGGCGCACTGGAGGCCTGATGCATGGGACTGGCATAGGAGGCGCCAGACTAGTAACACGCACCTCAGGGCTAGTGCGGGGAGCAGGGACAGGACATACTGGGCTATGGAGGCGCACTGGAGGGAGAGTGCGAGGAGCAGGAATCGGTCTCACCGGACTGGGGAGACGCACTAAGGGCCGAGTGCTCACAGCAGGCACTGGCTATACCGGGTTATGGATGCGCACTGGAGGAATAGTGCGAGGAGCAAGAATCGGTCTCACCGGACTGGGGAGACGCACTAAGGGCCGAGTGCTCACAGCAGGCACTGGCTGTACCGGGTTATGGATGCGCACTGCAGACTTGGTGCGTGGTACTGGCTTGGGTGGCTCCAGACTGGTAACACGCACCTCAGGACTTGTGCAGGGAGCAGGAACAGGACACTCCGGACTGGGTATGCGCACTGGAGGTCTGATGCGCGGAACTGGCTTAGGTGGCGCCAGACTGGTAACACGCACCTCAAGACGAGTGCAGGGAGAAGGAACAGGACGTACCGGGCTATGTAGGCGAACTGGGGACCTGGCATGCTGAGCAGGCCTACTCCTTCCGGGTTCAATGACCATCTTCGCCCTACACCGGCGAGGAGCTTGCACCGACCGCACCGGGCTGTGAGTGCGTATGGGCGATATAGTGCGCACCACACCGTAACTCATCGCTCGCTCCTCCACACGCCCGCTCCGCCATGCTCTTTCTGCCAGTACTTCCCTTCGGAATCTCACGTCGAGCTCCGCGCTTGACTCCTGTACTGACTTCAATCCCAACAGAGAAATAGACAAACTAGAACTTAAACATAGAAATAGAAAACATAGAACAACCCAAAACACCCCCTGTCACGCCCTGCCCTACTCTACTATAGAAAATTACATCTTACTAGGGTCAGGACGTCACACTCCTGCAGCAAAGCACCCCCACAACATGATGCTGTCACCCCCGTGCTTCATGGTTGGGATGGTGTTTTTCGGCTTGCAAGCCTCCCCCTTTTTCCTCCAAACATAACGATGGTCATTATGGTCAAACAGTTCTATTTTTGTTTCATCAGACCAGATGACATTTCTCCAAAAAGTACGATCTTTGTCCCCATGTGCAGTTGCAAACCGTAGTCTGGCTTTTTTATGGCGGTTTTGGAGCAGTGGCTTCTTCCTTGCTGAGCAGCCTTTCAGGTTATGTCGATATAGGACTAATTTTACTGTGGATATAAATACTGCTATACCTGTTTCCTCCAACATCTTCACAAGGTCCTTTGCTGTTGTTGTGGGATTTTTTTGCACCTTTCGCACCAAAGTACGTTCATCTCTAGGAGATTGAACGCGTCTCCTTCCTGAGGGGTATGATGGATGCGTGGTCCCATTGTGTTTAAACTTGCGTACTATTGTTTGTACAGATGAACGTTGTACCTTCAGGTGTTTGGAAATTGCTCCCAAGGATGAACCAGACTTGTGGAGGTCTACAATTTTTTTACACTCAATTAGTATTTGGTAACATTGCCTTTAAAGTGCTTCACTTGGGTCAAATGTTTCAGGTAGCCTTCCACAAGCTTCCCTCAATATGTTGGGTGAATTTTGGCCCGTTCCTCCTGACAGAGCTGGTGTAACTGAGTCAGGATTGTAGGCCTCCTTGCTCGCACACGCTTTTTCAGTTCTGCCCACAAATTTTCTATGGGATTGAGGTCAGAGCTTTGTGATGGTCATTCCAATACTTTGACTTTGTTGTCCTTAAGCCATTTTGCCACAACTTTGGACGTATGCTTGGGGTCATTGTCCTTTTGGAAGACCCATTTGCGACCAAGCTTTAACTTCCTGACTGATGTCTTGAGATGTTGCTTCAATATATCCACATAATATTCCTTCTTCATGATGCCATCTATTTTGTGAAGTGCACCAGTCCCTCCTGCAGCAAATCACCCCCACAACATGATGCTGCCACACCTGTGCTTCACGGTTGGGATGGTGTTCTTTGGCTTGCAAGCCTCCCCCTTTTTCCTCCAAACATAACAATGGTCATTGTGACCAAACAGTTCTATTTTTGTTTTATCAGACCAGAGGACATTTCTCCATGTGCAGTTGCAAACCGTCGTCTGGCTTTTTTATGGCGGTTTTGGAGCAGTGGCTTCTTCCTTACTGTGCGGCCTTTCAGGTTATGTCGATATAGGACTTGTTTTACTGTGGATATAGATACTTTTGTACCTGTGTCCTCCATCATCTTCACAAGATCCTTTGCTGTTGTTCTGGGATTGATTTGCACTTTTCACACCAAAGTACGTTCATCTCTAGGAGACAGAACGCGTCTCCTTCCTGAGCGGTATGATGGCTGCGTGGTCCCATGGTGTTTGTGCTTGCGTACTAATGTTTGTACAGATGAACGTGGTACCTTCAGCCATTTTTAAATTGCTCCCAAGAATGAACCAGACTTGTGCAGGTCTACAATGTTTTTTCTGAGGTCTTGGCTGAATTCTTTTGATTTTCCCATGATGTCAAGCAAAGAGGCACTGAGTTTGAAGGTAGGCCTTGAAATACATCTACAGGTACACTTCCAATTGACTCAAATTATGTCAGTTAGCCTATCAGAAGCTTCTAAAGCCATGACATCATTTTCTGGAATTTTCCAAGCTGTTTAAAGGCACAGTCAACTTAGTGTATGTAAACTTCTGACCCACTGGAATTGTGATACAGTGAATTATAAGTGAAATAATCTGTCTATAAACAATTGTTGTAAAAATAACTTGTGTCATGCACAAAGTAGATGTCCTAACCGACTTGCCGAAACTATAGTTTGTTAACAAGACATTTGTGGAGTGGTTGAAAACAAGTTTTAATGACTCCAACCTCAGTGTATGTAAACTTCCGACTTCAACTGTATATAGTTCCCATAAGCAGGGGTTTACATCTTATAATACTTCAAGGATTTTTTCAATGTGTTTTTCCATTCCTTTCTTTCCTCTCCTATTCTGTTCCTTGAGTGTGCAAAGCATTCTTGGTAGGGGGCAGTGGGTGTGTGTACTCTAACTGCCTGCTCTCCTCCTCTAACAGGGCTTCCCTTTCGTTGCTCTTTGGAAGCTTGTCCGTTTTGCCATTTGTGGACAACGACGACAAGACACAAAAGCATGTGTTGGCCATAAATAGCTCTGACCAGCAGAGGATTGCTCACTGCCTGCAGATCAAATTCTCTACAGGGAGCAAGCAGCAGGCCTGGCCCCCAGCCCAGTTGCAGTGGAAGACACACCGGTCTGCTCGCTCTCCTAGAAACACTCGGCCCTGCTCAAATGAAGGGACAGGGAACAACCGGACTGGCTGTTCGTTGAAACTTAGACCTTAAGAAAAGCTGGCTACATTAATTTGGGAAGCTGCAGTACTATTAGTGTTAAGGTTGAAAGATCGCTGCATAAAATAAATTACAAATATGAGTTAATCTATAGATGTTCAAATTACAGTTGGCTCCCGAGTGGCGCAGCAGTCTAAGGCACTGCATCTAAGTGCTAGAGGCGTCACTACAGACCCTGGTTCAGTTCCGGGCTGTATCACAGCTGGCCATGATTTGGAGTCCCATAGGGCAGCGCACAATTTTCCCAGCGTTGTCCGGGTTAGGGGAGGGTTTGGCCGGGGTAAGCCGTCATTGTAAAATAAGAATTTGTTCTTAACTGACTTGCTGGTCAGTTAAACAATATTTGTTGGTCTGATGTGATTAATGAGGAGCATCCAGACTCTGCTCTTGATGAATTTATGAAATTGCTTCGTCCAATTATTGATAAACATGCACCTGTTAAGAAACTGACAGTTAGAACTGTTAAGGCTCCGTGGATTGATGAGGAATTGAAAAACTGTATGGTTGAAAGAGATGGGGCAAAAAGAGTGGCTAATAAGTCTGGCTGTACATCTGACTGGCTTATTTACTGCAAATTGAGAAATTATGTGACTAAACTCAACAAAAAGAAGAAGAAACTTTATTATGAAGCCAAGATCAATGATATAAAGAATGATGGAAAAAACTTGGAGTACTTTCAATGAAATTATGGGCAGAAAGACAAATTCAACTCCATCTTTCATCGAATCAGATGGCTTATTCATCACAAAACCATTTAATGTTGCCAATTATTTTAATGATTATTTCATTGGCAAAGTGGGCAAACTTAGTCGGGAAATGCCCACGACAAAAAACAAATCATGAAAGAAAAGCTGTGCAAGTTTGAATTTTGTAAAGTTAGTGTGGGAGAGGTGGAAAAATTGTTAACTATCAATAATGTCAAACCTCCTGGCATTGACAACTTAGATTAAAGCTACTGAGGATGGTGGCTGACTCTATAGCCACTCCTATCTGTCATATTTTTAATCTGAGCCTAGAGGATAGTCTTTGTCCTCAGGTCTGGAGGGAAGCCAAAGTAATTCCGTCTCCCAGAGTGGTAAAGCAGCCTTTACTGGTTCTAACAGCAGACCTATAAGCTTGCTGCCAGCTCTTAGCAAACTGTTGGTAAAAATTGTGTTTGACCAAATACAATACTATTTGTCTGTAAACAAATTAACAACAGACGTTCAGCATGCTTATAAAGAAGGGCACTTAACATGTACTGCACTGACAGAAATGACTGATGATTGGTTGAAAGAAATTGATAATAAGAAGATTGTGGGAGATGTACTGTTAGATTTCAGTGCAACCTTTGATATTATTGACCATAACCTGTTGTTGAAAAAAACGTATGTGCTATGGCTTTTCAACCTCTGCCATATCGTGGATTCAGAGCTATCTATCTAATAGAACTCAAAGGGTTTCTTTAATGGAAGCGTCTCTAATGTCAAACATGTAAAGTGTGGTGTACTGCAAGGCAGCTCTCAAGGCCCTCTACACTTTTCTATTTTTACCAATGACCTGCCACTGGCTGGTGTATGCTGATGATTCAACCATATACGCATCAGCAACCACAGCTAATGAAGTCACTGAAACCCTTAACAAAGAGTTGCAGTCTGTTTTGGAATGGGTGGCCAGTAATAAACTGGTCCTGAACATCTCTAAAACTAAGAGCATTGTATTTGGTACAAATCATTCATTATGTGCTAGCCCTCAGCTGAATCTGGTAATGAATGGTGTGGCTGTTGAACAAGTTGAGGAGACTAAATTACTTGGCATTACCTTAGATTGTAAACTGTCATGGTCAAAACATATAGATTCAATGGTTGCAAAGATGGGGAGAGGTCTAGTCATAATAAAGAGATGCTCTGCTTTTTTGACACCACACTCCAAAAATCAAGTTCTGCAGGCTCGAGTTTTGTCTAATCTTGATTATTGTCCATTTGTGTAGTCCAGTGCGGCAAGGAAAGACCTAGTTAAGCTGCAGCTGGCCCAGAACAGAGCGGCACGTTTTGCTCTTAATTGTAATCAGAGGGCTGATATAAATACTATGCATGCCAGTCTTTCTTGGCTAAGAGTTGAGAGACTGACTGCATCACTTCTTTTTATAAGAAACATTGTGTTGAAAATCTCAAATTGTTTCCATAGTCAACTTACACACTGCTCTGACACACACTTATCCCACCAGACCTCTTTTCATAGTCCCCAAATCCAGAAAAAATTCAATACAACATACAGTATAATTTAGAGCCCTTATTGCATGGAACTTCCTACCATCTCATAATGCTCAAATAAACAGCAAACCTGGTTTCAAAAAACAGATAAAGTAACACCTCGCGGCACAACGCCTCTCCCCTATTTGACCTAGATAGTTTGTGTGTATGCATTGATATGTAGGCTGCGTGTGCCTTTTTAAAAATGTATGTAGTTCTGTCCTTGAGCAGTTCTTGTTTATTGATGTTCTGTATTATGTCATTTTGTATTATGTTTCATGTTTTGTGTGGACCCCAGGAAGAGCAGCTGATGCTTTTGCAATAATAAAATACCAAATGCCTAGTTAAATAAAATAAAAACAGTTGACAGTACTCCAATTCATCATGACATACAGTATGATCGGTCATGAATGATTTACTGTACTCCTACAGAAATAGCCTTAATAGTTTGGCTTCCCTCATAAGACTGTAGACATTACATATAAAAAGCATCAGAGAAACCACCTTACACAGAAATTATAGACCTGAAATGATTCCTTCTTCTACACAACAGAGAATGCTATCTATTCTAAACAATATATTTCTATGCGAATGTTCTGTAACATTGTACTGTTCTGAACTGAGCCAAGAAGATCGTCACCCACTGCATCAGGTTTAATTGAATAAAACATTAACCAGTACAATGTAGCAGAACACAGCATGTAGACCAGATCTTTTCTATTTCCTGTTAGAGGAAATCAGTCGCGTATCTCTTTATTGTTACCCAGCCCTCCTGATGAACAGATGTACACAGACAGACAACACAGAACAAAAGACACTTCTTTTTGTTATCTGCCACAAGGTTTTATTGTAAAGTGGCAACCTCCTCACCCAATCTCAAAAACAATGTTCCACTTAAGGCTCCAAATGCACATATTGCCATCTTTATTGACATATTTGAAATATCTTTCTTTTAGTGTTAAAAAAACTGCAAGCACCAACCCTCCTTTTTACTGTGGTGTCCTGTACATTCAAATGAAAGTAAGGCGGCAATTGAACAGTCAAATACTAATCTGTTCTTGTCCATATGGATAAAAGGAATGAAAACCGGTAACATCTCTATCTAGTTAACATAAATACAGATATTCTTTAGTTATTCTTGACCTTTTTGCCTAAACTTTTGTAGTGTATTAACAAAGTGCTTAGTATATGCATAGTCTATTACGTGTTTTGCCATGTCAAATAACATATTGGATAAGATAGAACATTGAAAATAAATAAGTCAGTCTTATGAAAACCTCATGAGTGCAAAATACTTGCTATTAGCTGTAACCTGGGCAGTGAATATGACTGTCAAGGCATTATAGAAAGCATTCACATTTTCCTACACTACTGAGCATTTAGTCATCATTGTTTAAGTGGCAGAGAACGCAAAAACAGTGCTAATCTTAATGTTTTTGTTGTGGGAGTGTTATTAATCTCAGGTAGTGTGGCGTTGCTGTTCATATTTGTTTGGAAAAACCCGTGATGTGTGATCATTCCTTGAAGGTTAAAAAAAATAAAAAAAATACACAGATTTTTTTGAAGAAGTTGTCTGGCAAAATAACTTGTAGGCTTCCGCATATGTTAATGAGATCTCCTTCCATTGTGTGGAAAAAATACAGACCAAAAAAGGCTAAAGCTATTCCTTTAGACTCAAATGCTATAGATACAGCTGCTAAGATGAAAGCGTCTGGAATCCAGATGGCACGTAGTATTTCCCATTTACAATGGTAACCCTTCGAGTGATACCACCACGTTTCCTCCCAACTTGTCTGCCAGGGTGGCGCGGTCCTGGATGTCGTCTAATCCGTTGACTTGCCATTCGTGTTTGATACCTAAAAAACCAAGGGGAGTATATCAAGTTAATTCCCATCTGTTTTATACTGTTGTGTTGAATACTAAGGAAGCACTTTCAAAAATTGCAGGGGAATCTGGGGGAATTTTGTTTGATCCCACACATTCTTCTCTAAACTTTCAATGGATCTATGGGGTAGAAATTAAATGGTATTTTGAAAAATTTGAACCGCCAGACATTCACGACACTTTCATAGAACATGAATACGAAAAGAAAATAACTCGTAGTTATTAATAATTGATAGTTTTGATAAGATAGCCTAGTTTTTACCATGCAAATTCTCTGACATCACCTGAATAAATTACTGAACCACACGATCATTCAATATAGGGTCAAACATACAGGAATAGTGATTGTATATAGCAATTTTCACTTACCTGTGAACTTCTTTTTAATGGCATCTTTAGAGCTAGCATAGATCATCTTGCTTTTCAAGGGCGCACCCTCAGGTGCCCTGGAATGAGGAAGGAAACACAATGACTTAATAAGCCTAGCTAATAACGGCTTATTCCATAGGAATCCATACTACACAAATGAAAGCAGCAGCAATGTTTCTCAAACTTTTTATACCAGGGACCACCAAGCTATGGTCCTCCTGACAACACTTAATAAGAATTGACTAATTCGGTGTCAGATCCCAGCGATTGAACCAGTGGTTGACACAGCCACTGATCTAGAGTGCCTACCAAATGACACCCCAGCCAAGCTAGGGAATATAGGCTTTTAAGAAACATTATTGACAGTAGCTTTGCACCTTTCAAACTAACAAAGGGCAACGTACAAACTTACCAAAATATAAATACCAGGTCTTCTTTCTTGGATTCTTTTGTTTCGTATGTGGCATCGTATAAGCCGTATCTGCAATCGTTGAGCGGTAAAAGCTTGACAAAACAGGCGTATGGGTCGTCCACCGACTCCCCAATGTCACCAACGAGGATCCACTTGCCCTCCTCTACGATGATCTTCTTCTTGTCATCGCTGAGGCAAAACAGCACAGCCTTTTTACGCTTTTTTACATCTTCGGTAGAGGATGACTTCCTGACCTTCATGTCATTGAAGACCTTGATGACTTCATCGTTGACAGTGACACCTGAGGCCTGTGGAAAGAGGGGAGAATGATATACAAGGTTCATTCAAGGTGTGATTTAGAACTCAAATGTGAACCAGATGATATAGCAGCCTAGATTATTGTTGTCGTCTCTTCAATAGCTAGTAAACACAGGGTACATGGCTGATATTAAAGACTGCAAAGACATCCTGTTTATTTATGATGTGGACATTGAATCTAGGTCTATAGCTAACAGCATGGAGATGGGAAATGCTTTCCTTAACAAGGTATTACAAATACAAACCTTCACACATACAGTATGTAGCTAGCTACCAGTAGTCATGCAGACAGAATAACAAGTGACTGCAGCATTGATCATAGCCTTTCTTTCCTTTGACACTCACAACGAATCAACACCATTTTACTCTGACACTACCTACCGCCACACATGCCGAGTCATTTTGCATAGGCTGCAGGCCGGCAGATGGCGTATTGATGGTTTCATTTTACCGTCCAAAAGCTTTGTATGCAGCCGGCAATACACTCATATCCCCCTCGGACCGGTTCGTACCTAAAACATTCTCGATTCAGGCTGCAAAGGCATAGATTCTTATTTGTTCACCTTTTTTATTTTGTCTTGGAGTAGACTTAAAAAACGTAAAATATGGGTACTTTCTTTATGAGACACACATTTCCACTACAACGCTAAAGCGCTAATGCGCCTAGGAATGCTGGTCCTGGATGTTGCGAATCGCGTTCAGCCAATTAGCTTGCAGCAGTCCGTTGTTAACTCTGGCTGAAAGCAGGGCGCAACATCAGGATGTAACATTATCATGGTGGTGGAAATGGTCTTCTCGCCAGTAAATGTAGTTAAGGAGGAAATCGACGACTTTTCGGCCTGAATGGAGAACGTTTTAGGTACGAACCGGTCCACGGGGTATTGGAGTGTATTACCGACTGCATACACATGCGTTTGGATCAACAATATCGCCATCTATCGGCCTTTGGGCTACTACATAGGCTGCTATGTCAGTTGGCCAAAGTGTTCTCTCTATTAAAGATGACAATTGGACCAGAAAGCCAAGCTGTGGCAATATTAGGACATTCCAACAGTGGTGACTGCTGATTAGCCACCCTCAATATATCAAAAGAGTGCACGAAACTCGCTGACCAGTGACTAGTTGGTGACCACCACACTGTCAACCGTCAGTGAATGAGACAGGTAACTCGCTTGGTGTATAGCAACATGTGCATGTGTCAACGCCCACCGTAGCCGATTAAACTCAACTCCACGAGCTGTGTTGAGGTGCGATCAGTATGGGCGGACTGGAGCTACGACGTCAGAAAATGACGTTTTTAAAAACGACTGATTTGAGTACGCAAAGGATAAACTGCAATTGCACACTTGTCTTTTGGGTCCTGAAATAATTGTGTGACTTCGGAGCACCAGTGCGTCGCCACTCAACTATATTGTAAATAGTTGAGTTTAGTCGGTTAGGCCCACTACAGTAAACCAGTAGCTATGGGAAGAGTATTAATTTGCAAATCCGCATGGGCGTATTGGCTTGAGTGCAATCAAACAAAACAGGAGGCAGGCAAGACAATTACAAGTTGACGTTAGATTGTCCCAATCATTAAAGGTAGCTTGTCGTGTAGAAAAGGTAATCGCTATCAGGTAGCTATGTTATTAGCTAGCAAGCCAACTTGGCTAAACTTTCAGATCATGAAGGTAAACTGTCAGTAGTAGAGTGAGAAACGTTACAGTTAGATAGCGGACTGCGCTATAATTAGGTTAAAATGGCCGCCTGAGGATGCAGGCCCTGTGACAATCCTAAATTGGAACTGATTTTACAAACGAAATCACGTTTATATATATAACAAACATTGTAGCTATAGCTCACCACTGCGGAATGTCGAACTGTAACCAGCAATCAATACGTTGGTGCGTAAGCAAGCAAACCAATGTTACTGTCGAACACTACCCAATGTTGCAACAAAGTTACAAAAAGTTAAAATCATCACTCAACTAGAAACTACCAGAGTAGCTTCAGCACTCAACTAGAAGAGTAAATTATCCTACCATGTTGTAAGATCGTCGGTCCCGTGAGATTTGCTATTATGTGGTGAAATCTTTAGGGGTATAGCGATATGGGAATGAACGTCCTGACCGGGTGGTATGAGCCACTGCACTTGCGGCGGGCGGGCTCAGCAATGGGATAAGGGGAATTTGTCCTGTGACATACGGTTGACAATAAAGCTAAATTGACTTGCGGACTTCTACACTTAACTTAACTTTCCTGGTGGGGAAGTTGGTGTTATTTCTCAAACCCTATCAAAAGATCGAGCCCATTTTATCTCTGAGGTGTAGAAAAAAATTACCTAAAATATAGACTTTAATATATTCATGCACTTCATATTTATGCATCAGAGATTGGCAACACAAGTGAGAGCTGACCAAGAAATATTAAAACAGTGAATTTATTTTTACATATAGAAAATATACACGATAGCAAATACAAAAGCTGAGGTGAGA
The DNA here is from genome assembly GCF_965601325.2 of Salmo salar. Taxonomy (NCBI): domain Eukaryota; kingdom Metazoa; phylum Chordata; class Actinopteri; order Salmoniformes; family Salmonidae; genus Salmo; species Salmo salar. The sequence continues at coordinate 34,155,837 of NC_138299.1, forward strand.
AAGATATGGGGACAAAACTCAGTATTTAAACCCTACCCCAAACAGTTTCCTATAGTTTGAACTAAAAACTAGGCCAATAATTCTTTACAAAAACAAACATGTTCTATAAAAATATAATTTAAAGCAAGTTCTTAGCTTAACTAAAATAAATAACCAATGAATTATAGGAAATAAGGAACAGTAAATCAGATTCCAGTGTAGTGTTTCCCTGAAAGATGGGAACCTGAAACAGTCCATGCAAAATGAGTTTTTACTGTGAAACGAACAAATGCAAAATTGTCCATATTAAACTTAATACTCAAGTCATCTAAATTAACTGAAATGGTCAAAGAAAAGTATGTGCACAAAGAAAGTGTAGAAATGCTCACAAGATACAAAATATAAAAATGCACTGTTAAACACTTATTTCCAACCACAATTCGTTTTCCCTGAGTGAATACGAATAGAAAAGAGTAGTTTTCAAATATTCAGTGCAAATACTTTTCACAGCGAGATAGTTGTTCCTGCATTATCTTGAGGGAATGATATTACACTGCACAATGCTTTGGGAATGTTCAGACTTTCCAATGAATGATGGTATTCACTAGAAAACAAATGGATGAAGACAAAAGCAAAACAGGAAGGGACTACCTGAATTTGTCCAATAAACTTGTTTATGTCAAAAAACATTTTGCTACGGTGTGCATTAATGAATACGACCAAGTAGTTTCAGTCAGTCAGCTTTACATCCGGGACCGCTTCGGTGGAGGAGTGGTCCGGTCCGCCAGCCCCAGGTTAGAGATCTCGGAGTTGAAGAAGGCTTGGAGCCTTGCTCCTGCTTTAGCTTCATTTGTGTGCTGAGGGTTGTATTGTAAACAGTTGGCGAACATGAGTTCCACGTCCTCAACGTATGCCGCTGTGAGAGAGAGAGAAAAAAAGTCCCCATCTGGTGAAGTACAGAAACATGACGGCATAAACATGTGTTAGTTAACACAGAAAAGCAAAATATCAACTTACTGGCTGTTTTATATGCACAGTTGTTAACCTTTTCTCGGATAGTGCTCAGCGCAATGGGCTTTTTGATAATGTCAAAGTAGTCTGGAACCTGCAGAAGTGAGGAGACAAAATCAGGTCATTTAAAAAAGACAAAACAATCCACAAATCTCAAAGCAATACAACAAGGTAGTATTGAGGTTGACTAGTGAAGTAGTTAAAACCTCTACAGGATCGGTGCTCCCCCGCAGGACGGTTGAGCTAACGTGCGCTAATGTGATTAGCATAAGGTTGTAAGTAACAAGAACAATTCCCAGGACATAGACATCTGATATGGGCAGAAAGCTTAAATTCTTGTTAATGTAAAACTGTACTGTCCGATTTATAATACCTATTACAGTGAAATAATACCATGCTATCGTTTGAGGAAAGTGCAGTTATGAACTTAAATGTATTAATAAACCAATTAGGCACATTTGGGCAGACTTGATACAACATTTTGAACAGAAATGCAATGGGTCATTGGATCAGTCAAAACTGAACAGTGGCCAAAATCTAAATTGCGCCTAAACTGGAATAATACTTTATGGCCTTTCTCTTGCATTTCAAAGATGGGGGAAAAAAATAAAATTAACAAGTTTCCCCCCCCCCTTTGTATTATCTTTTACCAGATCTAATGTGTTATTCTCCTACATTAATTTCCCATTTCCACAAACTGTTTCAAGAATATGCATATCCTTGCTTCAGGTCCTGAGCTACAGCTACGGGTATGTCATCTTAGGCAAAAATGGAAAAAAAAGGGTCCGATCCTTAAGAGGTTTTAAGTTGCATGGACTCACTGTGTGCAATAGTGTTCAACATGATTTTTGAATGACTACCTCATCTCTGTACCACACACATACAATTATCTGTAAGTAAGGTCCCTCAGTCGAGCAGTGAATTTCAAACAAACAGATTCAACCACAAAGACCAGGGAGGTTTTTGCAAAAGGAGGGCACCTATTGGTAGATGGGTAAAAAAACAAAAAGACTTTGAATATCCCCCTTTGAACATGGTGAAATTATTAATTACCCTTTCGATTGTGTGTCACTACAAAGATTCAGGCGTCCTTCCTAACTCAGTTGCCGGAGAGGAAGGAAATCACTCAAGGGTTTCACCATGATGCCAATGGTGACTATAAAACAGTTCAAGTTTAATGGCTGTGATAGAAGAAAACGGAGAATAGATCAACATTGTAGTTAATCCACAATACTAACTGAGTGAAAAAGAGGAAGCCTCTACAAAATAAAAATATTCCAAAACATCATCCTTTTTGCAACAAGGCACTAAAGTAACACTGCAAAAAATGTCAAAGCAATTTATTTTATTCCTGAATACAAAGTGTTATGTATGGGGCAAATCCAACACAACAGATTACTAAGTACCAATCACCATATTCTCCAGCATAGTGGTGGCTGCATCATGTTATGGGTATGCTTGTAATTGTTAAGGACTGGGGAGTTAAGGATAAAAAGAAATGGAGCTAAGTATAGGTAAAGTCCTAGAGGAAAACCTGGTTCAGTCTGCTTTCCACCAGACACCTTTCAGCAGGACAATAACCTAACACACAAAGGCCAAAGTCGCTTACCAATAAGACAGTGAAGGTTCCTGAGTGGCAGAGTTACAGTTGACTTAAATCTACAGCAAGACCTGAAAATGGTTGTCTAGCAATGACCAAACACCAATTTGACAGAGCTTGCAGAATTTTGAAAAGAATAAATGGGTAAATGTTGCACAATCCAGGTGTGGAATGCTCTTAGAGACTTACCCTGAAAGACTCCCAGCTGTAATCACTGCCAAATGTGCTTTTACAAAAGTATTTACTCTCAGAGGTGTGAATTCTTATGTAAATAAGATATTTCTGGATTTAATTTTCAATAAACGTGCAAACATTTCAAAAAACATGTTTTCACTTTATCATTATGTGGCAGATGGGTGAGAAACAAATCAATTGAATCCATTTTGAATTCAGGCTGTAATAACAAAAATTTGGAATAAGTCAAGGGGTATAATCATACTTTCTGAAGGCACTGTATGCGTGTCACTAGTGACGTAGCTAGTTATGTAAAAGTATAGGAAAACGTATTCATAGAAGTGCTTGCATGTGTGTGTGCTGTTTTTTCTAAATGCATGCATGTCGCTCTGCGTGCCTCTCCTATCAGCCTTTAAGTCATGTATTACCTGTGTCCTAGACACCAGTTTCATGAAGGGCCAGCTGTCTTCATGTCTGACTAGCTCTACAGTCAACTGCTCGCAGGCAGACAGCTCATGGACTCCTAGGTTCCTCCCTGAGCTGCGGCGATTGGAAGAAGAACCTGAGACTGAGGGAGTCAGGACCAGCCTGGGCTTGTGGGAGACCTCTGCTGGAGAAACAGCGGAAGGAGAATATAAACCCAAAGATGAGCACAGTAAGTGAGAAAGCCCCAACTAGAGGGAAGTTGTGTAATTGATACATGACAAAATTAACATTCAACACTTCTATACAGACATACATTTTTTTTGCATTACATCTTCAGCAATATAAAGACCCTGGCACATCATGTTGACACACTACTTTACAAGAACACATTTTTGTATTTTTAAATCACCCAACACAACCCTCTTCCATCTCCCCCTCCACTGTCTTAACTGGTCTTACCTGAGATTGGTCTTTTACGGGAGACTGCCAGAGAGGGAGATGGAGCAGGCTGGCTGCCTGGCCTGCTAGAGGTACCGTTGGTTGCCAATATCTCATGACTGAGCCGGGAGCTGACTCTGCTGCCTGGCCGTGGTGGAGGTCTGCCGTTGGAGACTGGGGAGGGCTTATTGGAGACTGGGGTGGGCTTCTTCCCTGAGGACCTGGAAGCGGCTCCCTTCCCAGCTGAGAGGGCCTGTTTGGGGGTGGTCTGCTGGCTCCGGGGGGTGGAATGACTTGAGTTGGTCCTGCTGTTCAACCGACTTCCTTTGGTAGTAGGCACAGGAGGCTTCACAGCAGTCCGGACCTTTTTAGCGGCACTAAAAGGAGAAGAGGGAGACAGAATTGTGGGAGGGAAACTTCAGATATCTGAATAAACTAAATGTGTTGGGTTGTTTTTATTGTTTTAAAGTATTCAATTTAATAGAAACTACGGCTGTACAACAAAAATCTTGGTTGACCGAGAGTAGTTTGTTCTTTCGATCAATCGATATAGACACCTATGCACTGAGCTTGTCTAATGCTTTAAGTGCACCGTTTGATGAAATAATGACACACAAATGGCTCAAAAGGAAACAAAAAAGACAGCGAGTGTGTCTGGCGCATGTGGTCTCGCTCCTCCCTGCTGCATCTGACAGGCAGCACAGCATGTGTTTATCTCGCCGTCTGTGCTGAAGCTGCAACATAATTACAGCCATTTAGTTTGTTATTTCTGGACTGAAAAGTTCTGTTACCGAAATCCGTCATTTGTTTAGGAAAAATATTCCTTATTCCCTCAACATTTGCGCTCTTTGTTTGAAATGTGTGCATTGCATGCTCGTGACCAATAAGGCCTGACCTATAGCCTATCATAATCGCATTAATAAATTGGTTATAAACTCTATACGTGACAGCAAAATGGATGCAGTGGACATGAAAAATAAACTCGAAACATGAATGTTTACTGGTTGCTCAGGAGGGAAGGGGGAAGTTAGATCTGGGTAAGACATTTTACTTAGTTGTGGAAAGGAGGTTATGGGAGCAAGTGCTGCATGAGGATTATATGTGCCAAACAAGTGCGGTCAGATTACAATAAAAAAAATAATAATTGAGCATTTGGAACAGTGTAAACACAGAAATTATAAGTACCATAGACTGTCCTAATTATATTTTTTATGAAGCCTTTATTACAGCAAAGACAAAAAACATTTATTGTTTAGGCTAATTATTCAAGGCTTCCTTTGTTATTGCATTTTAAAAACAAAAATGCTTGATTGCATTTCAAAGCATGCATGCTGAGTGATTACATGAAGGAATAATTGATACAGTAGCCTATATTGAAATAGGCGTAAATTACAGTATTAAGTCTAAACCAGACGCACTCTTAGGGCTACAGATTATAATTATTGTAATAACAATAAGGAGATCATGAAAAAGGAGGGTATAGGAGCAAGAGCTGCGTACATATTATTAAGTGCTGTTAGATGCCAATATTACTTTTCTGACCACTTGGAACAGTGTAAACACTAAATCAATTATAATACCAGAGTTTGTTAAATTATTATATATATTTTTAAAGCCTTTATTACAGCATAGCAAAGATATGACAAAAGACGAATTTGTGAAATTGCTTTATCTGACATGTGGTTGTGAGGCTTGGTCCTCGCAGAATCAGTAGACTATTAAACAAACACAAAACAGGATACGCCTTATTTCTGTAGATACAGTTGAAGTCTGAAGTTTACATACACTTAGGTTGGAGTCATTAAAACTCGTTTTTCAACCACTCCACAAATTTCTTGTTAACAAACTATAGTTTAGATAAGTTGGTTAGAACATCTACTTTGTGCATGATGTCATTTTTCCAACTATTGTTTACAGACAGATTATTTCACTTATAATTCACCGTATCACAAGTGGGTCAAAAGTTTACATGCACTAAGTTGACTGTGCCTTTAAAACAGCTTGGAAAATTTCAGAAAATGACATCATGGCTTTAGAAGCTTCTGATAGGCTAATTGACATCATTTGAGTCATTTGGAGGTGTATTTGTGGATGTATTTCAAGGCCTACCTTTAAACTCAGTGCCTCTTTACTTGACATCATTGGAAAATCAAATAATAATCTGCCAAGATCTCAGATTAAAAAAAAATTGTAGACCTTCACAAGTCTGGTTCGTCCCTGGGAGCAATTTCCAAACGCCTGAAGGTACCACGTTCATCTGTACAAACAATAGTACGCAAGTATAAACACCATGGGACCACGCAGCCGTTATACCGCTCAGGAAGGAGACGCTTTCTGTTTCCTAGAGATGAACATACATTGGTGCGAAAAGTGCAAAACAATCCCAGAACAACAGCAAAGGACCTTGTGAAGATGCTGGCAGAAACGGGTACAAAAGTATCTATATCCACAGTAAAAGGAGTCCTATATTGACATAACTTGAAAGGCCGCTTAGCAAGGAAGAAGCCACTGCTCCAAAACCGGCATAAAAAAGCCAGACTACGGTTTGCAACTGCACATGGGGACAAAGATCGTACTTTTTGGAGAAATGTCCTCTGATCTGATGAAACAAAAATAGAACTCCTTGGCCATAATGACCATCGTTATGTTTGGAGGAAAAAGGGGGACGCTTGCAAGCCAAAGAACACCATCTCAACCGTGAAGAACGGGGGTGGCAGCATCATGTTGTGGGGGTGCTTTGCTGCAGGAGGGACTGGTGCACTTCACAAAATAGATGGCATCATGAGGCAGGAAAATTATGTGGATATATTGAAGCAACATCAAGACATCAGTCAGGAAGTTAAAGCTTGGTCGCAAATGGGTCTTCCAAATGGACAATGATCTCAAGCATACTCCCAAAGTTGTGGCAAAATGGCTTAAGGACAACAAAGTCAAGGTATTGGAGTGGCCATCACAAAGCCCTGACCTCAATCCTATAGAAAATTTGAGGGCAGAACTGAAAAAGCATGTGCGAGCAAGGAGGCCTACAAACCTGACTCAGTTACACCAGCTCTGTCAGGAGGAATGGGACAAAATTCACCTAACTTATTGTGGGGAGCTTGTGGAAGGCTACCTGAAACATTTGACCCAAGTGAAACAATTTAAAGGCAATGCTACCAAATACTAATTGAGTGCATGTAAACTTCTGACGCACTGGGAATGTGCTGAAAGAAATAAAAGCTGAAATAAATCACTCTCTACTATTATCCTGACATTTCACATTCTTAAAATAAAATGGTGATCCTAACTGCCCTAAGACAGGGATTTTTTTACTCGGATTCAATGTCAGGAATTGTGAAAAACTGAGTTTAAATATATTTGGCTAAGGTGTATGTAAACACTGCAACTATATATATGGATTTATAAAGCCAGGCAAATTAAACAGTTAGGTTATTGGATAATAGACCTAATTAAAATTGGGGTTTCCTCTCCTAAATTTTCTTAGACAATTAAGGCAAGGCCCATTTCCTCACTTCGTTGCTGCCACGCCGTATTGTTCTCAACACCGATATACTGGTTAACTTCGCTATTATGCACATAGCAACATATAGGGAAAGGCGCCAATTCAACTGCATACTGAAGATTACGTGTCAGAACCGTGGACAGCGACCACTAACGCAGGAGAAAGCGCATTTGTTATAGAATAAATATTTTTTATTTCGGTTGCACCATTGTTCTTATGTAATAGCAACACGTACAACTTCAGTAGCACGTCTTGGAGTGATGGACTGTGCCATCCCCACGGCCTCCACAATGGATTAGTCCACTGAGAAAGGCGCAAATTAGACAGGTGTTTTGAACTACAAAAATATATATAATTTGTGACTACTTGACTAAAGAAGTCTCGGTCGACCAACAGCCTAAACGGGGTCTGCCTAATATCAACCCAATGAAGTACAGTGACGCCCAGAACACACCTCTTCTCCTCTTCCTCCTCCGTCGTCTCCTCCCCAGAGTCTCCTTCCTCAGAGTCCTCCTCCTCTTCCTCCAATTCCTCAGAGTCGACAGAGGGCCGTTGGCGGGAGGGGAGGCGGTTGGCTCGCTGTTTGGGACGGCACTCCGGGCAGAACCAGTCCCCTTCTGGGACGGCCTGGACACAACACAGAGCAAAGAGGTTTAGATTACACCGGTACAGTAGACAGCAGAGTTACAGGCGACCGGGAACTACACCCTTTCAGCAGGTTACTTTATAAGACAACAGGGTCCCCAAATGAACCTCAAAAAGGTTTCATACCAATTGTATCGATATAGTTCCAATTATTTTAAGGGGGGGGGGGGGGCAGAGGGTGCTTTCCCCACCATTAACATTGTAGGGGAAACACAGGGTATCCATAGGCCATGTGTGAAGAAAAGCATCATCCATCCTACCTTGAGTTTGGGGCGGACACAGTGGATGTGGTGTCCTCGATCGCAGCAGTCACACAGCAGCATGTTCTCTGCATCTCCCTTCCTGCGACAGACCTTACAGCGGGCGTTGAGCAGGGACTTCGCCCAGATGACACTGCGCTCCAGGGTGGAGAGGTGGAGGAAGACCTGGGACATGCTGGAACAACCCAGCAGAGACTCCCTCCAACGCTCCTGGACCGTCTTCACCACCCGACCACTGTCACTACCGTCTGGTCAGAGAGAGAAGAGACACACACAGACAGACATTATTACAGTAGTATTCACCACCCCGTCACTACCGTCTGGTCAGAGAGAGAAGACACACACAGACAGACATTATTACAGTAGTATTCACCACCCCGTCACTACCGTCTGGTCAGAGAGAGAAGACACACACAGACAGACATTATTACAGTAGTATTCACCACCCAACTAGGGATGGGCATTTAAGATGTCACAATGTATTTCAGATATCCGGATAGTTGAAATACATGCGTTTAAAAGAAACAACTTTTCCTACTGCAATGGGTTCTCGCTCACGCGGAGGTGCACTCGTTTCAGCACAGATGGTGGGGAGGGGTGCGAGATGAGCAGGGGCCAGTGTGTCTGACACGGAAGGAGAGAGAAAGTAGCCAAACCTATTTGCGCAAGTTAGACAAACTTGCTGCGATAGGTTAAAGAAGCTAGCTAACTACACTAGCCAGTTAGTTACTTAGCCTTGCTAGCTGGCTAACTTAAGGCTGCACTCCCCACATCCATTCATATTAAAAAACAGCCTACCTGTTGGTTGATCATTGCAGCCTACTACTTCTCATTTAGCCAACTTATTTCTGTAATATTTATTCCTTTTTGAATCGATTAGAAACCTCCCACTTCACTTGCTACACAAGGAGCCTCTGACAGTAGTGCTGCTTTGATCGTCAGACAAAAAGCTACATGCACCAAGTGTGTTGTCGACCAGTACATCTTACTTTATCAGGGCGCACTCAGTCAACCTGTTTCATTAAAATGTCTAATATCATGATCTATCCTTGTATGTAGCACTGTCTCGTCGATAATTACATTTCTTAAAAATAGGCCTCTTATTAAAAAAAAAAAAAAAGTATACTCACAAGTAATCAAATACTGACGTCCATTTGGCTATTCAAATATCCGTGCCTATCCCTAGACCCGACCACCATCCCTACCGTCTGAGGTTCAGAGAGAGAAGAGAGACCGGAAGGCCCAGAAGATGCAGCCACCCAAGCCATAGACTGTCCTTTCTGCTTCCGCATGGCTAGTGGTACATCAAGTCTGACACCAAGAGTCCTGAACAGAATCTATCCCAAAGCCATAAGACTGCTAAAGAGCTACAAGGACTGAGTTGACCCACCCTTGTATTTTATTGTTACACAGGACTCACACACTGCTATTGTTTATCATATATCCTGATGCCTAGTCACCTTACCCCTATACATTTCTACCGCCAACACTACAGTATTCCTGCATATAGCTTCTTACCTTCGTGTGTTTTTGTTCTACCTTGTTATTTTTAGTGCTACATTGATTACTACATTATTGGGTTTAGAGCTCGCAAGAAAGGCATTTCACTTTTCTTGTGCACATGACATAAAAAACTTGAAACATGTCACAGAATGCAACACTCCTCTCCATCATCTACAATAAGCCAACAGTCTTCACCACCCCACCACTGTCACAGCACTCAGAGGGGAGACAAACTGTCAGATCAACAGCAATCACTCACTAATTCCCTTAAAATATATAATTAATTATTATACAGCGAGGGAAAAAAGTATTTGATCCCCTGCTGATTTTGTACGTTTGCCCACTGACAAAGAAAGGATCAGTCTATAATTTTATTGGTAGGTTTATTTGAACAGTGTGAGACATAATAACAAAAAAATCCAGAAAAACATGTCAAAAATGTTATAAATTGATATGCATTTTAATGAGGGAAATAAGTATTTGACCCCCTCTCAATCAGAAAGATTTCTGGCTCCCAGGTGTCTTTTATACAGGTAACGAGTTGAGATTAGGAGCACAATCTTAAAAGGAGTGCTCATAATCTCAGCTTGTTACCTGTATAAAAGACACCTGTCCACAGAAGCAATCAAACAGATTCCAAACTCTCCACCATGGCCAAGACCAAAGAGCTCTCCAAGGATGTCAGGGACAAGATTGTAGACCTTCACAAGGCTGGAATGGGCTACAAGACCATCGCCAAGCAGCTTGGTGAGAAGGTGACAACAGTTGGTGCAATTATTGGCAAATGAAAGAAACACAAAAGAACTGTCAATCTCCCTCGGCCTGGGGCTCCATGAAAGATCTCACCTCGTGGAGTTGCAATGATCATGAGAACGGTGAGGAATCAGCCCAGAACTACACGGGAGGATCTTGTCAATGATTTCAAGGCAGCTGTGACCATAGTCACCAAGAAAACAATTGTTAACACACTACGCCGTGAAGGACTGAAATCCTGCAGCGCCCGCAAGGTCCCCCTGCTCAAGAAAGCACATATACATGCCCGTCTGAAGTTTGCCAATGAACATCTGAATGATTCAGAGGACAACTGGGTGAAAGTGTTGTGGTCAGATGAGACCAAAATGGAGCTCTTTGGCATCAACTCAACTCGCCGTGTTTGGAAGAGGAATGCTACCTATGACCCCAAGAACACCATCCCCACCGTCAAACATGGAGGTGGAAACATTATGCTTTGGGGGTGTTTTTCTGCTAAGGGGACAGGACAACTTCACCGCATCAAAGGGACGATAGACGGGGCCATGTACCGTCAAATCTTGGGCGAGAACCTCCTTCCCTCAGCCAGGGCATTGAAAATGGGTCGTGGATGGGTATTCCAGCATGACAATGACCCAAAACACACGGCCAAGGCAACAAAGGAGTGGCTCAAGAAGAAGCACATTAAGGTCCTGGAGTGGCCTAGCCAGTCTCCAGACCTTAATCCCATATAAAATCTGTGGAGGGAGCTGAAGGTTCGAGTTGCCAAACGTCAGCCTTGAAACCTTAATGACTTGGAGAAGATCTGCAAAGAGGAGTGGGACAAAATCCCTCCTGAGATGTGTGCAAACCTGGTGGCCAACTATAAGAAACGTCTGACCTCTGTGATTGCCAACAAGGGTTTTGCCACCAAGTACTAAGTCATGTTTTGCAGAGGGGTCAAATACTTATTTCCCTCATTAAAATGCAAATCAATTTATAACATTTTTTACATTGATTTTTTGTTGTTATTCTGTCTCTCACTGTTCAAATTAACCTACCATTAAAATGATTAACAAAGAAATGATCAGTCTGTGGGCAAACGTACAAAATCAGCAGGGGATCAAATACTTTTTTCCTCTCACTGTATATTGTCATCTAATTTCAGGTTACCTTTATTGGGGTACAACCAGTCTTGAGTAAGACCATCAAATCCGTTATGCTAGAGGAAAAAGTACAAGATTTCATTTTGCCTTTCTTGCTTCCTATCATCCTTACCTTCACTGTGTTGATCCTCATCTTTCTTCTCCTTCTTCTTTGCCTTCTGGTCCTTTTTAGAGTCTTCGTCACCTGTTGGAGGGGAAATAAGGTGAGGCAATGTTTTGCCATGAGAGTCAAGAGATATCAATTTGTATGTCAAACATAATCAAAAAGTGCTAAACCCTAAAAGATAATAAGCGAGGACTGTTCAAATGACCAGTTTAGAGTGAAAAATACAGGTCACAGCAGACATTAAATCACAGGGAGCACTCATTCCCTGCCTGGCTGGCAGATAAGGTCTGTTGAAAGTAGCGCTGCGAGATTAACCAAAATGTCTTATTTTTCAGTTTTTAAAACAACTGACTGACATCGATTCAATTATTTGAATTCAATTTTTTTTTCTGTGAGCTCAATCTCTAAAGATGAATCAGATCCAGCCTGTGTGATGTAGAAGGGAGTTGTAGTTGCCAACAGGCCAATATTCTTCATTTTATGCGCTAAACTACCTACAATGACCATAAGCCATTGTGCAGCTACTTGTCCGGTCTGTTTTTTTTTATGCCTGGTATGGAAGAGGAATTCGTGATCGTGAGGGGATATACAGAGCAGCTGTTGCTTGGCGAGGTATCTCTCCCTGAAAACACATCATCTAAGTGACTGATAGTTGGTATTCAGCAGTCATAAAAGTATGCCTTAGTTTGAAGAACTACAAAATAGTGATTTTGTCAGACAGCATAGGAAGCAGCTCTATAGAGATGACTAGTAATTAAATAAAGTCAAATAAAATAAATTAAAAGTAATGCGAATAAATGGTTAATTAGTGATAAGCAGTAATGGGCAATCACTACCATCACAGGACTTGTATTAATTGTTTTATTGTTACAGAATTCAACCCAAACAATCAAAATCAGTGATTATTTAAATAAATCGAACTGACCTCAAGTAAGCACTAAGTGCTCAGCCCTAGTTAAAATATGCTCAGATAAAGGCCTCTGACCATGTCCCCTCCAATTTTTTCCGGCATGGAGCAAATTTCAGGTCTGCTGAGTGCAGACTTGAACGTTGTGAAAAGTCTGTCCAACTTCCAGCGTGCATTTACTTTGAACACTGAGGCTGTACCCACTTTAAGTTACAGTTATAACGGTGACCAAGTTGGCTACTGTGGCTATTTGATCATAATTAAGGCCTACCAGAGTGACCTACCAGAGTGACCTACCATCAAAAACAATGGAGAAAATGCATCCCATAACATTTTAACATGGGGAGAAAAAAAAAACTGTTCTATCGTTCAGCCTACAGTAGCAGCCAATGTGAGATATTCAATGTAGGCCTACATTCCATGAGACTTTTGAAAAAAACATGCAGGGCTTGACATTTACCTGTTTATCCACTTTGCCTTTCAGACGCAACTGAAAATGTGGTTGATGCAAGAAACCACTTTACAAAATAAAATGCACTATTATTCCCATACCATTATTACAAAGAAGCAGACAAATTATGCTACCCTCTGCCGACTTGATTTATTCAAGCCCGTTTCAAAATACAACACTGTCCCTTTAAGAAAAAAATAAAAGAACTTCACCTGACTCACTTTTCAAAGATGTCTAGAAACGTACACCTTTTGTGCTCTTGTAGGAAGCAATCACTCCCCTATTCCTGACAACAAATGATCTATAACTTAGCTAATAACTCACTAACTAGCAAAGGATATGAACACGTGGCTACATGCAGCCTCTGCTTTGATCTCAAAACCAGCGCATCTACTCATGACCGCTCATGCTGTAAACACAGTCCAGTTCAAAGTAAATGGCACAAATCCATATGGCAATGGTCTATTTGCATACTTTATATAGACCAGTGTTGCATAAACTACAGGTTGAGTCATGCGTGTCATTGCAATAGAATCCTACTCTGATATGTTCTGCCTACAATAAAATCTCTTGCATTGTTTGTTTTATTTGATATGTTGCATTGAAAATGGCTAACATTGAATCAACACAATCACAATTGCCACAGTAAATGGAAATGTTGATAGTGTTAACAGGGAAAACTTTAGAAAAAGGTTGGTGAACACTGTTCTGAGTCAAGATAACTTTCAGTCAAAATGCAAGCCGAGATCTACCGCACAGATTATTTTTTAATATGACTTGAAAAAAACGTAAGCCTATGCAACATTAACCAATTAAAAACAGTACTGTGGCAATGAGGTTTGTGCAGTAAGCTATAGGCCCAAAACCTTATCACCACATATTGGCTTTGCTTGAATTGCCCTGCCAATGAATGCATTGTTGTTCAGGCCATTTTTTAAAATTATATTTCATAATTTGAGGCATGCTATATGATCACACCGGTAATATATCCATTGTTGTATTACTTGTGAAGTACAGCTGAGTGAGCATACATTTTTATTAATTTGCTATTTATTTTACTGGGTGGATGGTGCCTGGATATGGTCAGTCTTAGTGGAGGGAGAGCACAGCAGACTGAGGGCCTGCTTCTCAACATCACTCCACTATCCCTTTCCTCCACTGACCAAAAAACGGACACCATCTTCCAGCTCATGGTGAAACTCGAGTTGCACCGCATTATTTCTGCCTCATGAACAAATTCATGTTGTTACTCCTATGAACAGAGAAAGTGAAATGTTCATTGAAGTTTAAAAAAATACCCAAGCCACTAATAACGCAAGCCTATCGATACACTCCGCCAACCCTGATGTCTTAGCCCATCTGAATCCTGGCTAAGGCCGGCCACCAAAAATGCTGAAATTTCATTTTCCAACAAGATATAACTGCCAGGGGGTGGAGTTGCAATCTACTGCAGAGATAGCCTGCAGAGTTCTGTCATACTATCCAGGTCTGTGCCCAAACAATTAGAGCTTCTACTTTTAAAAATCCACCTTTCCAGAAACAAGTCTCACACCATTGCCACTTGTTATAGACACCCCCCTCAGCCCCCAGCTGTGCCCTGGACACCATATGTGAATTGATTGAAGATGGGAGTTCGTACTGTTCGGTGACCTAAACTGGGACATGCTTAACACACCGGCCATCCTAGAATCTAAACTAGATGCCCTCAATCTCACACAAATTATCAAGGACCCTACCAGGTACAAATCTAAATCCATAAACATGGGCACCCTCAGATATCATCCTGACCAACTTGCCCTCCTAATACACCTCTGTCTTCAACCAGGATCTCAGTGATCACTGCCTCATTGCCTGCGTCCATAATGGGTCCGCGGTCAAACGACCATCACTGTCAAACGCTCCCTAAAACACTTCAGCGAGCAGGCCTTTCTAATGGACCTGGCCCAGGTATCCTGGAAGGACATTAACCTCATCCCGTCAGTAGAGGATGCCTGGTTGCTCTTTAAAAAGTGCTTTCCTCACCATCGTATATAAGCATGCCCCATTTAAAAAAAAAAAAAAAGTAGAACAAAGAACAGATATAGCCCGTGGTTCACCCCGGACTTGACTGCCATTGACCAGCACAAAAACATCCTGTGGTGTTCTGCATTAGCATCGAACAGCCCCCGTGATATGCAACTTTTCAGGGAAGTTAGAAACCAATATACACAGGCAGTTAGAAAAGCCAAGGCTAGCTTTTTCAAGCAGAAATTTGCTTCCTGCAACACAAACTCAAAAAAGTTCTGGGACACTCTAAAGTCCATAGAGAATAAGAGCACCTCCTCCCAGCTCAGCTGCCCACTGTACTAGGAGAGGCTAGGAAACACTGTCACTACCGATAAATCCACGATAATCGAGAATTTCAATATGCATCTCTACGGCTGGCCATGCTTTCCACCTAGCTACCCCTACCAACAGCTCTGTACCCCCCGCAGAAACTTGCCCAAGTCCCCCCCCCCCCCATTTCTCATTCACCCAAATCCAGACAGCAGATGTTCGGAAAGAACTGCATCCCTACAAATCAGCTGGGCTAGAATCATCTGGACCCTCTAAAATTATCAGCCGAAATTGTTGCAACCCCTATTACTAGCCTATTCAACCTCTTTCGTATCGCCCGAGATCCCCAAAGATTGGAAAGCTGCCGCACTCATCCTCCTCTTCAAAGGGGGAGACACTCTAGACCCAAACTGTTATAGACCTATATCCATCCTGCCCTGCCTTTCTAAAATCTTCGAAAGCCAAGTTAACAAATACAGATCACCGACCATTTTGAATCCCCCCGTACCTTCTCCACTATGCAATTTGGTTTCCGAGCTGGTCATGGGTGCGCCTCAGCCACGATCAAGGTCCTAAACGATATAAGCCTTGGCCAGGGACAATACTGTGCAGCTGTATTCGTCGACCTGGCCAAGGCTTTCGACTGTGTCAATCACTGTATTCCTATCAGCAGACTCAACAGCCTTGGTTTCTCTAATGACTGCCTCGCCTGGTTTACCAATTACTTCTCAGAGAGTTCAGTGTGTCAAATCGGAGGGCCTGTTGTCCAGACCTCTGGCAGTCTCTATGGGGGTGCCACAGGGTTCAAATCTCAGACCGACACTTTTGTCGGTCTGTCTGTCTATATCTATATCTCTCTCAATGATGTTGCTCTTGCTGCTGGTGATTCTCTGATCTACCTCTACGCAGATGACACCATTCTGTATTCATCTGGCCCTTCCTTCTTTGGACACTTAAACCTCCAAATGAGCTTCAATGCCATACAACACTCTTCCATGGCCTCCAACTGCTTTTAAATGCATGCTCTTCAATCGATCGCTGCCCGCACCCGCCTGCCCGACTAGCATCGCTACTCTGGACGGTTCGGACATAGAATATGTGGACAACTACCTAGGTGTCTGGTTAGACTGTAAACTCTCCTTCCAGACTCACATTAAGCATCTCCAATCCAAAAATCGGCTTCCTATTTTGCAACAAAGCCTCCGTCACTCATGACGCCAAATATACCCTCGTAAAACTGACTATCCTACCGATCCTCGACTTCGGCGATGTCATTTACAAAATAGCCTCCAACACTCTACTCAGCAAACTGGATGTAGTCTATCACAGTGCCATCCGTTTTGTCACCAAATACTACCCTCCACTGCGACCTGTATGCTCTCGCTACATATTCGTTGCCAAACCCACTGGCTCCAGGTCATCTAAAAGTCTTTACTAGGTAAAGCCCGCCTTATCTCAGCTCACTGGTCACGATATCAACACCCACCCGTAGCACACGCTCCAGCAGGTATATTTCACTGGTTATCCCCAAAGCCAATTCCTACTTTGGCCACCTTTCCTTCCAGTTCTCTGTTACCAATGACTGGAACGAATTGCAAATGTCACTGAAGCTGGAGACATATCTCCCTCACTAACTTTAAGCATCAGCTGTCAGAGCAGCTTACCGATCCCTGTACACAGCACACCCAACTACCTCATCCCCATTTTGTTATTTATTTATTTTTGCTCTTTTGCACCCCAGTATCTCTACTTGCACATCATCATCATCTGCACATCTATCACTCCAGTATTAATGCTAAATTGTAATTACTTCACCTCTATGGCAGATTTATTGCCTTACCTCCCTTAACTTACTACATTTGCACACACTGTACATATATTTTTCTATTGTGTTATTGACTGTACGTTTGTTTATCCCATGTGTAACTGTGTTGTTGTCGCACTGCTTTGCTTTATCTTGGCCAGGTCGCAGTTGTAAATGAGAACTTATTCTCAACTGGCCTACCTGGTTAAATAAAGGTAAAAATAAATAAAAAAATCCTACTCATTCATTACTGCTGCAGTGCTTGTTGTAGCGCTGAGTGGAAAAAGGCAGAAGGCGCTTTTTATGGCTTATAACTTAAACATGAACTCACTCAAAAACAGCAGCTCTTTGCTGTATTCATTGATAATCTCTCTAGTTATGGTTTTAAACATTTTGAAATCTCACAGTATCAACTTAGCTGGAGCTTTCTTTTATGCCTGCAACGATACTGCAGACAAGGTCATCTAAGCCATCCGAGAGGCTAGAGGTAGGCCTCCCTGGGCCCGCCGGGAAGGCAGAGTTTGTACCTTCAGACACATGAAATGGTTCAAAATGGCAACAGTTGGCCTACCCGGTGCGCAGGGCAGCTGAAGCGGGTGTACCTACCGTCAACAGCCCGTGATGAACATAAAAAAAAGGGAACACAAGGCTTTATCGTTGGGTTTTTTACAGAAATGTTTGGTGATGGAATAAGAATGCCTTGGAGATCACCCAGTTGGTGACCACTGCTCTAGAAAGTTGAGTAAAGAAGTTAAATCTCGTGCTTCTCTCTGTGGGCTGATATTTCTGCGCAGCAGTAGCGGGGAGGTGCGCAGAAGTCATGGGCCTACTGCGCACACTCGTAGCTTAGAGGGAACATCATCTGTGACTAGAAGCTTGGCCTAAAAAGCATTAAGAGATGCTCAATTACAATTTTTTTTATCCAGGAAAAGTCTCATTCTGGATCTCAAAATTACTACATTTAGCATTGATCTAAGTGTGCACACTGTGCGTCCCAAATGGCACCCTATTCCCTATGAGCCCTAGTCAAAAGTAGTGCACTATAAAAGGTATTAGAGTGCCAATTGGGACAATTCCTCTTCTTTGCAGGAAGGCATTATGATGTGAGGAGGAGTTTTGCTGGCCTACCCAGTGGAGCCTTGAGGAACTTTCTCTCAATTCCCTGTTGGATGTGGGCCAGGGCCTGAGCCAGGTAGTGGACAGTGTTGTTGACCATCTGAGGGGTGTTGGGGCTGGGGGACGCTGTGCTCATACTCTCCCCCTTCAGTTCCTGTACCCTGAACAATGACACCTGTAACCTGCACAACACGGACAAGACCGAGAGAGATTGTGTTAAACTTTGATTCCTGGGGAAGCGCAGTCTAAGATACTGTGGGGGGTAAAAAAAAAAGAAAACAGGAAGGTATGTGGAATGTATGACTTATTGTACCAGATGTCGCTTGTTCTTGGGGTCATGAGTTTCCCCATTACAAACATTGACAAAAAGAGTTCAACAAGTCTGTTACCTATAGTTAGCTAACGCACTTTTGTACATCGCACTGTAACTTACAATTTACCTTATTTTAGCGGCCATAAAAACGTAATACTTCCAGGTCAACTGTAATATGAAAACCATTGTAAAGCACAATTTGTACCCTTTCCACAATATCAATGACGAGACCTTCATGCTGCCCGTCTCTGCATGATTGAAGAAGGCAACGAGCGCCGTCGGGTCTTTTTAAAAATGTCAGGTGGGGAAGCGAAACCTGCGTGATAGTGAAAGATAAGCTGTGTGGGGAAACTGCTTTTTTCACCTGACCTGTCCAACTTATCACCTCTAAAATGTAAATATAAACTCTTTAGTGTTTTATAGTGTGTCATTAAATACCCATTTGAAGGTGTGTCGAATTTGAGTCAGGTTTTTAGGGCGGCGCTAAAGTTATCTTCAGAAGTAAACAGCGGCTGTCACGGCTTTTGAGAGTCATGGTGGCTTGCAGTGATGACGCAAAAAATGAATACATTCAGGTTGTACAATTGACTAGGTATCCCTCCTTACCCTGTCCCTTTCCTGTTTTTAATCCGTGAGAGAAGCGCTACACCTGGTGGAGAGAGGCTGTACGACACGTCACAATTTAACGTACAGCGTCAGAGGGGTCCGGTTTTTTCTACTTTTCTCCAATACTATCGAGCCATTACCATGTCAATCAATGCTTGAATAGGAACCTACAACACACCCCAGATTTTGATGACAACACAGTCGCTACAGTTCCATTAGTTTTCATTGCAGCCTGATTGAAAGTCGCGGTTGCGCAAATTTGTATGGACTGGGGTTAGTCAACAGAAAGCCTTTTCTCAACTAACTCACACTGTAACCATATATCTAGCTAACCTCTTGGTCTCAGGCTTCAGCTCCTGTCACCTGACCAGTGAAACCTGTCACCTGACCAGTGAAACCTGTCACCTGACCAGTGAAACCTGTCACCTGACCAGTGAAACCTGTCACCTGACCAGTGAAACCTGTCACCTGACCAGTGAAACCTGTCACCTGAAGAAAAAAAATAAATGCTTTTTACTGATCCGGTGCAGTCTCAGCTCAGGGAGTCAATAAAGATACTGTGAATAAAAAAAGTTACTCATTTTTAAGTGTCTGGTGGCTATGCCTTTTTCTCAAACATAATTGAACTCAATGTAACCATATTAGGGATGTGACAAATGGACAACTTTTCTTAACGTTTAAACTGCCATTTTATCGGGGTTTCCCCCCCCCCATCTTTTAATAAAAAATAAAAAAAAATCATACAATTTTATGTCAATATTGACATGATTGATTGACGGTTGGTGGGGGCGGGAGGTGCTGTATAAACAAACTCACTTCCTTGATAACTTCCTCACACAACAGCTCTGCAAAGCGCAAGAAGTATGAATGCCCTGACTTCTCCAGAGGCCGTATCACAGTAAATGCTGCACGGCCACTGCAGAGATTGGATTGACCATGCAGAGCCTTTAATGGTCCAATTACATCCGTATGACCACTAGTGCCGGGCAATGAAGTTCTCTCCCGCAAACCTTTAAAAACACAGAATGCAGCTACAGTAACATGGCGATAATTTATAACCTTCCAGACACTTAAAAGTGCTGCATCAGAAGCGTCTGTACCTTTGCAGACAGTAAAATTCTGTGCCGTCATATAAATGTTATATTGTTTGGTAAGTAAATGTCTTGGTAAGTCGATGATTAAAAAACTAAAGTACTTTAAGGAAAGAGCAGTCAGCGCGCAAGGCAGCAGGCATGCTAGGATTGACAGTTCTGGTTGCCTATTGATGGAAGTGAGTCCCACTTCAGAAGCAGCGTTACTTTACAGACAAGTAAATTATATGAACTGTATGAGAAGGTTTCGTGTCGACGTTTAGAAGCCGTAATGTAGCCTAGCCTAAAATACATGCCGTAGCACTTTCAAAGGGCCACATACCAGTCTATCTGAAAAGCGTAGGCCTAACCGATACAGGCTATACCGGTAGCCTACGGTCATTTCATATATGAGGCAAACACCCCCCCACCCACTCAGCAACGAAGATTAGCCAACCCCGTGCTCGAAAGACTGGCCTGAAGATACTGTACTTCCATCTCGGTCCCATGAATAGCCTAAGCTAGGATATTCTACACGCAGCATACCAAAGACTGAACACTCGTCAGTAGCAAAGAGAAAAAGCAGGCAGTGCGAGAGGCGGAGCAGGCATGAGCATGTTTTGGTAATCTACATCTCGCAATTGTCTTGCAAATTCACCTTGTTGCCTAAAGTTCCTCTTCCTCTGGTTTTATTTCAATTACACGACTTTCCCCAAGCCTTTATAACCATATCGTTTAGTTAGCACAGCATTATTCTCTGTGTTATAGCCTAACGGCACTGATTTTAATTATGTGGGGGGGTTTCAGTTCGGTTCCCAACTTTGTTTTAACGTTTACACCCCTAAACAATATTCATTATAGCTAGCTAATGTCAGTGCACAAGATGACAGACTGGACTATGATGTGGTGAGTGTACAGTACTTACCTGTCTTTTTTCAAGTAATGTATTTCCATGTTCTCCACGTCACAGTTCTCTCCTTTCGTGACACCATTCTCCTTCAGCTCAGGGCTCAGTAGTTCATAGTGTCCTTCCTCCAGTGCTTTCCTCCATACACTCCTCTCCATCACCTACCATACAAGACAGACAATAAGCACCCATGTTTTTACTCACTGAAAATTACGTTCGGATTTAAAGTTTGGGAGTTGGTTTTTTGTTGCATTCAGATGCAATTCATGACTCAACATACAGCACTTCTGCATACCAGCTCATTCCTCATCTTACCCAAGTGTAATTACCTAATCATTACTATAAGAATGAACTGATTTGCACTAATGGAAGTCCCTCTGGATAAGATGGTATGCTAAATGACTCAAATGTAAATGTAATGCGGTTGCATCTCAACTTAATTACTATGTGAAATAAAACAAATTATTAATCAGAAAGAGCTATTGCCCAACCAAAGCCTCGACTATTCCCCAGTGTACCCTGGCAGATGTAGTCTAACCTCGACTATTCCCCAGTGTACCCTGGCAGATGTAGTCTAACCTCGACTATTCCCCAGTGTACCCTGGCAGATGTAGTCTAACCTCGACTATTCCCCAGTGTACCCTGGCAGATGTAGTCTAACCTCGACTATTCCCCAGTGTACCCTGGCAGATGTAGTCTAACCTCGACTATTCCCCAGTGTACCCTGGCAGATGTAGTCTAACCTCGACTATTCCCCAGTGTACCCTGGCAGATGTAGTCTAACCTCGACTATTCCCCAGTGTACCCTGGCAGATGTAGTCTAACCTCGACTATTCCCCAGTGTACCCTGGCAGATGTAGTCTAACCTCGACTATTCCCCAGTGTACCCTGGCAGATGTAGTCTAACCTCGACTATTCCCCAGTGTACCCTGGCAGATGTAGTCTAACCTCGACTATTCCCCAGTGTACCCTGGCAGATGTAGTCTAACCTCGACTATTCCCCAGT
Organism: Salmo salar; assembly: GCF_965601325.2. Taxonomy (NCBI): domain Eukaryota; kingdom Metazoa; phylum Chordata; class Actinopteri; order Salmoniformes; family Salmonidae; genus Salmo; species Salmo salar. The sequence goes on from NC_138299.1 coordinate 34,177,872, forward strand.
GTACCCTGGCAGATGTAGTCTAACCTCGACTATTCCCCAGTGTACCCTGGCAGATGTAGTCTAACCTCGACTATTCCCCAGTGTACCCTGGCAGATGTAGTCTAACCTCGACTATTCCCCAGTGTACCCTGGCAGATGTAGTCTAACCTCGACTATTCCCCGTGTACACTGGCAGATGTAGTCTTACCTTGACTTGTCCCAGTGTACCCTGGTAGATGCGGTCCTCTATATCTAGCAGCAGGTCTCTCAGCCTGTTGCCCATGAAGTCCTCAGCAGGAGCCGCTGTGCCCTCTGGGAGAGGAGCAGACTTGGCTGAGACAGCTTTGTTAACACCAGCCTCTGGTTTAATATCTGGAGAGAGAAAAGACAGGCAAAACAGTGAGTATCCCAAACGTCCAGTAGTTTGGGATACTCCACTCTCTCAATACTCCAATCATTCACTCCTGAAGCGATTGTCAGCTGAAGTGCAGTGAGACAAACCAACATAGTCGACTTGATGACAATTGATGTAAAATAATAAAAAAAGTGATTCAAAAATACATTTGATTGATTTGCCATTTGGATCAGGTTGCTCTAGTCTAGCCAGAGGCCTCTCCTCTACAGTCTGGTAGACTGCAGTAGTCAGTACCTGTCTGGTGGTAGCGGTCAGCGGTTGCTGTACCGAGGAGCTGTGCAATACGTTCCTTCTCCTGCACCAGGACCTCCTTCAGGGTGCTCTCCCTGTGACCCCGTGGATTCAGGGCCTCGATCAGTGCCTCCACCTCCTGGGGACTGCTGTAGAAGGCCCAGTGGTTAGGACGGTTCACTGGGGGAGCAGAGCTGCTCTGGACGGGGGCTGGGAAGATGGTTTTGGAGTCAGGGTCTGGGGTCGAGCCTGTCTGGGAGAGGTCCTCTGGTTCTCCGGCCTCGTTCGGAGACACCTCCATCTCCTCAGCCTTGGCTGGCTCCTGTTCAGAGGTCGGTTCCTGGGGTTCCAGCATGTCCTCAGTCAGGCCGAAGTAGTCATCCTCCACGAAGAGGGCAGATGTGGAAGGGAAGAGCCAGTAACGACGGTATAGGCGGTCGCGCCCCAGGGGGAGGATATAAGTGCAGGCTGCAACCTTCTGGATGCGCTCCTGGAGATCCTTCTCCCTCGGCTGCTGCTCAGTGAGCTCTTCTGGGGTCAGGCCTGGGCTCACCTCTTTAGGCTGCATCTCCTTGAGATTGCTGCCCATCACTAAGGGTGAAATCAAAGGGTTGTGTTAGAATGGCAATATGGTACTAACCAGAGGTGAAAATATTTGACGATGCATATAGAACTGGACTACAGAATATAAAACATTTCCATTGCAAAATGTGCATTCTATTGTTATCCGCAACAATTGATCGAGTCACACTATGTGAACGCTTTCTATGATTGCTAGCAGTATGCCAAGAGGACTGAAGGCTATTACTCTTCCTAGTCCTGTTGATCGTCTGCTCCTCCTCGTCTTCGGTCTGATGTTCCTCCTTCAGGCTCTCAGTGCTGGTGTTCATCTCTTCAGTTTTCATGTCGCCGTTTCTTCCTTCCATCAGCTTTTCATGTTTCTCTTTCAATTTCATCTCCTGTTCTTTTAACTTCTCCTCCTTCCTCTTCCGTACTCTGATTGCAGCCTCTTCCCTCTCTCTGCGGTGCTGCTCAGCCTTCAGTTCCCTGAGCTCCTGCTTGGCCTGTCTCTGCTCGTCAGCGCTGTCCTCTATGAAGTCCCTGGTAGACACCAGAGTCAGCAGCTTACCACACAACGCATGGAGGATCTTCAGCTTCTCACCTGGGACAGAACACCAGACAAATTACACTCAATTCGATAAACAGTACTTATTCCCAAGCATGGCTCTGAAGTGCGACAATTTTGGAGTGAGAACTGGAATTCTAATAAAAGCCAGATATGTTGTAATGATTAAGCCTCGCTCTACCGTTGTTTCCAGGAACCCTAGAGAGAGAAAAAAAAAGTTTGCAGTCGTTAACTCTGTGGTGGTACCATTACTACAGCTTAAATGGCATGTTTCTAGACCAAACAGTTCACCAGATATGACCCATATTACTGGGAAACTGGTTTTCTTCCTGTCTAATTGACAGGCCTGATAACTTTACTAGTAGCCTACATCCGAACACTTGGGGGCACAGAAAGAAAAAGAGATAGCAGAACTGAAGAAGCTTCTTTCCTTAAGCAACAACCTGAAGAGGCTGTGTGTGTGTGTGTATATATATATATATATATGCTTGTCTCAGTGTCACCTGGCAGCAGGTCGTAGACAGCAGTGCAGGACAGCCTCTTGAGCAACCCAGGGTTGGCCAGCCTTAGCTCAACACAGGGGTCGTCTGTAGAGCCGAATCCTCCACGTTTCTGGTAGCGGAACTTGGCGTTGGCAGAGTTGCAGTCAGCCCCCGATGCCAGGATGTGCAGCCTCAGGATCTCTGACAGAGTACAGCTGTCCAGGTCCAACTGCTTCAGACTGCAGCCTACAGAGACATGAAGAGTCAGGCTCTCAGTACAAAAGAAAGAAATATGCGAGTAGTTGTATATGAACATTGACTATATTAAAGACTGTCGTCCTTCTCTCACCTTGGTAGAGCTGAGGCCAGGCAGCAGCCAGGGAAGCCACAGCACTGATGGCAGACTGGGTGGGGTCCGCATCATCATCCAGAGCCTCACTCAGATCTAACAAGGAAGATTCACACACTGACAAACTAATATATTTGCAATATGCTAAACTTTGTCATTAGTCAGTCAATTCTACAGCCTGGGTGAAATGTCACCATTGATAACTTTGTATTGCTCACTACCAAAGTATATTTGGTGACCAATCACGATCGGTTAAGTAGACTAAACAGGGTGTTGACAGTAAACAAGTGTTGTCGAGGCCCGTTTCTGTCCCTACCTTTGGCGTCAACCTCAGCCACCTGGTCGCGGGCCACCTCCTCCTGCTCCTCAGCCAGGGCCTGGAAGATGGCCGACAGGAAGAAGAAGAGCAGCTCACAAAGTGGCCCCTCAGGGTCCGACCCCACCAGGGCCTCCTCCAGAACCTCTGGAACACACAGACAAGGCCCAACAGTCAGAAAACTCTTGACAACAAACACTAAACCAGACTGTCACTACTTTCACACAATGAACTATATTCTAATATCAAACATGGGTGATAAACCTAAAGTTGTAGAACAGGTGATTGTATTTTTACAACGTTTTGCCAGTGTTTCTCACCGAGCGTGAGGCCTTCTGGGAACTCGTCCTTGAGGTCAAAGAGCTCTCCGAAGGCTTTGAGGAACTCCAGCACCATGAGAGCATCTCCAAACAGCTCTGCAGGCAGACGGGTCTCCACCGGGACAGGGGCTGGGAGATCCTGGACATGATTCCATATAGGAGAGTCAGAGGCCTAAACATGCTAACTTTACTTACCAACTTAGAGATCCCATTTAGGACAATGTTTCACAACCTTTGTGTCTTAAAACACAAAAGGCTAACATGGTCGCAGATGTGTTTCTGCTGTATAGCCAACTCATATCGAACACAGAAGTCTATACAGCACCAACTTTCTTGTATCAATTAGAAAAAGTAAGCGTTTCAATTACGGAGGATGAGGCCAAACAAAAACTAGCTAAGGTTGGGGCTGCTTACCTTCAGGTCGTCACACTCCATGTCTTCTCTGGGTTTGCTCCAGATCTTTAGTCTCTCTGCATATTTCTTCTTCTCCTCCTTCAGCTTCTCTCTCTCCTGCAATATAGTATAACGATACATACAGTATAATCTATATTAAGTGATCTGAGACGTTGTATGGTGTACAAACGTAAATTAAAAACCCAGCGACCTCGATCAAAAATAACGTTAATCGTAACGTACTTTTTCCTTTTCCACTTTCATGCGTTCTTTCTCGTCTTTCCTCCTCTGCTTCTCCTCTTCAAACATCTTTTTCATCTCTTCCCGCTTCTTTTCTTTGTCCTCCTTCTCTTTCTTTTTGGCCCCCAGGTCATCTTCCCTCTCCCGATTGGCCTTTTCATGTGCTGAACACGACAGATTTATTGTATAAACAAACGCATATTGTTTTAATGCTGTGAAAGTCACCATTCTTGATATATAGATTAAATGTGACAGCCAAACCATGGGATCGTTCGTACATCTTTTGGCACAGACTCATTAGCACTTACATGCTAACAGTGCACTACTTTCTGTACTTACATGATAACAATCTACCAATATCCAACTAATCTACTGCACTCACCCGTAGCCATCATCTCCTCTTTCTGCTGCATCAGACGAAGCTTTTCCTCTGCTGCCTTCAGTAAAGGAAATAAATAATCGAAACGCAATCGTCTCTTAAAATGCTTCACAAGTCATACTGAGCAAATTCATGGTGGAAGTCAAACAAAAGGTTAGTATTACAATATAATAAGATTGTTATGCTTCGCTCAGCGAAGCATAACAAAGGGTGTACATATGGGATGTGTCCCAAATGGCACCCTATTCAGTGTAGGACTTGACCAGGGCCTGTAGGGCCATTTGGGACAACTACATTGCAAACCTCACCTCTCGAGGAGAAGAATCATTCTTGGGCCTGCTCCGCCCTTTAGGAGGAGGACTGAAGACGAACACAGGCGGCTGGTCAGGGAAAAACTGGGAGAAGTGCTGTTCTGCCAACTTGTACTTAGCAACAGTTGATGCCTAAGCATGAAACACATAAGAAACTGATGGCAACAACACTAGCACAAAATGACAGTTACTTGATTCTAGGGCTGACCCAAATTAGTCGACAGGCTGTTGGTTGACAAAGATGTTTTTTTTTTTGTCGTCAAGCAGTAGCGTGCACACACGTCGGGAAGTATTCAGACCCCTAGACTTTTCCCACATTGTTATATTACAGCCTTATTCTTCTCTGCAGATCCTCTCAAGCTGTGTCAGGTTGGATGGGAAGCGTCGCATCACAACTATTTTTCAGGTCTCTCCACATGTTCGATCAGGTTCAAGTCTGGGCTCTGGCTGGGCCACTTAAGGACATTGAGACTTGTCCCGAAGCCAGTCCTGCGTTGTCTTGGCTGTCTGCTTAAGGTCGTTGTCCTGTTAACCTGCTCAGGGCCTCTGACTGGGCTTCAGCAAGGATCTCTCTGTACTTTGCTCCGTTCATCTTTGCCTCAATCGTTCAGTCCCTGCCACTGAAAAACATCCCCACAGCATGATGCTGCCACCACACTCCCCATAGGGATGGTGCCAGGTTTCCTCCAGACGTGATGTTTGGCATTCAGGCCAAAGAGATCAATCTTGGTTTCATCAGAGCAGAGAACCTTGTTTCTCATGGTCAGAGAGCTTTAGGAAGACTCCAAGCAGGCTGTGATGTGCCATTTACTGAGGAGTGGCTTCCATTTGGCCACTACCATAAAGGCCTGATTGGTGGAGTGCTGCAGAGAGATGGTTGTCCTTCTGGAAGGTTCTCCCATCTCCACAGAGGAACTCTGGAGCTCTGTCAGACTGACCACCGGGTTCTTGGTCACCTCCCTGACCAAGGCCCCTTCTCCCCCGATTGCTCAGTTTGGCTGGGCGGCCAGCTCTAGCAAGAGTCTTGGTGGTTCCAAACTTCTTCCATTTAAGAATGATGGAGGCAACGGTGTTCTTAGGGACCTTTCAATGCTGCAGAAATGTTTTATTACCCTTCCGCAGATCTTTACCTCGACACAATCCTGTCTCGGAGCTCTACGGACAATTCCTTCGACCTCATAGCTTGGTTTTTGCTCTGACATGCACTGTCAACTGTGGGACCTTATACAGACAGGTATGTGCCTTTCCAAATCATGTCCAATTAATTGAATTTACCACATGGACTCCAATCAAGTTGCAGAAACATCAAGGATGATCAATGGAAACAGGATGTACCGGAGCTCAATTTCGAGTCTCATAGCAAAGGGTCTGAATACTTGTAAGGTATGTTTATTTTTTTTAATAAAATGTGAACATTTCTAAAAACATGTTTTCGCTTTGTAATTATGGGGTATTGTGTGTAGATTTTAATTTTAGAATAAGGCTGCAATGTAGCAAAATGTGGAAGAAGTCAAGGGGTCTGAGAACTTTCCGAACAAACAGCTGTCTGTCCCAAGCTCACTGGTGCAGGAAACTGAGGGCCCAGAAATTTGATACAATGTTGCAAGTTCACTAGCACCAGCTTCAGGCCTGAGCCAAGTTAATACAAAGTTTCCAGTTCATTGCAGACAGGCCATGCTTAGACAATGTGACTTAATGTTTAATTTGTTAGATTTAATTAGGCTATTTTTACATAGTTGGCAATATTTATTCATTTATTTTATTTAACAAGGCAAGTCAGTTAAGAACAAATTCTTATTTACAATGACGGCCTACCAAGAGGCAAAAGACCTCCTGCGGGGACGGGGGCTGGGATTAAATAGAAGTTACACCTAAAAAGTATAATTTTCTTTTAAGATCTAATTTTTATTAAATCACATGACAATGATTGAGATATGAAGACTTATTATAAATGAAACTGTTCCACAGAAATGTTAATATGAAAAACATAACAGGCACACAGATTGGTAGAATCGGTAAGAAATTGGCATTCCACATGAGAAAGGTTGCCGACTCCTCGTATAGCCTATTATAAGCAACTTCAGGAGAGTAATGACAATGCGAAAGCCAGCAGTAGTTTGAAGAGAATGGTTGGGTCATCTAGATCTCTGGCTCCTTCGAGTAATTTGTGTGTTATTTCATCGAACAGTAAGCTTAAAGCATCAGATAAGCTCAATGCATACAGTGGATTTTTATAAAAATAACACATAGGGTCTGTCTATATGGAAAAATACACATTTACAAATCGATTGGTCGAAAGAACAGACACATTTTGGTTGACCAAGGTTCTCTAGTTGGGGACAGCCCTACTTGATTCAAATGGCCACAAGATCCTTAGAGTTTTTGCTTAAAAAGGAACTCACACCAACGGGCATATTTCATAATACTTTAAAGTTCAATCTTAATACCTTGATCATAACGACTCCGTTCTGTGGTTCACAGTGCTGTTTGAGCAGCAGCTTTAGTCTGTCCCGTGAAAAAGTGTTCTTCTTACGGCTAAAATAAGCGAGCAAGAGACAGGAATAACAGTTAGTGGTTCCATTTAAAAAGTCAGTGGGGATTAACTGTTGAATAATAACAATACAAGCTAACAGAACATTGTTAGTCAGTAGGTCAGTCTCACCTCATCTGACCAGCCTTGGTGAATATGGGAACACTGCCTTCCTTGATGGGCCGTACTTTGTACTTGAACACAGACGGGTTGACAGATTTCTTTTTCTTGCTTTAAACACGAGGGGGGGGGAAACAAAAAGGTATTAATCCATGCTAACAAAGGTACTAAACAGGGGCAAAGACTTGGTGTGCATGTGCAATGGCACCCTAGTCCCTATAAAGTGCACTACTTTTGACCATAGGGATTAGGATGCAGATGCAGCTCTGAATAGCTTGGCTTAGACTGACCCATTGGCCTTTGATTTGGGGCTTTTAGGAGTGTCCTCCTCACTATCACTGATGACGATGAAGTCCCCCTCCATCTGAAGTCTGGCATGCCCATTGACCGGCCCATTGGAATGGTGGGGAGACTGCACATCCAGGATTTCACATAGCTGCCTGTAGGAAATATTCATAACACATTTCAATTGATTGAAAAACACAGCTGCATGGTCAAACCGATGCCTGCATTGGCCGTGCAGCACTTACGGCGATAAGGCCTCTGCAGAAGTCAGGGCATTTATACTTCTTCCACTTCGTGTAGCAGAGCTGTTGTGAAGGAAGTTGTCTAGGAAGTGAGCTTGTTTAAACAGGACCTTACCGCCCCCACCTACCGTCAACCAATCATGTCAATGCGGAGCTATACGGAGCCCTCCGCTGACTTCCAGGTAAAGTGAGCAGTGTGAAGCAGGTGGCTAGGCGGTTATGTTTTAGAGGACGCATGTCTCGACCGTCGCCTCTCCCGAGCCCATTGAGGAGTTGCAATGAGACAACGTCATAACCAGCAATTGGTGAGAAAAATGGGGGCAAAACACATACACCAAATACATTTCAACTCAGTTTCACAATTCCAGACATTTAATCCTTGTAAAAATTCCCCGTTTCAGGTCAGTTAGGATCACCACTTTAAGAACGTGAAATGTCAGAATAAGAGAATTATTTATTTCAGCTTTTATTTCTTTCATCACATTCCCAGTGGGTCAGAGTTTACATACACTCAATTAGTATTTGGTAGCATTGCCTTTAAATTGCTTAACTTGGGTCAAATGTTTCGGGTAGCCTTCCACAAACTTCCTACAATAAGTTGGGTGAATTTTGTCCCATTTCTCCTGACAGAGCTGGTGTAACTGAGTCAGGTTTGTAGGAGGCCTAGGCTTTCAGTTCTGCCCACATTTTCTATGGGATTGAGGTCAGGGCTTTGTGATGGCCACTCCAATACCTTGACTTTGTACCCCTTAAGCCATTTTGCCACAACTTTGGAAGTATGCTTGGGGTCATTGTTCATTTGTAAGACCCATTTGTGACCAAGCTTTAACTTCCTGACTGAATGTCTTGAGAAGTTGCTTCAATATATCCACATAATTTTCCTGTTCATGATGCCATCTATTTTGTGAAGTGCACCAGTCCCTCCTGCAGCAAAGCACCCCCACAACACGATGCTGCCACCCCCGTGCTTCATGGTTGGGATGGTGTTCTTCGGCTTGCAATCCTCCCCATTTTTCCTCCAAACATAAGTTCTATTTTTGTCTCATCGGACATTTCTCCAGAAGTACAATCTTGTCCCCATGTGCAGTTGCAAAACCGTAGCCTGGCTTTTATATGGCGGTTTTAGAGCAGTGGCTTCTTCCTTGCTAAGGGGCCTTGAAGGTTATGTCGATATAGGACTCGTTTTACTGTGGATATAGATACTTTTGTACCTGTTTGCTCCAGCATCTTCACAAGATCCTTTGCTGTTGTTCTGGGATTGATTTGCACTTTTTGCACCAAAGTACATTAATCTCTAGGAAATCGAACACGTCTCCTTCCTGAGCGGTATGATGGCTGCGTGGTCCCATGGTGTTCATGCTTGCGTACTAATGCTTGTACAGATGAACGTGGTACCTTCAGGCATTTGGAAATTGCTCCCAAGGATGAACCAGACTTGTGGAGGTCTACAGAGTTAAGGTAGAGCCTGTTTTTTCATCAATAACTAAGGTACGGCTAGTGCCCAGGTATCATTAACATTTTGAAGCTGAGCCATTTGCTTATGCTCTGCTGCGTAGTACATATCACATGTACATATAGCGTCAGAAGTGCTTCAACCTCTTTAAAAATAAGACTAGAACATTGACTGACTCCACAGGAGAGATAATTTTCCCGAAAATAAAATGTTCCTTGAGTTTAGAGTGATGAAAAGTAGCTGGTTCACAGCTAACTGCTCTCGGTCTCGTCACCGAGCAGAAGTGTTGCTATGGATACTCAAGTCATGCATGGAGTGTATGCAGCGCAGGACAGATGAGCAGCTAATGGAAGTTATTTCTGATGTAGGGCAGAACGGGGGCTTAAATTTCACAGAAGCAAATTGGGCCTAGGTAGGGTAGGGTCTGAACGTCACGAGCATGGGTAGGGCTTAAAATTCATGCCGTGCAAGGCTCTAGGTCCAGTTCATTAACTTGTGTTTACAATGAGATTGAGCAGATTTAGTAACTGTACTTGTAACAATAGTCATAGTAGCAGAATTTAAAGAATGGTCATTGTTGAGGCCCAGACTTAAGAATATTTGTAACAATACATGTTCACACTAATACCTAAACCACTGGCCTACCCCCCCTTCCCTCCGCCCCTCCCTGCTGTGGGTGCATGTTGCTTCTTGTCTGGCATTCTCTCGCTCAGCTGCCTACTGCGAAGCTGTGATAATGTAATGTCTGGGTCAACTCCTTTTGCTGGCACAGCCAATCACAGAGCCTGCCTTAGGTCCATCCACTCAGTCACTACCATTGTGTTATTTTCAAAGTTCAGTTTATGATGGCTGACCGATGTTCTCTTGGAATAAAGAGGGCTCATTTATTTAGATCCATATGCCCAGTGGCTTCTATAATCTAGTAGCCACAGGATTATGACAGTGAGGAGACAGCCTACAGAGGGGAGGTCTGAGACTTAGTGTGGTCCCAGGAAAATAACCTCTCCTTCAACATCAATAAAACCAAGGAGCTGATCGTGGACTACAGGAATAAGAGGGAAGAGCATGCCCCCATCTACCTCGATGCAGCAGACTTGTCAATCTTGAAGAATGTTTCCCAATACCACTTCTGTGCAGCGGCGGTACCCCGGTCCCAAGGACCCTACAATGGCACGTGACATCCACACTACTCAAATCAAAAGGCCAAAGCATATTTTTTGTTGCCTAATAATGCTGGCAGAAGACTACCCTTAGTAGAAATGGTAACTATAGACTTAATGTTATGGGTAACTGGCTGCTCTTCAGTAACTAACAAGAAATTCATTTAAAAATGTACAATCAGGGCACTCGCTAGGATTTTCTGAGAAGGTGGTGCTGACGTAGGCCTAAATGTTATGTAGGGGGGAGGTCCAGAAGGAGTCAGTCAACTTCCATCTCAGGAAGTTGAAGAAATTATTTACAGTACCAGTCAAAAGTTGGGACCCACACTCATTCAAGGATTTCTTTATTTTTACTATTTTCTACATTGTAGAATAGTGAAGTCATCAAATCTATGAAATAACAAATATGGAATCATGTAGTAACCAAAAAAAATTAAGTGTTAGATTCTTTAAAGTAGCCACCCTTTGCCTTGAAGACAGCTTTGGACATTCTTGGCAATCTCTCAACCAGCTTCATGAGGTGTGCCTTGTTTAAAGTTAATTTGTGGCATTTCTTTCCTTCTTAATGCATTTGATCCAATCAGTTGTGTTGTGACAAGGTAGGGTTGGTATACAGAAGATAGCCCTATTTGGTAAAAGACCAAGTTCATATTATGGCAAGAACAGCACAAATAAGCAAAGAAATAACAGTCCATCATTACTTTAAGACATGAAGGTCAGTCAATCTGGAAAATTATGAACTTTGAACGTTTCTTCAAGTGCAGTCACAAAAACCATCAAGAACTATGATGAAACTGGCTCTCATGTGGACCGCAACAGGAAAGGAAGACCCAGAGTTACCTCTGCTGCAGAGGATGAGTTCATTCCAGTTACCAGCCTCAAAAATTGCAGCCTAAATAAATGTAACAGACACATAAATAACAACTCCTTGGAGAAGGCCGCGTGAAATCAGGCCTTCATCGTCGAATTTCTGCAAAGACACCACTATTAAAAGGACACGAATAAGAAGAGACAGCCAATGTGTTTGAAGATGGCGCCGGAGGGGATGGCTGCAGTCTTATCGGCTCTTAACCAACCATGCTGTTTTGTTTGTTTTATCACGTTGTTCGTAACTTGTTTTGTACATAATGTTGCTGCTATGGTCTCTTATGACCGAAAAGAGCTTCTGGACATCAGAACTGCGATTACTCACCTCAAACTGGACGAAGAGTTCCTCAGTGAGTCGGACGGGAGGGAGATACTACAGACACCAGACCAGGCCAAGATCCCCGGCATTCGCTGGAGAAGGAAATTGAGATTTCGCAGAAAAAGATCAGGGTGCCTTGTGAGGATCAGGTGACGAGTGGCTAATCTGCATTTGCCTTCTGTCCTGCTAGCTAACATTTAATCGCTGGAAAATAGATGGGACGAACTGAGAGCACGTATATCCTACCAATGGGACATTAAAAACTGTAATGTCTTATGTTTCACCGAGTCGTGGCTGAACGACGACATTAAGAACATACAGCTGGTGGGTTATACACGCCATCGGCAGGACAGAACACCAGCCTCTGGTAAGACACAGGGCGGGGGTCTATGCATACATGTTAACAACAGCTGGTGCACGATATCTAAAGGAAGTCTTAAGGTTTTGCTCACCTGAGGTAGAGGATCTCATGATAAACTGTAGACCACACAATCTACCCTATAGACCACATAATCTACATACCACCAGACCGATGCTGGCACTAAAACTGCACTCAACGAGCTGTAAACCGCCATAAGCAAACAGGAAAACGCTCATCCAGAGACAGTGCTCCTAACGGCTGGGGACTTTAATGCAGGGAAACTTAAATCATTTTTACCCAATTTCCATCTGCATGTTAAATGTGCAACCAGAGGGGAAAAAAGTTCTAGACCACCTTCACTCCACACACAGAGTGAAAAGTACAAAGCTCTCCCTCGCCCTCCATTTGGCAAATCTGACCATAATCCTCAAAAAGGTTCTACAGCTGCACCATCGAGAGCATCTTGACAGGTTGCATCACTGCCTGGTATGGCAACTGCAAGGGCTCCGACCGCAAGGCACTACAAAGGGTAGTGTGTACGGCTCAGTACATCACTGGGGTCAAGCTTCCTGCCATCCAGGACCTCTACACCAGGCGGTGTCAGAGGAAGGCCCTAAAAATTGTCAAAGACCCCAGCCACCCTAGTCATAGACTGTTCTCTCTGCTACCGCACGGCAAGCAGTACCGGAACGCCAAGTCTAGGTCCAAGAGGCTTCTAAACAGCTTCTACCCCCAAGCCATAAGACTCCTGAACAGCTAATCAAAATGGCAACCCAGACTATTTGCATTGCGACCCCCCCCACCACCTATGCTGCTGCTACTCTGTTATTATCTATGCTTAGACACTTTAATAACTCTACCTACATATACATACTACCTCAACTAACCGGTTCCCCCGCACATCGACTCTGTACCGGTAGCGCATGTATACCACCCCGCTCTTGTTATTTACTGCTGCTCTTTAATTATTTGTTATTCTTCTCTTACTTAAAAAAAAGAATAATAATAATCTTAAAACTGCATTGTTGGTTAAGGGCTTGTAAGTAAGCATTTCACTGTAAGGTGAAATGTGACACAATTTGATTTGAAACTTGTCTGGGCCAAGAAACAGGATGAATGGACATTTGCCATGTCTTCGTGAGACGCAGAGTAGATGAACAGACAATCTCTGCATGTGCAGTTCCGACCATGAAGCATGGAGATGGTGCTTTGCTGGTGGCACAGATTTATTTAGAATTCAAGGCACACTTAACCAGCATGGCTACCACAGCATTCTACAGTGACAAGCCATCCCATCTGGTTTGCGCTTAGTGGTACTATCATTTGTTTTTCAACAGGACAATGACCCAACACACCTCTAGGCTGTGTAAGGGCTATTTGACCAAGAAGGAGAGTGCTGCATCAGATGACCTGGCCTCCACAATCACCCGACTTCAACCCAATTGAGATGGTTTGGGATGAGTTGGACCGCAGAGTGAAGGAAAAGCAGCCAACAAGTGCAAAGCTGTCATCAAGGCAAAGGGTGGCGACTTTGAAGAATCTCAAATATAAAAATAGATTGATTTGTTTAACACTTTTTTGGTTACTACATGATTCCATGTGTTATTTCGTAGTTTTGACATCTTCACTATTATTCTACAATGTAGAAAATTGTACAAATAAAGAAATCCTTGAATGAGTGTGTCCAAACTTTTGACTGGTACTGTACATATTACCTCGACAAACCTGTACCCCCTGCATATAGCCTTATTGTTATTAATGCTAGTTTATTTTTTACTTTGTAAGTAAGCATTTCACAGTAAGGTATACACCTGTTGTATTCGGCGCATTGTGACGAATACAATTTTATATTAGAGCTCCTCTGGTGAACCCCTCCAAAGAGGTCATAGTCAACTCTCAACTACATTGACAAAAATCCATGTATCGGTTTACTACAGAGAACATGATTTCACTGTCAAAGAGCTGGGATCTACATTCACCGAGGTAATGCTAGTGAACATAAATAAACAAGACGTTGGATGAATACTCCTTTGGCTAAATACGGGAACTATCAAAGCACAGACTCATAGGGAGAGAACGGAAAAGGCATTGTAGTCCTTCAGGAAGGTGGTATAACACCAAAATGATATCAGACCCATGGTTAGAAGTGAAACTGATGACACTAGATGAGGTCATATGTATAAAATAAAGTGAAACTGATGACTGTCGGGGAGGTCATCATATGGATAAAATTAACACATTACCCGACACTGGTGCGGCTCAGAACACCCAGATTACAGTAAAGTTGAGTACAACTGACGATGCTTGGTGAGGTCATGTGGTTAAATTAACGCTTTACCTGGTACCGGAGCGGGTCACAACGTCCACGATCTCCCCAGGGAAGAACCTCTCCTTGACGTAAGAATACACATCATCACAGATCTCGTGCAGCCGGGTACGGTATGTGAGGGCTGTGAGGTGCAGCAGGGGGATCACCAGAGCTGAGGGGAAGCTCTGGAGGCTCTGACGACCTCTCTTCTCACAGTCCAGAGCTTCCAGGTAGGTCAGGCCAGGCTTGCCCGTCACCGCACAGCTCCACACCAGGCTGTTGCACAGGATGGTCCTCTCAAAGAAGTCACTTGTGGGGAGACAGGGTGATTCTAGTCAGTACAGGTAATTGCATATTCCTATAGTGTAACGTTACTACTTTTGACAAGGGCCCTAATGTTTAAGGGCATGAAATGAAATTGCTCACTAATTTTGCATGTTGGACTGGACACATGCAAAATATTGCTGCCCACATAATCATAGGAGGAAACGAAAACCAATGCTCACCCCAAATCAGCGTTAAAAATATAACAACCTCACTTGCACAACATGAACAAATACCTTGCTCATCTGTGTACACTGTAAACATCGAGATGCTTTTCCACAGTTTCTGCATCGATAGGACCTCAAAGTCTTCCAAAGTCATGTTGATCAGTCGGTCACACATGCTGACTAAATACAATTCCAAAGAAATCATACCTTAAAACAAAACCACAAATATAAAACAGCCCATCTTCAAAATAGTTATAAAATAATGAACAGAACTAAAAGATGTCTGTCACTGTCCCTCTACTAAATTTACAGTAACATGCGAACTTGCGGTCTCTGGAATATTAGGGCCAGGGTGAAAATTGTTTACCTTTCAAGACCCCCTTGAAATAAGTCAGAGTATTATTCGTAGGCAAGTCCTACATAAAAAGTTTGTTTATGCTATGGGTTACAAATTGCTAAAATATTTCACTATAAACTTCTCAAATAAACACACTAGTTAACATGTTGCTTCCTAGTTAGCTAGCTATAAAACAATCACACAATAGCCCTGCCGAAGTTTCAGAAGGGAACTGAGGCAAGACGAGTTGTGACGAGCGCGAACTGCTCTGCTCTCATTTTAGGACTATGTAAAAGTATCTAAGAGAGCATCCGATAACTTCTAACAAGACTGGCTAGATTTACCAACCAGTTACTCGATAGATATGACAGTAAATTACGGCAATAATTATATCCTAGTCAAATAAAGTTGACTCAAATTGGATATTTTGCAACGCTAGCTTCAAGCTGGTAGCAGGCCCAAATACTTGGTTAACACGGCTGGTAACGTTAAATGGTAGTCGCTCCAACACTACTAACTAGCTATAGTAGCCGCTAAACTAGCGGTGATCAAGCTGGCTACACCTGCTATAAACTAAGTTTGACAACTGGACAGAAATAACAGTTCCGACCCATTTCATCTGATGACTAGCTAAATAGGTGTCAACCAGACAACACATTATTAATGATTTACCAACTAGTTTATAATAAGTAGAACTTTGTCCATCTTCCAGCACTGCAGTGGATTTTAGCTTCTTAGCAAGCTAGCTAATGTTTGCTGTCACTATGGTTAAACATTCCTAATTTGAGTTGAGCCAAAGTCGGATGGTCATTTGATAGCTAACTAACATTGATCATTCTTTAACGTTAATTCATTTATCAGTTTGGTCTTAACGTACTCGTATGTCCTGAAGATTTCATGTGTGACTTTGCAAAGAAACACTTCTTCATCTGGTTTGAGGTCCGCTGGGGGCTTCTGTCTGACAAACGGCTTTCTGTGGAGAAGCGGCATCTTTCTTTATCTTCGTCTCCGATTTGTCCTCTTTGAGACTCAAAAAAGGAGGGAAAAAGAAAGCCAACCATGTAATTACATAAAGTTTTAAATCAGTATTCATCGGCAATAAACTCAGACATGAGGACAGTGACCCAAACATACAAAAAATGGTCGTGATAATCTACAATTTTAAGAGGAAATCTAGCCTTTGTTAATGACACACACTTCCAGTAACACACAAAAGTGACGCTTTTCCAACCAACTCACATGAAAATGTGCTGAAATAATGGGAATCTGTCTGATATGATCAATTAAAAACCTCGATGTTTAAACCACCTGAGAACATTTTCGCATACTAGAGGAAGAATTCAAGAGATTTACCGGATCGGTTATGTAATGTTAAAACAATAATCCGCGGGAGAAAAATACAAAAACTCAACGGCCTGTCCTACTTTTCCAGCGGACGGACTGCGTGTTGACTATAAATTTGATCCGCTCTATTTCACAGATGAGGAGGGCGTAGCTTGAGTGAAGACTATGTTATCTCCATTGGTTGTTTATCCCGCCACTCGCATCATCATCACCACCAATCATATTTATGTTCGTTGAACGTCAGAGGAGTGGAGAAGCAATATGGGATTTGTTACTACTTGAATCAGAGCATCACACAAATTAATAGTAAAACATAACATATCTGTTCTGGTAAAACATACTTTTAACTGATACGCAACTTTTGTACAGGTTTAAGTGAGTGATCATAATCAGTTACAACATATTAAAGCGCCTAACATTTTCCACATGCATCCAACTTCACGTCTGTCCGACATGAGGGGGTATGAATCACCAATATGTACGTGCTTTGTTCTTATGCTGCGTTTACTCAGGCAGCCCTATTCTGATATCTTGACCAATTATTTGCATAAGAGCTTATATGATTGGTAAAAAAAATAATAACGGGTCAGCGTGTGTAAATGCAGCCTTAGTTTGGCTTCTGTCATATTTCAATAAGGCCAATGTTCAACAATGGTTTGTTTACTATAACATGACTGCATGATGCCTGTCTGGTGTGGTTAGAGAGCCTCATAACTAAGGTGCAAAATCCATCAAAGAGGTGGTAATTACAATGGCCACAGAGTCCAAAATGAAACACTATTAAAGCACTGCAAAAGAGATGTGATGCCATGCTGTTGGTAAAGAAGGCAACACAGAAGTTCCTCAGAGCTGGTGCCATTTAATAGCCACTTTCTGCTGTAATTATGCTACCCTCCCATGCTTCCTGTTTCAGTAGTGTGGGTGAGAGGGGAACGTACAAGAACCATCAGGCAAATGTTTTAACCACTCATTTACTACAGTATTTCAGACATTTGTCAAACATTTTATGTAAAAAGGCTGACAAATCATTCACTGAACTGTAAAGTACATAACATTATCAGAGTGATATTTGGGATTTCTTGTCACAGATCACTCGGTCATCTTTATAGATTGTTATACCTTGAACATGATATGGTAGGGCACAGTCCTAGAAGAAAATCCATCTGCAAAAAGCAGCAGAAAGTCAATATCCAAGGGACAGAAAGTCTGAGCGGATGTTTGGTCTTCACTCAGGGTCACAGTACCCTATACAGGCGTATATTTTTGAATGCGTCCGGGTCACCGTCCTTCCCCAGATAGACGTTGTAATCCAGAGGTAGTTCCTCTACCCACTTGCTGAGGTTGATCCCTCCCTGAAGGAGGAGCACAGTACAGCAATAGAGAGGTGTGCATTACGCATCATAGAAACATTCAATTATCAAAGTGTGGAAAACAGACAGTTTTTACAGGCATTTTCAGTACTTACCTGATGTGAAGAAAGTGCTTCCTGGAGGCTTGGAACTGTAACCAATAGAGCACCTTTCTTGCGGAAATTGTGAACGATAAAATACCAGGCTCTACAAAAGCAAGAGGATAGAGACATTAGAGCAGGGTTTCCCAAACTCCATCCTCGGGACCCCAAGAGTTGCACATGTTGGTTTTTGTCTTGGTACTGCACAGCATCATTACCAGATACAATATATGAGGAAGATCTCAATTGCATCCTTACCCCTCACTCCTCATCAAAACCCATTGGAGGAAAAGGTCAGAGGAGCGGGACCTCTGGCTTTCTCATCCAATGGATTTTGAGAAGGAGACAGGACACGAGGAGTATTCAATTGAAATCTTCCAATGATCACTTACTGCATCCTATATTGCAGCGTTTCCCAAACTCGGTCCTTGGGAGCCCAAAGGGTGCACGTGTTGGTTTTTGTCCTGGTACTACACAGCTGATTCAAATAATCATCAAGCTTTGATCATTTGAATCAGCTGTGTAGTGTTAGGGCAAAAAACAAAATGTGCACCCCTTGGGTTCCTGAGGACCGAGTTTGGGAAACGCTGCATTATAGGATAATGATATTTTCTGTTGGAAAATGTTTTGAAACGATATGTCCTAATGAATACACTGGTGTGGTGTCCAAGGTTTACCTACTTAATTTGGTCATTGGGCTGTAGAAAGTACTCAAACACATTGTTCATGATGAGAACATCTGCATTCTGTAACAGGGAATCCTGAGTACTGATATTTCCATGGATGACCTGCAGAAATGTGAGACAATGAGAGAAAGCTGTGGCACTTACATTCTTTAAAAACATAAAATAAAGATCAAGATAAATATATGTAAAATGATACTAATAATCGCTTTACCTGTATTCGGTCACTGAAGCCATACTTCTCCACAGCCATATTCTGAAGCCTGACAAACTCTGCACTGATCTCTACCCCAACAAGCCGAACTGCAGAGCTGTACAGGTACCCCTGAAGCACAAACAGATGACTGGAAGAGTAAATACTTTTTTGCCAAAGAATTCATGACATTTTCCTGCAATATTTTCACATAACCTTTAACATTACCATACATCTCAATGCCATAAATGGTTTCCATTTCATTCCAAAACAAACTGTAATTTACCCCATAGAGTACTGCCCCTAGCCTGGAACCCACATCCACCACTAGTCTCCCAGTCAGGTCTGGTAGGACATGCTGGAATAGGAACTGGAGCTCCAATATCGAGAAGGAGTGAGAGATGAACTCTGCGAAAATAAACATTCATTTGACACAATGCTGCAACATGAGGGTTATAAACCCACCCTTATCTTACACATCTATGCTGAACGAAAATATGAACGCAACTAGCAACAATTTCAAAGATTTTAGTGAGTTACAGTTCATAAGGAAATCAGTCAATTTAAATAAATAAATTAGGCCATAATCTACAGATTTCACTTGACTGGGAATAAAGATATGCAACTGTTGGTCATAAATACCTTTAAAAAAATTATAATAATCTGGCCATTTTCTCATTCGCATGATCAAGCTGTTGATTGTGGCCTGTGGAATGTTGTCCCACTCCTCTTCAATGGCTGTGCAAAGTTGCTGAATACTGTCGGGAAGTGGAACACACTGTCGTACACGTCGATCCAGGGCATCCCAAACATGCTCAATGGGTGACATGTCTGGTGAGTATGCAAGCCATGGAATAACTGGGACATTTTCAGCATTAGGAATTGTGTACAGATCCTTGTGACATGGGGCAGTGCATTATCATGCTGAAACATGAGGTGATGGCGGTGGATGAATGGCACGCTAATGGGCCTCAGGATCTCGTCACGGTATCTCTGTGCATTCAAATTGCCATCCATAAAATGCAATTGTGTTCATTGTCCATAGCTTATGCCTACCCACACCATAACCCCATCACCATGGGGCACTGTTCAGAACGTTAACATCATCAAACCGCTCAACCCACACACCATACATGAGGTCCGAGGTTGTGAGGCCGGTTGGACGTACTGCCAAATTCTCTAAAACTACGTTGGAGGTGGCTTATGATAGAGAAATGAACATTCAATTCTCTGGCAAAAGCTCTGGTGGACATTCCTATATTCAGCATGTCAATTGCACGCTCTCTCAAAATGTGCGACATCTGTGGCATTGTGTTGTGTGATAAAACTGCACATTTTAGAGTGGCCTTTTATTGTCCCCAGCACAAGGTGCACCTGTGTGATGATTATGCTGTTTAATCAGCTTCCTGATATGCCACACCTGTCATGTTGATGGATTATCTTGGCAAAGGAGAAATGCTCACTAACAGGGATGTAAACACATTTGTGCACAACATTTGGGAGAAATAATATTTTTGTGCGTATGGAACATTTATGGGATATTTTATTTCAGCTCATGAAACCAATACTTTACATGCTGCGTTTATATTTTTGTTCAGTATGATTATTGATGGGCTTTGGGTAATTGGATTGTTGGTGAGATGGCATGATCCTTCAGAACAAGTACAATGATTAACCAGGCAAGGCAAACATTTTTTTCCCTTCTACTTTTTACACCTTTTTCTCCCCAATTTCGTGATATCCAATTGGTAGTTACAGTCTTGTACCATCGCTGCAACTCCCGTACTGACTCGGGAGAGGCGAAGGTCGAGAGCCATGCATCCTCCGAAATACGACCCTGCCAAGTCTCTCTGCTTCTTGACACAATGCTTGCTTAACCAGGAAGCCAGCCGCACCAACGTGTCGGAGGAAACACCGTAAAACTGGCGACCTAAGTCAGCGTGCATGTGCCTGGCCCATCACAAGGAGTCTCTAGAGCGCGGTGGGAAAAGGACATCCTGGCCGGGCAAACCCTCCCCTAACCCAGACGACGCTGGGCCAATTGTGCGCCGCCTCATGGGTCTCCGGTCGTGGCTGGCTTCGACACAGCCTGGGATCAAACCCGGGTCTCTAGTTACGCCTCAAGCACTGCTTTGCTGTGCCTTAGACCGCTGCGTCACTCGGGAGGCCCATGCAAGGCAAACCTACCCAGGGGAGCTGTTCTGTGAGTGCCACAGTTCAGGCAGTAGTTGCGGCTCATCTTGCCCTCCTCACAGAGTGTATCCACGGTGTCCTCGTCATACAGGAAAGCATCCACATGCAGTGTGGGCTGGGGGTTCTGTTGGGTCTGAATAATCAATTGATGAACAGAATTAGTTAATTTGTGTTAGTCAAAGGGATAGTCCCACGAAATTACAAAAAGACCTTGGTTTCCTTACACTGTAAGCAGTCTCTGGACAAGGTATGACAGCAATCCATGCTTTGGTTTAGTTTCCCTGGCACAGTTTCCACATGCTAACATTTTAGCATTTGTGACACAAATCCCATTCAAGTCATGGGACCGATAATACATTTTTCACACGTGTTCAAATCATCTGTGACTTGTTGAGCTTCACAAGTTTAGATACTTTTTGATTATTTGGAGATGTGTGAAAAACAGTCCCATGACTTGATTGGGATTTATACCAGACACATTAGCATGTGGAAACAGTTCCAGGGAAACTAAACCAAAGCATGGATTGTTGTCATACCTTGTCCATAGACTGCTTAGAGTGTAAGGAAACCAACGTAATTTGGGTGAACTAGCCCTTTAACATTTTAAAAGTCACATTTTAAGTGTGAGTATTTTTTATTCCTCTCTGAAAATAAAATACACACCTTGCACCAAATACAAGCACCCAGCAAGTACATTTGGCCCTGAGTAAAGATGTTGAGGAATGAAAGCAATTACAGTAACCCACCTTCTGAATAGCCAAGGACTCGGAGGAGAGCACAGCCTCCAAAGGAAGACATGCCCTAAGATCCTCTGAAATACTTTGAAGTATAACCTTTTGATTGTCAACCAATCCATCATCCACTTCATCTACAAGAAACAAAATGAATAGCTAATGTTATACAGTTGAAGCATCATAATCCAACATGAACATGGGATGGTTGGTTTAGGCTTAAAATAGCTCATGCCAGGGTTAAATACCAGAGTTTTTCATCCAGTCAATTAAACGTGGCAGGTCCTTGGAATTTACTCTGGAGAGTAATCGTACGATTTCGTTTTTTGCGTCTGAAAAGTTCATTTCAACAAATATTTTGCCACATACGATTGCTCACGCTTGAATGTATTGAACGCATGTGTAGAAAACACCAGATACGTATTTGAGATTTAAGGAGGCGCGATAATTGGAGCCCTATTAATAGTAGTGGTGAAATGGAGAGAATTTAGTATATATTATTTCATTTAAAGTAACTGATATTGTAGAAATATATTGATTTTGGCAAATTAAATGGACACGTGTTGTATGAAATGACCGTTTACTCTAAGTAGAAAACATGACATTTCAGACGACCTTAAAATACAGGGGTTACAAAGAAGTAAACATAACCCCGGAAGTAGATAGGCATTCTGGGATATCTGGGATTGAGATGACGTTCGTTTGGTTGCTTTTCTCAAGCAAGTTGGCAAGCTTTAGGTAACGATCATCTTTCAAATTATAATAATGGTAATTTAGTAGCTAGCTACTGTTTTGTAAATGTCGTAATGTTAGCACGATAGCTATCCATCGAATGAAATGATGATGCTGTCTTTATATGTATCACATTCTCAGAGAACCACGGCCTTACTCGAGTTGTCGATGTTAACGTTAGCTAGCTAGCAATTTATCTAGCTAGATAGTTTTGAGCTGTGTGGATGCAGTCGGGTCAATATTATGTATTCTTTACATACACGTGTTGTATTAGTTAACTACGGTATTTTTCTAGCTAATTTGTCGAAAAGTTATTGAAGAATTTTTGTCATGTTGTCCTGACTATATGCTGAACTAATCTCTAGATTTCACTCATTGTTTTCGTTCATTTCTCAGTTAAGGAAGTCAACAACGGACGTTTGATCACCAATAAGTGGCAGTGAAAGGTGTGGAGACAAGGGGGTTTCCCTCAACATTGAAGCCGAAGAGGCCGTATTTCTCAACTGATTTTGTAAGTCCCTTTCCATAACATTATTATCCAACATTGAAGTAGTATAGTAGTTGGCAATGGCAGTATAACCATTGTAACAATCAAAATATTTTTTACAGGTTCAACAAGACCTGCCAACATGGTGTTAGCCGATTTGGGAAGAAAAATCACCTCGGCGTTGCGATCACTGAGCAATGCCACCATCATCAATGAGGAGGTATATCTAGTACCAAATCAGACTTGTTATTTTTGTACAACTTTTGGCAAAGTGTTGTTAACTAAATAGTAGTTACATATGTTGCCAGGTTTCAACCATGCAAGACCATATGATATTTCTCATAGATAATGTCTTCTAACTTTCTCTAGGTATTAAATGCCATGCTGAAAGAAGTGTGTGCTGCCCTCCTGGAAGCTGATGTCAACATCAAGTTGGTAAAGCAGCTCAGAGAAAATGTAAAGTGAGTAGCATTATTCAGGAACACATTGTACTGTAGTAGACAAGCTGCATTCTGTATCCTACTAATGTAATCTTTCTTTGACCACAGATCATCCATTGACCTGGAGGAGATGGCCTCTGGGCTGAACAAGAGGAGAATGATCCAGCATTCTGTGTTCAAGGAGCTCGTCAAGGTCAGTGTCATTCTCTGACTATTCTTACTTCATTGTTTGTTAGTCAGGTGTTATGGTGTGAAAGTGAACGTATTGTAATACATTAGTATTACTTTAATGATGGTCTAGTGTAAAGTAACCAAGGAGTTCATTTTTGATTGAAAACTTGGGTAGATGACTGACAGTTGTTGGTGGGATTTCCTGGTTATTTTTTATATTAGTGGTTTTCAAAAGTCATTTGGTCTATTGATATTCCACGGTGTTTTGTGAACTGTTTCAGCAATGTACTATACCATCAAAACAGTCATCCCCATCAAACAATGACCTTAATTGAACTAAGGGATCCAGTAGCTGTAGTCTACCTGTATTTAAAGGTTTTGATTGCTCAGCTCAATACATAATTAGTTTCACATTAGAAGGCCTACCCTCGGACATGGATACTCAACTGATCAGTTTAGATTTCATGTGGGTCTTTGGGTGGGGAGAAGACTTTCCAAGTACTTTTAGATGGCTTGTTTCCACTTTTTTTTTTTTTTAAAAGAGGCTTGTGTGGTTGGGAGAGGCCGTCCCTATGTTCTCACTTCACATATTTTACAAAGATGCAATGTTTCTGTGTTTGTTGCATTTGATGCGATGTGAGTGTGTCTAAGATTTAATGTTGTGGTTGTGTCTCAGCTGGTGGATCCAGGAGTCAAGGCTTGGACACCCACAAAGGGAAAGAACAATGTCATCATGTTTGTGGGTCTTCAGGGCAGTGGGAAAACTACAACGTGTTCCAAGGTGAGCCATTCCTGGATTTCAGCCTAAAGATGTGCACATTCAGGTGGTCATTTGTACAAAATATATTATGCCATCACTAATGTTCTGTATTGAATACCTTTTCCACAGCTGGCGTACTACTACCAAAGAAAAGGGTGGAAAACCTGTTTGATATGCGCTGACACTTTCAGAGCTGGTAGTTTCATTTTCAAAATCTATCTGTTTGATATTCCTTCTCAAAAGAAAGAAAATTAGCTAAAAGAAAATTAAGTCAACAACATTTTTATGTGTGTGCAGGTGCCTTCGATCAGTTGAAGCAAAATGCAACAAAAGCCAGAATTCCATTCTATGGAAGGTATGTATGCTTTGCATTTGGTTGCTTCTAATCTGTATGTGATGCATCTCAAGTCATTTTTTTTATGCTAGTGTATATGGTAAGGAACCTTGATGTACAAGTACACCCCCTAGACAGGACGCAAGTCTTTTACAGGGCCTTTGCTGCATACGGTACACTAACGTTGTTAAATCCAGTTACACAGAGATGGACCCTGTCGTCATAGCTGCGGAAGGTGTGGAAAAGTTCAAAAATGAGAGCTTTGAAATAATCATTGTTGATACCAGTGGCCGACACAAGCAAGAAGATTCCCTTTTTGAGGAGATGTTGCAGGTTTCCAATGCAGTGGTAAGTAGTATTTTTGTGCCGCTGTGATCATCTCTCTGCCAGCCTGAGCTTTTGCATCGTCATTATAAAATGTACAGTGCGTTCGGAAAGTATTCAGACCCCCTGACTTTTTCCACATTATGTTACGTTACAGCCTTGTTCTCAGATTGATGAAATAATTTTTTCCCAACATCAATCTACACACAATAGCCCATAATGACAAAGAGAAAAGTTATTTTGGGAGGGTTTGCAAATTTATTACAAATAAAAATGGAAGTATCACATTTACGTAAATATTCAGGCCCTTTGCTATGAGACTCAAAATTGAGGTCAGGTGCATCCTATTTCCATTGATCATCCTTGAGATGTTTCTACAACTTGATTAGAGTCCACCTGTGGTAAATTAAATTGATTGGACATGAATTGGTAAGGCACACACCTGTCTATATAAGGTCCCACAGTTGACAGTGGGTGTCAGAGCTAAAACCAAGCTATGAGGTCAACGGATTTGTCCTTTGCGCCCCGAGGCACAGATCTGGGGAATGGTACCAAAACATTTCTGCAGCATTGAAGGTCACCAAGAATACAGTGGCCTCCATCATTCTTAATTGGAAGATGTTTGGAACCATCAAGACTCTTCCTAGAGCTGGCTGCCAGGCCAAACTGAGCAATCGAGGGAGAAGGGCCTTGGTCAGGGAGGTGACCAATAACCCGATGATCACTCTGAGAGAGCTCTAGAGTTCCTCTGTGGTGGGAGAACCTTCCAGAAGGACAACCATCTCTGCAGCACTCCACCAATCAGGCCTTTATGTTAGTGACCATATGGAAGCCACTGCTCCTAAAGGACTCTGACCATGAGAAACAAGATTCTCTCGTCTGATGAAACCAAAATGTAACTATTTGGCCTGATTGCCAAGCGTCACGTCTGGAGGAAACCTGGCACCATTCCTACGGTGAGGATGTTTTTCAGCAGCATTTACTGAGAGACTAGTCAAGATCGAGGAAAAGCTGAACGGAGCAAAGTACAGAGATCCTTGATGGGGAAAAAAACAGGACAATGACCCTAAGCACACAGCTAAGACAACACAGGAGTGGCTTCGGGAGAAGTCTCTGAATGTCCTTGAGTGGCCCAGCCAGAGACTGGTCTTGAACCAGATTGAACTTCTCTGGAGAAACCTGAAAATAGCTGTGCAGCAATGCTCCCCATCCAACCTGACAGAGCTTGAGATGATCTGCAGAGAAGAGTGGGATAAACTCCCCAAATAGAGGTATGCCAAGCTTGTAGCGTCATACCCAAGAAGACTCGAGGCTGTAATCGTTGCAAAAGGTGCTTCAACAAAGTACTGAGTAAAGGGTCTGAATATTTATGTAAATGTGATATTTTATTTATTAAAACCTGTTTTTGCTTTGTCATCATGGGCTATTGTGTGTAGATTGATTGGGGGGGATGGGACGACAACTTAATACATTTTAGAAAAAGACTGTAACGTTACAAAATGTGGAAAAGGTCAAGGGGCCTGAATACTTTCCGAATGCACTGTATTGCTTTAGAGAAAATGCATCAATGCATGCATGGTCTTACCCCAAGCATGTTTCTATTTCCTCCAGCAACCTGACAACATTGTGTACGTAATGGATGCCTCCATTGGCCAAGCTTGTGAAGCCCAGGCGAAGGCCTTCAAAGACAAAGTAGAAGTTGCTTCCGTCATAGTGACAAAGCTGGATGGTCACGCCAAAGGTGGTGGTGCTCTCAGTGCGTAAGTAAATGTCACTCTTTGTTTTGACAGTTTATCCAAGTTAGGGTCAACTGAGTTTCCTTACGACTGCAGAATTCATTAACTCCATGATAATCCTGATGGTTAGGTAATGTTTCATACTCATGTTGCCTTTTTATAGAGTGGCTGCTACTAAGAGTCCCATCATTTTCATTGGTACTGGAGAACACATTGATGACTTGGAGCCATTTAAGACCCAACCCTTCATCAGCAAGCTACTGGGTAAACTGTTTTCCCTTTTGAATCATGGATCATCATAAGACATTACATTTACATTATGTACAACCAGTATTGAAGGAGTTGTGTGTATTTTGTCCTCAGGCATGGGAGACATTGAAGGTTTGATAGACAAAGTCAATGAACTCAAGCTGGATGACAACGAGGAGTTGATTGACAAGCTGAAACATGGTGAGAATGAGATCATCAGCTGACATACTTGTAATACCAGCCCCATATCATAACTGACATACAGTATGCATATGCTCTGTAGTCTATAACATAGTTGTACATTGTTATGCGGTATGGTTTTTAAGTTTCTTCTAATCACAATTTGCACCGCAGGTCAGTTCACTCTTCGTGACATGTACGAGCAGTTTCAGAACATCATGAAGATGGGACCTTTCGGACAGATCATGGTAAGTAAGCGGCAACCAGAATACCTAATAGGGGAAAAATGTAGGTCCCCATAGGGGTACATACTATAGATGAAACAAGAAGACGGTCAACGTCTCAGCACAAAGGCCTTTCGAAAACAATCTCAACTGTATTTACCCCCCCCCCCCCCTTGGTAAATAATGAATACCTAAGAATATTTTATATTCTTCTGGTCATGTGTGGGATGTATTTAAAGATGACAATGCTAATCTTACTTCTGTTAATGTCACAAGGGTATGATCCCAGGCTTCGGAACAGACTTTATGAGCAAAGGCAACGAGCAGGAGTCCATGGCTAGGTTGAAGAAACTCATGACAATTATGGACAGCATGAACGACCAAGGTAAAGATGCAATCCACTTTCATCAATTAACAACAGTAAGTGATACAAACAAAAGGGTTATACAAAATGCGTACATGTTTTCCTCACTGGTTTCTTTCTTTGGTTTTTGCAGAACTTGACAACAAAGACGGTGCAAAGCTCTTCAGCAAGGGGCCGAACCGAATCGCCAGAGTGGCACGCGGTTCAGGGGTTGCCACCAGGGACGTCCAGGAGCTGCTCACCCAGTACACTAAGTTTGCCCAGATGGTGAAGAAGATGGGTGGCATTAAAGGCCTGTTCAAAGGTATGCACTTTTTGGCTCTTAAAACATTACGAGTTGTCATTCTTGCTTCCTCTGTCCACGTTTCCTCCATTTCCCTCTCAAATCGCATTGGAGGAGGTCTGGGAAGGACCTTGGATCCTCTCCTTCAATGCACTCTGTGAGGGGAGGAAACAAGGACAGAGGAAGCAAGGATTTCATGACTAGTCATGTTTTCAGACACGTTTCACCCCGGAAACGGAAGCACTGGTCCAATTACACAATTTTGCTTTCATCAAGCAGTAGAATGTCTCTAAATTATTTTGCACTTTTACATGTTTGCAGGTGGTGATATGTCCAAGAATGTCAACCCCTCTCAGATGGCTAAGTTGAACCAACAGATGGCAAAGATGATGGACCCAAGGGTTCTCCACCATATGGGTAGGCTTGACTTTTACAATAAGTAATTTCACTTTACCTTAACTTCCTTTGTTACTTTGAGCATGGTTGGTCCAAACGTAATGACATAGATGTGATATAGACTGCAGAATCCCTGATCTACAAATCGCCTTGCAACCCAAATAACCTCTATTTGATCTTGTTTAGCGATTCTGTGCCTCTCTGCCTTGCTCTGGAGTTTAACTGATCCCCCTGAAAAACTCTGATTATCATTTCTCTTCAGGTGGAATGTCTGGTCTCCAGTCCATGATGAGACAGTTCCAACAGGGTGCAGCTGGCAACGCGAAAGGAATGATGGGATTCAACAATATGTGAACCACTGAGCCTTAACCCGGTTAAATAAAAGGTTGTCATTTGGATTTAGCAAGAAGGTGTGAAGAATATTTAGCAACGAGGAGATGAGAGACGAGTTATTTTGCCTCTGTAATATAATTCATTAAGATGTTTGTATAAAATTATGCAGAGGCTTATTTACTTATCAGGATAAATCAAAAGAAGTTCTGTGATTTTTACACTAATTGTAAATTAGGCACAAAAGATACATAAATAATGGGATTATGATGCTTGTCCTGAGTCATGTTCATTAGGCACCAAACAGAAGAAAATGGACTTCAACCGGGAGTCACTATTGGACTTGTCCAATAAGATACCCTAACCTTTTGTGTTTTTAATTGCAAAATAATTTAAAATGTTTTCCGGTGTGCTCTAATGAACCCAACCCTTATTTGGAGATGTTGCAAAGGATATGCTGAAATTAGTTGGACATTTTTTGTTGTCATAATGTAATAAAATTTGTATTGCAATGTTTTAAAAAGCCAGTGTCTCCTTTTCTCTGTTTGGTTGAGCAATGATTGTCATAGTTGTCAATCGTATTTGTTATCGCTCTATCGATTGAACTCTTGTCATAAAGATTAGACCACATCCTTTAATATACAGTACTAGTATGAGCTACCTATGGCTGTTGAAATGTGTTATTATTGGGGCACTGCATTTCAAAGGAAACTGAGCAGAAAATGTAAATGTACATAAAGCTACTGATTTTCATGTTGATTTGTGGTGTTTATCACATACAGCACTTAACTTGGGCAGGAGATCATGGGAGCTGAGTACCAGCACCTCTTATAGAATATTAGCTCAAAAGTATTGCAGAGTTTCTGTATCTACATGTAAACAGTAACGTTACCTGCCCTGAAAATGAGTAAAGGCATCTATTTCAGCCCAAGTCAAGCACTTCACATATTAAATGTGTTCCAAAGGAAACGTTGAACCAATAGTCTCCCTATTCTTATCAGTCCAACAAACAGAACGTGTTGTATAGGTAGTTCTGTCTTTTGGAACAAAGCCAGACAGGTCCAAAACATTACTGTTGAAAATAAATAAGAATGTGATGAAACCTAGTTAACAACTCTCATTAAACGGCCCTTAAAACTATTTTGGGTGAGGGGCTATGATTGGACACCTCTTGACGTGGCATTACTCCTCGCAGCCATGTTGTTTGCTACGTTGTCAGCCAACGTTGTGCTTGGCGCTGTTCACTGTCACTACAGTACGTAGCAGACAACCAGTCTGAGGACATCAGGTAAATATTCAAATGTGCTACTATTTGCTGTAAATATTGACTAAGACATATCTTTGGGATATGTGTATTACGTAATGTATTTTGGATGTAATACTTAAGTTACAGTTGTGTAGCTG
The DNA here is from genome assembly GCF_965601325.2 of Salmo salar. Classification (NCBI taxonomy): domain Eukaryota; kingdom Metazoa; phylum Chordata; class Actinopteri; order Salmoniformes; family Salmonidae; genus Salmo; species Salmo salar. The sequence goes on from NC_138299.1 coordinate 34,207,894, forward strand.
TTTAGCGAGCTGAGCAGGGTGATTTAAAAAAAAAAAAATTACACATTGCATTCGCCGGTCGGTCCGCTAACTCTGAAGCTAAATTAGGTAGTTAACATGGTGAATGCAATGATTTATTCTAGTTAGCTAGCTTGTCTACTTTTTTGGTTGGCTATCTTTTTTGTGATGTGAGTTTCTCTCGTGAAATCTTCTCAACAATTGTAATTATTTTTGGCGTGCCCTTGTTAGCTACTGTATCTAGCTAATGTTGTTGTACAGAGACTGGTTGTTCATTCAATCAAAATAGCTTTGCTGTTAATCCAGCATCCGTTTGTAAATCCTGTTGATTGAGTCACCATTTGTATTTATTAGGGATCCCCATTACAGTTGTTCCTGCCAAGGCAGCAACTACTAGGTTTAAACACATTAAAGCACTTACATCACACAAAAGATAAAACAGTACATGATAACATTATTACACTACATATCTACAATACAAAATGTGTTATACCACAATGTACGCGTGTTTATGTAACAGTTTAACTTCAGTCCCTACCTGGGCTCGAACCAGGGACCCTCTGCACACAGACAACAGGGACTCTCAAAGCATCGTTACCCATTGCTCCACAAAAGCTGCGGGCCTTGCAGAGCAAGGGGAACAACTACTTCAAGGTCTCAGAGCGAGTGAGGTCGCCGATTGAAACGCTATTAGCGCGCACCACCGCCAACTAGCTAGCCATTTCACATCGGTTACACTTAGTGTTTGATTCAGGTCAGATACTTAACTAGCTAGATAAAAGCCCAATACAGTGAGTGTTTCCATTTTGAAAGACCTTTGTTAACTATTAAGGAATTGTGAACATTTGCATCTGATAGAATCTCATCAGGTCAAATATTGTGACTTCAGGAGACCAAAGGTTAGTGATGGTTCAATACAATGAGCTTACTACTAGCTGGCACCACTATGCATTCACTAGCATTGAATGAGCTGTATTCCGCCATAAGCAAACAAGAAAACGCTCACAGAGACACAGGACTCCAAGTAGCCGGGGACTTTAATGCAGGGAAACTTAAATCAGTTTTACCAAATTTCTATCAGCATGTGAAATGTGCACCCAGAGGGAAAATAACTCTGGACCACCTATACCCCACACACAGAGATACAAAGCTCTCCCTTACCCTCCATTTGGCAAATCTGACCATAATTCCATCCTCCTGATTCCTGCTCACAAGGAAAAATTAAAGCAGGAAGTACCAGTGACTAGATAAATAAAAAAGTGGTCAGATGAAGCAGATGCTAAACTACAGGACTGTTTTGCTAGCACAGACTGGAATATGTTCCGGGATTCCTTTAATGGCATTGAGGAGTACACCATATCTGTCATTAGCTTCATCAATAAGTGTATCAATGACGTCGTCCCCACAGTGACCGTATGTACATACCCCAACCAGAAGCCATGGATTACAGGCAGCAGCCGCACTGAGCTAAAGGCTAGAGCTGCCGCTTTCAAGGAGCGGGATTCTAACCCGGAAGCTTATAAGAAATCCCGCTATGCCCTGCGACGAACCATCAAACAGGCAAAGCTTCAATACAGGACTAAGATCGAGTCGTACTACTCCGGCTCTGACGCTCGCCGGATGTGGCAGGGCCTGCAAACCATTACAGACTACAAAGGGAAGCACAGCCGAGAGCTGCCCAGTCACAGGACCCTACCGGACGAGCTAAACTACTTCTATGCTCGCTTTGAGGCAAATAACACTGAAACATACATGAGAGCACCAGCTGTACTGGAAGACTGTGTGAGCACGCTCTCCGCAGCCGATGTGAGTAAGACCTTTAAACAGGTCAACATTCACAAGGCCGCAGGGCCAGACGGATTACCAGGACGTGTACTGCGAGCATGCGCTGACCAACTGGCAAGTGTCTTCACTGACATTTTCAACCTCTCCCTGTACGAGTCTATAATACCAACATGTTTTAAGCAGACCACCATAGTGCCTGTGCCCAAGAACACTAAGGTAACCTCCCTAAATGACTACCGACCCGTAGCACTCACTGAAGCCATGAAGTGCTTTGAAAGGCTGGTCATGGCACACATAAACACCATCATCCCAGAAACCCTAGACCCACTCTAATTTGCATACCGCCCCAACAGATCCACAGATGATGCCGTCTCTATTGCTCTCCACACTGCCCTTTCCCACCTGGACAAAAGGAACACCTATGTGAGAATGCTATTCATTGACTACAGCTCAGCGTTCAACACCATAGTGCCCTCAAAGCTCATCAATAAGCTAAGGACCCTGGGACTAAACACCTCCCTCTGCAACTGGATCCTGGACTTCCTGACGGCCACCCCTAGGTGGTAAGGGTAGGTAACAACACATCCGCCATGCTGATCTTCAACACAGGTGCCCCTCAGGGGTGCGAGCTCAGCCCCCTCCTGTACTCCCTGTTCACTCAGGACTGCACGGCCAGGCACGACTCCAACACCATCATTAAATTTGCCGATGACACAACAGTGGTAGGCCTGATCACCGACAACAACGAGACAGCCTATAGGGAGGAGGTCAGAGACCTGGCCGTGTGGTGCCAGGACAACAACCTCTCCCTCAACGTGATCAAGGCAAAGGAGATGATTGTGGACTACAGGAAAAAGAGGACCGAGCACGCCCCCATTCTCATCGATGGGGCTGCAGTGGAGCAGGTTGAGAGCTTCAAGTTCCTTGGTGTCCACATCACCAACAAACTAACATGGTCCAAGCACACCATGACAGTCATGAAGCGGGCATGACAAAACCTATTCCCCCTCAGCAGACTGAAAAGATTTGGAATGGGTCCTCAGATCCTCAAAAGGTTCTACAGCTGCACCATCGAGAGCATCCTGACTGGTTGCATCACTGCCTAGTATGGCAACTGTTCGGGCTCCGACCGCAAGGCACTGCAGGGGGTAGTGCGGACGTCCCAGTACATCACTGGGGCTAAGCTTCCTGCCATCCAGGACCTCTATACCAGGTGGTGTCAAAGGAAGGCCCTAAAAATTGTCAGACTCCAGCCACCCTAGTCATAGACTGTTCTCTCTGCTACCACACAGCAAGCGGTACCAGAGCGCCAAGTCTAGGTCCAAGAGGCTTTCAATCAGCTTCTACCCCCAAGCCATAAGACTCCTGAACATCTAGTCAAATGGCTACCCAGACTATTCATATTGCCCCTCCACTCTCCATACCACTGCCACTCTCTGTTGCCATCTGTGCATAGTCACTTTAATTAACTCTACCTACATGTACATACTACCTCAACTAACCGGTACCCCCACACATTGACTCTGTACCTGCACCCCCCTGTATATATTGTTATTTTTTTACTGCTGCTCTTTAATTACTTGTTACTTTTATCTCTTATTCTTATCCGTATTTTTTAAAACTGCACTGTCGGTTAGGGGCTTCACTGTAAGGTCTACACCTGTTGTATTCAGCGTGTGTGACTAATACGATTTGATTGGACTTCTATTCAGATTCAGTGTGTTTTCAAAGTAAATTATTTTGAACATTTGATCAGACAGTGGGTGAAGAAGTGGGTCACAGTCAGGATCATATTCTGTACCTTAGCCAGGTTCTAGCCATGACTTTTAGACCCATTTTTTCCCCCATGTAGAAGTAAGCCAGAATTTCCCATAGCATAGGTTACATCACATTTGACTGCATTTCCTCTACCCGTCTATTGATATGACACATTCAAATTGGAAGTAAACATGCTGGAGTGTAACATTATGCTCAAAGTCCAAAAGGGTATCTCAGGACACTGCAAAGGTAAAAAGCCAAGCAATTATAAAAATATAATATTATGAGACTCCTTGCAGTGCAGTGGACTATTATATAATTAATGCTATGTTGAAATGTCAAATGGAATCATGACCATAAAATGTATAGCCTATATTGCTATAACACGCAGAAACTCCTTTCTCTCCTTCTCAGTCTGTAGGGTGCAATGGCGACCTTCCCAGAGTTTATCGCCCAGAATGAGGAGCGTGATGGGGTGCGTTTCAGCTGGAACGTCTGGCCCTCCAGTCGTCTGGAGGCCACCCGCATGGTGGTCCCCGTGGCCTCTTTGTTCACCCCCCTGAAGGAGCGCCCAGACTTGCCCCCCATCCAGTATGAGCCTGTGCTGTGTAGCAGGGCGACCTGCCGCGCTGTCCTTAACCCGCTCTGGTGAGACAACAATACTTTTTCACTTTTGTATTTTTCACGGTTCAAATAAAGCAGATATACACTACACTCGGTGGCCCATTTATTAGGCACACCCATCTAGTACTGTGTCAGACCCCCCCCATTGCCTCCAGAACAGCCTGAATTCTTTGGGACATAGAAACGCTGCTCAATTGGTATCAAGGGACCTAACGTGTGCCAGGAAAACATTCACCACACCATTACACCAACAGCCTGTACCTTTGACACAAGGCAGGAGGGGCCATGGACTTATGATGCTTATGCTATATCTTGACTGCCACCAGCATGACACAATAGGAACCGGGATTCGTCAGACCAGGCAATGTTTTTCCACTCCTTAATTGTTAAGTTTTGGTGATTGCCTGCCCACTGTAGCCAATTATTCTTGTTTTTAGCTGATAGGAGTGGAACCTGTACTGATCGTCTGCTGCAATAGCCCATCCGTGACAAGGACCGACTAGTTGTGCGTTCTGAGATGCCGTTCTGCACACCCCTGTTTTACTGCGCTGTTTGTGGCCTGCCTGTTAGCTTGCACAATTCTTGCCATTCTCCTTCAACCTCTCTCATCAACGAGCTGTTTTCGCCCACAGGACTGCCGCTGAATGGATGTTTTTTGTTTGTTGCACCATTCTCGGTAAACCCTAGAGACTGTCGTGCGTAAAAAGCCCAGGAGGCCGGCCATTTCTGAGATACTGGAACCGGCAGGCCTGGTATTGACAATCATTCCACGCTCAGGTCGCTTAGGTCACTCGTTTTGCCCATTCTAACGTTCACTCAAGCACTAACTGGATGCCCGTCTGCTTTATATAGCATGGCCACGTGACTCACTGCCTGTAGGAGCGAACCATTTTTGTGAACAGGGTGGTTTACCTAATAAACTGGCCACTGAGTGAATAAATGCCTGGTACATTTTGATAATTGTGCTCCAAATCTTTTTTATTTTTCACTGGAACAAAGCAGCATTCCCTATTCCAGGGGTCTCCAACAGGTAAATTGCGAGCTACCAGTAGCTTGCCGACCACCTATGTGTAGCTCGCCAAACAATTCTGAAAGTACATGCAATTTTCACGTGTTCCACCTCTGTCATAACCAAATCTACCTTGTATCAGACACCGGAAACTCCAGCTGCTATCTAACCAACTCAACATTGACATTATCCCACCCCTGGTTAGACACTACTGGCTTATAAAGCCAATATCTGCCAAATAATTTCCAGAAATATTGCCCGTTTCTGTCTGTGTAGTGCGGGCGTTTGTCTAGCACTCCTTGTGTAGTCAGTAGTGATGGGTCGTTTGCAAACGAATGGCTCTTTTTTGAACGGCTCTTTTTGGTGAATGTCGGTAACCCGAATCGCAAATGTAATTTGGCTCCCTGATTTGCATGCTATTTCTATTGCTTTTTGAGCCGCAGATGTCGATTATTAAAACAAGTCCCGAGGGGGTGTGGTACTCCGCGATGCGTCGTGCATAAGAACAGCCCTTTGCCGTGGTATATTGGCCATATACCACAAACCCCCGAGGTGCCTTATTGCTATTATAAACTGGTTACCAATGTAATTAGAGCAGTACAAATACATGTTTTGTCATACCCGTGGTATACGGTCTGATACAAAAGCTGAACATACACACATCCAGGTACTTTCCACAGGAGCTGGAGTTGTAGGCAAACTCACGGAAAACAGAAAGGACAACGCCGCACACTGCTGCTCATGCTCCCAGGTGATATTTATTTACAACAACGTTTCGACCCTTAGGTCATCATCAGGCATCCATATCCCAGGTGATGGTGGAAGGTAATATATATATATATAGGGGCAGTATTCAGTGACATCACTTCCTGAAACAGGAGGTAAAAAAAGTATAACAGTTTCACAGTATTAACATTCAATGTATCAGAATATATGATCATACACAGGGAAAGTGATCAATATTTACAGTAATATACAGTTGAAGTCGGAAGATTACATACACTTAGGTTGGAGTCATTAAAACTCATTTTTCAACCACTCCACAAATTTCTTGTTAACAAACTATAGTTTTGGCAAGTCGGTTAGGACATCTACTTCGAAAAGACTTGGAATGCCCATCACTGGCAGTTGATGTGATAACCGTCTTGTGAGTTGACAGAAATACTTTCCCCAAAACCTTCTCAATTAAATGTTAACTGCACAGTTGGCTTACCTGGTAAAAGTATATCATTTGTATCTATTTGTTATTTAAAAACTTTGCCATGAAATGAGCAGCAGCAGTACAGAATCATTGCTAGACTGGCACATTAGATGGCACACTAGATGTGCAATTAAAGGTCCCAATTAAAGGGGAATTACACAAATCTACATTTGTTACCCTTTTTTTTCTATACCTCCCCCCAAAAATGGTCTTCTGATGTGATTTAAGCATTGACATTGACTCGGAACATCCAATTTTGATGAACCATTGTAAATTTGAGTGTGAAATTAATTAAAGCCAGGAAAAATAAAACTAGGAACATAATTTTGGAAAATATTAAACATAATTTGGGGAGAAAAAAAACAGATTTTATAGGGCCCCTTTAGAGTTTTTTTTATTAACCATTATTTTACCAGGTATATTGACGGAAAACAGTGCACGTCTTTCTCTTTTACACTAAGGACCTGGAGCTGAGTTGTGTTGCAGGGGAGGGGAGAGGAGAAGAATGTGCTTTTTCTTTAAAGAAAAAACATCAGTAGCTCACAACGTTTCATTTTGTAAAAGTAGCACTCATGCTCAAAGGTTGGAGACCCCTGCCCTATTCTCTCTCTTCCTCATTCATGACTTGTAGTCTACTCCTCCATTTGTAGCCTAACTGTAATCAGGTGATTTACACATCCTCAGCCTTCAGAAGGTTCACATGTACTGTTTAAATAGTTGTAGTCTGGGAGCATTTCCATGTAAAAGGACCCATGACCACCAACATGTGACGTTCATAGGAGCATGTCAAATTGGGTGTCAAATGAAAGCTAAGAGTCTATATGTTTGAGAAATTAAGGCATATAAAAATTGAGTAAGTAAAGGCTTTGGTTTCTGGTCAAAAATATGGAAAAGGGGTCTTGAGACCTTATGGTAGATGTTGTCTAAAAGGTATTAGAAATACATCAAAACACTAATGTTGAAGTAAATACCCCTTCCAACTGATATCAGCACTTCTATTTAGTTTTGGATAAATTATTTGCCTTCTGTAAGTTTAAGAAACATTGCCTTGTGCCTTGTAACTCAAAAATCTACATATCTTGAAGATATTTCCTAATTTCGATCCCTCGTGAGGAGGGAGGATAATGAAAGTTCACAGAAGTAACAAGTAAAGGTAGACCTACCAATTTAGTTTGTGTTTTTACTGATATCAAGTTTGTTTATGAATTATTAAGTGATTAAAACTTGTAAGTCTGTTACCAAATCAGTAATGAAATTACTGCAATTGAATTGGCTACAATAGGAAATCAGTAGTCACAAATCACAGTTAGGTCACCTGCTACTGTCCTCCATTCCTCTGGCATACTATTATGTTCAGCTCATAATTGTTTATTTTTTTCTCTTTCTGTCTGGTGGTCAAAGCAAGACTGTGAAAAGAGTCTGAACAACCCCTCCCTTTGTCTCTCTGCCGCTCTCTCTCTTTTCTCTCAAGTTAATGTCACCTCTCACGGCTCTTTCTGACAGTGTTTCCCAAACTATGGGCCGCGGTGGGCCTGATGTGGTCTTGTTAGGGGCTGAGCTCATTACAATAATAGCCAGTGTTTAGAATAATACCCAAATATGCAAATAAAGGATATTGCCTATTTCTACCTTTGTGTACCTATTCAGGATACATCACCATGACGGGAATGATATACATATCCATAATGAATTTCTGTGTAGTACAGATCAGGGAACCGTTATTCTGTTACCGGAGTCTGTCTCCTACTGTATTTGAATAACCAAAATACTGTATGTATTTTTTTCAAACTCAATGTGTCATGCCACATCTTTGAATTGTAATTCAGAACCGATTAAGAGCTTTTGGAAAATGTGGTTGCATAACAAACTGAGACATTTTACCGTAGTTCTGTTACCAAACTTTGCATCTGCACATTCTTCCAGTAAATGTGTATGTGAATTGTTCTGTGTACATTTTCTTCGTAATTGTAACGGCTGTCGTCGGAAGAAGACCAAGGTGCAGCGGAGTTAGTGTTCATAATTTAATTCAGAAAGAACACGATATAATTACAAAACAAGATATAATTACAAAACAAGAAACAACCGACAGCTAAACAGTACCGACAGCTAAACAGTACCGACAGCTAAACAGTACCGACAGCTAAACAGTACCGACAGCTAAACAGTACCGACAGCTAAACAGTACCGACAGCTAAACAGTACCGAACAGAAACAATTACCCACAACCCCCAAAGGAAAAGTAGGCTACTTATGTGTGACTCCCAATCAGCCACAACCCTCTACAGCTGTGCCTGATTGGAAGTCACACGGCCAAAATAAACGAAACAATCAAAAAACACACTTCTCTTCTGCCACGTCCTGACCCAACTACACCCTCTACTGGTCAGGACGTGACAGTAATCCTTGTGCATAGAGTTGTATTGTTTGTTAAACTTTGAAATCAATGTTTTTTGTTGAAAAATGTGAGTCAAAGCGTAATTCTGTTACAGTGGAATTTCCACTAAACTGTGTGGTCATTCTCTCTCAGATTTTTACCACAATCATTTTGTCTCTCAACCTAGCCAAGTGGATTACGGAGCCAAACTATGGGCTTGCAACTTCTGCTATCAGAGAAATCAGTTTCCACCTACCTATGCTGGGATATCAGAGGTGAACCAGCCAGCTGAGCTGCTGCCACAGTTCTCCACCATTGAATATGTTGTCCAGGTAATGTTTCTATTTGATCGATGCTGGATTCTCATATTGTAATACAGTATTTTTTTTTCCCCCAAATCAAAATATTTTCATTTATCTCAATTTTATCCGTTTTATAATAGTTTTTAACAGCATTCAGAATAAGATCTCATCTTTCCTACACATTTATGTTATTTCATTTTCATTTAGTGCATTAAAACAAGGCCTGTGATGGACCTCTCATACATCTTGATAATGTTACTTGAAAACCATTTTGTCATTTTTTTATTACTCCACCTTAAAATGAGTTTGCTGTCCCCCTGACCCCCACAGAGAGGTAAAAATGAAACTGTCAGTCATCTGTTGGATTCTAGCATCCTTTCACTGTTTTATGCAATAGGATAGTTGACCAGGTTCTCTCTCTTTACCCCACAGAGAGGTCCCCAGATGCCTCTGGTCTTCCTGTACGTGGTGGACACCTGCATGGAGGATGAAGACCTGCAGGCCCTGAAGGAGTCCTTACAGATGTCCCTGTCGCTGCTGCCTCCTACAGCCCTGGTTGGCCTCGTCACCTTCGGACGCATGATCCAGGTCCACGAGCTGGGCTGCGATGGCATCTCAAAGAGCTACGTCTTCAGGGGAACTAAAGACCTTAACGCCAAGCAGCTGCAGGAGATGCTGGGCTTGACCAAACCCACTGCTGCACAGGCAGGACGGGGACCACAAGCTCCACAGCCCCCCCTCTCCAACAGGTAAACCACTCTTCAAAGCTACAGTCTACAAAGCTACAGTCTACAGCATTGTTTTGACATTGTATACTGAACAAAAATATAAACGCACCATCTAAAGTGTTGGTCCCATCTTTTCATGAGCTGAAATAAAAGATCCCAGGCATTTTTCAGACCACGAAAAAGCTTTTTTCTCTCAAAGTTTGCGCGCACATTTTTTTTACATCCCTGTTAGTGAGCATTTCTCCTTTGCAAAGATAATCCATCCACCTGACGGGTGTGGCATATCAAGAAGCTGATTTAAACAGCATAATCATTTCACAGGTGCACCTTGTGCTGGGGAATCTAAAAGGCCACTCTAAAATGTGCAGTTTTGTCACACAACACAATGCCACAAATGCCTCATGTTTTGACGGAGCATGCTATTGGCATGTTGACTGCAGGAATGTCCACCAGAGCTGTTGCCAGATAATTAAATGTTAATTTCTCTACCATAAGCCGCCTCCAACGCAGTTTTCGCCCAGGGACTCCACATCCGGCTTCTTTACCTGTGGGATCATTTGAGACCAGCTATCTGGATAGCTGATGAAACTGAGGAGTATTTCTGTCTGTAATAAAGCCCTTTTGTGGGGAAAAACTTATTCTGATTGGCTGGGCATGGCTCCCCAGTGGGTGGGCCTGGCTCCTAAGTGAGTGGGCTCATGCCCACCCATGGCTGCGCCCCTGCCCAGTCATGTGAAATCAATAGATTAATTAATTTCAATTGACTTATTTCCTTACATAAACTCAGTATAATCATTGAAATTGTTGCATGTTGCGTTTATATTTTTGTTCAGTATAGTAACTTTTTTATTCTGGTCTGTAGATTGGTTGAATTGGCTGATTTATTGAATGTATAAGAAAAAAAATACACATACAGCCACACACCAATGCCATGGCAGTACATACAGTACCAGTCAAAAGTTTGGACACTCAAGGGTTTTTCTTTATTTTTATTATTTTCTACATTGTAAAATAATAGTGAAGACATCAAACCTATGAAATAGGTGTCATCAAGGCAAATGGTGGCTGCATTGAAGAATATATTTTGATTTGTTTAACACTTTTTTTTTTCTTTATTTCCCATATGTGTCCGCATAGTTTTCTACATTGTAGAAAATAGTAAAAATAAAGAAAAACTCTGGATAGAGTTGGTGTGTCCAAACTTTTGACTGGTACTGTACATTAAAATAATTTAGCATGACACAAAATGAGTCTAATCTTAGGATTTATTTCCTTTTGCCTAGATTCCTCCAGCCTGTCCAGAAGATTGACATGAACCTGACAGACCTGCTCGGAGAGCTCCAGAGGGATCCCTGGCCTGTCACTCAGGGCAAACGGCCCCTCCGCTCGTTAGGGTCGGCCATGTCCATCGCTGTTGGCTTGCTGGAGGTTAGACCTAGACAGAAATATAAACTGCCTCAATGCAGACCTGGGTTGAAATAGTATTTTAAATATTTAAAATACTTTTGCTTGATTTGATAGATTTTTCCTTACCCAACCTCACCAATAAAATAGTTATCTGGCATCTCAGGCAGACTCAAGCAAGTGTTTTCAAAGTGTTTGAAAGATTTTAAATAATATTTAAACCCAGGTCTGTTCATATTTGTTATTGGAATATAATGGTACATATTTCAATGACACCATTTTCAATATTACCGTTTTAGTCTGATCAGCCCCCGCACACTACTTCAAATTCATATTTCCCTGTGTTCCTCTGTATGAAGTAGGATTTGTAAGATGTATAAACCTATTATGCCGTGGGAACAGGCCAGAATTACTAGCTTTAGTCTGTGTTGGGTTGCATTGTTTACTCAGCTTCATAGAAATGTTTCGTAATAAAATGTCCCTTTTTTCCACCATCCAGTGCACCTTCCCTAACACTGGGGCACGCATCATGACCTTTATCGGTGGACCAGCCACTCAGGGTCCAGGTATGGTGGTAGGAGATGAGCTAAAGACCCCTATTCGCTCCTGGCACGACATTGAGAAGGACAACGCCAAGTTCATGAAAAAGGGGACCAAAGTAAGTTTTGGCTCAACCTTTGACTGTTCACTTTTCCTGTTATTTAGATGAGTTTACCATGATCTGAACTTTTTTCAGGTCCGTTGCCACTGTCTGTGAATGATGATGAAGTCGTGTGTTACACCACATTAAAGTGAGACAATCAGTTAAATGGCTAGATGTGTGTTATAGCATAACAAGTTACAGACAGGTATTACCTTTTTCTGTATATTATATTATGGGATTTTTCTGCCATGGAAATCCTTGGGCGGGCTTCCTAAGTGTTTTTTTCGGCCGCCTAAATGTTTAAATTTATTTTTATAATATTTGAGAACTAATAATCACCATAAAAGCTAGACAGTTAGGTAGAATAGAAAATTCCCCAAACAATGAATTTATCAGTAAAGATTTGATTATGTTTGAGCAAAGGAACATAGCATTAGAATTGCAGGAAATTAGCTTTAAAACTGATTGCTATCTCAGCTCCATGGCAGAATATGAAGATTCGATGTAAAATAGCTTTAAAACTGCAACATTTTTCTTTCAGATCCATAGCAAAATGTGTAGAATTGCAGAAATGTCCTTTACACGTTTAAACATTTCTCTCACCTCAATGAAGAAATGTGTAGAATTACAGGAAATTGACTGAAAATGCAAAAACATCTCTACACCACCAAGATGGGAGGCCTCTAAAATGTTCTCTGAAATTCAACCACGCCCAGTGAGCGTAGTGCCACGCCCCCTGCCACGCACACCACCCCTTTTTGATCCAGAAAACAACCTGATATTGGATCCTCTTTTTATCCTGTATGAAGTTGGGGTAAAACCCTTTTCTTCATTTTCAGCATTACGAGGCATTGGCGAGCCGTGCCTCCACCAACGGCCACATCATAGACATCTATGCCTGTGCTCTGGACCAGACCGGACTGCTGGAGATGAAGTGTTGTTCCAATCACACCGGGTGAGGACGCTCTGTCTGGTGAACACACAGGCTGAGTCCAAAATGGCTCCCTATATAGTTCACTACTTTTGACCAGGGCTTACAGGGCCCTGTCAAAAGTATTGCACTATATAGGGAATAGAGTGCCATTTGATACGCTGAACACACACACATATGTCAATAACACTGGCTCCTCCCATAGTAAGAGGAGAGTTTGTCCTCTGTTCTTCTTCTCCAATGCTCTCGTCTGATGCTTTGAGGAAGAGAAGGAAGGCGAGGAGAAAGGAGGCGGCGAAGAGAGACTTCTGAGATTCACCCTATGTATAGTTGAACTCCTATGAGTATATTTGTTTTGCAGAGGCTACATGGTGATGGCAGACTCTTTCAACACCTCACTATTCAAACAAACCTTCCAGAGGGTCTTTACCAAAGATGTGTCTGGAGCCTTCAAGATGGCCTTCGCTGGCACTCTGGAGATAAAGGTAGAGCCATTGCACAGACTGGCTGTGTCTGAAATGGTACCGTTTTACCTAATGTAGTGCACTTTTAAGGAATAGGGTGTCATTTTAGAACACGGCCACTGTCCACGCATACCCAATACATTGCTTCTACGTAGTGTGGATATTGGAACAGAGCGACATGCTCTCTTGGACAGTTGATTCTATCCATAAAACTCGATGGGAAATTTCAGATTTCTTGACTTTGTATTTTACCAAATAGAATTGTGTGCAAACTGCTAATATCTTCTAATATCACCTGTCCTTCTTCATTTCAGACGTCTCGAGAGATCAAGATTTCAGGAGCCATCGGGCCATGTGTGTCATTAAATGCCAAAGGACCGTGTGTGTCTGAAAATGTGAGTCCATGTCAAATACATAGACCAGTGACCGAATACTCTACGTCATCAATCAGCTGATATGCAGAACAGACTTGTACTTTTGACCGGTCAACCCTTTTGTAACTGTAGTTGTTTATCCAGAATATTGTGTGTCCTGAATCTCTGCCGAAGGAGATGCAACAACGTTGCTCTGTTTCTGATCCCTTCTAGAACAATGTCATTCTGATACTGATACCTTCTGTTTGTTTCCTTAAAGGAAATTGGAACAGGGGGTACATCTCAATGGAAGATATGTGGTCTTGACCATAACACCACTCTGGCAGTGTACTTTGAGGTGGTCAATCAGGTATGCCTTCATATTACACACTCTGGATTGTGATCACTAAGCTACTTTTGTCAATAACTGCCATGTTTTGTGTTAAAAGCTTTTTATTGTCAAGATCGCTAAGTAGTCGTTTTTATATCACAGTAATCTGAGATTAGGTGATCCACAGAGCAATATTCCACTTGTGCCAAAGACTCAGAGAATTTGATTGCACCACCATAGAGGGTACTAGCTGTTCCATAGTGATCTCTTCCACTGCTGTACTGGGCTGGTCAGAGGTACTGGATAGAGGTGCAACAGTATCACTGTGCCACCAGATGGTGTGCTTGTATATTAAACCACTATGGCCTCTTTATGAAACATACAGTAGTATAAAATGGATCTATAAATGTAATTGAGATGATCACATTCATTTTAATCCAATACATCCACTTATGATAAACTGAAAGATTACATTTAAATGATTTTAGATGGGCAGTGTTGCCATAGGTATATTTATTGAGGAAGAAAACGTTTGGATAGACAGTAATGTTTGTATATGTACAGTTTAGTACTGTCTGCAATCTAGTTCAAACATTGTAGTTCAACATTGTAGTTCAAACAGACAATGGTCCAATGTCTCTGATTGACTGTACAATGTGCATTGTAAGCTAACCTTTTCAGTTAGAAACAGAACAGATAAGATCGCTGATATGATGATCTTGGTGTATAGATCCACTAGAGACTGTCAGTCTGTTGCATCCTGTCACCACAATGATCCTTCATATGGTCCTTCTCTGGTGTTTAGTCCCAACCTGTATTGTATTTCATTTCATTCATCTTGTTCACTCAGTAACAATTGGCACTTTTTTTTCAGGGAGTCCTGGGATTCATAAAATCAAGTCTGTAGTTTGTCTGTATTTTAATCTGTAGTCAGGCTAGTTTTCCAGATGGCACCACAGTGACAGAGTCCTGGCCTAGTGTAGTGTCCATAGTGTCTTTACCATCCTTTCATAGTCACCTCTGACATAGACTTGGCCTCTGGTGACCCTATTTTGGAGTTGGTTTCTGACAGGAGTGATGGGTTGGAGATGTTGTGATGCTGGTGATCTTGGCTCACTATCTCAAGTTGGATGGCGGTGCTCTGTGGGCAGGAGTTCTTCAGAGGGTGCTGGAACAGCCATCGTATTTTATTCAGGCTTTTCCGCAGAGCCGCTCTGTAGCGCCTGAGAGGGAGAAAGAGATGGGAGGGAGAGAGAGAGAGAATAAATAAATAACCAACAATGCAGTGTAGCCAGCCACTCGGCCTCATCGGCTCTACAGCTCTGCTCCATCACTGAGAAGTTCAATTCATAATCTCAAACGCTCAGCTTTTCCCCCTCATAACAGTCGTCATTTAGAAATGTACTGGAGCTAGCTTGTCAATTCCATCAGGATTTGTTTCAATTGGCTATTGGCAATTCATATCACCTGTACAAGATTGAGCCTCGTTCTTGAGATATGGGGGTGGGGGAAGTTGGACTAGTCTTTATATTTGTTGAATGAGAGAGAGAACTACTCACTACATTATTGAATGACTGTTTGGGATATTGATTGTAAGTGTTGTTGGAAAAAACCCTAGAGTTACATATTATTATTTTGGATGATTTTATCTCAATATTTTGACTCCCAAGTATCGATTTGTAGAAATATTATATACAGTGCCATGAAAAAGTATTTGTCCCCCTTCTAATTTACTCTACTTTTGCATATTTTTGATACTGAATGTTATCTGATCTTTAACCAAAACCTGATATTAGATAAAGGGAACCTGAGTGAACAAATAACACCACAATTCCATATTTCATAAACAAAGTTATGCAACACCCAATGCCCCTGTGTGAAAAAGTAATTGCCCCCTTACACTCAATAACTGGTTGTGCCACCTTTAACTGCAATGACTCCAACCAACCGAACGCTTTCTGTAGTTGTTGATCAGTCTCTCACAACGCTGTGGATGAATTTTGGCCCACTCCTTCATATAGAACTGCTGTAACTCAGTGACATTTGTGGGTTTTCAAGCATGAACTGCTTGTTTCAAGTCCTGCCACTACATCCCAATTGGGATTAGGTCTAGACTTTGACTAGGCCATTCCAAAACTTCAAATGTGTTGCTTTTTAGCCATTTTCATGTAGACTTGATTGTTTGTTTTGGATCATTGTCTTGCTGCATGACCCAGCTGCACTTTAACTTCAGCTCAATTCTCTGATACAAAGCAGAATTCATGATTCCTTCTATTAAAGCAAGTCGTCCAGGTCCTGAGGCAGCAAAGCATTCCCAAACCATCACCATGCTTGACCGTTGATATGAGGCTCTTACTGTGGAATGCAGTGTTTGGTTTTTGCCAGGCATAATGGGACCCATGTCATCCAATGTATGCCAGTTAGGCTCTACACCAGTTGCAAAGCGGATTAATGTGCTTAATTTTAAGTTATTAGGACGCTTTAGTTGTGATACAATCCTTATCAAACATATAGGCCTATGGGCTAGGCTAGATGAGGTGTGCGACTATGATTTGAAAAAGTCGCACAAAAAAGGCATGCGTCAGACTATTCTTAATGTAGTCTTGTCTTTACATATAGAAAGTCTTCAGACCTCTTGACTTTTACCACATTTTGTTACGTTACGGCTTTGTTCTAAAATGTATTAAATTGTTTTTTCCCCCTCATCAATCTACACACAATACCCCATAATGACAAAGCAAAAACAGGTTTTTAGAAATGTTAGCTAATTTATTACTTATAAAAACTGATATCACATTTACATAAGTAGACCCTTTACTCAGTACTTTGTTGAAGCACCTTTGGCAGCGATTATGGCCTGGAGTTTTCTTGGGTATGACGCTGCAAGCTTGGCACACCTGTATTTGGGGAGTTTCTCACATTCTTCTCTGCAGATCCTCTCAAGCTCTGTCAGGTTGGATGGGGAGCTTCGATGCACAGCTATTTTCAGGTCTCTCCAAAGATGTTCGATCGGGTTCAAGTCCGGGCTTTGGCTGGGACACTCAAGGACATTCAGACTTATCCCGAAGCACTTCTGCGTTGTCTTGGCTGTGTGCTTAGGGTCATTGTCCTGTTGCAAGGTGATCCTTCGCCCCAGTCAGGTCCTGAGCGCTCTGGATCAGGTTTTCATCAAGGATCTCTCTGTACTTTGCTCCGTTCATCTTTGCCTCGATCCTGACTAGTCTCCCAGTCCCTGCCGCTTAAAAACATCCACACAGCATGATGCTGCCACCACCATGCTTCACCGTAGGGATGGTGCCAGGTTTCCTCCAGATGTGACGCTTGGCATTCAGGCCAAAGAGTTTATCAGACCAGACAATCTTGTTTCTCATGGTCTGAGAGTCTTTAGGTGCCTTTTGGCCAACTCCAAGCGGGCTGTCATGTGCCTTTTACTGAGGAGTAGCTTCCGCCTGGCCACTCTACCATAAAGGCCTGATTGGTGGAGTGCTGCAGAGATGGTTGTCCTTCTGGAAGGTTCTCCCATCTCCACAGAGGAAGTCTAGAGCTCTGTCAGAGTGACCATTGGGTTCTTGGTCACCTCCCTGACCAAGGCCCTTCTCCCCCTATTGCTCAGTTTGGCCGGGCGGCCAGCTCTAGGAAGAGTCTCTTAGTGGTTCTAAACTTCTTCCATTTAAGAATGACGGAGGCCATTTGTGTTCTTGGGGACCTTCAATGCTGCAGAAATGTTTTGGTACCCTTCCCAAGACCTATGCCTCAACACAATCCTGTCTCGGAGCTCAACGGACAATTCCTTCGACCTCATAGCTTGGTTTTTGCTCTGACATGCACTGTCAATTGTGGGACCTTATAGACAGGCTGTGCCTTTCCAAATAGTGTCCAATCAATTAAATTTACCACAAGTGGACTCCAATCAAATTGTAGAAACATCTCAAGGATGATCAATGGTGTCACGTCCTGACCATAGAAAGATGTTATTTTCTATGGTAGAGTAGGTCAGGGTGTGACGTTTTTTCCTCTGTTTTCTATTTCTATGTTGGGGTTTTGTTTGGGATGATCTCCAATTAGAGGCAGCTGGTCCTCGTTGTCTCTAATTGGAGATCATACTTAAGTAGGGTTTTTTTCCACCTGGGTTTGTGGGAGATAGTTTTTTGAGTAGTGTATGTTTCGACTCTGCGTCACGGTTTGTTGTTTTGTTCTTTAGTTTATGTTTATGTATCGAAACAGTTTCACAGTGTAAATAAAATGTGGAACGACACACACGCTGCACTTTGGTCCGCTTCTCCTTACGACAACCGTGACAAATGGAAACAGGATGCACCTGAGCTCAATTTCGAGTCTCATAGCAAAGGGGCTCAATACTTCTGTAAATAAGGTATTTCTGTTTTTATTAAATTTGCAAAAGTTTCTAATCCTGTTTTCGCTTTGTTATGATGGGGTATTGTGTGTAGATTACTGAGGATTTGTTTTATTTAATAAATTTTTGAATAAGGCTGTAACGTAACAAAATGTGGAAAAAGTCAAGGGGTCTGAATTCTTTCCGAAGGCACTGTATACACACACACACACACACACACACACAGACACACAAAACTAACCAAAAAAAGAAAGTATTTCTATTTAAATCTCCATAGAAACAGCCCCTCTCAACGTTGATTGACTGAGGTTACAGGAATAGAAAGCCATGGATTTGGAGATGAAAAAGAGGCGGGTATCAAGTTGATTTTGATTGGAGGTGTTTCTGTGCTTTGGACCAAATGTTACCACCTCCCAACACTAAAATATGGAAGAGATACAACAAAGAGCTGTGCGATCTAAACTAGCAGTGGTCACAGCAAACGTTCTTATTTCATCAATACTGTTAAGCACAAGCATATAAAGGTTGTAATATTGTAGACAACTATCTGATGATTTATTTTATGTGATTCATAATGACATCGGCCACATTTAGACATTAATTTAGTAGCACCCTCTTGAATTGACCTGTATTTCACTACATACTAGAGCATGAGTGAACGCCCTACAACGTTTGGAACATCAAATCACAATAAAGTCGCAGTATCGAATCGCAATACATATACAATTGTGAGAATTGCAATACATATTGTATTGACACCTAAGTATCTTGATAGTATTGTGAGGTCCCAGCCCTATTGGTTATCCCTTCTGAATCATGGAGTTGATCACTTCTCAATTCCCTCTGATTTTGGTTTCATGTGGCCATTGATGGGCCACAAGGATATTGAGTGAATTTATATTGAGGTATAACAGCTTCATAATATTGAGCCTTATTCTTCCTGAGACACAGCATTGAAATTTCTTTATATTGTCTGAATGACTGTTTGTTTGGGGCTATTAAGGGGAAGTTGAAAGGGGATACCTAGTCAGTTGCACAACTGAATGCATTCAATTGAAATGTTTCTTCCGCATTTAACCCAACCCCTCTGAATCAGAGAGGTGCAAGGGGCTGCCTTAATCGACGTCCATGTCATCGGCGCCCAGCGAGCAGTTGTTGGCTATTGCTTACGTCTGCGTCATGGAGTTGATCCATGGGTTGAGAGCGGAGGTGAGGAGGATGAGCCAGGTAGCCACGGCTGAGGCTGCTGCTGGCGGGTCATGGCCACTGAACGTCTCATAGAAACAGGTGGTGATGTAAGGCAGCCAGCACACTAGCAGGCACACTTACAATGGAGAGAATTAAGACAGGAGATTATCAGAGTAATTACGTTAAAGTATATTTATGGAAAAATACAGAAAGGCGGTTATTTTACTAATTACGGGAACGTTACAATAATTCTATTTGGTATATTTATGGAATCTCGCAAATATATAACAATGAGCCTTATTGTGATGCGTGTAATGTTATTGTAGCACATTAATATTAACAAATTCAAGAAGACTGAATTTCACCATCTACAAATGTAGCCAACAGAAAAATGTGAGTAACAGCCACTGATGGACCTTGACATTTTGTTTGCATTTGTTCCTTACATAAAAGGCTTTTATTCTGTGTCTGTGCTCAGTGCTCAGAGTATATCAAAGGGTTATATCAAAGGCTTTGTTTTAAATAAATTACATCAAGAAATCAATAGCTTCACTGTACTATTCACAAGGTTAAGCACCAGTGAGACTCACCCACAGTTGCCACCATCACTAAGGAGCTCCTGAAGTAGTTATTAGCAGGGACATAAAAACAGTGCTGGTCATTGCAAACAAACGTCCCTCGCCGCACCTGTTTCCTCACAATATACACAATGTACGCATACGTGGAGCACATGATGAGTATGGGTGCTATGATCCCGACCACGATGAAGAGCAGACTGAAGCCCTTGTAGTCTGGCTGGAAGCTGGGGGCACATAGGAACCTGGTGCTGCTGTAGGTGTAGCGGCCGAAGCCCAGCAGTGGCAAGGCTGCGTTGATCAGGCCGTAGAGCCACACCAGAACCAGCACCACCCTGGTTCTCCTGGCCGTGCAGATGGTGCTGTAGCTCAGGGCGAAACAGATCTCTGTAAACTTGTCGATGGTGGCCCAGGTCAGGGAGTGGATGGAGGCCAGCTGAAGAAGCAGGTAGAGGAAGGCACTGCCCTGGCAGAGGGGCCCGTCGCTGGGGTAGCCCTGCGTTCTGAACAGGCTGTTGTGGACTCCGAAGGGAATGATGGAGAGACCAAGGGCTAGGTCACTTAGGCAGAAGCTCAGGGTCAGGGCCCAGGTTTCGGTGCGGAGCTCCTTGTTGAGAAGAACCACCAGTAATAAAACCACATTACCACACACAGAGCACAGACTGGAGACCACCATCAGAGCTGCATAGACCTGGGCCACCGGCATCCTCACGGCCTCCCTGGGTTGGCTGGCTGCTAACTCTCCTCTCACCTGGTTCAGTCCATGAGCACTGACTGGCTGACTTGACTGGCTGACTTGACTGACTGGTGGACAGAGTCTGACGTGTAAAGTCACGTTATCCTGTGTGTGTCGATCCTCTGGGGCTCCAGGGAGCCGGTTGATGTTGTGATGTGTCAGTCTCCTGCTGTTCTCTGGGAGGGGATGGTCCTCCAAGTCATCAAGCTATCCTCCTATTCTCCGGCCTGTGGAGTCCAGTACAAAGGCTTAGCTTGCTCCTTACTATACACTATTAGAGTGTGGAAGGGAAAGAGAAACAGACCAGAACAACTCACTTTCAAGCACTAGATTTTTGAGGAGTGAGAGAGGGAGAGAGATGCTCTCTGTGTAAACAGAAGCTTGAGATCCAATATCCTCTCCTCCACTCTAATGGCTGCAGCACAGTTAATGAGCCATTTGGCTCTGGAGTGTTTTTGGGGTTATTGGTAAGGAGCATGCCTCTAATTTGATCTAAGCTCCCAATCATGAATTATTAATGAATTATTAAGCCCCCTCATATCACACAATTATTTCAGTTGTTCTGAAAGTTGTCCAGAAGGCAGTAGCAGTTGTGTGTTTGTACAGGGCAAACCATTTTAATAAAACTCACAGGCACCACCCACTTATATTAGCCTAGTTAGATGGGTAATTTACATTTATCATATCTTGGCGTTGTTTTATAACATGTGCACATTTATAATCAGATATCTTGTTCTCAATTGTTTTCTAATGATCCTACCAACCGTTCTTGTCTCCTCTCTACACAGCATAATGCACCTATACCCCAGGGGGGCCGAGGCGCGGTCCAGTACGTCACCCAGTACCAACACTCCAGTGGACAGAAACGCATCCGAGTCACCACCACAGCCAGAAAGTAAATACACACAGACATGCGCGCGCGCACACACACACACACACACACACAGATTGAGTATTTAACTCACTTCAAAACATAAAACTTATAAAAACACACAAACATATTCATCTGGATTTGATTCATCATTTACATCTTCTTTTCAAAGTAACTATAGACTTTAAGGTTTATCTACCACTTTTTATTCCACTATGGAACTACATCTGCAAATGCATCTTGTTTCCATAGCAACACGATAGGGAAAGAGGGCAAAGTGTGTTTGTTGTCTTGTGATCAGAGGAGGGGATTATCTTGGTTGTTACTGTTAAATGTGTATTTATGTAGATACTAACTGAGCTGTGATGTAACTCTCAGTATGGGGTTTGATCAGTGTTGAAGTTCATGTTTGTTATTGTATTTTATTGTATTTTACCTTATGAGATCTGTGTTTATACAATGCTCAGCATGTGACAGGGCAGTGGCAAGTGGAAATTTGTATAGATAAGCAGTCCCAGACTGTTTTTAAAACATCAGTTCAATTTACTTGGGGTGGACTTACTCATTTAAAGGGCTTATTATGCTTAAAGGCTTTTCGATGTCAAAGCAACCAGAACAAAACATCTGAAATCATATCCCTTATTTAACTCATGTAGCCATACTAACTATAGTAGAGATTCGTGTTGGTAGTATCACTTGCCTTATAAAGGAGAACCTTACAACTGAAATAAAGAAAGGTGTTTGCGTCAAATGATATGCAATGCTTATGCAGGTTGTTTCTCTCTCCTCTTTCTGTCTCTGCCTCTCTCACCCCTCCCTCTCAGCTGGGCAGATGCAGGGACCCAGATCCAGAGCATTGCAGCATCATTTGACCAGGAGGCCTCAGCCATCCTGATGGCTAGACTGGCTGTGTATCGCGCTGAGACGGAGGAGGGTCCTGACGTGCTACGCTGGCTGGACAGACAGCTCATCCGACTGGTAAGACAGTATTCTCACTACTATTCCTAGTCGTTGCATCCCAAATGGCACCCCATTCCTTTTATAGTGCACCACTTTTGGCCAGAGCCTTATAGGTAAGACAAAGCAACACATGACATGGAAGATTGGCAGGGGTCAAGGCAGGGGGCTACTTTATTTTCCCCTCCACAGAGCCTTCATAAATGGACCATTTAAAAAAAAAAAATGTAAATGGAGATGTTGAAATGTAACAATATCATTATTTCCTACTGCTAACCAGTGAAAGTAGCGATTTCCAGGCTAGCAGGCATGCTCAAGTAGTGTGATGAAGTGTGAAGTCACGTTTTATTTTTAAGTGTAGACTCTGTTGCAGGCAGGACTTTCTGGTTGGTCTCCTGTTTCATTGCCTTTTTCTCTCTCCTTTCCAGTGTCAGAAGTTTGGAGATTATCATAAGGATGATCCCAACTCCTTCCGCTTCTCAGAAACCTTTTCTCTCTATCCCCAGGTAAGTGATCATGTGCTGAATGACTGATTGGCTCTTAGTTATAGCTAGTACACAGATGTGTTATAAATAGCTTAACGGTAAAAATATATATTTTTAAGTAATGTTTCAGTCTTTGTATGAAGAGGATTTTAAAATGCACATTATAGCTTTGGCAGCATGATGGAATGCTTTTTAAAACCTGCTTCTCATTTGTCCCTCAGTTTATGTTCCATCTGAGAAGGTCTCCCTTTCTGCAAGTGTTCAACAACAGTCCAGATGAGAGCTCGTACTACAGACACCAGTTCATGCGTCAGGACCTGACCCAGTCTCTAATCATGATACAACCCATTCTCTATGCCTACTCCTTCAACGGGCCCCCAGAGGTAAGACCGACACACACACAGACCAACACACACACGCGCGCACAGACACAGACATGCACAAGCAGACACACACACACAGACACTCACAAACAAATTTTTCCATTGAAAAATGTGCTTTCCGTCTTCTTTCTAAACGTAAATCATGGATGCCTAATGAAGACCTCAATCTCTCTGACTCTCCCACCTCCCTCCCACTCACATTCTACAAGCCAAGCTGTGTTCCTCAGGTCAACAGAGAGAGAGTGCACAAATTCCCCGGTCCTTTTATTACAGATAACCTTGTGGTTAATTAGTGTAGTGTGTGTGAGTACAGTAATGTGTTCCAGACAAGCGTTTCTTTCAGTGCAGATATCAACAGTGTGATTTTTAACAACTTACAGACAGACAGCGTAGTACACACCTCTCTGAAATGGGTAAGTTATTTAACAGTGGTTGCATCAAATGGCTCCTTATTCCCTACATAGTGCACTACGGGGTTCTAGTCAAAAATAGTGCACTACGTTGGAAATAGGGTGCCATTTGGGACTTACATGCTGACCAAACCGGACGCGCGCGTGTCACCTGCCTGCGCCTGTTGATTTTGTACCCTCACACCAAACACGATCACGACACGCAGGTTGAAATATCAAAACAAACTCTGAACCAATTATATTAATTTGGGGACAGGTCGAAAAGCATTAAACATTTATGGCAATTTAGCTAGCTAGCTTGCTGTTGCTAGCTAATTTGTCCTGGGATATAAAGATTGGTTGTTATTTTACCTGAAATGCACAAGGTCCTCTACTCCGACAATTAATCCACACATTTAATCCTAGCTAGCAACTTACCTTGGCTTCTTGCTGCACTCGCGTAACAGGTAGTCAGCCTGCCACGCAGTCTCCTCGTGGAGTGCAATGTAATCGGCCACAATCGGTGTCCAAAAATGCCGATTACCGATTGTTATGAAAACTTGAAATTGGCCCGAATTAATTGGCCATTCCGATTTAATCGGTCGACCTCTATTCCTTTTTTAGATTAGCAGAGACCTAGGCTACGTTTTCAAATGGCTCCCTATTCCCTATATAGTGCACTAGTTTTGACCTTAGTGCACTATATAGGGTGCCATTTGGGATTCAGTTGTAATGTTTCCACTGGCTCTGACTTTATATTCTGTCTACTCGCCTGTTAAACATTGAAAGTTAAACAGAACCACTCTATCTGTGCTGTTTGTGTCCTTTAAAACACCAACACATTTTTTTGTACCTGAGATGAGAGTTGGTGTGTTGTGACATTTGTTTTGGAATATGCCGATATTGTGACATTCCTATCAGTATCTGGGATTAACCCCCACCCCATACCTCAACAAACCTGGTTTAGTCATTAAACAGTATTATTGATTGGAGCTGCATTAGAAGGATGACATTTCAATTAGAGGGCAGTGGTTTAAGATGGTGTCATGTTTCTCTCCTCCTAGCCTGTGTTCAGTATCCTGCTATTAGTATTGTTTACATGTGGTTTAAATGTAGAACCTTTTCAACTTTTCTTCTCCTAGCCTGTGTTGCTGGACAGTAGCAGTATCCTTCCTGATCGCATCCTTCTCATGGACACCTTCTTCCAGATCCTCATCTACCATGGCGAGGTATGTTCATCAGTCATCCAATCATAATCAACATACCTATTAACAGACTACATCAAATATTATATCTGTTTGGGCTTCTTGCGGTCAATTTGCAGTCTACAAGTTATTTTGTATTATGTTCCAGCCCCTTCACCATCCGCTCAAGAAAAAATCATCACGCGGCTGAATCTATTTGATGATCCCTGTTCTATCGTAACACTAGACTGATTTCATTTCAGGTTGCAGCCAGATACTATTGTCCTTATTTGACATTTGTGAATAGATGAGGGAGTAGTAGGGACTGTAATGCCAGTGTTGCACTAGTGCAGGGATCATCAACTAGATTCAGCCGCAGTGGATGGTCAGGGTGCCGGAACATAATTACACATAATTTGCAGACTGCAAATTGACTGCAAGTAGCCCAAACAGATATAGTATTTGACTAAAACATAATCATTTCAAACCTTACATTTGTATACCTCTCTATTATGCGTCAGAATACTTTGGGACAGATTTCCATAATTAAAATCACTTGGACCTGATTTGCTGGTATTTTTTGTCTTTTATGCACCCCCCCAAAAAAAGTGTTTGGACACACCTACTCATTCAAGGGTTTCTTTATTTTTACTATTTTCTACATTATAGAATAATAGTGAAGACATCAAAACTATTAAATAACACATATGGAATCATATAGCAACCAGAAAAGTGTTAAACAAATCCAAATATATTTTATATTTGAGATTCTTCAAATAGCCACCCTTTGCCTTGATGACAGCTTTGCACACTCTTGGCGTTCTCTCAACCAGCTTCATGAGGTAGTCACCTGGAATGCATTTCAATTAGCAGATGTGCCTTCTTAAAAGTTAATTTGTGGAATTTCTTTCCTTCTTAATGCGTTTGAGCCAATCAGTTAGGGGGGTATACAAAGATGTAAAGGTCAGTCAATACGGAACATTTTAAGAACTTTGAAAGTTTCTTCAAGTGCAGTCACAAAAACCATCAAGCGCAATGATGAAACTGGCTTTCATGCGGACTGCCACTGGAATGGAAGACCCTGAGTTATCTCTGCTGCAGAGGATACGTTCATTAGAGTTACCAGTCTCAGAAATTGCAGCCCAAATAAATGCTTCACAGAGTTCAAGTAACATACACATCTCAACATCAACTGTTCAGAGGAGACTGTGTGAATCAGGCCTTCATGGTCGAATTGCTGCAAAGAAACCACTACTAAAGGACACTAATAAGAAGAAGAGACTTGCTTGGGCCAAGAAACACAAACAAAGGACATTAGACTCGTGGAAATTTGTCCTTTGGTCTGGAGTCCAAATTGGAGATTTTTGGTTCCAACCGCCGTGTCTTTGTGAGACGCGGTGTGGGTGAAGGGATGATCTCCGCATGTGTATTTCCCACCGTAAACCATGGAGGAGGAGGTGTTATGGTGTGGGGGTAATTTGCTGGTGACACTATCTGTGATTTATTTAGAATTCAAGGCACACTTAAACAGCATGGCTACCACAGCATTCTGCAGCGATACGCCATCCCATCTGGTTTGGGCTTAGTGGTACTATAATTTGTTTTTCAGCAGGACAATGACCCAACACATCTCCAGGCTGTGCAAGGGCTATTTGACCAAGAAGGAGAGCGATGGAGTGCTGCATCAGATGACCTGGCCTCCACAATCCCCTGACCTCAACCAAATTCAGATGGCTTGGGATGAGTCTGACCGCAGAGTGAAGGGAAAGCAGCCAACAAGTGCTTAGCATTTGTGGGAACTCCTTCAAGACTGTTGGAAAAGCATTCCAGGTGATACTGGTTGAGAGAATGCCAAGAGTGTGCAAAGATGTCATCAAGGTAAAGGGTGGCTATTTGAAGAATCTCAAATATAAAATATGTTTTGATTTGTTTAACACTTTTCTGGTTTCTACATGATGTGTTATTTCATAGTTTTTATGTCTTCACTATTAATCTACAATGTAGAAAATAGTAAAAATAAATAAAAACCCTTGAATTAGTAGGTGTTCTAAAACTTTTGACCGGTAGTGTATATATGTGATGTATTCAATAACTATGTATTCATACTATGTGTCACGCCCTGACAATAGAGAGCCTTTTATTCTCTATGTTGGTTAGGTCGGGGTGTGACTAGGGTGGGTAATCTAGGTTGTTTTATTTCTATGTTGGTATGGTTCCCAATCAGAGGCAGCCGTTTATCGTTGTCTCTGATTGGGGATCATATTTAGGCAGCCGTTTCCCCACTGTGTTTTGTGGGATCTTGTTTTATTTTTGTGTAGTTGCCTGTGAGCACTCCAGAACGTCACTTTTCGTTTGTTCTTTATTGTTTTTTTGTGCGGTTCACTTCAAATAAAATGTCGAACCGATTTCACGCTGCGCTTTGGTCTGAATGTTCTTACGACGATCGTGACAGAAGATCCCACCACAACAGGACCAAGCAGCGTGCCCAGGAGGAGAGAGCATCTTGGACTTGGGAGGAGATTTTGGATGGGAAGTGATCCTGGACTTGGGAGGAAATCCTTGCAGGACAGGATTGCCTTCCTTGGCGGCAGACGCAAGGAGAGAAGGGAGGACAGCGACGACGCCGGGGTTCGCAGCAACAAGAAAACCCAAAGGACAGCCCACATTTTTTGGGGGGGGGGGGGGGGGGCACACGAGGTGGTCGGCGGAGCCGAGGAGTGAACCAGAGCCAATCTGGGAGAAGAGGGAGAAATTGGAGGAGAGAGAAATGAGAGAGTTGTTGTGTTGGTGTATGATGCACGACATTCGCCCTAAGGAGCGTGTTATCTGTTTGATGCCACCTGAGTCAGCTCTCCGTACTCGTCCTGAGGAGCATGCTAGCAGTCTGGTAAAAACTGTGCCAGCTCCACGCACCAGGTCTCCAGTATGCCTTCACAGACCTGTACGTCCTGTGCCAGCTCCCCGCACTCGCCGTGCGAAATGTGTCATCGTTCCGGTACAATTTGTGCCGGCTCTACGCACCAGGTCTCCAGTGCGCCTCCACAGCCCAGTACGTCCTGTGCCAGCTCCTCGCACTCGCCCTGAAGAGCGTGTCACCAGTCTGGTGCAACCTGTGCCGGTCCCACGCGTCAGGCCTCCAGTGCGCCCCCCAGTCCGGCATGTCCTGTGCCTGCTCCCCGCACTCGCCCTGAAGTGCGTGTCACCAGTCCAGTGCCACCTGTAACGGCTCCACGCACTAGGCCTCCAGTGCGCATCAACAGTCCAGAGCTTCCGGCGACAGTCCCCAGTCCAATACTTATTTTCCTCATTAAAATGCAAATCATTTTATAACGTTTTTGACATGCGTTTTTCTGGATTTTTTTGTTGTTATTCTGTCTCTCACTGTTCAAATAAACCTACCATTAAAATTATAGACTGATCATTTCTTTGTCAGTGGGCAAGCGTACAAAATCAGCAGGGGATCGAATACTTTTTTCCCTCACTGTAAATGATCACACTGGTAATATATAATTTGTTGTATTACTTGTGAGACAGCTGAGTGAGCATAATAATTAGCCTTTATTTACTGGACTGATGGCCTGCATCTGACAGTCAGTCTGAGGGTAGGGAGGGAGCAGCGGTGAGGCTGCTGGTCACCCGACTCACCGTCCCTCCTCTCTCCACTGAGAAAAGGAGACAAGTTTTGCCATCAGTTGGAAGACTAAGTCGCATTGCATTATTTCTGCCTCTTGCAGCAATTCATGTTACTCCTATGACCAGAGAAAGCAATGTATTCCTTGATACAAAAAAAAACAAGCCGCAAATAATAACAATGCAGGCTTATCGAAATGCAATAAAAGAGCTATACTCTTTTATTGCAGCTTAAGTGCTGGTTGTAGCGTGAGTGGAAGTAGGGAGAACACGCATTTAATGGCTTATAAAACTGTTGAACAAAGTGTTGATAGTGCTGAATAACAACTTAAAATGAACTTACTCAATAAAACAGCAGCTCTTTGCTGTATTAGTTGAGTCTGTCTCTAGTTATGGTTTTAAAAGTTTTGAAATCTCACATGATCAACTTTTCTGTGCGTTAGAGGCTTCCTTTTACAGTATATGGCGTGTGGAAACTGTGGAGAAAGACACTGTCTGATTGGCCAGCGGTAGGCCTTTAGGTGCCCTTGATTTGATCTCTGGGCCTGCCGAGTAGGCAGAGTTCAACCTTCAGACACATGAAATGATTCAAAATGAGAACACTTTGCCTTCCCGGCACTAGGGCTGCTGAATCACATGCACCTACCGCCAACAATGCAAAACAAATGCAAAAATTAGGTACGCAAGGCTTTATTGTTGGGTTTTTTCAGAAATGTTTCGATGGGGATCGACTAAGAATGGTTTGGAGATCGACCAGTCGATCGCAAACGACCGGTTGGTGAACACTGATTGAAGTGGATTTAACAGGTGACATCAATAAGAGATCATAGCTTTCACCTGGATTCACCTGGTCAGTCTGTCATGGAAAGAACAAGTATTCCTAATGTTTTTTTACACCCGCTTTATCAATAATGGCTGTTGATACTAAAAGGCTTTCGACTGTCTTGAATGGTCTTTTCTATTCAAATCTTTTGACCTTAAGCAAAAATATACAGAAATAATATAGTCAACAAAAATATTTTAATGCAACATGTAAACTGTTCATTTCAGGAGCTGAAATAAAAGATCCCAGAAATGTTCCATACACACAAAAGCTTATTTCTCTCAAATTTGGTGGAAGAATTTGTTTACATCCTGTTAGTGAGCCTTTCTCCTGTGCCAAGATAATCCATCCACCTGACAGGTGTGGCATATCAAGAGCGGACAATAGAAGGCCACTCTAAAATGTGCAGTCTTGTCACATAACATGGGGAAAAACTAATTCTGATTGGCTGGGCCTGGCTCCCCAGTGGGAGGGGCTGGCTCCCAAGTGGATGGGCCTGTGCCCTTAGCCCACCTATGGTTGCGCCCCTGCCTAGTCATGTGAAATCCATAGATTAGGGCCTAATACATTTTTCAATTGACTGATTTCCTTATATGAACTGGAACTCAGTAAAATCTTGAAATTGTTGCATGTTGCGTTTATATTTTCTCATGAAATTGCTTTAGAAAGAGGTACAAGACAGGGAAGCCCCCCCCGCTAAAAATACTTTCTGAATACTCAAATTCAAGTGGAAAAAAACGAAATAATGGCAATAAGAAAAATAATAACTCATGATCTACAACAATCCTTTATATTGACCACAAAAAAATATTAAATACTTAGGATGCTTAATTAGTGACAACACACAACACATACAGTTGAAGTCGGAAGTTTACATACACTTAGGTTGGAGTCATTTAAACTTGTTTTTCAACCACTCCACAAATTTCTTGTTAACAGTTTATAGTTTATAGTTTCGGTTAGGACATCTACTTTGTGCATGACACAAGTCATTTTTCCAACTATTGTTTACAGACAGATTATTTCACTTATAATTCACTGTGTCACAATTCCAGTGGGTCAGAAGTTTACATACACTAAGTTGACTGTGCCTTTAAAAAGCTTGGAAAATTCCAGAAAATGATGTCATGGCTTTAGAAGCTTCTGATAGGCTACTTGACATCATTTGAGTCACTTAGAGGTGTACCTGTGGATGCATTTCAAGGCCTAACTTCAAACGCAGTGCCTCTGCTTGACATCATGGGAAAATCAAAAGAAATCAGCCAAGACCTCAGAAAAAGAATTGTAGACCTCCAGAAGTCTGGTTCATCCTTGGGAGCAATTTCCAAATGCCTGAAGGTACCACGTTCATCTGTACAAACAATAGCACGCAAATATAAACACCATGGGACCACGCAGCGTCATACCGCTCAGGAAGGAGACGCGTTCTGTCTCCTAGAGATGAATGTACTTTGGTGCGAAAAGTGCAAATCAATCCCAGAATAACAGCAAAGGACCTTGTGAAGATGCTGGAGGAAACAGGTACAAAAGTATATCCACAGTAAAACGAGTCCTATATTTACATAACCTGAAAGGCCGCTCAGCAAGGAAGAAGTCACTGCTCCAAAACCGCCATAAAAAAAGCCAGACTACAGTTTGCAACTGCACATGGGGACAAAGATTGTACTTTTTGGAGAAATGTCCTCTGGTCTGATGAAAGAAAAATAGAACTGTTTGGCCATAATGACCATCGTTATGTTTGGTGGAAAAGGGGGGATGCTTGCAAGCTGAAGAACACCATACCAACCGTGAAGCACAAGGGTGGCAGCATCATGTTGTGGGGGTGGTTTGCTGCAGGAGGGACTGGTGCACTTCACAAAATAGATGGCACCATGAGGGAGAAAATGATGTGGATATTTTGAAGCAACATCTCAAGACATCAGTCAGGAAGTTAAAGCTTGGTCGCAAATGGGTCTTCCAAATGGACAATGACCCCAAGCATATTCAAAGTTGTGGCAAAATGGCTTAAGTACAACAAAGTCAAGGTATTGGAGTGGCCATCACAAAGCCCTGACCTCAATCCTATAGAAAATTTGTGGGCACAACTGAAAAAGCGTGTGCGAGCAAGGAGGCCTACAAGCCTGACTCAGTTACACCAGCTCTGTTAGGAGGAATGGGCCAAAATTCACCCAACTTATTGTGGGAAGCTTGTGGAAGGCTACCCGAAATGTTTGATCCAAGTTAAGCAATTTAAAGGCAATGCTACCAAATACTAATTGAGTGTATGTAAACGTCTGACCCACTGGGAATGTGATGAAAGAAATAAAAGCTGAGATAAATCCTTCTCTCTCCTATTATTTTGACATTTCACATTCTTTAAAGTGGTGATCCTAACTGAACTAAGACAGGGAATTTTTACTTAAATGTCTAGAATTGTGAAAAACTGAGTTTAAATGTATTTGGCTAAGGG
The DNA here is from genome assembly GCF_965601325.2 of Salmo salar. Lineage (NCBI taxonomy): Eukaryota > Metazoa > Chordata > Actinopteri > Salmoniformes > Salmonidae > Salmo > Salmo salar. The sequence continues at coordinate 34,239,822 of NC_138299.1, forward strand.
GTATGTAAACTTCCGACTTCAACTGTATATAAAGATGACTTAATCCCATTACTTACCAATATGAAAGCAGATCTTATTAAATGGACCAATAAATCTTACATGTAGATTAAACCTCTTCAAAATGGCATAGCTCCCAAATATTTTATATTTATTCTCGGTGATTCTAAATACCCCACCAAAGACATTCTTTAAAAAAAACTATACTCCTTCATAACATACTTTTTTATGGGCAAATAACACTCATAGAAATAAAAATTTAAGTTTTAGATCTTCCTAAGTCTGAGGGGGGTTTTAACCTTCCAGACTTGGAATTGTATCAACTCGCCACCCAAGGCTTTTATTTGCGACATATAGTTAAGTGCACTAAAGAGGAACAATGGGTACATATTGAAGATGAGCATGTGCATCCCCAGAATCTTTTCACGTGTCTATTTTCAAAGGATAAAGCTAATAACATTAACTTCATAGTTAAGAACACTATAACAATATTGATGAAAATGATACATATTCTACAATAACTATTATCACTACCTAAAAACACAACCCAATGGAACAATCCTTGGATAGCTTTTCACAATTCACCGATTTAATATGGTCCACATGGAAAACTGACTTGGTAATAGGAAATATATTTATTTCTTTGACAAAATTAAAAAGCAATTTTGGACTGACCAATGTAGATATTTTCAAATACATGCAGCTTAAAAATGTTTGATTTGAAATCTCTTGGTCATCAGCGCAATCTTGAGGGAATCCTATTTGAGTCAGAAAAGGATGTTCATATGATAGGTAACCTATACAGAACCTTGCAGAGAGCATATCCAACTGACAACCTCTTAGAAAAAATATAAACTATTGGAACCAAGACTTATATTAGCACAAGATGGAGGGAATGTTGGAGCATAACTAACGAAATTATTTTACAGAAATGTACGCTTAATATTATACAAGCGACCTGTCTTAAGTGTAAAACTAACAATGACTCAATTATCCATGCCTTCTGGTAATGATATAAAGTCCAAAAGTTATGGGTGGAGTTAGAAAGTTAGCTGTCAGAAGTATTACAATGTAAATGTACTTTTCATCTGTTTGCATATTTCAAGATATGGCATATGAGGGTGCATAGAGATACTTTTCTCAGCAATCATCTTTAAAAAATGTATACTTAAATTGGAAATCAACCAATACTCCATAGTTAACACAATGGAGATGTCAGATGCTTTGTTATCTAAATATTGAAAATGCGTCGTCGACGGAGAGAAATAAAATGGTGCAGTTTGAGGCCATGTGGCGGAGAGGGATGCGGGCGCTGGAGATGGGGGTGTGAGGTCGTTGATGTTTGTGTGCGTTTGTATGTGTATGTTTTGTATTGTTTTGTAAAGAAATACATTAAACACAGTGTCATTGATTGCTATTGAAATAATGTCAAGCAAAACCAATCTGCTCCTAAACAGACTTCTCTTAATTTCTCAGATCTGTAAACGTCTACATGTAATTGTTCATGTCTTCAGGACATCTCTAACTGGCCTCTCTCTAACCCTTTCTCTCTGTCTATCCATCAGACTGTGTCTCAGTGGCGTAAGGCAGGCTACCAGGAGATGCCCGAGTACGAGAACTTCCGCCACCTGCTGCAGGCTCCAGCGGACGACGCCCAGGAGATCCTGCACAGCCGCTTCCCTATGCCCCGCTACATAGACACAGAGTTTGGCGGATCACAGGTACATACACACACTCGCTAAAATGTATGTGAATGTCAACTGTCAAGTCTATTCAACTTCCTGTATGGATGTTCTTGTTGTTTTCTAGGCTCGTTTCCTGCTATCTAAAGTTAACCCATCACAAACCCACAACAACATGTATGCATGGGGCCAGGTAAGACTTCTACTGATTATTTCATTTATTTTTTTACCCAGGAACTAGAGAAGATACTATTAATAAAAAGTACATACTGCTAAGGATGGTGTTTTTAGTATTTTATAATGTAAAGGATAAGCACGTTGTCTCTTTCTGAATGGCATGTGTGTGCAATAGTGACTGTTGATCCTGGAGGAGCATAGGGTCCACTGTGGTTCAGCCTGACTCAGCTTAATGTCGTATTGAAAGTCATTATGTAGCTGGAGAGAGAGTCCCTGTACCAGTTTGTCATGGCTTACAGCTGCTACTACAGCTTATTAGAGGAGACACACAGAGAGTACTGGACCTATGGATCCTTTTGAATTATTATTACACTCCTCCTGAGACGCACACAATCCTACTCCTGTTCTTGACTAATAATTTTTCTTCAACTCTTACTTGTCTGTTTCTTTTACACAAGCTGGTAAAGTCTACACAAATTAGTGTAGTCATCTTACATTCTTTAGTGGATAATGAAGGTGTAACTTAGTGGCGGTCGGTGCCATTTAAGATGAGGGAGGACACTCATTTTGTTCATGAGCATGGCCTTATTTCTATTACAGCACATTGGATGACTGTCATTCATAATCCATTCATCCAGCTCAATGTAACATCGATAGGTTTAGGCTACTACGGGATACTCAGATTTTTCCTATAGCGAATGATCATGAGGTTGCTACAACCTTGTCTATGAATGAAAGTTTAGAACTTAAGTGCACAGTTCGAGAGAACATTTTGAGTAATCATGGTGACACAGTGGCACATTCAATACCGCATTGCACACTATTGCCTGCAGCTAGTTGACCTAGGGTGTAATCATTAGTCCAACAGTTGAAAACGAGTTTCTATTGGACAAATTCAGGTATGTTTATCCCCATTTCATTCAACAGAATCAGTGGAATGAATACACCCCTGATCACGTGCAAACACAATTTACTTTCATAGCTACCACATTCAAACAGCATGATCACTTTACGCGTTGTATAATTCCTACTTATATCTACGCACTCTCCTCCTCTCACCTTTTCCCTTTGCTTGTGGACTTCAGTGTACAACACATCAACTGTCTGTGACCATGCAAAAAAAACTTTCCAAGCCAAACCTTCATATCATAACCGCTAATCGCTACAAACAGCATACATCTTTGTAACCATATTAGCTGACGTCATAGTCAACATAGCTACTAGAACTAACGCAATAGTGAACCCGCTAGCTACAATCATGCAGTACAGTCAGCAAGCAGTTTAGCAGTTACACCAGTGGGCCCCAGTGGTAATAAATTGATAAAGCCAAAAGCTTACCTTGACTTGGAAGAGTTACCGTGTTGGATAGCCATAGCCAGCTAGCTAACATAGCATCCCTCTCTGTTTGAGCCGGGTGTTTGAGTAGGCTAAACTAGCTAGCTGCATTCATTAGATAAGTGAAAGTGGATAAAATACAACGAAATATAGCTCTCTCTTGCCTTGAAGAAATTAGTTTGTTAAACTGTTCAACTATTGTCTTTCTCTCTCTGTGTCAATTACTCACTACATTTTATGCACTGCAACGCTAGCTAGATGTAGCTTATGCTTTCAGTACTATTTATTCTCTGATCCTTTGATTGGGTGGACAACATGTCAGTTCATCCTACAAGAGCTCTGATAGGTTGGAGGACGTCCTCCGAAAATTGTCATAATTACTGTGTAAGTCTATGGAAGGGGGTGAGAACCGGTCCTCCTGCTACACCAAGGTGCTACCCTACAGAGTGCTGTTGAGGCTACTGTAGACCTTTGCAAAACAGTGTGTTTTTGAATACGTTATTTGGTGACGTGAATAGTTTTATTTAAAAATGATCACTTTTTTTCATGTTTAATTATTTTTATGAAATTCACTGAGGATGGTCCTCCCTTTCCTCCTCTGAGGAGCCTCCAGGGTGTAACCACTTTTCCAGGTTATATAACTGAATTACACTCTCGTCCTCTGTGTAGGAGTCGGGAGCCCCAATCCTGACAGATGATGTCAGTCTACAGGTATTCATGGACCACCTGAAGAAGCTGGCTGTGTCCAGCGCTGCCTGAGACTGAGACAGATCCTATGTAACCACTGAACGTCAGCATCACAGACCATGGTTCCACCTCATCATCCACTCAACAGCAGACCTGGGTGCAGATTGTATTTGTTTTCTTTCAAGTACTTAATCTGCGCTTGATTGAGCTTGTCTGGCGCAATAAAGCCAATGGAATAGACCCAAAAGCAAACCCCTCCCATCTGGCACTCGAGACAGGCTCAAACACTTAAAGTATTTGGAGAAAACAAATACTATATGAACCCAGGTTTGCTCAACAGCAGTCAACTCATACTATACTTGGGAGAGTCAACAACCAGAAGTCGATATGTCTTCCTCTTTCTCCTTTTTAATATTGGAAATGGCTATATACAGGAATGTGACGAAATACAGAAAATGATCTGCAGAACAGCCTTTTTATGCGACTAGTCGGTGGTCAATGATTGTAAAAAGAACAAACAAAAGAAAACATCAGTTGGTGACTACTAGCTTAAATGTTTGGTCCCGGATCAGTATATGAATCGTAAGATGAGTCTGATATTTATGTAGATGTACTTTCCCCTCAGAACACTAACTAACCCAACATCCAGTTGGAGACATTTTATTGGATGTTTTATTTTGATGCTTCAATGGCAATACGTCTACTTTATCTAGAACAATACAGCATCCAGACTTACTTTATATTATATTTTCTGTCTGTGTTTCTATAAAAAAATATATATCAAACAGAGAAATGTATAATACTATCGTCCAGTCAGTCAGAGCTGTCATAGCTGCAGGCTACAGAAAGAGAACAGGTGGGTGTTGTATCGTCAGTTGGTAAAGCTTGGGGAATCCAATACAACTTAATTTAATTCGTTTTCTGTTCTCCCTGCATATGCCACAGAATAATAGGTTATTTTCAGACCTTTAGTGTGTGCTATCTAATTAATGTTAGTCATTCATATCAAACACTCATTGTGGTACAAAACCCTGCCTAGTACAGAGGTTGGATCGTAATTTGATCACCTTGTTGTGGAATAACTTTCCTGCAATGCATTATATTTAACAGTTGTAGTGTATTTGAGGTTTAAAAAGGCTTCGGAAGTTTGTTATGTCAGACTTTTCCTTTACAAAAATTGTATCAACCCCTAGAAAAATGGCATTAATTATAATCCACATAATTTACATTTTCTATTTCTGCAGGATTATTTTCCTGCTGTAGCAAACTAGCTCAAATGAAGATCCTACATCTGTACTACACAGACAGTGGTACTAACATGCTCCACGATACAGACAGATTTGCAGGGTATTAAACCTACCCTTCCTATTCTCCGGATCTCATATCATATCTGCCTTGTTACTAACAGTGTTATTTTTGACATTTCTAATAAAATACCTTACTGTAAAAATCATTTTTGTTGTGTATTAACACTTTCTATTTGATTTACTTTGAGTGATGCTGTTTTCAACTAGATGTTTTATCTGATTTTATGAACTTGTACAGGTAACTGCCAAAATAAAGGAAACTAGGGCTGTCCCCGACTAAAATAAATCTTGGTCAACCAAGAGTCGTCCAATTGATTGGTCCAAATTTTCAAGTGTATTTTTCTTATATTGACACTTCCTATGTGGTTTAATCAAATCAACTACACTGCTCAAAAAAAATAAAGGGAACACTTAAACAACACAATGTAACTCCAAGTCAATCACACTTCTGTGAAATCAAACTGTCCACTTAGGAAGCAACACTGATTGACAATAAATTTCACATGCCGTTGTGCAAATGGAATAGACAACAGGTGGAAATTATAGGCAATTAGCAAGACACCCCCAATAAAGGAGTGGTTCGGCAGGTGGGGACCACAGACCACTTCTCAGTTCCTATGCTTCCTGGCTGATGTTTTGGTCACTTTTGAATGCTGGCGGTGCTTTCACTCCAGTGGTAGCATGAGACGGAGTCTACAACCCACACAAGTGGCTCAGGTAGTGCAGCTCATCCAGGATGGCACATCAATGCGAGCTGTGGCAAGAAGGTTTGCTGTGTCTGTCAGCGTAGTGTCCAGAGCATGGAGGCGCTACCAGGAGACAGGCCAGTACATCAGGAGACGTGGAGGAGGCCGTAGGAGGGCAACAACCCAGCAGCAGGACCGCTACCTCCACCTTTGTACAAGGAGGAGCAGGAGGAGCACTGCCAGAGCCCTACAAAATGACCTCCAGCAGGCCACAAATGTGCATGTGTCTGCTCAAACGGTCAGAAACAGACTCCATGAGGGTTGTATGAGGGCCCGACGTCCACAGGTGGGGGTTGTGCTTACAGCCCAACACCGTGCAGGACGTTTGGCATTTGCCAGAGAACACCAAGATTGGCAAATTCGCCACTAGCGCCCTGTGCTCTTCACAGATGAAAGCAGGTTCACACTGAGCACGTGACAGATGTGACAGAGTCTGGAGACGCCGTGGAGAACGTTCTGCTGCCTGCAACATCCTCCAGCATGACCGGTTTGGCGGTGGGTCAGTCATGGTGTGGGGTGGCATTTCTTTGGGGGGGCCGCACAGCCCTCCATGTGCTCGCCAGAGGTAGCCTGACTGCCGTTAGGTACCGAGATGAGATCCTCAGACCTCTTGTGAGACCATATGCTGGTGCGGTTGGCCCTGGGTTCCTCCTAATGCAAGACAATGCTAGACCTCATGTGGCTGGAGTGTGTCAGCAGTTCCTGCAAGAGGAAGGCATTGATGCTATGGACTGGCCCGCCCGTTCCCCAGACCTGAATCCAATTGAGCACATCTGGGACATCATGTCTCGCTCCGTCCACCAACGCCACGTTGCACCACAGACTGTCCAGGAGTTGGCGGATGCTTTAGTCCAGGTCTGGGAAGAGATCCCTCAGGAGACCATCCGCCACCTCATCAGGAGCATGCCCAGCCGTTGTAGGGACGTCATACAGGCACGTGGAGGCCACACACACTACTGAGCCTCATTTTGACTTGTTTTAAGGACATTACATCAAAGTTGGATCACCCTGTAGTGTTGTTTTCCACTTTAATTTTGAGTGTGACTCCAAATCCAGACCTCCATGGGTTGATAAATTGGATTTCCATTGATTATTTTTGTGTGATTTTGTTGTCAGCACATTCAACTAAGTAAAGAAAAAAGTATTTAATAAGATTATTTATTTCATTCAGATCTAGGATGTGTTGTTTAAGTGTTCCCTTTATTTTTTGAGCAGTATATATGTACTGAGCTTATCTGATGTTTTAAGCACACTGTTTGATTAAACAATGACTAAACACAAATTACAAGAGGAAGTCCAACCAGCAAATTGATTGTGCCGGGCCCAGACTTGTTACTCTGTGTTTTAAAAAGAGACAGCGAGTGACTGTGTGACGAGCACCCGTTGTTTCTCCTCCCTCCTCCACCGACCACCATATAACATCAAAGTGTATCAAATCAAATGTTATTAGTCCCATGCACCGAACACAACAGGTGTAGACCTTACAGTGAAATGCTTACCGTAATTTCCGGACTATAAACCGCAACTTTTTTCCCACGCTTTGAGCCTCGCGGCTTAAACAATGACGTGGCTAATATATGGATTTTTTTTCTCCAAAAAAACACATTCTGTGACGTGCTCAGTTTTTTGGCGGCATGAAGCTTTCATTAGACCAATGAAATTGCCGAACGGGTTAAGGTCAAACAACTTTTTTGTTTATTGTTTAGATTAAATCGAGCGCTCTCAAACTTCCATCATTCTGATTACGGTAGTCATTTTGTCACCCTGATCCCTCGGGGTACAACAAAGTATTTGCAGCCACTCGACATCAGTGTAAATCGTGCATTTAAGGTGGCGCTCCGTGTTCAGCGGGAGGCTTGGATGACAAGTGGGGAGAAATCCTTCACTAAAACGGGCTGCATGCGAAGAGCAACTTATGGTCAAGTCTGCCAGTGGGTCCTGACAGCGTGGAGCATTGTCAAAAAATCCACTATCATCAACGGGTTTCGAAAGGCTGGACTGCTGCATGTTGAAGAGGGCTCAGCGGGGGATTTGCCTCCGGATGAAAGTGACGAGAGCGACACTGAAAACGATCCAATATCGGATTAAGCAATTCTGAGGCTATTCAACTCCGACACTGAAGGAGATGGTTTCAGTGCACAGGAGAAGGAAGATGGTGACCAATGACTTTCTTGGTAGGCTACTGTTTACTGCAATTTTTTTGTTACAAGCCGTGTTTCGTTAAAGCCTATTTATTTTTGTTACAAGCCGTGCTTCGTTAAAGCCTATTTATTTTTGTTACAAGCCGTGTTTCGTTAAAGCCTATTTATTTTTGTTACAAGCCGTGCTTCGTTAAAGCCTATTTATTTTTGTTACAAGCCATGTTTCGTTAAAGCCTATTTATTTTTGTTACAAGCCGTGTTTCGTTAAAGCCTGTGTAAAGTTAATTTGTTTCAATGTACCGGTAGGCACCTGCGGCTTATAGACATGTGCGGCTTATTTATGTTCAAAATAATACTTTTTTTTAAATTCAGTGGGTGCGGCTTATATTCAGGTGCGCTTAATAGTCCGGAAATTACGGTACTTACGAGCCCCCAACCAACAATGCAGTTTCAAAAATACGGACAAGAATAAGAGAAAAGTAACAAGTAATTAAAGAGCAGCAGTAAAACAACAATAGCGAGACTGTACAGTCGTGGCCAAAAGTTTTGAGAATGACACAAATATTAATTTTCACAAAGTCTGCTGCCTCAGTTAGTATGATGGCAATTTGCATATACTCCAGAATGTTATGAAGAGTGATCAGATGAATTGCAATTAATTGCAAAGTCCCTCTTTGCCATGCAAATGAACTGAATCCCAAAAAAACATTTCCACTGCATTTCAGCCCGGCCACAAAAGGACCAGCTGACATCATGTCAGTGATTCTCTCATTAACACAGGTGTGAGTGTTGACGAGGACAAGGCTGGAGATCACTCTGTCATGCTGATTGAGTTCGAATAACAGACTGGAAGCTTCAAAAGGAGGTTGGTGCTTGGAATCATTGTTCTTCATCTGTCAACGATGGTTACCTGCAAGGAAACACGTGCCGTCATCATTGCTTTGCACAAAAAGGGCTTCACAGGCAAGGATATTGCTGTTAGTAAGATTGCACCTAAATCAACCATTTATCGGATCATCAAGAACTTCAAGGAGAGCGGTTCAATTGTTGTAAAGAAGGCTTCAGGGCGCCCAAGAAAGTCCAGCAAGCACCAGGACCGTCTCCTAAAGTTGATTCAGCTGCGGGATCGGATCACCACCAGTACAGAGCTTGCTCAGGAATGGCAGCAGGCAGGTGTGAGTGCATCTGCACGCACAGTGAGGCGAATACTTTTGGAGGATGGCCTGGTGTCAAGAAGGGCAGCAAAGAAGCCACTTCTCTCCAGGAAAAACATCAGGGACAGACTGATATTCTGCAAAAGGTACAGGGATTGGACTGCTGAGGACTGTGGCAAAGTCCTTTTCTCTGATGAATCCCCTTTCCGATTGTTTGGGGCATCCGGAAAAAAGCTTGTCCGGAGAAGACAAGGTGAGCGCTACCATCAGTCCTGTGTCATGCCAACAGTAAAGCATCTTGAGACCATTCATGTGTGGGGTTGCTTCTCAGCCAAGGGAGTGGGCTCACTCACAATTTTGCCATGTATAAAGATTGGTACCAACACATCCATCCTCCGTATAAAGAATGGTACCAACACATCCTCCGAGAGCAACTTCTCCCAACCATCCAGGAACAGTTTGGTGACGAACAATGCCTTTTCCAGCATGATGGAGCACCTTGCCATAAGGCATAAGTGGCTCGGGGAACAAAACATCAATATTTTGGGTCCATGGCCAGGAAACTCCCCAGACCTTAATCCCATTGAGAACTTGTGGTCAATCCTCAAGAGGTGGGTGGACAAACAAAAACCCACAAATTCTGACAAACTCCAAGCATTGATTATGCAAGAATGGGCTGCCATCAGTCAGGATGTGGCCCAGAAGTTAATTGACAGCATGCCAGGTCGGATTGCAGAGGTCTTGAAAAAGAACGGTCAACACTGCAAATATTGACTCTTTGCATCAACTTCATGTAATTGTCAATAAAAGCTTTTGACGCTTATGTAATGCTTGTAATTATACTTCAACATTCCATAGTAACATCTGACAAAAATATCTAAAGACACTGAAGCAGCAAACTATGTGGAAATTAATATTTGTGTCATTCTCAAAACTTTTGGCCACGACTGTACAGGGGGGTACCTGTACAGAGTCAATGTGCGGGGGGCACCGGTTAGTTGAGGTAGTATGTACATGTAGGTAGAGTTACTGAAGTGACTATGCATAGATGACAACAACAGAGAGTAGCAGCGGTGTAAAGAGTCTGGATAGTCATTTGATTAAATGTTCAGGAGTCTTATGGCTTGGGGGTAGAAGCTGTTTAGAAGCCTCTTGGACCTAGACTTGGCACCGTGCGGTAGCAGAGAGAATAGTGTATGATTAGGGTGGCTGGAGTCTTTGACCATTTTTAGGGCCTTCCTCTGACACCACCTGGTATAGAGGTCCTGGATGGCAGGAAGCTTGGCCCCAGTGATGTACTGGACCATTCGCACTACCCCCTGCAGTGCCTTGTGGTCGGAGGCCGAGCAGTTGCCATACCAGGCAGTGATGCAACCAGTCAGGATGCTCTCGATGGTGCAGCTGTAGAACCTTTTGAGGATCTGAGGACCCATGCCAAATCTTTTCAGTCTCCTGAGGGGGAATACGTTTTCTTGTTCCCTCTTCATGACTGTCTTGGTGTGCTTGGACCATGTTAGTTTGCTGGTGATGTGGACAGCAAAGAACTTGAAGCTCTCAACCTGCTCCACTGCAGCCCCGTCGATGAGAATGGGAGCGTGCTCGGTTTTCTTTTTCCTGTAGTCCACAAACATCTCCTTTGTCTTGATCACGATGAGGGAGAGGTTGTTGTCCTGGCACCACACGGCCAGGTCTCTGACCTCCTCCCTATAGGCTGTCTCGTCGTTGTCGGTGATCAGGCTGCAGGGCCACTGTTGTGTCATCGGCAAATTTAATGATGGTGTTGGAGTCGTGCCTGGCCGTGCAGTCATGAGTGAACAGGGAGTACAGGAGGGGAGTGAGCACGCACCCCTGAGGGGCACCTGTGTTGAGGATCAGCGTGGCGGATGTGTTGTTACCCACCCTTACCACCTGGGGGCGGCCTGTCAGGAAGTCCAGGATCCAGTTGCAGAGGGAGGTGTTTAGTCCCAGGGTCCTTAGCTTGTTGATGAGCTTTGAGGGCACACTGGTGTTGAATGCTGAGCTGTAGTCAATGAACAGCATTCTCACATAGGTGTTCCTTTTGTCCAGGTGAGAAAGGGCAGTGTGGAGTGCAATAGAGACTGCATCATCTGTGGATCTGTTGGGGCGGTATGCAAATTGGAGTGGGTCTAGGGTTTCTGGGATAATGGTGATGTGAGCCATGACCAGCCTTTCAAAGCACTTCATGGCTACAGTCGTGAGTGCTATGGGTCAGTAGTCATTTAGGCAGGTTATCTTAATGTTCTTGGGCACAGACACAATGGTGGTCTGCTTAAAACATGTTGGTATTACAGACTCGGACAGTGAGAGGTTGAAAATGTCAGTGAAGACACTTGCCAGTTGGTCAGCGCATGCTCGCAGTACACGTCCTGGTAATCCGTCTGGCCCTGCAGCCTTTTGCATCAACTGAATGTTAAATGTGTTTCCTGTCAGGTATTTTAATTGTCTACTTGTTGAATGTTTGTGAAGTCTTGATTTGTTATTGTTTGTAAAGTCTTATTAATTGGTGTTGGACCCCAGTAAGATTAGCTAGCGTTACGGCGTTAGCTAATGGGGATCCTAATACAAATGACAAATTACAGTATAGCAAAGATTATTTGTAAAATAGTTTACTTGACATGTCATTGAGTGAGGCTTGGTGCTTGCGGAATCAGTAGGCTATTATTAAACAAAAACTCAAACAGGCAACAGAAGCAGGATCTGTCTTATTTCTGTAGATATATTGATTATTTATAAATCCAGGCACATTTATTCGTTAGGTTATTGATTATAGATCTAATTAAGTTGAGGTTTGCTCTCTCGTCACTTTTCTTAGACAATAAGGCAAGGCCTGTTTTCTCATCTCATTCTGCTGCTGTTTCCCCCACATTGTTCTTAACACCAATATGCTGGTTAACTTTGCTATTATGCACATAGCAACATGGTCTAGGAAAAGGCACCAATTCAACAGCTCACTGATGTGCTTCTGAACCGCGGACCCCGACCACTATCCAACGCGGGAGAAAGCGCATTTGTTATAAATATAATTTTTATTAGTGTTGCACCATTGTTCTTATGTAATTTAACCAGATACAATTTCAGTAGCACATATTAGACTGATGAACTGTGCCATCCCCATGGCCTCCACAATGGATTAGTCCGCTCAGACAGGTGCCAATCGCACCATGATTTTTAAAAAATCTATATGTTTTGCTGCTACTCAACTAAAGAAATCTCAGTCGACCAATAACCTAACGACCAAACAATCGACCAGTCGACTAAATGGGGTCAGCACTAAAGAAAACACCAACATAAAGTATCTTAATAGGGCGTTGGGCCACCACGAGCCACCAGAACAGCTTCAATGTGCCTTGGCATAGATTCTCCAAGTGTCTGGAACTCTTTTGGAGGGATGCGACACCATTGACCCATGAAAAATTCCATAATTTGGTGTATTGTTGGTGGTGAAAAACGCTGTCTCGGGCGCTGTTCCAGAATCTCACATAAGTGTTTAATTGGGTTGAGATCTGGTGACTGACACACACACACACACACACACACACACACACACACACACACACACACACACACACACACACACACACACACACACACACACACTTTAAACCCCCTATGCTCCTTTGAGACCCCTCTTTCAAAGTCACTGAGCTCTCTTCTAGCCATGGTAGCCAAAACAATGGACAATTGGGCATTTTTATACATGACCCTGAGCATGATGGGATGTTAATTGCTTAATTAACTCAGGAACCACACCTGTGTGGAAGCACCTGCTTTCAATATACTTTGTATTCCTAATTTACTCATTTGTTTCCTTTATTTTGGCAGTTACCTGTATGTTCCTACATGCTGCCCATCTCCTTGAAGTTGTAAAGCACAATCACAACCTGAACTTAAGCGAACCAGAGCAGTTAACTGAATTGGCATAAATGTTCTTTATTGAAAAGACATGTCGGTTTGAAAGTCAGGCATTCAAAGAAAGCACGATAGAACATCCAGAGCACTGCAATGGATACAAAGCTATTCTCTGACATTCAGTACACACAATACCCCATAACGACAAAGCGAAAACAGTTTTTTTTAGATTTTTCCAAATGTAAAATAGAAAAGAAAAAATAAATACCTTATTTACATAAGTATTCAGACCCTTTTACTATGAGACTCGAAATTAAGCCCACGTACATCCTGTTTTCATTGATCATGCTTGAGATGTTTCTACAACTTGGAGTCAACCTGTGGTAAATTCAATTGATTGGACATGATTTGGAAAGGCACACACCTGTCTATATAAGGTCCCACAGTTGACAGTGCATGTCAGAGCAAAAACCAAGCTATGAGGTCGGAGGAATTGTCCGTATACCTCCGAGACAGGATTGTGTCAAGGCACAGATCTGGGGAAGGGTACCAAAACATTTCTGCAGCATTGAAGGTCCCCAAGAACACAGTTGCCTCCATCATTCTTAAATGGAAGAAGTTTGGAACCACCAAGACTCTTCCTAGAGCTGGCTGCCCGACCAAACTGAGCAATCGGGGGAACCCGATGGTCACTCTGACAGAGCTCCAGAGTTCCTCTGTGATGGGAGAACCTTCCAGAAGGACAACCATCTCTGCAGCATTCCACCAATCAGGTCTTTATGGTAGTGGCCAAACGGAAGCCACTCCTCAGTAAAAGGCACATGACAGCCGGCTTAGAGTTTGCCAAAAGGCACCTAAAGGAGACTCAGACCATGAGAAACAAGATTTTCTGGTCTGAAAAAACAAAGATGGAACTCTTTGGCCTGAATACCAAGCGTCACATCTGGAGGAAACCTGGCACTATCCCTACGTTGAAGCATGGTGGTGACAGCATCATGCCCTTGGGGATATTTTTCAGCGGCAGGGACTGGGAGACTAGTCAGGATCGAGGGAAAGATGAACGGAACAAAGTACAGAGAGATCCTTGATGAATACCTGCTTCAGAGAGCTCTGGACCTCAGACTCGGGCGAAGGTTCACCTTCCATCAGGATAACGACCCTAAGCACACAGCCAAGACAACGCAGGAGTGGCTTTGGGATAAGTCTCTGAATGTCCTTGAGTGGTCCAGCCAGAGCCCGGATTTGAACCTGATCGAACATCTATGGAGAGACCTGAAAATAGCTGTGCAGCTGACAGAGCTTGAGAGGATCTGCAGAAAAGAATGGGAGAAACTCCCCAAATACAGGTGTGCCAAGCTTGTAGCTTCATACCCAAGAAGACTCGAGGCTGTAATCGCTGCCAAAGGTGCTTCAAGAAAGTACTGAGTAAAGGGTCTGAATACTTATGCAAATGTGATATTTCATTTTTCTAAATTAGAAAACATTTCTGAACCTGTTTTTGCTTTGTCATTATGGGGTATTGTTTGTAGATTGATGAGGCAAAAAAAATAAAAAATCCATCTTAGATTAAGGCTGTAACGTAACAAAATGTGGAAAAGTTAAGGGGTCTGAATAATTTTCAAATGCACTGTATACCAGCAGAGCGCAGCAGATCTCACTGAACACTGAGGTTATCAATTTACAGTGAGAACGTTCACTGTGTGGCATTTCAGTTGTAGAATAGCACCACAGCCATTGTGCAAGCAGCTTTTCACTGGATCAGACCTCAAAATGTATCTATTGTTATTGTTACGTTTACATTTTTAAAATGTAACCTTTATTTAACTTGGCAAGTCAGTTAAGAGCAAATTCTTATTTACAATGACAGACGACACTGGGCCAATTGTGTTCCGCCCTAAAGGACTCCAATCAGGGCTCAAAATTACACAACCTGAAATTACATTTGAAGAGAGATGAGTCAGCTTTTGCATTTAGCGGCACATTTTCTTGTAACCTTACATGAGGCATTGTTGGTCACACGTTACAGGTTACATAGGGCAAATTACTCATCGTTCCCTAATAAGCTGTACTATTTGTTCAAAGTAAGCAAAGCACCATTTTTTTTTTCATGTCAGCCACTGATATAGTGTTATGAGCAAATGACAAGAGCATACAAGAAAAGATACAAGAGCATACTATTTGGTATTTTATTAGGATCCCCATTAGCTGTTGCAGAAGAAGCAGCTACTCTTCCTGGGGTCGGCACAAAACATGAACACATGACAAAATACATAACACCAATAGGCAAGATCAGCCACACAAATACTGTATAAATATTAAATGTATATATAATACAAGAAAATAACAGAATAGACTAACAACAGCAGAGAGAATGGGTAGTCTGTTGATGAAAAAAGGCACTGAAATAGACAAATCAAAGTGTTGTATGTACTGTATGTATGTTGCCATGAGAACAAGTGAGCAGACATTCTAAGTAAGGACCCTGATCCAATTTGGATTTATTATGGATCCCCATTAGCTCTTCCTGAGGTCCAGCAAATTGAGGCAGTTATGCAATTTAAAAAAACATGACAATACATTTACAACAGATTTCACAACACACTAAGTGTGTGCCCTCAGGCCCCTACTCCACTATCACATATCTACAACACAAAATCCATGTGTACGTGTGTGTATATTGCGTATGTTATGTGTGTGTATGCATGCGTCTGTGCCCATTTTGTGTTGCTTCACAGTCCCCGCTGTTCCATAAAGTATATTTTTATCTGTTTTTTAAATCTACTGCTTGCATGAGTTACTTGATGTGAAATAGAGTTCCATGTAGTCATGGCTCTATGTATTACTGTGCGCCTCCCATAGTCTGTTCTGGACTTGGGGACTGTGAAGAGACCTCTGGTGGCATGTCTTGTGGGGCATGCATGGGTGTCCGAGCTGTGTGCCAGAAGTTCAAACAACCAGCTCAGTGCATTCAACATGTCTATACCTCTCAAGTACAAGTGTAGTAGACTGTAAAGGGAATAGGGTGCAATTTAACCGTTCTTTAGAAACCTCTTTTGTGAGGGACCTGGCAGCCCCCCGTGCCGTAGTAGTACTTTGCATTTACAGCTGAAGTCGGAAGTTTACATACACTTAGGTTGGAGTTTTTCAACCACTCCACAAATGTCTTGTTAACAAACTATAGTTTTGGCAAGTCGGATAGGACATCTACCTTGTGCATGACACAAGTCATTTTTACAACAATTGTTTACAGACAGATTATTTCACTTATAATCTACTGTAACACAATTCCAGTGGGTCAGAAGTTTACATACACTAAGTTGACTGTGCCTTTAAACAGCTTGGAAAATTACAGAAAATTATGTCATGGCTATAGAAGCTTCTGATAGGCCAATTGACATCATTTGAGTCAATTGGAGGATGTATTTCAAGGCCTACCTTCAAACTCAGTGCCTTTTTGCTTGACATTATTGGAAAATCAAAAGAAATCAGCCAAGACCTCAGAAAAAAAATTGTAGACCTCCACAAGTCTGGTTCATCCTTGGGAGCAATTTCTAAATGCCTGAAGGTATCACGTTCATCTGTACAAACAATAGTTCACAAGTATAAACACCATGGGATCATGCAGCCGTCATACCGCTCAGGAAGGAGACGCGTTCTTTCTCCTAGAGATGAACGTACTTTGGTGCGAAAAGTGCAAATCAATCCCAGAACAACAGCAAAGGACCTTGTGAAGATGCTGGAGGAAACAGGTACAAAAGTATCTATATCCACAGTAAAACGAGTCCTATATCGACATAACCTGAAAGTCCGCTCAGCAAGGAAGAAGCCACTGCTCCAAAACCGCCATAAAAAAGCCAGACTACGGTTTGCAACTGCACACGGGGACAACGATCATACTTTTTGGAGAAATGTCCTCTGGTCTGATGAAACAAAAATAGAACTTCTTGGCCATAATGACCATCGTTATGTTTGGAGGAAAAAGGGTGAGGATTGCAAGCCGAAGAACACCATCCCAACCGTGAAGCACGGGAGTGGCAGCATCATGTTGTGGGGGTGCTTTGCTGCAGGAGGGGCTGGTGCACTTCACAAAATGGATGGCATCATGGGGAGAAAATTAGGTGGATATATTGAAACAACATCTCAAGACATCAGTCAGGAAGTTAAATCTTGGTCGCAAATGGGTCTTCCAAATGGACAATGACCCCAAGCATACTTCCAAAGTTGTGGCAAAATGGCTTAACAGCAAGTCAAGGTATTGGAGTGGCCATCACAAAGCCCTGACCTCAATCCTATAGAAGATTTGTGGGCAGAACTGAAATAGTGTGTGCGAGCAAGGAGGCCTACAAACCTGACTACGTTATACCAGCTGTGTCAGGAGGAATGGGACAAAATTCACCCAACTTATTGTAGGAAGCTTGTGGAAGGCTACCCGAAACGTTAGACTCAAGTTAGCTGAAATAAATAATTCTCTCTAATATTATTCGGACATTTCACATTCTTAAAATAAAGTGGTGATCCTAACTGATGTAAGACAGGGAATTTTTACTAGGATTACATGTCAGGAATTGTGAAAACTGAGTTTAAAAGTATTTGGCTAAGGTGTATGTAAACTATCGACTTCAACTGTATATAGAGCCTTGCAGCAGAGAATTTCAAGTTTGGTTGAATGTACCAGTAATTTAAATCCATTTCAGTTTTTCCTACAACTTGTTTAGTAATTATGTGACCAATTTTACAGTATCTGTTTTTTTATTCAACCATGCACAGGTTATTGGGGAGGGAAGAAAATGTGTTTTGATCCATGCATTTCTATACAGCTGTAGAGCTGGACTGATCAGAGAGACATGGCAAGGTTTAGGCATGTCTATATGGAGTTATATTAGTGCCAACATAAATTGAATCTGTATTTAACCTTTTTGAATCTGTTGGCACTATTTTCACTCCAAATTCCTGCGGGTATGTCTGGGGGTGGAGGACAGATTTCACTAATCATCTATGGCTTTTGTACGGTGAGACAAGGAATGTTCTCAGATTTGGTCCAATTTACTCAAATGTCCAATGGAAATGTCTGCTTTATCAATTTCTGCCGTGTTCCTTCAAATAGGACCATCTCTTAGGCTTTTGGGGCTCTGTTCAGTCTGGAAAGCTGAAGCGTTACAGATTCCACGATAGAAATGTAAAGGTAATTTTCGATTGAGCCGACATATGCAGCATTTACCGTGAATGCAGTCTCAGCTAAAACGGGAACATTGACTTTTAAATTTCAATCATGGCGTAAAGCTGAAGGTAATTTTCGATTCAGCCGACATATGCAGCGTTTACCATGAACTACCGCTAAAGTGAGAACATTGCCTTTTACATTTAAATCACGCTGTCAAGCTGAACTTCCACAATGTGAATTGAATAGAGCCTGGAACATCCCCATCCAATCAGGAGGAAGCTGTCAGCCTAGGTCATGTTCAGGTCAGAGCAGAACAGAGTGCTATAGCTCAGCTATAAGATTGCTTTTCCCGATTTACTCTCCAACCTTAAACCTCCACCCAGTCTCACATCGAAGACACGCTGTAATGTAATATATGGAGACAAACAACCCCCCAGAGAGCTAGATAGGCGGCAACATCATTAGAGTTCAGCAGAGGCAGATTGGCACACCAAAAGAAATACATGTAATAAGCAGCTCCGGGCTGACTGACAATATATTCATTGTGCTGAACATGTATTTATGGTACAGCACTTGAAACCATATATTCAGATGTGAGAACACGTATCTGCCCTATGACACATCCATGATGCATAAAGCGTGACATTTGAGTTTGTTTTCATTTGATCTGGTCAGTGAAAGAGAACATGAAGTTATAAAGGCTTTTATACAACATGAATACATGAAGGGACCTATACAGTGATATAAATTGCAGTTGAGTTTCCATGGCAACTTTGGCTCGAATGAACATTTTACACATAAGTATATTATTTCAATTAATGGCTATTGATTGAACTAAAGCCTATATGGAGGTTTAAAGGTTATATGGCGGTCGGCTTGTACGCTGTGCTGAAGAGTCAATCAAACTCCATACATCATCACGTGATAATATCGTGCATGCACTCATCATGAGTTTAATTGCTATTCAAGTAGGCAGCACACTTGTTTATTGATGATAGTAATACCAAGAGACTGTGACTAGATTTATGAGGCAATGCTGTACTTATCTCATAATCTGACTATACATAATGAATGAGCCATTCACTAACATTCATCACAACCTACACAATAGTTCTGAAATATATATTTTATTTTCATACTAATTTGTCCCTGTTTTCTAGTGCTTCAATTGGCTTCAATAGCCATGCTATTTTATAGGCTCATCACAGAGTCCAGAGTTTGGGTGAAACACACCACTGATGTATGAATTGGCCGTAGCAGTTAAATGACGTGTAGACTGAATCAAAGTATTTGCCTTCTGTTGTTAGAGAAATCTCTCACCATTTAGCTGTGAAAAGGTATTTTAGCTTGATGTTCTGTGCCAATCAACTGAACTTTCATGACATAGCTCTGTTGCCAAGGCTGTCAAATGAATTATTTAGAGCGAGTTTGACCAATCCAGGACGAGAAATCAAACTGCAACTGAGAAAAATTACCCAATAACGATGTGCCTCACTTTGCACAAATGTTTTGGTTGATTAGTTCTACTTCCAGTCTCTTTAATAGGCCTTATGTATGACAATGTAATGATAAGACTCATGTCCCGATGGATATCAAATAGCAGACGTCCTGAGAAAGCTACTACTACTACAGCTCAAGTCCCATAGGAACATAGGACCATGTGTTTCAGATTATCCCTCAGGAATTTCTTTCATTCATTCTGCAGATTCAGCAGATGTCCATTTGGGCTGACATTCAAGATACTCTCCTGTGTGTATTTGACATTTAACCTTGAGAAATCTGAGAAAGCGTAACCAAATATACATATGACTGTGAACCATTTCATGGATTTATTGAGCTACCATGCACTTAAAGAAAAACGTTCATGTCTAAAAAATTATCCTACTGACGTGATTTTCAGCTGTATTAAGCAATCACTAACTCAGCTTCACTTTCTCACATAAGGCGATTTTTATGGCTGGAACCATTTTCTGTGAGCTAATTAACAGTGGATTAGATGTGGTGTTGCTTTGGACCGGATCAGTAAGGCTCATCCTCTGTTTGTCCGTTACTCAATCCTCCAAGCCCTTGATTGCAATGACAGCAGAGGACAGTTGCCTAAGTAATGTGACTGAATAAACAATACTGCTATAATACATGGCCAGGCAGCCACATTTTAGAAGAGAACATTGTGTCATTGTATTGTTTTTACACTTTTGTCAAATCACGTCAGTTAATTTATAGTGGAATCTGAATGTGTCATCTAACTTTCTGGAAAGAAGCCTTCATCATTTTCCTCCTCTCTACTGTCTGCCTCTTCTCTCCAGTCCAGCCTAGTCCAGGTGTCTCCAATCCAGTCTAGTCCAGGTCTCTCCAATCCAGTCTAGTCCAGGTCTCTCCAATCCAGTCTAGTCCAGGTCTCTCCAGTCCAGTCTAGTCCAGGTCTCTCCAATCCAGTCTAGTCCAGGTCTCTCCAGTCCAGTTTTTTCCAGGTCGCTCTGCCTTTTTGCCTCCCCTGTCATTCTGCCCAAGACACGGTCAGCCAGTCCCTTCACTGAGCTGGTAGCTGTCAGAATGACTTTCATTGCATGTGCCTCACGGTTACAAAGGTCAAAGGAATATAAAGACAGATGTGCATTGTTTTCCTTATTCCTCACGTCAAAGAATGTGTTTTGTTGAGGGAGGAGGAAATGCTTTCTTTCCTTGCTTTCTGTTAAGGGATTTATATGTTTGAATGTAATGATTAAATAATTCTACCCTGAAACTTAACTATTAGGGATGTGGTCTATATAACATGTAGAATGAGTAACTAAAGGGTTAAACATAAGTATAACGAGGTTGGACTAGGATAAGAAAAGAATTTGTGTCTGTGTGTGTTTAAGTAAACATCAAGAACTGTTAAACTGTGGTTGACCTGCCCTAGCTTGAACTCTGAGGGTTTAAGATATGAGAGGGAGTCCCCCTCAAGGTTTTCCTAATCTCAGAGGAATGAAACTGTCGGCTGGGTAATGATCTACAGTGTTAAGGGATCTGGGCCTTAATGTTTGTGTGTATGTGTGTGTGTAAATACGGAGCCTGGTATATAATGATGTTTCTGTACAATGGAAGGCAGAGCGCTCTCCTGAATAAACACGTCTGATTCTTGTAAGCTGGGCCTCCGTCTGTGTTATTCAACCAGAATCTTACACATTCTGGGTGGCAGACTGAGTATTTTAATTGAAGTTAACATTGAGAACATAATTCTCATATCAATTGGTCCTTTGAGCCGGATCCAAAAATCTGTCCCTGTCTTCCTAAGGTAACACGCCGAAAACCGTGCATGGGCGGGTCATTGACTCGTTAATTAAAGACCTGTCCCCTGAAATTGGGGTTCCATAACAGGCCGGTAAATATCTAAGGTTGACAGAGACGGTGACGGGATCCAACCTACATTGCTTTTCCCAGCCTACAAGACAAAGGTCAGTAAGTCTTTATTCACGGATTTGGGGAATTGACGTCTAGGCTACTTTCAGAGAAATATTTTTATGATTCTTGTGTGGTTTGGACATTGATCTCTAGATCTGATTGCGTATTCTAACCTGGTGACCTAACCTGGTGACCTATCTTTAGAATGTTGTGTAGAGAACCCTGATATAGGTACTATTCTATGGAATTGGGAGTAGAAGCCACCTAGGAATTGTTAAATCCTCAGTGACTTTGTCCGAAATGACATAGGGTATCTGCACTACCAGAGTAAACTAGCTAATATTGAGATCTAAGAGAACGATTTGTTAAACCTGATCAAGGATATATTATGCAAGCTGAATAACGAGGTATTTACCACTGGAAACTAGTGGAAAGAAGGAATACACATAGAAGTAATTGAATACACATAGAAGTAATTAAATAACGACGATAGAAGGGGGATGGTCAGATCTTCCAGAGGCGCACATCTAGGTCTGATTATCCATTTAAGAAAGGAAACCTAATATAGCGGAGTGAGATACGTGATATTAACGAGTCAATAATTGCAAGGAACGACAGAAAAATAGGCTGTTAACTAGGGCTTTACAACCCCTGGAAAATAGCTTATAGTCATATACGTATGAGACCTAATGTCCGATCAAAAGTCACCTCTATAGATAAAGTTTCAAGAAAGAGATAGTAATTGCAACACAGACACATTGGGAAATTTCCACGGGGGTAAGAAGATAATTGCGTGTGAGAGATATATTGATCAGTCAAAAGCCATAAGGAACAACGGAAAAATGGGCTGTTGACCAGGGCCTTACAACCTCTGGTAAATAGCTTATTGTTGTATACATGTGAGACCTAATAATCTATCAAAAGTCATAAAAAATATTATTCTAAGATCCTAGAGGAAATTAACAGTAGGTAAGGAATACACATAGAAGTAATTGAATCAGAGTTTTAAAAGCACACACATAGAATAAGGAGATAATTATTTGCGTGTGAGATAGACATATTGATCAGTCAAAAGTCGCAAGGAACGACATAAAAATAAGTATAACTTATGGTGGTATACGTGTGAGATCTAAATAATATATCAGGATTCATACAAATAAATATTCTAATATTCTAGGAAAGATTACGGTATGTATTTTGTAATATAGGTTAAGGATAATAACGGTAGAAAACACACATAGAGAGTAATAGATAACACACAGATTGTGTGATGAAGCATAATAACTCTGATAGTAATTCAACGAACATGAGTAGTAAATCCTCTCAGACGGAGAGGACTCCCAAGGCCCCCACAGAGACACAGTAAAGGAGAACAGGATTTAGCAAACTTATTGAGAAAGTCGAGAAAAGTGGATAGAGACAGTCAAAAGAAAGGGGGAAATAGATGCTTTAACTGTCACAAACCGGGTAATTTTGCTAGAGATTGTGAGGCACCGTGTAAACACTACAATAAAGTAGGCCATAATCACCGAGACTGGGAAAAGAGTGAACCGGTTGAGTTAGAGCATCTAACAGTAACTATCGGGGTAACTGTGTTTAAGAAAAAATAAATGGATAGGAATAAGGAAAATACATGTTTCAACTGTCAGAAGTCGGGGCATTATGCATTATGCAAGGGATTGTGAGGCACCGTGTAAACACTACAATAAAGTAGGCCATAATCACCGAGACTGGGAAAAGAGTGAACCGGTTGAGTTAGAGCATCTAACAGTAACTATCGGGGTAACTGTGTTTAAGAAAAAATAAATGGATAGGAATAAGGAAAATACATGTTTCAACTGTCAGAAGTCGGGGCATTATGCATTATGCAAGGGATTGTGAGGCATCGTGTAAACATTGTAACAAAACAGGACATAAAAACCGAGATTGTCAGAAGAAGAAAGAGAAAGGGGGGAAAAGGGAGAGTAGAAAATGGATGGAACCAGACGATAGAAAGTGTTCGAATTGCAATAAGACAGGACAATTCGCTCGAGAAGGTAAGGCTCCCTGTAAACATTGTGGCCGAGTAGGACAAAACCACCGAAATTGCAACCCTAAGCAATAGCATTGGTGGTTCAGAGGTAGAATCCTTGCCTACCATGTGGGAGACCTGGGTTTGTTTCTCAGCCTATGCATCAGTTGATTAAAATTGTAGGTGCGGATTGTCATTCAACTGTTGGTATGTTTTACCTGGAAAGATACGGTTGTTAGTGGTTGTTTAAGATATAAACTGAACGTTTTGATAGCTTGTTCAGTTTCAATGGAAGAGACAGTTACCTAAATCTAATGAATTATAATGAGCGGATAAGTGATTGCGATTGAGTAGAACCCACCGAAATTTGTTTTTTAGTTGAAAGGAGTTGAATGAAGTATTTGATAAATTTGGCGATCTACATGGTACTTTTAAAGTCGTAGACATTTCATAAGTGTGAAGCCGAAAGAGAGGAGAAAGTTGTAACATATGTTTTAATCTTACGATAGAGGTAAGGTAGAATGTTGTTTGAGTAGAGATTATATTTTTGTCTGCTGGAAAGAATAGGGGAGCTAGTTGCACTCGCTGGGATATAGATTGGCTGTAAAGCGATTCAAGTCTGGATAGTTGAATTGTAAAAGTTGTGTGATAGTTTCTGGTTAATGATTCTTGGTTTGATTGTTTAGTTAACACCAGTGAATTTAGGCAGGAAGTTAAAGTATTCTAACATTATAAATCTGTTTCCATTACGTGGAACAACGTCAGGTCAGTGAAGTGAATTGTAGGTTGAGTTAATTTTATTTTACAGGTACCGTGCACATTAATCACAGTAGTGTGCGTCTTATGGCAGGGTAGTCCTATCAAACACTTTGAGAGCCTGTTTGAAGACAGACTGAAGGGGTTTTAATGTTGTAAAGCAAGCTTGGGCCAAATTGTATGTTAAATAGAGGAGTTTCATAGATTTGAAGTAAAATATTGTATCCAAGGGTAGCGCATGTTCAATTAAGTACACATAACCATTGAGGAAGTTTAAAACTAATGATTAATGATTTGAGGGGTTTACAGTGGAATTATTATTAGGTTTTGTTTATAGTCAACGTTTGGGGTTCTGAATTGGTGTAGTATAATGAATGCTGACCAAGTGTTTGTGTTTTTATTTCTCTGGGAAAATGAGTGCTTCATTGTCTCTCTTTGGAATGTTTCCTAGAGCCAAGATTTCTTAAAGGGGTATACACACATATGGAATCTTAGAAGTTACACACACATGGAATCGTTGAAGTTTTATTTTCTGAGTTTTAACCTCTATGGGCTAGGCGGGACGAATTCGTCCCACCTACGTAACAGCCACTTGAAGCCTGTGGCGCGATTTTCAAAACCTTAAAAATCCTATTACTTCAATTTCTCAAACATATGACTATTTTACAGCTATTTAAAGACAAGACTCTCATTAATCTAACCACACTGTCCGATTTCAAAAAGGCTTTACAACGAAAGCAAAACATTAGATTATGTCAGCAGAGTACCAAGCCAGAAATAATCAGACACCCATTTTTCAAGCTAGCATATAATGTCACCAAAACCCAGAAAACAGCTAAATGCAGCACTCACCTTTGATGATCTTCATCAGATGACAACCCTAGGACATTATGTTATACAATACATGCATGTTTTGTTCAATCAAGTTCATATTTATATCAAAAACCAGCTTTTTACATTAGCATGTGACGTTCAGAACTAGCATACCCCCCGCAAACTTCCGGGGAATTCGCTAACATTTTACTAAATTACTCACGATAAACGTTCACAAAAAGCATAACAATTATTTTAAGAATTATAGATACAGACCTCCTCTATGCACTCGATATGTCCGATTTTAAAATAGCTTTTTGGTGAAAGCACATTTTGCAATATTCTAAGTACATAGCCCAGGCATCACGGGCTAGCTATTTAGACACCCGGCAAGTTTAGCACTCACCATAATCATATTTACTATTATAAAAGTTTGATTACCTTTTGTTGTCTTCGTCAGAATGCACTCCCAGGACTGCTACTTCAATAACAAATGTTGGTTTGGTCCAAAATAATCCATCGTTATATCCGAATAGCGGCGTTTTGTTCGTGCGTTCCAGACACTATCCGAAATGGTAAAGAAGGGTCGTGCGCATGGCGCAATTCGTGACAAAAAAATTCTAAATATTCCATTACCGTACTTCGAAGCATGTCAACCGCTGTTTAAAATCAATTTTTACGCCATTTTTCTCGTAGAAAAGCGATAATATTCCGACAGGGAATCTCCTTTTCGGCAAACAGAGGAAAAAATCACAAAGGCGGGGGCGGTCGGGTCACGCGCCTAAGCCCAGAGTCCCTTGATCGGCCACTTGAGAAAGGCGATAATGTGTTTCAGCCTGAGGCTGGGATGACGACATTCTGTTTTTTCCCGGGCTCTGAGCGCCTATGGACGACGTAGGAAGTGTCACGTTAGAGCAGAGATCCTTAGTAAAAGATAGAGATGGAAAAGAAGTTCAAGAAATGGTCAGACAGGCCACTTCCTGTAAAGGAATCTCTCAGGTTTTGACCTGCCATTTGAGTTCTGTTATACTCACAGACACCATTCAAACAGTTTTAGAAACTTTAGGGTGTTTTCTATCCATATGTAATAAGTATATGCATATTCTAGTTACTGGGTAGGAGTGGTAACCAGATTAAATCGGGTATGTTTTTTATCCAGCCGTGTCAATACTGCCCCCTAGCCCTAACAGGTTAAGTCAACTTTAATTTGTCTAAGATAGTAAGAAACACTTCTGTGAAGGGGTGGTATGACTCTTGATCTCTATCATGGCGTTCCTTTGTGGTCTGATCAGCCTCATGGGAGGGCCATTTGGATAGTGAATTTAAGGTCATTTAAGATACGGATTTTAAGGTAATTTGTGTAATTGATCATTATGATGGAGTTAACCTGTCTGGGCTAGGGAGCAGTATTTTCACGGCCGGATGAAAAACGTACCCAATTTAAACAGGTTACTACTCTGGCCCAGAAACTTGAATATGCATATAATTAGTAGATTTGGATAGAAAACACCCTGAAGTTTCTAAAACTGTTTGAATGGTGTCTGTGAGTATAACAGGACTCATATGGCAGGCAAAAACCTGAGAAACATTCAAGCAGGAAGTGGAAAGTCTGAGAATTGTAGTTCTTCTTTTGATTCTCTATCGAAGCTACAGTGTCTGTGGGGGACGTTGCACTTCCTAAGGCTTCCATTGGCTGTCAACAGCCTTCAGAAAGTGGTTTGAGCATTCTCCTGTCACTGGGCAGAGTATAGGAGCTCAGTTACTGAGTGGTCTGCCTGGCATTGGATATGCGCGGTCACGCGAGCACGCCGTTCCTTCTTTTTCTTCTTGAATGAATAGGCTATTGTCCGGTTGGAATATTATCGCAATTCTTCATTAAAAATACCATAAAGATTAATTTTAAACAGCGTTTGACATGCTTCTAAGTACGGTAATGGAACATTTTGACTTTTCATCTCTCGTTCCGCGCTCGCGCGTTATGCCTTTGGATAATTGATCTGTACCCACGAACAAAACGGAGGTATTTGTACATAAATATGGATTATTTGGAACAAAAACAACATAAGGTAAGAGAATATTTCTAATACTAATTCTGAGTGTAGGTTGCCCCGATCTTGGCGGGTGTCTGAATAGCTCACCGTGATGGCTGAGCTATGTACTCAGAATATTGAAAAATGTGCTTTCTCCGTAAAGCTATTTTAAAATCTGACACAGCGGTTGCATCCAGGGGTAGTCCATCTATAATTCTTTAAATAATTGTTATATATTTTGTCAACGTTTATGATGAGTATTTTTGTAAATTGATGTGCACATTCACCGGACGTTTTGGTGGGAATACTTTTTCAGAAACTCACGCGCCAATGTAAAATGCTGTTTTTGGATATAAATATGAACTTTATCGAACAAAACATACATGTATTGTGTAACATAATGTCCTAGGAGTGTCATCTGATGAAGATCATCAAAGGTTAGTGCTTCATTTAGCTGTGTTTTGGGTTTTATTGACACATGTCCTTGCTTGGAAAATGACTGTGTGATTATTTTTGTCTATGTACTCTCCTAACATAATCTAATGTTTTGCTTTCGCTGTAAAGCCTTTTTGAAATCGGACAATGTGGTTACATCAAGGAGAAGTGTATTTTTAAAATGGTGTAAAATAGTTGTATGTTTGAGAAAGTTGAATTATGACATTTTGTTGTTTTTGAATTTGCCGCCCTGATATTCCACGGGCTGTGTCCCGCTAGCGTCCCACCTAGCCCATAGAAGTTAAGAGTTCTTAGACAAATTAGTAATTTAAGCATATGGGAAGGCAGTGTATTAAATGTAACACAACAAGGCTGTGAAATTGATATAATAGTATTATTATATTTTGTTGTTGAATAAGGGTATAAAGTAGCAAGAATAAGTTAATAATGGAAGACTTAGGTTAAGTATTTAGGATCATAGAGGGTATCGAGAAACTTAAGTAGCTATAGAATACTCTCAGAGATTACTACTATAGACTTGTTGATTTTTCTTAAAACCATGAGGGCCAACAGGGAAACAGGGAGACATTTAGTCAATATTTGGAAACAACCCATATTTGATACTGACTGTTATGAGAAAGAGCGACAGACAGATAGTTTGAGGGCAGACGGAGAAGTCCTCCCCCGCACTGCTGGAACCTTGAAGGTTTGGGAGGTAGTAGGAAGAAAGGAGGGGGGCCAGGAGGAGGAGAAGAAAGAAGTGACACAGAATGGTTAGATAACCTGTTGAATGTGGTTGTTACCCCCACAGAAAAGCCGAGGCCATAAAAAAGATTACTCCCACCTTTGAGGACTTATTAGAGGGGGGTGTAATTAGAGAAAGAGATGCACAATGCAATTCTCCAATGTTTTGGTAAAGAAATCATCCCGAGGTATGACTGAAGAATGTTATATAGACTCAGCTTCTATAAAGAGTGATTTAGAGTGGGGGGGGGGGGGGGGGGGGGCAGTGCGGGTAGTTGAGGATTCTGTTACAAGGGGAATGGTGATCACTTCTGGTACACCTATTACACATGCCCAGTTGATTTTGAATTTATTAGATACTGTACAGTTGCCAGAAAAGTTAGCTATTTGTAGGTGTGAAGCTCACTCTAAAGGAATGGATAAAATTAGCAAGGGCAACAGGAAAGCAGATGAGGAAGCATAAAAGGCCAGTCTTAAACCATGGCCATTTAAACAGTAATTGTTAAAAGAAGAAGTGAACATAGACAAAACGGTATTACAGAACTGTCAAAGTAGAGCACCAGTTAAGGAGATTTCAAAATGGGAAAAGTTAGGAGCGGTCTATACAGATGGGATTTGGTAAAGGGATAAGTTACCCATACTACCGAAGTCATTGTTCAGATATGCAGCAATATTGATACATGGGCAAAGCCATGTATCAACAGGGGGGATGATGGAAATAGTTAGGAAAGGCATACGGAATTACAAATTACTTAAAAAAAATTGTTCCAGATGTGTTATTTGTGCATAGAATAATCATCAAGGTAGAGTAAGAGCACCACTGGGAGAATACCCCCCAGGTACAATATCCATTCCATCAATTAGAAATGGACTTCATTGATATATGTTATAACCTATTCCAAAGTGAGGGAAAGAAGGGTGTTTTGCAATAATAGATAAGAATAGTAAATGGGTAGAAGCGTTCCCAAATTACTTGGCGGACACGATTATGGTAGCTAAAATATTAGGTCCAGATATTATCCCTAGAGTTGGTTTACTAGGATCTATTTCTTTAACCTCTTGGGGCTAGGTGGGACGCTAGCGTGCCACCTGTGGTGCACTCCATCAACAGCAGGTGCATTTCAAGAGCGGCAAATTTGAATCCAAATAAATGTCAAAATTCAAATTTTTGAAAAATACAACTATGTTACACCATTTGAAAGATAAACATCTCCTTAATCTAACCACGTTTTACGATTTCAAAAAGGTTTTACGGCGAAAGCATAAATTTAGAGTATGTTAGGACAGTACATTTACAAGAGTTGTGTGTAATGTTTTGTCAAGTCAAAGACAGGGTCACCAAAACCATAAAACCAGCTAAAATGATACACTAACCTTTTACAATCTCCATCAGATGACACTCCTAGGACATTATGTTAGACAATGCATGCATTTTTAGTTCTATCAAGTTCATATTTATATACAAAAACAGCGTTTTACTATGGCATTGATGTTGAGGAAATCGTTTCCCTCCAATAACCGGCAGTCAAGTCAGCGTCACAAATTAAATAATTAAAATTAGAAAACATTGGTAAAATATTATATTGTCATTTAAAGAATTATAGATTTACATCTTTTGAACGCAATCAACTTGCCAGATTTAAAAATAACCTTACTGGGAAATCACACTTTGCAATAATCTGAGCACTGTGCCCAGAAAAATACGCGTTGCGATACAGACTAGACGTCATGTTGGGGAGATCTAAAATCGAAAATACTATGTAAATAATCCATTACCTTTGATTCTCTTCATCAGATGTCACTTCCAGGTATCACAGGTCCATAACGAATGTAGTTTTGTTCAAAAAAGCTCATCATTTATGTCCAAAAATCTCCGTCTCGTTAGCACATGATGTAAGCCAGCCGGACTTCTCGTCATGAACGAGGGGAAAAAATATATTTCCGTTCGTTCAAACATGTCAAACGTTGTATAGCATAAATCATTAGGGCCTTTTTTAACCAGAACATGAATAATATTCAAGGTGGACGAATGCATAGCCTTTTATAACGTATTGGAACGAGGGTACCCAACATGAAGTAGCGCGCCAGGTGTCTAATGGGACATCACCGTTCCATGGCTCTTGTTCGGTCAGATCTCCCTCCAGAAGACTCAAAACACTTTGTAAAGGCTGGTGACATCTAGTGGAAGCAATAGGAAGTGCCAAAATATTCCTAAACCCCTGTGTTTTTCAATGGGATAGGTTTAAAGTCAATACAACACATCAGGTATCCACTTCCTGTCAGAAAATGTCTCAGGGTTTTGCCTGCCAAATGAGTTCTGTTATACTCACAGACACCATTCAAACAGTTTTGGAAACTTTAGAGTGTTTTCTATCCATATATAATAAGTATATGCATATTCTAGTTACTGGGTAGGATTAGTAACCAGATTAAATCGGGTACATTTTTTTTATCCAGACGTGCAAATGCTGCCCCCTAGACCCAACAGGTTAAGCAATGGATTAGATTTCAGCTAATCAGGTAGACCATATAGAAAGGCCAGAGTTAGAGAGACCAGAACAGGTAGACATAGAAGTTGAAGATATACAAGCAGAGCACATGAGAAGACTGTTTGTTAACCTCTCTAGGGTAGGTGGCACCAAATCGTCCCACCTACGTAACAGCCAGTGTAATCCCGTGGCGCGTTATTCAAAAACCTCAAAAATGCAAAAACTTCAATTTTTCAAACATATGACTATTTTACACCATTTTAAAGACAAGACTCTCGTTAACCTCTATGGGCTAGGTGGGACGCTAGCGTGCCACCCGTGGTGCACTCCATCAACAGCAGGTGCATTTCAAGAGCGGCAAATTTGAATCCAAATAAATGTCAAAATTCAAATTTTTCAAACATACAACTATTTTACACCCTTTGAAAGATAAACATCTCCTTAATCTAACCACGTTTTACGATTTCAAAAAGGTTTTACGGCGAAAGCATAAATTTAGAGTATGTTAGGACAGTACATTTACAAGAGTTGTGTGTAATGTTTTGTCAATTCAAAGACAGGGTCACCAAAACCATAAAACCAGCTAAAATGATGCACTAACCTTTTACAATCTCCATCAGATGACACTCCTAGGACATTATGTTAGACAATGCATGCATTTTTAGTTCTATCAAGTTCATATTTATATCCAAAAACAGCGTTTTACTATGGCATTGATGTTGAGGAAATCGTTTCCCTCCAATAACCGGCAGTCAAGTCAGCGTCACAAATTAAATAATTCAAATTAGAAAACATTGGTAAAATATTATATTGTCATTTAAAGAATTATAGATTTACATCTCTTGAACGCAATCAACTTGCCAGATTTAAAAATAACCTTACTGGGAAATCACACTTTGCAATAATCTGAGCACTGCGCCCAGAAAAATACGCGTTGCGATACAGACTAGACGTCATGTTGGGGAGATCTAAAATCGAAAATACTATGTAAATAATCCATTACCTTTGATTCTCTTCATCAGATGTCACTTCCAGGTATCACAGGTCCATAACAAATGTAGTTTTGTTCAAAAAAGCTCATCATTTATGTCCAAAAATCTCCGTCTTGTTAGCACATGATCTAAGCCAGCCGGACTTCTCGTCATGAACGAGGGGAAAAAATATATTTACGTTCGTTCAAACATGTCAAACGTTGTATAGCATAAATCATTAGGGCCTTTTTTAACCAGAACATGAATAATATTCAAGGTGGACGAATGCATACTCTTTTATAACGTATTGGAACGAGGGTACCCAACATGAACTCGCGCGCCAGGTGTCTAATGGGCCATCATCGTTCCATGGCTCTTGTTCGGTCAGATCTCCCTCCAGAAGACTCAAAACACTTTGTAAAGGCTGGTGACATCTAGTGGAAGCAATAGGAAGTGCCAAAATATTCCTCAGCCCCTGTGTTTTTCAATGGGATAGGTTTAAAGGTAATACAACACATCAGGTATCCACTTCCTGTCAGAAAATGTCTCAGGGTTTTGCCTGCCAAATGAGTTCTGTTATACTCACAGACACCATTCAAACAGTTTTAGAAAAGTTAGGGTGTTTTCTATCCATATGTAATAAGTATATGCATATTCTAGTTACTGGGTAGGAGTGGTAACCAGATTAAATCGGGTATGTTTTTTTATCCAGCCGTGTCAATACTGCCCCCTAGCCCTAACAGGTTAATCTAACCACACTGTCCGATTTCAAAAAGGATTTACAACGAAAGCAAAACATTAGATTATGTCAGCAGAGTACCCAGCCAGAAATAATCAGACACCCATTTTTCAAGCTAGCATATAATGTCACATAAACCCAAACCACAGCTAAATGCAGCACTAACCTTTGATGATCTTCATCAGATGACAACCCTAGGACATTATGTTATACAATACATGCATGTTTTGTTCAATCAAGTTCATATTTATATCAAAAAACAGCTTTTTACATTAGCATGTGACTAGCATGTGACTAGCATTCCCACCGAACACTGCCGGTGAATTTACTAAATTACTCACGATAAACGTTCACAAAAAGCATAACAATTACTTTAAGAATTATAGATACAGAACTCCTCTATGCACTCGATATGTAGCTTTTCGGTGAAAGCACATTTTTCAATATTCTCAGTAGATAGACCGGCATCACAGGGCTAGCTATTTAGACACCCAGCAAGTTTAGCACTCACCAAAGTCAGATTTACTATAAGAAAAATGTTATTACCTTTGCTGTCTTCGTCAGAATGCACTCCCAGGACTTCTACTTCAATAACAAATGTTGGTTTGGTTCAAAATAATCCATTGTTATATCCAAATAGTGGCGTTTTGTTCGTGCGTTCAAGACACTATCCGAAAGGGTAAATAAGGGTCACGAGCATGGCGCAATTCGTGACAAAAAATTCTAAATATTCCATTACCGTACTTCGAAGCATGTCAACGGCTGTTTAAAATCAATTTTTATGCAATTTTTCTCATAAAAAAGCGATAATATTCCGACCGGGAATCTGCGTTTAGGTAAACAGACGAAAGAAAATAAAGCATTCGGTCGACTCGTGCACGCGCCTAAGCCCATAGTCCTCTGATCGGCCACTTGCCAAAAGCGATAATGTGTTTCAGCCAGAGGCTGCCTCGATATCGTTCAGCTTTTTCCTGGGCTCTGAGAGCCTATGGGAGCCGTAGGAAGTGTCACGTTAGAGCAAAGATCCTCAGTCTTCAATAAAAAGAGCCAAGATGAAACACAACTTGTCAGACAGGCCACTTCCTGCATGGAATCTTCTCAGGTTTTGGCCTGCCATTTGAGTTCTGTTATACTCACAGACACCATTCAAACAGTTTTAGAAACTTTAGGGTGTTTTCTATCCAAAGCCAATAATTATATGCATATTCTAGTTACTGGGCAGGAGTAGTAACCAGATTAAATCGGGTACGTTTTTTATCCGGCCGTGTCAATACTGCCCCCTAGCCCTAACAGGTTAACCAAACCCGTATGTCCAAGATTGTGTGTCCAACAGGTGACTTACAGGAGAAGGTGATTCACTCAATGCAACCAGGAGACTGGGTCTGGGTCCAATCACTAAAGAAAATGGACTGGAAGCAACCACGGTGGGAGGGCCCATACCAAGTACTCCTGTTGACAGCCTTCGCCATAAGGATAGCTGAAAGAGCTACCTGGGTTCATATCAGAAATTGCAGGAGGGTAAGACACACTGACACTGTCGAACAATCACAGAGTTAGGAGAAGAACCGAATACCAATAAGGTTCGGGGGTTACCTCTCTAACGAAGATTCCCTAACCCGCCCGATCCTCACTGTGTGTGTTCATAGAAGTGAAAGTATGGGTTGACCTCTAGCCAATGATATGTTCTCCGGGAAGGGGTGGGGCTTTACAGGGGTACTGGTCAGTCTGAGCTGTCTGATTGTGGGAGCCATATGCCTAATACACCATGAACCCCTCAAGAAGCCAGAAGGTGGTAATTTGACCCATAATGTAGAAGATGATGATTTTGTATTACTAAAGTTCAAAAGGTCACTTAATCTGGATAAAAAGAAAGTGAGAGTAGAGTTAGGAAAGGATGTGTCGGTTGAGTTCTATGTAGACCAAATAGGGTCCCTAACCTCATGGCAATCTAGGATTCTGACTTCATGGGGAAGATATCTATGTAGATCGCCGTGTAACTCATGGAAGCAGGTCATAGCTCACACAGAGAGAGAAGGCTATGTCAATCCACACACCCAATATAAAAACAGATGGAGCATAGTAAAAATCAAGGTGTTTGACTGTAATCCGGAACAAGGGAGGTATTGTTTAAAGGTACGAATAACCATTAAAGGCGTAAAGCAAGAGGATTTTGGGATATGGTATGTGGGATTTGACCAGACCTTGGGTGACACTATAGTACCATTCAGGGTAGTAGAGGTCAAAATAAGAGATGGTTCTACGACTAGCCAGGATACAAGCAATACCCCTGATAAAATGGATGTCCCACGGGGAGTCATTCAGAGTCTAGAACCGGTGAGGATAGTTCAAACTAAAGATCTTAATGAAGTTATAGAGGTAGAACCAGGGTTTGCGGATACAAATTTATGGATGGAGTGGATCCAATATACAGCAAGGTCTATGGCTAAGGAAGATGCCTGTGGAACAGCCAAACCCCCATTAACGACTACACCATTCCCACTTGAGGGGACTAATTCACCTAGAGGGGTAGCGTGTATGGTAAAGCTTTTCCTGAAAGCAGGAAAGCCTGACAATGATAGCTGTACTGATCTACATTATATGTATCCCTATGTGCCTATTAGATCTAGGCTTCCCCCCTTTGCAGTGGCTGGAGGAGACTATTACTGTTTGGTCAGGTACAATACTCATGGGAGAGACGTGAGGGAGGTGGCAAGATGTAACAGGACTGAAAATGTTACTACTGATGAGACTATGAGGGATCTGACAGGATGGTTGAGATCCGAGGACTTCAGTAAAATTGAGAAGCCAAGAGCTGATGTCTGGTGGTTGTGTGGAGGGGTGAAATTGTGGCCGAATTTACCTGTGAATTGGACAGGTATTTGTGCATTGATACATTTAGGCATGCCTTTCACCCTTATTCAACACAAAGACCTAGAGCAAGGTAGAAGAGAGAGGAGGAGTGCTCCGTTAGGGTCCTTCGACGATAGAGTATACATTGATATTATTGGGGTTCCATGAGGGGTGCCAGATGAATTTAAAGCAAGAAACCAAATATTAGCAGGGTTAGAATCAAGCATCTTCTGGTCGTCCACCTTAAATAAGAATGTGGATTGATAAATTATATCTATTATAATCAACAGCGCTTCATCAAATATACTAGAGATGCGATAAAAGGATTAGCCGTACAGATGGAAGCAACTAGTTTGATGGCCTGGCAGAATAGAATAGTATTGGATATGTTGCTGGCTGAGAAGGGTATGTGTGTGATATTGGGGTCAATGTGCTGTACTTTCATCCCAAATAACAAAGCTCCAGATGGTTCAGTGACCAAGGCCCTGGCTGGTTTAACCACATTGGCAAATGAGTTAGCAGAGAACGCTGGGGTGGAGTCTTCCCTGACAGGGTGGTTCGATAGTATGTTCGGGAAATGGAAAAATGTTGGAATCACTGTGTTCTGGGCTGTTTTCACCTGTATTAGTGTGTTATTGTTGAGTGGTTGTTGTTTGATTCCTTGTGTGAGAGGTTTGATTAATAGGATTCTGGAGAGATCAATGACGCAACAGATGGTGAGATATGGACCGATCCCAAGTTCAGACCAGTGGGACAACAAATGCATGCAGCGGAGTCTGGTGGAGGATTCATTCAATTACAAGGAGCCAACGTTTGATGAAACAATCTTCCATGTTTAGATTGATTGTTCCTTTCATGAATATTATGATAAAAATCCTAACCGGAAGAGTTATAATTGGATGTAGGCCTAGGACAATCATTGATGAGTATCGAATGTAAATACATGTATTGTTTTTGTTTATTCTGAGGTAGACATTTAGGATCCCATATAAGCGTTTGGTGTATCAGTGTGTATTATTTAGTAATTAAGGGTGGATTGTTAAGGGATTTATATGTTTGAATGTAGTGATTAAATAATTCTACCCTGAGACTTAACTATTAGGGATATGGTCTATATAGCATGTAGAATGAGTAACTAAAGGGTTAAACATAAGTATAACGAGGTTGGACTAGGATAAGAGAAGAATTTGTGTCTGTGTGTTTAAGTAAACATCAAGAACTGTTAAACTGTGGTTGACCTGCCCTAGCTTGAACTCTGAGGGTTTAAGATATGAGAGGGAGTCCCCCTCAAGGTTTTCCTAATCTCAGAGGAATGAAACTGTCGGCTGGGTAATGATCTACAGTTTTAACTTCCCTTTGACAAAATACATAACAATTATTTTAAGAATTATAGATACAGAACTCCTTTATGCAATCGCGGTGTCAGATTTTAAAATAGCTTTTCGTCGAAAGCACATTTTGCAATATTCTGAGTACATAGCCCGGCCATCACGGCTAGCTAATTTGACACCCATGAAGTTTGGCCCTCACCAAACTCAGATTTACTATAAGAAAAATTGGATTACCTTTGCTGTTCTTCATCAGAATGCACTCCCAGGACTTCTACTTCAACAACAAATGTTGTTTTGGTTCCAAATAATCCATAGTTATATCCAAATAGCTCCATTTTGTTCGTGTGTTCAAGTCACTATCCGAAGGGTGACGCGCGAACGCATTTCGTGACAAAGAATTTCAAAATATTCCATTACTGTACTTCGAAGCATGTCAAACGCTGTTTAAAATTCATTTTTATGCTATTTTTCTCGTAAAATAGCGATAATATTCCAACCGGGCGACGTTGTATTCATTCAAAGGCTGAAAGAAAAAAAATGGAGAATTCTCATGAATGCGCATCTCCAGTGTCACTGTTCCCAGCCTGACCACTCACAAAATCTCCTGCTGTTCTTCTCCCAGAGACAGGAGACACATCATTCCACTTTCTGGCGCCTTCTGAGAGCCAATGGAAGCCTTAGAAAATGTCACGTTACAGCAGAGATGCTGTATTTTCGATAGAGATGCAACAGAAGGATAACAAATTGTCAGACAGGGCACTTCCTGTATGGAATCTTCTTAGGTTTTGGCCTGCCATATGAGTTCTGTTATACTCACAGACACCATTCAAACAGTTTTAGAAACTTTAGAGTGTTTTCCATCCAAATCTACTAATTATATGCATATTCTCGTTTCTGGGCAAGAGTAGTAACCAGTTTAAATCGGGTACGTTTTTTATCCGGCCGTGCAAATACTGCCCCCTAGCCCCAACAGGTTAAGGGATCTGGGCCTTAATGTTAGTGTGTATGTGTGTGTGTGTAAATACGGCGCCTGGTATATAATGATGTTTCTGTACAATGAACGGCAGAGCGCTCTCCTGAATAAACACGTCTGATTCTTGTAAGCCGGGCCTCCGTCTGTGTTATTCAACCAGAATCTTACACATTCTAGGTGGCAGACTGAGTATTTTAATTGAAGTTAACATTGAGAACATAATTCTAATATCACTTTCCCTTCTCCTTTCATTTCCTTTCCTCTTGATTCATATTATTCCACACCATATTGGACATGTGCTGTCTATACATTGACTTTAGATACACAGGAGATACACATTGGGAGAAATTCTAAATAATTTTCTGCTGTGCTATAATCCTAGTTTGACAGGTAATCCTGAGATTTATTCCTTTGGTGGATAATATAGGTCCGGACACATTGCTCTAATGAGTATCTATCCACAATCAATGTATGTGGGCTGTATAGGGAATAGTGTGTCATTTGGGATGCAGACTCCTCTGTTTCAGTAGTACTGGATTGTCTAACAATTAGACAGGATGGTGTAACAAGGACTGGATGAGAAGATGTCAGCCCAGCTCTAGTCCTTAGTTCCCATATATACAGGAGTTGATATTTCTCACATTTTGTACACAATGTGACGTAGAAGTCCGTCACTGGCCGCGGGCAGAATTTGGAACTTTAACGCACACAGACATTCATCACTCATCCCTGCTCCGTTATCAGATAAATGTGGGTCGACACAAGTTAACTTCTCTATCTTAGTACATGCATTTCACACTTACGTCAGTAACCGGTTATGGTAAAAAGAAATAAACAGACAAGTGTTCATATTTAATATAAGCAATATTTATTATACTTAGATGTTATGGATGAGCGCGTTGTTTGTTTGTTCTGTTCCTCTCTCTCTCCATCTCTGTAGTTTACGGGTATGCTGGATAAGGACCCGAGCTAAGGGAATTGGGTTGACTTTGTAGTGCCTGTCCCGAGTGGCTCATTAATGTAAATGGACATATTGAAAGACACTGTCAGTAATGATGTAATTTTGTAAATGTTATATTGTGATATTGTTTAATAAAAAACGTGTTGCAATGTATATACTTTAGTATGTTTAGTTAAATGGAAAATGTAGGTTTGAATAGGTAATTGCTTAATTAATTAGTGTTAATTGTTCTGAGGGGAGGGGCTACCCCTACAAAAGGAGCCTCTCTTTCAGTTCATGGAGAGGCATTTTGGATTGAGCTGTGGATGGGGCAGCATTGTTTTTAGCTGTCCCATAAGGTATACGTTTGATGGCAGTACTGTTGTTTTTGTTCCAGAATCACTATGTAAATAAACACCCTTGCACAGAAGAACTTTTGCGGCTCCGCAATCTTTTTATTTTGATAGAGGTTAGGTTTTCCAGTTTAGCCTTCTGGCCTACTCTACGTGACACACACATTTGTTTACATCCCTGTTAGTGAGCATTTCTCCTTTGCCAAGATAATCCATCAACCTGACAGGTGTGGCATATCAAGAATCTGATTAAACAGCATGATCATTACACAGGCGCACCTTGTGTTGGGGACAATAAAAGGCACTCTAAAATGTGCAGTTTTGTCACACAACACAATGCCACAGATGTTTTGAAGTTTTGAAGCAGCATGCAATTGGCATGCTGACAGCAGGAATGTCCCCCAAAGCTTAATTGAATGTTCATTCCTCTACCATAAGCCGCCTCCAACGTCGTTTTAGAGAATTTGGCAGTACGTCCAACCGGCCTCACAACACGCCAGCCCAGGATCTCCACATCTGGCATCTTCATCTGCGGGATCGTCTGAGACCAGTCACCCTGACAGCTGATAAAACTGAGGAGTATTTCTGTCTCTAATAAAGCCCTTCTGAGGGGTAAAAGTCATTTTGACTGGCTGGACCTGGCTCCCAAGTGGGATTTCCAGTCATGTGAAATCCATAGATTAGGGCCTAATGAAGTTATGTCAATTGACTGATTTCCTTATATGAACTGTAACAGTAAAATCTTAGAAATTATTGCATGTTGCTTTTATATTTTTGTTCAGAATAAAATAAATACATTTTGTGGAATTACATAGAAAAGTTCTGTGAAAAGAAAAGTTAACTCATTCCACTTTCAGAGAGTAAAAATATACTGTGTGAGTACACTGTGAGAGAGCGAGTTCATCAAGTCATACAGGGAATATTACGCATGAGTTAGATCTATCATATATTGTACTAATATGCATCCAGTTCTCCAGTTTTATCTCAGGGCCTTTCTGTCTCTATGGTAACGGCTGTGCATTCTAAGATACCTTTGACACCTTGAGTAATGAGCAGTAACTGCACGAAACAAAGGCTATGTTTAATGTTCACATCGATGAAAGCCCACTGGTAATTTTACACAAAAGCTGCTTGCCCATATCACCCCCAGACACAATGTCTAACCAAACAACAAGGCAGTCATTCTCCAGTTAACATACTGACGCTTCTAAACTCAGCAAAAAAAGAAACGTCCTCTCACTGTCAACTGCGTTTATTTTCAGCAAACTTAACATGTGTAAATATTTGTATGAACATAACAAGATTCAACAACTGAGACGTAAACTGAACAAGTGCCACAGACATGTGATTAACAGAAATGGAATAATGTGTCCCTGAACAAAGGGGGGTCAAAATCAAAAGTAACAGTCAGTATCTGGTGTGGCCACCAGCTGCATTAAGTACTGCAGTGCATCTCCTCCTCATGGACTGCACCAGATTTGCCAGTTCTTGCTGTGAGATGTTACCCCACTCTTCCACCAAGGCACCTGCAAGTTCCCGGACATTTCTTGGTGGAATGGCCCTAGCCCTCACCCTTCGATACAACAGGTCCCAGACGTGCTCAATTGGATTGAGATCTGGGCTATTTGCTGGCCATGGCAGAACACTGCAATTTATTGCCCTGCACACATCTGCAGTCCTCATGCCTCCTTGCAGCATGCCAAAGGCACGTTCACGTAGATGAGCAGGAACTCTGGGCATCTTTCTTTTGGTGTTTTTCAGAGTCAGTAGAAAGGCCTCTTTAGTGTCCTAAGTTTTAATAACTGTGACCTTAATTGCCTACCATCTGTAAGCTGTTAGTGTCTTAACGATCGTTCCACCGGTGCATGTTTATTAATTGTTTATGGTTCATTGAACAAGCATGGGAAATAGTGTTTAAACCCTTTACAATGAAGATCTGTGAAGTTATTAGGATTTTTACGAATTATCTTTGAAAGACAGGGTCCCCATATTCTCGGGCTTCATTGATTACGATGCATGTTTATGGCGTTCACGTTGGCACACATCTATGCACAAGAACTACAACTGATTAGACAGACACCTGAAAACAGAACTAGAACAGTTACAGACAGACACCTGAAAATAGAACTACAACTGATTAGACAGACACCTGAAAACAGAACTAGAACAGTTACAGACAGACACCTGAAAATAGAACTACAACTGATTAGACAGACACCTGAAAACAGAACTAGAACAGTTACAGACAGACACCTGAAAATAGAACTACAACTGATTAGACAGACACCTGAAAACAGAACTAGAACACTTACAGACAGACACCTGAAAATAGAACTACAACTGATTAGACAGACACCTGAAAACAGAACTAGAACAGTTACAGACAGACACCTGAAAATAGAACTACAACTGATTAGACAGACACCTGAAAACAGAACTAGAACAGTTACAGACAGACACCTGAAAATAGAACTACAACTGATTAGACAGACGTCTGAGAACAGAACATCTCAAATCACTGCATAGGAAAATGGTGTGCCACTGTCACATCTTTAGAGTTGTGCTGCATCTCGTTTTCACTGAGTTAACACGGACTCTTCAACATATTACTGTTACTCAGTTTAGCAAAGTCCTGACTGTTGCCCGTCACCAGATCTGGGTTCAGATAATATTGGAAATCTTGTTTGTTGAGTCTTCTTGGAGTGCCAGATGTGTGGGGGTTGCACTTTTGAGACTATTCTATTGGTTCCATTATGCCAGGCAAGCTCAATCGAGCACAGATCAAATATTTGAAATATGTGAACTCAGGTCTGCTTGTTTTCCCCTGTAGTGTAGTTCTGAGTCTTGTATGCTGTAGGTGTCATAACGAGGTGAAGTGGTGTTGCGTACTTCCTGGAACTAACATGTTGTTCAACAATAAACAATCATTAGTAAGCTAATGTATTTACATTACCGGCATGTCGTAGTGTTTGCATTTATGAATAGTCAAATGCATCATATGATTTACTTCAGCTCACCTCATCTAAATGTTTACAAGCATTTGCTCAACAGCCAATAATATAGTAATTACAGTGCTCATCTGAAACAAATCAAATCAAACTTTATACAACAAGTGTAGACATTACCGTGAAATGCTTACTTACAAGCCCTTAACCAACAGTGCAGTTCAAGAAGAGTTATTTACCAAATTAACTAAAGAAAAAAATAACATCAAATTAACTGATGATTGATGATAGTTTGTCATCGATAATCTTTCCACATTTACCCTCAGCACATATTGCAGTCCTTCTCAGCATTACTAGCCAAACAGATATTATACCTGATTGTCTATTTAAGTGATAATGTAGGAGAAGCCCATGTTTGGAGGATTTATTGGCATGGGTGACAAAGTCGAGGGCCGGCGAACCATGCCAATATATCCTCCAAACACCGGCTTCGAGGGCATTATAACTTTTATACAACAGGTTACTGTCACAGTTGTCGTAGGAATGAGAAGAGCAAGGTGCAGCGTGTGTGTCGTTCAACATTTTTATTTACACTGTGAAACTATGCTATACATAAATAAACTGAAAGACAAAAACAAC
The DNA here is from genome assembly GCF_965601325.2 of Salmo salar. Taxonomy (NCBI): domain Eukaryota; kingdom Metazoa; phylum Chordata; class Actinopteri; order Salmoniformes; family Salmonidae; genus Salmo; species Salmo salar. The sequence continues at coordinate 34,282,482 of NC_138299.1, forward strand.
AAATTGTGAAGCAGAGGTGAAACATACACAACTCAAAATGAATCACCCACAAACCCAGGTGGGACAAACACCAACTTAAATATGACCTCCAATTAGAGACAACGATGACCAGCTGCCTCTAATTGGAGATCATCTCAAACAAAGCCCAACATAGAGATAGAAAAACTAAACTAGAAAACCCCCCTGTCACGCCCTGACCTACTCTACCATAGAAAATAACAGCTTACCATGGTCAGGACGTGACAGTTACCAACATACTCAAATAAGGTTTGACATATTTTCAGTAATTTTATTTTTATTAATTTATTCATACTATTTCATCCTTCCACGAGATATAGTCCCGACACACATCTAAGGTTGCTACCCAAGCCGGCTGGTCATTCGTTCTATCAGTTCGGTTGCCAGAGATGCGACCCAGTTGTTAAGTATTTTTGTTCTGTATCTATGGACAGTCATTCATTCTGAATGTTCCGTTGCCATACTGGCTGGCAAAGTTCTTATCCTTTGCTTGCTAGCTAGCCAACTATGGCTAATTTACAGCGCAGCCAGAATAACAGCAAAATAGCTGTATTTACGTTTGTTTAAAAGCTGTTTTCTATGGACATTTATCTGGATACATCCATAATAATGAGGAGCTAGCCAACAACACAGCTAACACAATCACTTCAAACTGAAGCTGGAAAGACTGAAAACTAGCTGCACTTCGTTTAGTTTTAGCTGTTTTCTATTAACATGTCTTGAAAAATGATGCCAGCTGATTCATGATTTTGACTAGCTGAGAAAAGCTGTGTGCCTGTCTGTCTCATCCCGACTCCCGACATGTTCATTACTACGGGACAGCTGAATATCTCATTTCAGTATTGAAAGAATGTTGCAAATGTCGGAGAGACAGACAGCAAGGTTTATACAAATCTCTGCTGTTAAAAACCAAAAGCTAGTCTAAAAGAAATGGGAGATAATGTATAGATCAAGTTGATGAGACAGTGGATTGTGCAGTCATATAGAACAGAGTAAATCGGCATTTCAACCTCATAGCTTTAGCCGGTGGTAACTTGTGGAATAGACACCAATCAGAATCCAGGAATAGACCCACCCGTTGTATAATATGCTGTAATCATTGATGCGTTTTAATGTGGTCCTGCTTTGTTGTGTTTGATGATGACACCAACTGCTGTGTAAACTGACGTTGGGGTTGTCTTGATGGCTTTCATACAAAGACACCCCCCATCCTAACCTGATATGCATATAAAACAGTAATCACAATGCCTTTACATTCATCATTAGTAACAGGTACACTATAGGTGAATATGTATCCACACTAGATACCCTGAGGACCTTTTACTTTAATATTTTATCTGCAATCGTCCTTTCATGCCAGCCTGTGAGCCAGCGAAATCACTGGCCCCTGAAGGGCATTTATGATAAATACTATGAGGTGCTTCAAATGGGAAACGCAGGCAGTAATAAAGCTTTATCAGAGCAAATGGGTCCTAAATAGACAATGAGGCCCGAGCTGATGATGCGATACATAGTGATGAATCTCTCTCTCTGCTGCCTGCCCAGCACTTTGGCTTCTGACTTTGCCTTCTGTCTGTCCCCTAGAATGACCTGGTACAGGTGGATGGTCGGCTGCTGCCACTGTAGTTTGTTGTCACTGAAACTTTGTCCCAAATAGCACCCTATTCCCTATGTAGTTCAATAATTCCCTATATAATGCACTACTTTTGACCAGGTCCTGGGGATAGGGAGCCATTTGGGACGCAGCCTCTGCCTTCCCCAGTGCTTCCTCCTCTCTCAGTCAGTCCCAGCCCTCTCAGCCGTCCTTGTGTCCTGTGGCCCAAGGTCAGCCTTAATGATGACAGACTCAGCATGCAGCTGCCATCCAAGCCTGGCTACCTGTGCCCTGTTATACTCAATTAAAGTGACCCTGCATGTTTAGTTTTTTGCAATTTGTATGATACGTTACAAATCCAATTCGTGCTTAAGATACCGGAAGGCATCTTTAACTTCACAGCCTTGAGTCACTACTTTTGATCAGGGCCCATAGGGCTTCCGTGAGGCTCCCATCGGGCTCCGGTCAAAAGTAGTGCACTATATAGGGAATAGGGTGCCATTTGGGTTAAAGGCATAGTGTGAGGGGAATAGACTATTCTTTAAATGCTTTATAACAGTATTTCTGTACTTCTGGAGGAAAGGGTGATGAAGGCTATAATGAGTGTGAGGGGAATAGACTTCATGATAGACTTTAATTCTGGAGGAAAGGGTGACGACATAAGGTTGTTGTTCATCATTGTGAGTATGAATAGCAATGATGTGAACTGAAAATATAATCTAGGCCATTTTGCAGATGCTTTTTCCCGAAGTGATTATAATGATGTGGGCATACATTTTACGTATGGGAGGCCTCAGGAATCAAACCCACAACCCTGGCGGTGCAAGCACCTTGCTCTACCAACTGAGCTACAGTGTCCTCCAGGGGTCCTGGAGTCCTCCAGGTGGGATGTGCATTACCACCAACAGCAACAGCATGGCTCCTTCTTCCTTCCTCTGTGGAATAATATGACCCATGGGTCTTGTTTTTGTTATTTGGGAAAATGTTTTATATTATATGTGTATGAAATCCAAAACTTGAATTGCGTTATTTATTAATGTTGATAGCATAATTTTGTAAGTGCCTTTCTCTTTGACGTTACAACTGTTTTAGTGTTTGACAAGCGTTCATGTGCTTAGTGTGACACTGAATATGTTGGAGGTCGACCAGCCAACTAAAACTTCACACATGCCAACACTGATTTCAATCAAACGTGATTATGCCAATGAGTGTGATATTAATCCATGTAATAGTGAATTTTCTATTGGAAAACAAGGACGTGTGTGTGTGTGTGAGAGAGAAAGATCATTCATCGTTCTTTCTGCTGTACTCTATAACCCACATGGATGAGTTATACAGGAACTAGGCATTCAGTGACTTTATTCATATGCTTTATAAGTGATTTCTTTCAGTTGAAGTATGAGGAGCAGGTGAGGACAGAATCATTCACTCTCAGAAAGAGTTTTAACTTTCCTATGATTCACTCTCTTTCTGAGAGTGGATGATTCTGTCCTCATCTGCTCCTCATACTGAAAGAAATCACTTCAAATTGCGCCAAAATATGTAAATCAGGATCGTTATCAAGAAAACCCACAGAAATCAAACCCCAAACATGGTATGAAATACAATCCAACTTGGATGGTTTGTTGATTTAGTTTTTGACCCCCTATCGAACACATTGTTCAAAAAGACAGATATGCAATTAGGCTTTGATGGGAACCCAATTAGCCAGGGAACATTACTCTATGACTGTCAGTCAGTGCTGAACCATTACGCTCCAAATATAGTAGCAGGTTAATGGATTAAAGACAGCACTATCAGCTAATGAACACTTTGGCCGTGTGTCCCAAAATTCACCATATTGTTTATATAATGTACCATAGAGGGCCCATAGAGCTTTGGTCAAAAGTAGTGCACTACAAACAAGCAAAACAAACAAGAACCATCACAGTAATCAGGGTCACTATTTATGTATTTGTATTTATTTTACCGTTATTTTACCAGGTAAGCTGACTGAGAACACATTCTCATTTACAGCAACGACCTGGGGAATAGTTTCAGGGGAGAGGAGGGGGATGAATGAGCCAATTGTAAGCTATACTTAGGATTATGTCAGTTATATTTGTTACAAGCATATCAAACAGCCATGTCACTTTAGAAACATTATGCATAATGTACATTTCCAGTGAGCAGGCAAGCAACAGTACATGATTAAAAAAAAAATCTCTAGTGGGTAGTAATTTAAAGGGACATTTCACACATATTCATCGTCTGCGCATCCCTTCATGGCAGCAATGTATCCATCTGCGAATAGATTTTTTCAGCAGGCTAATGCCTCATGCTATAAGTCTAGGATTGTCTAGAAAAGGTTCCACAAACATGATGGTGAATTTAGTTTACTGCAGTGGCTTGACCAGTCACCATGATCTCAATCTAATTGAGCATCTGTGGGATGAGATGGAACGAGCTATTTGGAGTAGAGATCCACTACCAGCCAACTTGACACAACTGTGGGAAGCATTGGAGTCAACATGGGCCAGCATCCCTGTGGAACGCTTTTGACATCTTGTAGAGTCCATGACAAATTGAGGCTGTTCTGAGGGCAAAAGGGGGTGCAACTCAATATTAGGAAGGTGTTCTTAAACGGACAGCGTTTTAACTACTTTGTAGATATGAAACAAACAGAATCCTAATATCGGTCAAAAATATCAAATTCCCAGTTTATGCTACAAACCAACTTTATAAAAGGTTTTAAAAATGGGTTCTAACTCAGCAAAAAAAGAAAAGTCCTCTCACTGTCAACTGCGTTTATTTTCAGTAAACTTGACATGTGTAAATATTTGTATGAACATAACAAGATTCAACAACTGAGACATAAACTGAACAAGTCCCACAGACTTGTGATTAACAGAAATTAAATAATGTGTCCCTGAACAAAGGGGGGTCAAAATCAAAAGTAACAGTCAGTATCTGGTGTGGCCACCAGCTGCATTAAGTACTGAAGGGCATCTCCTCCTCATGGACTGCACCAGATTTGTCAGTTCTTGCTGTGAGATGTTACCCCACTCTTCCACCAAGGCACCTGCAAGTTCCCGGACAATTCTGGGGGGGAATGGCCCTAACCCTAACCCTCCGATTCAACAGGTCCCAGACGTGCTCAATTGGATTGAGATCCGAGCTCTTCGCTGGCCATGGCAGAACACTGACATTCCTGTCTTGCAGGAAATCACGCACAGAACGAGCAGTATGGCTGGTGGCATTGTCATGCTGGAGGGTCATGTCAAGATGAGCCTGCAGGAAGGGTACCACATGAGGGAGGACGATGTCTTCCCTGCAACGCACAGCGTTGAGATTGCCTGCTATGACAACAAGCTCAGTCCGATGATGCTGTGACACACCGCCCCAGACCATGACGGACCCTCCACCTCCAAATCGATCCCGCTCCAGAGTACAGGCCTCAGTGTAACGCTCATTTCTTCGACGATAAACGCAAATCCGACCATCACCCCTGGTTAGACAAAACCGCGGCTCGTCAGAGATGAACACTTTTTGCCAGTCCTGTCTGGTCCAGCGACGGTGGGTTTGTGCCCTTAGTTGTTGCCGGTGATGTCTGGTGAGGACCTGCCTTACAACAGGCCTACAAGCCCTCAGTCCAGCCTCTCTCAGCTTATTGTGGACAGTCTGAGCACTGATGGACGGATTGTCCGTTCCTGGTGTAACTCGGGCAGTTGTTGTTGCCATCCTGTACCTGTCCCGCAGGTGTGATGTTCGGATGTACCGATCCTGTGCAGGTGTTGTTACACGTGGTCTGCCACTGCGAGGACGATCAGCTGTCCATCCTGTCTCCCTGTAGTGCTGTCTTAGGCGTCTCACAGTACGGACATTGCAATCTTTTGCCCTAGCCACATCTGCAGTCCTCATGCCTCCTTGCTACATGCCAAAGGCACGTTCACACAGATGAGCAGGAGCCCTGGGCATCTTTCTTTTGGTGTTTTTCAGAGTCAGTAGAAAGGCCTCTTTAGTCTCCTAAGTTTTTATAACTGTGACCTTAATTGCCTACCGTCTGTAAGCTGTTAGTGTCTTAACAACCGTTCCACTGCTGCATGTCCATTAATTGTTTATGGTTCATTGAACAAGCATGGGAAATAGTGTTTAAACCCTTTACAATGAAGATCTGTGAAGTTATTAGGATTTTTACCAATTATCTTTGAAAGACAGGGTCCTGAAAAAGGGATGTTTCTTTTATTTGACTCAACATTCCATGACGTATACTAAGGCATTGTTGGCAGACTAGATGGATGCAGTTTAATGCATGATCTAATATAATTCACCAATACATTTCTTGGTAGTCCAAAAAATATTGCTATCAGGTTGTAAATCACAGCTGGCCTGTTACATTTTTTGCTGCCTCCATTCGAAAGGACTCAATATTTTGGACAAAAACGGACAAATGTAACTAAGGCTGGGAATGTCAGTACAATCAAAAGTCAGTTATAACATGGCTAATAGGCTAGCATGCCTATTTATGTAGCAAGCTAAAATCACAGAGCCTAACGTTAGATAGATAGCTAGCTAGCTACCTTTTCATGGTTGTTTGATCAACAGGACAGTAATGTTCCCAAATGTAAGAGGACTCCTGTGGTATTGACATATTTGCTGAAATCCAGGTGTATTTGTGGCTTTGGGCGAATGAGTTCTAATGATCTAAAGTCGCGCTGTTGCAACTGCCTGTAAACATACAGTCGAGTTCAAAGTGAATGATGGCAGGTCCAACTGCCTGTAAACACACAGTCCAGTTCAAAGTGAATGATGGCAGGCCCAACTGCCTGTAAACACACAGTCCAGTTTAAAGTGAATGATGGCAGGCCCAACTGCCTGTAAACACACAGTCCAGTTCAAAGTGAATGATGGCAGGCCCAACTGCCTGTAAACACACAGTCCAGTTCAAAGTGAATGATGGCAGGCCTGTGTGGCAAATGGCTTGCTTGCATAAAGGCATACTGTAGCTCTGATTTGGCAGGTTTTTAGAAAGGTTAACTAATTTATTAAAAATAAAAAACATAAAATACCTTATTTACATAAGTATTCAACGACAAAGTGAAAACAGGTTTTTTGAGATTTCTGCAAATGTAAAATAGAAAAGACATCCTGTTTCCATTGATCATCCTTGAGATGTTTCTACAACGTGGTTGGAGTCCATCTGTGGTAAATTCAATTGATTGGACATGATTTGGAAAGGCACACACCTGTCTATATAAGGTCCCACTGTTGACAGTGCATGTCAGAGCAAAAACCAAGCCATGAGATTGAAGGAATTGTCCGTAGAGCTCCAAGACAGTATTCTGTCGAGGCACAGATCTGGGGAAGGGTACCAAAAAAAGTCTGCAGCATTGAAGGTCCCCAAGAACACAGTTGCCTCCATCATTCTTAAATGGAAGAGGTTTGGAACCACCAAGACTCTTCCTAGAGCTGGCCACCCAGCCAAACTGAGCAATGGGGGAGAAGGGCCTTGGTCAGGGAGATGACCAAGAACCTGATGGTCACTCTGACAGTGCTCCAGAGTTCCTCTGTGGAGATGGGAGAACCTTCCAGAAGGACAACCATGTCTCTGCAGCACTCCACCAATCAGGCCTTTATGGTGGAGTGGCCAGGAGGAAGCCACTCCTCAGTTAAAGGCACATGACAGCCCGCTTGGAGTTTGCCAAAAGGCACCTAAAGGACTCTCAGACCATGAGAAACAAGACTCTCTGGTCTGATGAAACCAAGATTGAACTCTTTGGACTGAATGCCAAGCGTCACATCTGGAGGAAACCTGGCATCATCCCTACGGTGAAGCGTGGTGCTGGCAGGAACATGCTGTTGGGATGTTTTTCAGCAGCAGGGACTGGGAGACTAGTCAGGAGCAAGGCTAAGATGTACAGAGCAAAGTACAGAGCTCTTTGATGAAAACCTGCTCCAGAGCGCGCAGGACCTCAGACTAGGGTAAAGGTTCACCTTCCAACAGGACAACAACCATAAGCACACAGCACACAGCCACTACTGTAAGTCGCTCTGGATAAGAGCGTCTGCTAAATGACTAAAATGTAAATGTAAGACAACCTAGGAGTGGCTTCGGGACAAGTCTTCGGGACAAGTGAACCTGATCAAACATCTCTGGAGAGACCTGAAAATAGCTGTGCAGCGATGCTACCCATCCAACCTGACAGAGCTTTTATTTTATTTATTTTATTTCACCTTTATTTAACCAGGTAGGCAAGTTGAGAACAAGTTCTCATTTACAATTGCGACCTGGCCAAGATAAAGCAAAGCAGTTTGACACATACAACAACACAGAGTTACACATGGAGTAAAACAAACATACAGTCAATAATATATTAGAAAAATAAGTCTATATACAAAGTGAGCAAATGAGGTGAGATAAGGGAGGTAAAGGCAAAAAGGCCATGGTAGCAAGGTAAATACAATATAGCAAGTAAAACACTGGAATGGTAGATTTGCAGTGGAAGAAAGTGCAAAGTAGAAATAGAAATAATGGGGTGCAAAGGAGCAAAAGAAAGAAAGAAAGAAATACAGTATGGGAAGAGTTAGTTGTTTGCGCTAAATTATAGATGGGCTATGTACAGGTGCAGTATCTGTGAGCTGCTCTGACAGCTGGTGCTTAAAGCTAGTGAGGAAGATCAGTGTTTCCAGTTTTAGAGATTTTTGTAGTTTGTTCCAGTCATTGGCAGCAGAGAACTGGAAGGAGAGGCGGCCGACGGAGGAATTGGCTTTGGGGGTGACCAGAGAGATATACCTGCTGGCGCGCGTGCTACAGGTGGGTGCTGCTATGGTGACCAGCGAGCTGAGATAAGGGGGAACTTTACCTAGCAGGGTCTTCTAGATGACCTGGAGCCAGTAGGTTTGAAGACGAGTATGAAGCGAGGGACAGCCAACTAGAGCGTACAGGTCACAGTGGTGGGTAGTATATGGGGCTTTGGTGACAAAACGGATGGCACTGTGATAGACTGCATCCAATTTATTGAGTAGGGTATTGGAGGCTATTTTGTAAATGACATCGTCGAGGATCGGTAGGATGGTCAGTTTTACGAGGGTATGTTTGGCAGCATGAATGAAAGATGCTTTGTTGCGAAATAGGAAGCCAATTATAGATTTAACTTTGGATTGGAGATGTTTGATGTGAGTCTGGAAGGAGAGTTTACAGTGTAACCAGACACCTAGGTATTTGTAGTTGTCCACATATTCTAAGTCAGAACTGTCCAGAGTAGTGATGCTGGACGGGCGGGCAGTTGCAGGCAGCGATCGGTTGAAGAGCATGCATTTAGTTTTACTTGTATTTAAGAGCAGTTGGAGGCCACGGAAGGAGAGTTGTATGGCATTGAAGCTCGTCTGGAGTGTAGTTAACACAGTGTCCAAAGAAGGGCCAGAAGTATACAGTATGGTGCCGTCTGTGTAGAGGTGGATCAGAGACTCACCAGCAGCAAGAGCGACATCATTGATGTATACAGAGAAAAGAGTCGGCCCAAGAATTGAACCCTGTGGCACCCCCATAGAGACTGCCAGAGACCCGGACAACAGGCCCTCCGATTTGACACACTGAACTCTATCAGAGAAGTAGTTGGTGAACCAGGCGAGGCAATCATTTGAGAAACCAAGGCTGTTGAGTCTGCCGATGAGGATGTGGTGATTGACAGTGTCGAAAGCCTTGGCCAGGTCAATGAATACGGCTGCACAGTATTGGTTCTTATCGATGGCGGTTAAGATATCGTTTAGGACCTTGAGCGTGGCTGAGGTGCACCCATGACCAGCTCTGAAACCAGATTGTATAGCGGAGAAGGTGCGGTGGGATTCAAAATGGTCGGTAATCTGTTTGTTGACTTGGCTTTCGAAGATGTTAGAGAGGCAGGGTAGGATAGATATAGGTCTGTAGCAGTTTGGGTCAAAAGTGTCCCCCCCTTTGAAGAGGGGGATGACCGCAGCTGCTTTCCAATCTTTGGGAATCTCAGACAACATGAAAGAGAGGTTGAACAGGCTAGTAATAGGGGTTGCAACAATTTTGGCAGATCATTTTAGAAAGAAAGGGTCCAGATTGTCTAGCCCGGCTGATTTGTAGGGGTCCAGATTTTGCAGCTCTTTCAGAACATCAGCTGACTGGAGCTAAGAGTGGAGCTAGGCACTGCAGGGTACGGCTAAAAGCTATGAGAATTGGTCGTCTAGGACGTCTGGAACAGAGAGTAAACGGAGCAGGTTTCTGGGGGTGATAAAATAGCTTCAAGGTATAATGTACAGACAAAGGTATGGTAGGATGTGAATACAGTGGAGGTAAACCTAGGCATTGAGTGATGATGAGAGAGATATTGAGATATTGAGCTTGAGAGGATCTATAGAGAAGAATGGGAGAAACTCCCCAAATACAGGTGTCCCAAGCTTGTAGCGGCGTACCCAAGAAGACTCGAGGCTGTAATCGCTGCCAAATTTTCTTCAACAAAGTACTGAGTAAAGGGTCTGAATACTTATGTAAATGTAATATTTCAGTTTTTTTATATATATAAATTTGCAAAAAATTCTAAAAACCAGTTTTTTCTTTGTCATTATGGGGTATTGTGTGTAGATTGATGAGGGAAAAATATTTTTAATCAATTTTAGAATAAGGCTGTAACATAACAAAATGTGGAAAAAGTCAAGGGGTCTGAATATTTTCGGAATGCAGTGTAATTCCCAAACATTCTAAGAATGTATGAAAACGTGAAAATGACCATGTCTAAAGTGCTCGCTTGTCAGAAATGATATAAAAACATGTCATTCTTCCTGGGGGTGTATATGAACAGATTTTAATAAGATTTTATTTTGCTAAAATTCTGTCAGTTCCACTTTAATGTTTTGTACTATCAGTGTATGATGCTATTGTGTGGCCCTCAAATTTGTCCTCTAACAGTTTATCTGCACAGCGCAATAGCTTTCTGGCAGATCAGAGAGAGAGATGCTTTGAATATGGGATAACATTTGGCTCGTCGGCCAACAAATCCCATATGCATTGTGCCAATAGCAATTAACACAAAACCTGGCAAGACCCACTCAATTAATCAAATGGCTGGTGGGAGTCAAAAAGCCATGAATCCGATCCTGCTGGCTGCACTGTCTGATGACACAACATACCCTCCTCTCTTAGACAGTCAGGCCTAGCTTAAATCAGCATAGCTGACATCCACATGACACACAATTACATTTCTTGCCACTGCATGGCATTCTGTCATGGATTACTGGCACAAAAGGGCCAAGAGTTTTATATATAAGGACATGAATAATGGCAATGGAATAGTGGCTATATCCTCAATGGCACTCTCAACCCTATATAGTGCAGGTACGTTGACAAGAGCCCTATGGGTGCCATTGGGGATACCATTGGGGACACACAGTGTCTTTCCTTGCCCCAGCAGGCTCTGAGAAGTGGTCACTAGCAAGGTCCATCATGTCTGCGACCCAAATTGCACCCAATTCCCCATATAGTGCACTACTTTTGACAAGGGCCCAGGGTCTATAGGGCTCTGGTCAAAAGTAGTGCACTCTTTAGGGAATAGGGTGCCATTCGGGACAAAGGCATATTTACAAAGCATGTTCCCTTCCTCTTGGAACCTATAAGGTCTCACTCATAAATAGGCATAAATATTCATGGGATGTCGTCTTTGATTTAACATCTGCCCACCAAAAAACTAGAAAACCAAATCAAGACAAAAAACAGACTCTGCCTTGCAAGGCAGCTGTGACACCTCAGATTGGATGTCAGGTGTGTTTTGAAGGGGCCATGTTGATAATGAGGCCAAGGAAGGGGTCAACCCCAATTAAACAGTGCAGGATGGAGAGTTACTGTTTGTCACTACACTGTAGTTTGTTAAGGCCAAGGGGACAAACATAGCCTCGGAAGCGCAGGCTTTGAGTCAACAAGACAAGAAGGATGGTCCTGCAAGACTAATGCACATCCATAGCAATTGTGTGCTTCTCAAGAGAGACACTTCTTTTGCTACTATGTACGTACAGTTTAAGTCGGAAGTTTACATACACCTGAACCAAATACATTTAAACTCCGTTTTTCACAATTCCTGACATTTAATCCTAGTAAAAATTCCCTGCCTTGGGTCAGTTAGAATCACCACTTTATTTTAAGAATGTGAAATGTCAGAATAATAGGAGAGAGAATTATTTATTTCAGTTGTATTTATTTCATCACATTCCCAGTGGGTCAGAAGTTTACATACACTCAGTATTTGGTAGCATTGCCTTTAAATTGTTTAACTTTTGGCCCATTCCTCCTGACAGAGCTGTTGTAACTGAGTCAGATTTGTAGGCCTCCTTGCTCACACACACTTTTTCAGTTCTGCCCACAAATTTTCTATAGGATTGAGGTCAGGGCTTTGTGATGGCCACTCCAAAACCTTGACTTTGTTGTCCTTAAGCCATTTTGCCACAACTTAGGAAGTATGCTTGGGGTCATTGTCCATTTGGAAGACCCATTTGCGACCAAGCTTTAACTTCCTGACTGATGTCTTGAGATGTTGCTTCTATATATCCACAGAATTTTACTTCCTCATGATGCCATCCATTTTGTGAAGTGCACCAGTCCCTCCTGCAGCAAACCACCCCCACAACATGATGCTGCCACCCCCGTGCTTCACGGTTGGGAGGGTGTTCTTCGGCTTGCAAGCGTCCCCCTTTTTCCTCCAAACATAATGATGGTCATTATGGCCAAACAGTTCTATTTGTGTTTCATCAGACCAGAGGATATTTCTCCAAAAAGTATGATCTTTGTCCCCATGTGCAGTTGCAAACTGTAGTCTGCCTTTTTTTATGCCGATTTTGGAGCAGTGACTTCTTCCTTGCTGAGCGGCCTTTTAGGTTATGTCGATATAGGACTCGTTTTACTGTGGATATAGATACTTTTGTACCTTTTTCCTCCATCATCTTCACAAGGTCCTTTGCTGTTGTTCTGGGATTGATTTGCACTTTTCGCACCAAAGTACGTCAATCTCTAGGAGACAGAACGCGTCTCCTTCCTGAGCGGTATGACGGCTGCGTGGTCTCATGGTGTTTGTACTTGCATACTATTTTTTGTACAGATGAACGTGGTACCTTCAGGCATTTGGAAATTGCCCCCAAGGATGAACCAGACTTCTGGAGGTCTACAATTTTTTTTGTAAGGTCTTGGCTGATTTCTTTTGATTTTCTCATTATGTCAAGCAAAGAGGCACTGAGTTTGAAGGTAGGCCTTGAAATACATCCACAGGTACACCTCCAATTGACTCAAATTATGTCAATTAGCCTATCAGAAGCTTCTAAAGCCATGACATCATTTTCTGGAATTTTCCTAAGCTGTTTAAAGGCACAGTCAACTTAGTGTATGTAAACTTCTGACCCACTGGAATTGTGATACAGTGAATTATAAGTGAAATAATCTGTCTGTAAACAATTGTTGTAAAAATGACTTATGTCATGCGCAAAGTAGATGTCCTAATCGACTTGCCAAAACTATAGTTTGTTAACAAGAAATGTGTGGAGTGGTTGAAAAACGAGTTTAAATGACTCCAACCTAAGTGTATGTAAACTTCCGACTTCAAATGTATGTTGATTCACAATAGTGTAATGTTAAAAGCCTCAGAAGTGAGCATCAGAGGGCTGTCTAGTGGGACACTGATTGACAGAACAGCTATTACATTTTGTATTCTCTCACCCCCCCCCCCCCAGTTATACTGTTCTTTGTCAGTTGGACTTGGTGCACTGCTCTGTGTTTGTTTAAAATTGGTCTCTGGAGGCCACAGCGAAATGTGCAGCATTCAGTATGTAGTCACAAACAGCAGCGCATCACACCAGCAGAGGGAGAACATTATCAGAACTGAAGTGAAATCAGACCTGCTTTCATATACTTAATGTGCAGAATCTATTATTTAAAGATAACGTCCTTGAACCATCCCTTATACAGCAGTATTGATAAATCAACACACACACATCATGTCACGCCCTGATCTTTTTCACCTCTTCCTGTGATTGTCTCCAGCCCCTCCAGGTGTCGCTTATTTCCCCCAGTGTATTTATCCCTGTGTTTCCTGTCTCTCTGTGCCAGTTTGTCTTGTATGTTTAGTCAAGTCAACCAGCATATTTTTCCCGTACTCCTTTTGCTATTCTCCTTTTTCTAGTCCTCCTGGTTTTGACCCTTGCCTGTTTCTGGACTATGTACCCGCCGGCCTGACCATTCTGCCTGCCTTGACCACGAGCCTGTCTGCCACTCTGTACCTCCTGGACTCTGATCTGGTTTTGATCTTTTGCCTGTCCACGACCATTCTCTTGCCTACCCCTTTGGATTAATAAACATTGTAAGACTCCAACCATCTGCCTCCTGTGTCTGCATCTGGGTCTCGCCTTGTGCCATGATACATCATCAATAGTTAAATCATAAATATTGGACATGTCTGCTGTAGCCTTGTATTGATGCCTTAATAAGGAATATTCATCAGGTCCTCCTGATTGAAGCAACAGGTTCTTTCAGCTACTTTTGTTCATACCACTACTAAGACTGCTGCACTTAGCTTTGCTCAACATGTGGTTCTGCTATCTTCATCTAGACAAAGAAGATACCAAGAAAGATAATATGCTATTGGATTCAATGCTTTTTGAGTTGTTTACAAGAAAAAAAAACTTTGGAGGGGCCACCAAGGACATTAGTGGTGACAGATCAATATGTTTTCTGAGTAGGCCTTCAGATAGAAGTTGACAAGGTAAAAATCTGTCGTTCTGCCCCTGAACAAGGCAGTTAACCCACTGTTCCCCGGTAGGTCCTCATTATAAATAAGAATTTGTTCTTAACTGACTTGCCTAGTTAAATAAATATATATTTTTAAAATAAATACAGGATGTTAATTTGATCACCCCATTGCAGGAGAACTTTCCTGCGATGCAGGAAATGTAAAATGTGTAGTGTATTTGAGGTTTAAAAGGGCTTCTGAAGGTTGTAATTTTCATTTTCAAATGTCAGACTTAATTTTCCCTAACGAAAAAAGGAATCAACCCTTACAAAAACGTCCATTAATTACATTACACATAATAATTAAAAATGTCCAATTGCTGCAGGATAATTTTCCTGCTGTAGCAAACTGGCTGAACTTAAGATCCTACTTCTATACAGGGACAATTACAACTACTTTGGTACTTTTAGAAGACCATAGTGAACTATTATGGGACAGATTGTTAGATTGACTGTTGACAGTAGAACATTATTTTCAATCGTTGAGATAACTACACAATTTTCCAACAGTGTTCAGGTTCAAGGAAAAATATAGAAAATAATGTACCAGTCAACAATTTGGAGTGTAACAATCACAGGAGGTTGGGGAGAACGGGCTCATGGCAATGACTGGAATTGATGGGATGATATCTAATACATCAAACATTTTTACCTGTCACAAGACCCACTGGTTGATGCTTATTTATAAAACCCTCTTAGGCCTCACTCCCCCCTATCTGAGATATCTACTGCAGCCCTCATCCTCCACATACAACACCCGTTCTGCCAGTCACATTCTGTTAAAGTTCCCCAAAGCACACACATCCCTGGGTCGCTCCTCTTTTCAGTTCGCTGCAGCTAGCGACTGGAACGAGATGCAACAAACACTCAAACTGGACTGTTTTATCTCAATCTCTTCATTCAAAGACTCAATCATGGACACTTACTGACAGTTGTGGCTGCTTTGCGTGATGTGTTGTTGTCTCTACCTTCTTGCCCTTTGTGCTGTTGTCTATGCCCAATAATGTTTGTACCGTGTTTTGTGCTGCTACCATGTTATGTTGCTACCATGTTGTTGTCATGTTGTGTTGCTGCCTTTCTATGTTGTTATCTTAGGTCTCTCTTTATGTAGTGTTGTGTTGTCTATCTTGCCGTGATGAGTGTTTGTCCTATATTTGTATTTAATTTATTTTTAATCCCAGCCCCTGTCCCCGCAGGAGGCGTTTTGTCTTTTGGTAGGCCGACATTGTAAGTAAGAATTTGTTCTTAACTGACTTGCCTAGTTAAAGGTTAATACATTAAAAAAAATATGTGTTTGATGTCATTCCTTTTGTGTCGTTCCAGCCATTATTATGAGCCGTTCTCCCCTTAGCAGCCTCCTGAGATAACAATATAACAGCATAACAATTTCTCCTGTAGGGTGTTTTTCCTCTTGTTATCTACCATTTTGTAAATCCAGGAAAAAATGATTTGTTGAAAACACTTCCAGTCAAGGATCAAATTAATTTTGCCGAAAAGCACCAGAGGACATCAGAAAGAGAGTAATTTTTCCACATGTATCAACTCTCAATGAAAACCACCTGACTGCCTTAAGCTTTCTACAAATTAAACTATTGCTCATTATGGCTCATTCAAACCTGCATTCCTTTGAAATACACTGCTCAAAAAAATAAAGGGAACACTTAAACAACACAATGTAACTCCAATTCAATCACACTTCTGTGAAATCAAACTGTCCACTTAGGAAGCAACACTGATTGACAATACATTTCACATGCTGTTGTGCAAATGGAATAGTCAACAGGTGGAAATTATAGGCAATTAGCAAGACACCCCCAATAAAGGAGTGGTTCTGCAGGTGGGGACCACAGACCACTTCTCAGTTCCTATGCTTCCTGGCTGATGTTTTGGTCACTTTTGAATGCTGGCGGTGCTTTCACTCTAGTGGTAGCATGAGACGGAGTCTACAACCCACACAAGTGGCTCAGGTAGTGCAGCTCATCCAGGATGGCACATCAATGCGAGCTGTGGCAAGAAGGTTTGCTGTGTCTGTCAGCGTAGTGTCCAGAGCATGGAGGCGCTACCAGGAGACAGGCCAGTACATCAGGAGATGTGGAGGAGGCCGTAGGAGGGCAACAACCCAGCAGCAGGACCGCTACCTCCGCCTTTGTGCAAGGAGGAGCAGGAGAAGCACTGCCAGAGCCCTGCAAAATGACCTCCAGCAGGCCATAAATGTGCATGTGTCTGCTCAAACGGTCAGAAACAGACTCCATGAGGGTGGTATGAGGGCCCGACGGCCACAGGTGGGGGTTGTGCTTACAGCCCAACACCGTGCAGGACGTTTGGCATTTGCCAGAGAACACCAATAATGGCAAATTCGCCACTGGCGCCCTGTGCTCTTCACAGATGAAAGCAGGTTCACACTGAGCACGTGACAGACGTGACAGAGTCTGGAGACGCCATGGAGAACGTTCTGCTGCCTGCAACATTCTCCAGCGTGACCGGTTTGGCGGTGGGTCAGTCATGGTGTGGGGTGGCATTTCTTTGGGGGGCCGCACAGCCCTCCATGTGCTCGCCAGAGGTAGCCTGACTGCCATTAGGTACCGAGATGAGATCCTCAGACCCCTTGTGAGACCATATGCTGGTGCGGTTGGCCCTGGGTTCCTCCTAATGCAAGACAATGCTAGACCTCATGTGGCTGGAGTGTGTCAGCAGTTCCTGCAAGAGGAAGGCATTGATGCTATGGACTGGCCCGCCCGTTCCCCAGACCTGAATCCAATTGAGCACATCTGGGACATCATGTCTCGCTCCATCCACCAACGCCACATTGCACCACAGACTGTCCAGGAGTTGGCGGATGCTTTAGTCCAGGTCTGGGAGGAGATCCCACCACCTCATCAGGAGCATGCCCAGGCGTTGTAGGGAGGTCATACAGGCACGTGGAGGCCACACACACTACTGGGCCTCATTTTGACTTGTTTTAAGGACATTACATCAAAGTTGGATCAGCCTGTAGTGTGGTTTTCCACTTTAATTTTGAGTGTGACTCCAAATCCAGACCTCCATGGGTTGATAAATTGGATTTCCATTGATTATTTTTGTGTGATTTTGTTGTCAGCACATTCAACTATGTAAAGAAAAAAGTATTTAATAAGATTATTTCTTTCATTCAGATCTAGGATGTGTTGTTTAAGTGTTCCCTTTATTTTTTTGAGCAGTATACATAGTCACTAACAACGGGCAAGTGGTGAAATGTCTTTGACACAAGTTGTATCATATAATCTGTGTAGATGTATTGTCTTGCCGTGCTACGCTGTATCAACCCATAATGTCAGTAACGGTATAGGCAGGCACATGCACCGATAGAGGTCTTCCAGTGCCCGAGCACCTGCACCTTTGGCCAGTGATATAAATGACAAATTAACAATTTTGTATACTATGTTTTTTGTTGTTGTTGTCATTGTTGTTCAGAACCCACAGCCCGCAAATGTTGCACCTACCCCTTTCTGTGCACAGCACTGGGTAAAGGGAGCAAAGCACCAACATCTTCACTGCTGCTGATGGGGATTGTGATTTCTCAGTGTTGATATTGACCTACAAAGAAATTATTGTTTGAGTGATATCCAAGATGTATCAGATCTGGGATTTCAATTAAATTCAACCCTTTTTCAAGATGATAGGGGGGAAAACCAGGTGATGTCAAACTCCATCATAGTCTATAAAATGACCTTGAGTAATGTGTACCTGTCATTTACCTGTTAATTACGTCATCCAGTCCGCTGTGCTGTCAAATCTCACTAGCTTTAGTTTACACTGTCGTGTCTTTGGCATCATTAAAACTGAAGACATATTTATCAAATAACTCTCTAATTATTATTACGCGATTAAACTGATTAATCGTGTAACTGTAATTAACTAGGAAGTCGGGGCACCAAGGAAAATATTCAGATTACAAAGTTATAATTTTACTAATATAACATTCAGATATTTTAATATCTAATCAATTAGTCTTCTGATTAATGACGTATTCTTTACCTTACGTCAGTCTCATTCCAAACGTCGTAAATTGTTGGTTATCTACACGAACCCAGTCTTCACTATGAGTCATCCATACATCAATGGTCTTAAAATAATGTATTTACTAACTAGGTAACAAACAGTAGATATGTTTACAAGGAAATGATAGGGGAATGTGCCCTAGTGGGCTAAACCAGCATGGCGGCTTGTTAGACAAAAGTAGAGTGGGGGGGTCAACTGAGGAGACACTACAGAGTTGAATATTATAACAATTGAAATGCTAACCCTTTGCACATGAACGCTCACTCATTCGGGAACAATTGCAATCAATATATATATATTTATGCTCAGTGTGTTGTCGGGATCTCTGTTGAAAAGTTTGTTTCTGTTGGAGAGTCTGTCCGCCCTCTCTCTCTCTCTGTCGTGGTTAGAATGGATAGTTCAGAGTAACATTCATTCATGTCGTTATAGAATAGCTGTTTCGGCGGTTGTCGGTCTCCGCGTTCAATGATACCGAATTCCTAGCTGCAGACTAGTAATTAATATTAAAGACTTGTTCTTATTCTGTCGATATCGATAGTCTAAGAGTTTTAACCACGTGGTATGGTTAAAAGTTCTGCAAGAGAAATGCATGGTCAAACCTTGGCCCTCTCGTTATCGAGGTAAGCTGGTCTCCAACCTTTAGCCATCTCGTAATTGAGGTAAGCACGGTCTGGTGATAGAAAACCTAGGTGGGGGTTTTATTCGGAAGAGCAGAAAAGGGCCTGTCCCATGACGCCAGACCATAAATGTGCTCATGGGCGGTCCTCTGATTTAGTTAGACTCCAAAGGGAATTGGAGTTTCCTTCATTAAACAGTCCAAAATCACATTACACAATTTCACAAACAGTTCCATCCTTATTCATTCATTTTATACAACCATTAGATGAAAGTCTCATAGCTGAGGCTATTGTATAAACATGATTATGGTAATGTGGCCGTATTGTCTTTCATGAGTTTCACAAAATTGTACCAAATGGACCAGTTCATAGCTGGATTCTTCACTGATCTTTTATACCTTCTCCAGAACATAAATGTCGTTCGGTTCTCCAGTTCTGTGAGGTGGAAGAACTCCTTTGTTCTCTATGAAACCCACTCTGTCTCTATAATGTGGCCATGAGGAGAGAATCTCCTCATAGGAATTTACGACCACTCTTACAGAGCCTGGTGTCAGAAGTATAGAGGTCGGGGGATGGTGCATAGAAAAGGCTTGGTGCAGAGGGAGGTGGGTCAACTGTGCTCGCTATACTCAAAAGGGGGCAACGTCATGACAACACCATTGTGCGACTGACTGTCTACCAGAGAAACGGTTACACATGGGGACTAAAAAAGGCTTCTCTACAAATGTAGTACATTTTACATATCACTTTTGAAGCCCTGTAATGCTGTATGGCTATGCATCCTTGCCTTTCTTTGGTTTTTCAACTCCTTTCCTGCTCATCACCATCTTTCTTTGTGTTTTCTATGTACCCTTTCAGAGCTCTAGTGTTTGTCTGGCTCTTCACCCGCATACAGTATTGACATTGAATCACTGGAGAATTCCACGTCTGATAGTAATCTTCACTTTGGCGATGATCCAGCAAAACTTCTTAGGCAGAATACTCTCCAGGACAGTGGTCCTAGAAGCCCACAGGAGGTGCTGGCTTTTGTTCTTGCGTAGCACTAATACATGATTTTTGGTTAGTTGAATCAGGTGTGTTAGTACAGTTTCCAAGACCAGAATTGAAGAACATATGTTCTTAGAGCTAACATTATTCAGGTCTTTAACCTCTCTAAATACCTTACTTTCATACGCAAGTAATTAGCATATGCCTGTCAAATGAAAGGGGAAGCGAATAATTCAAGTTTATTCTCAGCAGCGTATTCAATATTGCATCTCTGACATTCATTTCCCGTTTGAATGGTTTCCTAAAGATGAAAAAAATATATATTTTCCTCTTGGATAAATTGCTTCCTCTTGGGATATGGAAGAGGGGATGTTAATCAAAGTAAATATCAGGATCCTCTATGCTGATGATAATGGCCTCTCATCCGCTACAAGACCATGGTGATTGCCTACGGAGCTGTGAAGGGAACGGCACCTCCATACCTTCAGGCTCTGATCAGGCCCTACACCCAAACAAGGGCACTGCGTTCATCCACCACTGGCCTGCTGGCCCCCCTACCTCTGAGGAAGCACAGTTCCCGCTCAGCCCAGTCAAAACTGTTCACTGCTCTGGCACCCCAATGGTGGAACAAGCTCCCTCACGACGCCAGGACAGCGGAGTCAATCACCACCTTCCGGAGACACCTGAAACCCCACCTCTTTAAGGAATACCTAGGATAGGATAAAGTAATCCTTCTAACCCCCCCCCCCCCCCCTTAAAAGATTTAGATGCACTATTGTAAAGTGGTTGTTCCACTGGATATCATAAGGTGAATGCACCATTTTGTAAGTCGCTCTGGATAAGAGCGTCTGCTAAATGACTTAAATGTAATGTAAATGTTTTTCCCCCCTCCCTCTCTGTTCTCTCTGTTCTCTCTCCACTTCCCCTCTCTCTCTCTCTTGCTCTCTCTTTCTCCCCCCTCCCTCTCTGTTCTCTCTGTTCTCTCTCCACTTCCCCTCTCTCTTGCTCTCTCTTTCTCCCCCCTCCCTCTCTGTTCTCTCTGTTCTCTCTCCACTTCCCCTCTCTCTTGCTCTCTCTTTCTCCCCCCTCCCTCTCTGTTCTCTCTGTTCTCTCTCCACTTCCCCTCTCTCTTGCTCTCTCTTTCTCCCCCCTCCCTCTCTGTTCTCTCTGTTCTCTCTCCACTTCCCCTCTCTCTCTCTTGCTCTCTCTTTCTCCCCCCTCCCTATCTGTTCTCTCTGTTCTCTCTCCACTTCCCCTCTCTCTCTCTCTTGCTCTCTCTGTCTCTCGCTGTCTCACTCTCCTTTCTCTCTCTCCCTCTCTCTCTTTTCTCGCTCTCTCTCTCTTTTCTCTCACTGCCCCACAACTCACATAGCAGCTAGTGAGTAAGAGGACAACAGGGAGAGGCGGTAAACTGTAATGAAATATCCAGGGCTAATCTGTATGGGATTGATGTGCTACACCTATAAATAGTCCTCCTGACGCCTAGAAATGATGGTCAACTTTTGCTGTCGGCCTGAGCGGGGGATGGCCATGGTTTGACAGGCTGTGGTCTGTGTTAATCGTATTTGACAGACCACAGCTTGTCAAACCCTGGCCATCCCCCATCCTTCCCCCTCAGGGACCAGCCCAGGGAGACTCCTGGGACAATATGAAACATGTCCTCTTCTCCCAAAAATGTAGTGATGTGGCTTTATTGAGAGAGGAGCAGAGAGAGGAGTCCTGTTGTTATTTCCTTTACAATTACAGACATGATGAAAAGAGGGCCAAGGGGCTATGATCAAACCCTATATCCCAACCCGATTACTCCATTCTGCCACCTCTGGTCTCTGGGCCCTCCCATCCACTCAGGCCAGTCAAAGCTCTTCTCTGTACTGGCACCCCAATGGTGGAACTAGCTTCCCCATAAAATCAGGACATCTTTCAAAAACGTCTGAAACCCTACCTCTTTGAAAAATATCTTCAATAACTCTCATGGTACTCAGACTTAGAAAGTTGGCTGTCAGAAGTTTTACAATGAAAGTTTACTTTAATTAGTCTATCTGCATATTCAAGACATGGCATACAAGAATGCACTGAGATACTCAATGTGACCATACTTTTCTCATCAATCATTTTGAAAAAACGTTTACTTAACTGGAAATCAAATGATCCTCCATTGTTAACACAGTGGATGAATCAAATGCTTTATCATTAAAATATTGAACAACCTTGTGCTACAGAGAGAAACATAAAAGTGCAATTTGAAGCCTTATGGCATAAAGTGTTCCAATCACTAGAGCCAGCCACAAGATGAGAAATGGGAAGGGATGTTATTGTGAGACGGACAGGATGGGTATGAATACGATGGGAGCATGTGGGTCTGAGCAAGTGTGATGGCATTAATGTTTGTTGAAATGTATGTATGCCTGAGTTGGTGTTTTTGTCTTTATTTGTCTTGTGAGGTTTGGCATGAAGTCCCTGCCAATGTCATGTTTAGTTTAGTAGTCTGTAGAATGTTAGGTTGTCTATTGTATACGCATATTTGTGTGTTGTCTAAAAACAAAATTAAAATAATAATAATAACAACAATAAAAAAAAAAGTAAGTGGCTCTGGATAAGAGCGTCTGCTAAATGACTAAAATGTGAATGTAAAATGTAGAGAAAAGAGAAAGGACTTTCAAACGGCCTTCTGGTCTGGCCTTCGGGTCTGTCTGACTACCAGCTGCAGCCGGGGTCCGTTCATTTCCTGCACATTGTATTCGCCAAGAATCACTCCGTTCAAGTACTTCGGCGAGAACAAAGGGTAAATATGCGCCTCAGCTTGAAAGCATTTCCCACAGCACTTACCTGTATTGGATACATTTGGTTGGACAGAGCTCGCAGTTCATCCCCAGGTCAGAGGCAAAAGCAAAGCAATTGTGTTGTAACGAACAGAATACTGTTTGTACTACATGGATATGAATAGTCATTCAGCAGTCATGTCAGAAGGTAGTTTGCCATATCCAGTTAAGTTGAGAGAGGTTACTTTTTTAAAGTTATGCCAATTTTCTTGTCGATATCTGAGGTCATCCTCGGGTCATATTGTGGATAATACAGTGGGATTTTTTTTTTTTAAGCGTTCTGATGCACTAAATACTGTTTGCGCAGTTCCTACGGATACATGGAAATGACATTCATTGTAAAGTACGAGGAAAACGTTCTACTGCCTTCTGAAACTAAAACACCTATTATAGCAGGCCATTTACTGGTTTACAGAGCTGTCAACTAACAAAAGTAGCTATATTAATGAGTGAACAACACTATTATATATATAAATGCATTGTCAGTAAGCACTTGTGTTGAGTTGCAGTCACTTCTGAACATCATTCCTCATTAAGTCAATGTTAGCAGATCTGTTAACCCACAGGAATCATTGCCATTGTGTATTGATTCATTAAATGTCACCATATTTTATTCATGTGTTGAGAGGCTGCATAACCGTCAGTGTTTCGTCCAATTAGACGGTTACACTTTTAATTGCATCCAGGAGAAACAGGACTCTGTCTTTAACCCCATGTACCCAGTGGTGACCCTTCATTCAGGGCAGGTAGTAACCAAAAAAGTGTTGAACAAATCCAAATATATTTTATATTCAGATTCTTCAAAGTAGCCCCACTTAGCCTTGATGACAGCTTCGTACACTCTTGGCATTCTCTCAACCAGCTTCATGAGGTAGTCACCTAGAATGCATTTAAATTAACAGGTGTGCCTTGTCAAAAGTTAATTTGTGGACCTTGTGAAGATGCTTGAGGAAACAGGTGCAAAAGTATCTATAGCCACAGTAAAACGAGTTCTATATCGACATAACCTGAAAGGCCGCTCAGCAGGGAAGAAGCCACTGCTCCAAAACCGCCATAAAAAAGCCAGACTACAGTTTGCAACTGCATATGAGGACAGAGATTTCTCCAAAAAGTACAATGTCCTCTGGTCTAATGAAACACAAATAGAACTGTTTGGCCATAATGACCATCGCTATATCTGGAGGAAAAAGGGGGAGGCTTGCAAGCCGAAGAACACCATCCCAACCATGAAGCACGGGTGTGGCAGCATCATGTTGTGGGGGTGCTTTGCTGTAGGAGGTACTGGTGCACTTCACAAAATAGATGGCATTGAGGAAGTAAAATTATGTTGATATAGTGAAGCAACATCTCAAGACATCAGTCAGGAAGTTAAAGCTTGGTCGCAAATGGGTCTTCCAAATGTACAATGACCCCAAGCATACTTCCAAAGTTGTGGAAAAATGGCTTAAGGACAAAGTCAAGGTATTAGAGTGGCCATCACAAAGCCCTGACCTTAATCCTATAGAAAATGTGTGGGTAGAACTGAAAAAGCGTGTGTGAGCAAGGAGCCCTACAAACCTGACTCAGTTACACCAGCTCTGTCAGGAGGAATGGGCCAAAATTCACCCAACTTATTGTGGGATGCTTGTGGAAGGCTACCCGAAACGTTTGACCCAAGTTAAACAATTTAAAGGCAATGCTGCCAAATACTAACTGAGGGTATGTAAACTTCTGACCCACTGGGAATGTGATAAAAGAAATAAAACTGAAATAAATAATTCTCTCTCCTATTATTCTGACATTTCACATTCTTAAAATAAAGTGGTGATCCTAACTGACCTAAGACAGGGAATGTTTACTAGGATTAAATGTCAGGAATTGTGAAAAACTGAGTTAAAATGTATTTGGCTAAGGTGTATGTAAACTTCCGACTTTAACTTTACATTCTAAAATCGCCACTGCATGTACCAATAGACAGCCCTCTTCTCAGCTTACAAACACACACACACGTACACACAAGTACGCACGTATGCGTGAACGCACGCACGTACACACACATCGAACCATGTCATCATGTTCATAAAGAGTACATTATCGCTCTCTTCCATTTGTATGGAATATTTCATATTTGCAGTGGCTTATTGAGAGTAAATGTCAGGGACTTATTGAGAGTAAATGTCAGGGACGTATTGAGAGTAAATGTCAGGGACGTATTGAGAGTAAATGTCAGGGACTTATTGAGAGTAAATGTCAGGGACTTATTGAGAGTAAATGTCAGGGACGTATTGAGAGTAAATGTCAGGGACTTATTGAGAGTAAATGTCAGGGACTTATTGAGAGTAAATGTCAGGGACGTATTGAGAGTAAATGTCAGGGACTTATTGAGAGTAAATGTCAGGGACTTATTGAGAGTAAATGTCAGGGACGTATTGAGAGTAAATGTCAGGGACGTATTGAGAGTAAATGTCAGGGACTTATTGAGAGTAAATGTCAGGGACGTATTGAGAGTAAATGTCTGGGACGTATTGAGAGTAAATGTCAGGGACTTATTGAGAGTAAATGTCAGGGACTTATTGAGAGTAAATGTCAGGGACTTATTGAGAGTAAATGTCAGGGACGTATTGAGAATAAATGTCAGGGACTTATTGAGAGTAAATGTCAGGGACGTATTGAGAGTAAATGTCAGGGACTTATTGAGAGTAAATGTCAGGGACGTATTGAGAGTAAATGTCAGGGACGTATTGAGAGTAAATGTCAGGCATCTTGGGACCACAAGGTATTGATGGGATCAGTGTGAATTCATCTCTACAGTACCTTCAGAAAGTATTCATTCCCCTTGACTTATTCTACATTTTGTTGTGTTACAGCCTGAATTCAAAATGGATTAAAACCTCAAAGTGTAAGATAATATACGGAATTGTTTTAAGACGGTTATACCATGGATCTTTTAGCTATTTGATTTGGAATTTTAGGACCCCTTTAGGTATCCCCAAAAAATATGAAAATATTATTTGATAAAATATTGAATTTGGCCTTTACTACTATAGCCTATTGAAACGCATTGAATAACACATTCATAAAAAATAAATAATCAGGAATAACCTTTTTGAAGTGTCTGTCTGAAAATCTAGGAGATATAAGAAAGATAAGGAAATATTTGTGTTTTTTTGGACACATATTTAACCCCTTATTTTTGTTGGCACAAAACTACCGTTCCTCCAAACTTCCATTCATTTGAATGGGTTACCTTCAGACGAGTCCCGTGACACTTCTGTATATCGTAGAGGAAAATGGGGAACAACATGGTGTTTTTGAGAGTCTCCCCTTTCCACATATTAGTTTGTAGCCCCAACGGTTCAGACACTAGAGACAGAAGTTGGCACATCAGCGTTATTGATTTTCGGGATGTCTAGCTGAAACTGATGGATTTTGATGGGGATTTTTTTATTATTTTACTTAGAGTGACGCAAGGGTTGACCAACTTGTTTTCAGGTTGTTTATGCTTCTTTATTTTTACCCATCTACCAACAGGTGCCCTTCTTTGCGAGGCATTGGAAAACCTCCCTGCTGTTTGTGGTTGAATCTGTGTTTTTGAAATTCACTGCTCGACTGAGGGACTTCAGATAATTGTATGTGTGGGGTACAGAGATGAGGTAGTCATAAACAAATCATGTTAAGCACTATTATCGCACACAGAGTGAGTCCATGCAACTTATTATGTGAGTTGTTAAGGACATTTCAACTCCTGAACTTATTTATGCTTGCTATAACAAAGGGAATACTTATTGGCTCAAGACATTTTAGCTTTTCATTTTTAATTCATTTGTAAAAATGTCTAAAACATAATTCCACTTTCACATTATGGGGTATTGTGTGTAGGCCAGTGACCAAAAATCTCAATTTAATTCATTTTAAATTCAAGCTGTAACACAACAAAATGTATTCATTGCTGTATGTTTGGCAGATGGCATAATACTTCATATTCATTCAGAATAGTGATCGAGTAATTTCTATGTTAAAGATAATGACTAAAGGATTCCACCCAGATACTATATGTTTATGTTAAATGTATCAGAATTACAAGACTATAATTCTATAAGGTGTGTGTGTAGGACAAGCTGAGACTAGACAGTATGTTACTATTTAGCAATGTAAGCAGAAGTACAGTTGAGACATTCAAGGAGAAGAGAAACTGTTGACAGACAACTTGTGACTACTGTGAAACTGATAACAGGAAAAGGGTCTCCCTACCCAGGGAGGGGAGAAACCGTTAGGCTTGCAGTAGATTATATAACATGTTGCAGGATATGATTAGCAATGTATGTGTTGGAGTAGACTTGTAAATAGCATTGACAGTGTTAGAGAAGAGGAGGGGCATGTATAAGGGGTATGGTATATGGTATGACCAAATGCGAGGTATAAAAGGCTATGTGCTTGTATGATAATCAGAGCTCTCTGAATAAAGAACAAACCTTTTGCAGAATTCTGTGACTTTGTCTAACTCTTCTATTAACCAGGGCCTTACAAGCTCTGGAGAATTGGTCAAAGCAATAGTGATTGCTATTATCATCATTGGGATTGAAAATTCTCGTGACAAATAGAAAGCTGTTTTTGATGGACATTGACATTACAAGCTTATGGTCCGTCAAAATAATGTTATCAATATATTAGTTTTTCGACAGGTAGCATAGAATCACTGAATATTTTTTTTTTTTGTCATTTCACAACCCATCTGTATCAGTCAGGGCGGTTTGTGGGAGAGATGCATAAAGCCTCCTCTCCCACCACCCACCCAGCACATCACAGCAAAGTTTCACTGTGTTACATAAGGAGAGTTATGTCTGACAAACTGACTGACTGAGCAAACACTTAATTTACAATTCAGGACATGCAGAGGGGTAATTCAAATTGAAAAAGGCACCGTGGCAACAATGTTATAAGACTGTCATCAGGCCCTAATATATCATTAGAAATCATAGCAAAGGAAAATGGATGACAGGGTAGAGGAAATAAGTTAGTGCATCGAGAACGGTTGTGGCACAGTAGCTTAAGAACAAACTAAACTGAGGAGGAAAACAAGCAGTCTAAATCTTTAACAGTGTTCATGGGGGGAAAATATAAAAAATAGGTGGACAGTTTGGAGCAACCATCAAGTGTACTGTATGTTTTCTTGAATAAACATTGAAAAATTAAACAACCTGAAAACAAATTGGTACTGTGGTACTGAATAACTCAACCACTCATTGTATTGCTACATGAATCGGTGTTCACAAAAAAAATGCAACAATAGTATTCAGAAGCATTGTGTAGGTAGCATGCATTACTTTAATATCATAATTCGACATTTGGCGTCATGACTCCCACTAAGTAAAACCATAGAAATAGAATAATAATGATCCTAATTGTGTGAGTGGAACTGCCATGAGCTGACGATCCAGAGGTCCTCAAGTACAATAGTGTGTTAAAGGCTCTGCGTGGTCAATCTGATGTCTGAAGTGCCCATACAGCATTTACTGTGATGCAACCTCCGCAGACGTCAGGGTTTTCATATTTCTAGCGAAGTGAGTTTGTGTTTATACAGAACCTCCCACCCCCCCTACCGTCAACCAATCATGTCAATGCGGAGCTTTAAGGAGCCCTCCGCATTGTTGAAAAATTTGAGAGGTGCACAGCGATGCGGTAAGGAGCTTGATTTGGCCTCTGCATGCCTACGGAGGCTCCGCAATTGCGTCACACTCTCCATACGAAGCCTCCGACCACATTTCCAGATCAAGCATAAATTGTCTTTTAGGATGATAAGATGAAGCACATTGCACTGACACTCAACACTCCAAGGGTTGTTATTGGTATTGTACAAAAGCGCTCAGTGGTGCAGCATACTGCTGAGATGGAACTTGTTGACTACCTGTTGACTCTCTCAATGGCACAAACTTGTCACTAATTATCAGGACTGCCCAGATAGGCTCATTCACACCTTTTGTATTTAAATTCTGGCAAGCAATTCCTACATTTCTTTCTAGTTGTGTGTGTTCAAGTTAAGAGTAAGTTTGTTTCCTATTTTCCATGTTTATTGTAGTTACCTAACAATGTCATTTTCATCATTTGAGATATGTTTTAATAGCTTTATCCTTATCAACATGACCTTTTATGTTATGCAACCTGACATGATGCTTCTCCTTTGTTGCAGAATCACACACCTTTACCATATCCAACCACCAGTCCTCTCTTTTGTCTGCTTGCTCTCTGACCGGAGCAGAGTACTCCTGGTGACATCTATCCAAACAGTTAAATATCTTGGGTTCCTTTTTCATGGTCCTTCGACCGGATTATGCTTAGTGGGGTACCGTGGCAGATTTCCATCCACCACGGCCGAGACAGTTGCCTCCTCACCTGAAGGTTGGTCACTGTAGGGAGTGGGAATGCAAATTATGATACAAATCCTTTACCCACAATCCTTTGCAATCACACTGAAACCATACAGTCTGGGGTACAAGACAGGGTTGTTTATTTTCTCTGTCTTAAATGAAAAGCATTCATTAAAACCTGAGTGGAGTTCACATACATTTTCACAGTAAGTAGACAAAAGGAAGTGTGACTTCACTCCCTTGTTCCTTTGTTCTCTGACGGCTTTTGGGGGGGGAACTCCTTTTCCTGTGCACTTAGAATTCCATTTTCTTTGGTTCCCCGACCCCGGACCCTCCCCTCTGTGTCCCTTGGACTGCTCCTGTCTGAGTTGTGCTGTGGACAAGGTCCTCTCCTGTCTGAGATGTGCTGTGGACAAGGCCCTCTCCTGTACGAGATGTGATGTGGACAAGGTCCTCTCCTGTCTGAGATGTGCTGTGGACAAGGTCCTCTCCTGTCTGAGATGTGCTATGGACAAGGTCCTCTCCTGTCTGAGATGTGCTGTGGACAAGGCCCTCTCCTGTACGAGATGTGCTGTGGACAAGGTCCTCTCCTGTCTGAGATGTGCTATGGACAAGGTCCTCTCCTGTCTGAGATGTGCTGTGGACAAAGTCCTCTCCTGTCTGAGATGTGCTGTGGACAAGGTCCTCTCCTGTCTGAGATGTGCTGTGGACAAGGTCCTCTCCTGTCTGAGATGTGCTGTGGACAAGGTCCTCTCCTGTCTGAGTTGTAGAAATGCACTCCACCTCAGCCTGTCTTCCTGCCATTTTCTGGCACTTCCCCAGGAAGCATATGCTTTTCTCTGACAAAGAAACACTGCCGCAGAACCTAAATAATAGTAATTTACTTAGTATGAATAATGAATACTCTGTATATCCCAAGTGGGGTCCCCCCTGAATGCCTCACTAAGTCAAGTTGCTATACAATGACACAATGACTTTCTGAGTTTCGTGTTTTAGGGTTGATAAAAATCAAAGCACACATTAGCGAGGGTCTATTCCCTGAGGGAATTAATCATACGTCTGCTTTTTATCATCACATCCTGATACCAGGACAGTATCAGCAGGCTGGCATATCCTCTCACAAGTTTCAAGTTGGATCTCAGCACCCATTTGTGACACTGGTTATTTTCTTTATTTTGCAAGCCTTTTCTGTGAAGGAAAACTTCCTGCATCTCCCACAACAAAAAGTGAAGCTCGCCTGGTGATCTCATGGGGAAATATTATCAAAGAGCTAAATCATTTAAATTACTGGAGTTCTTATGCTGATATGACCTAAAGTACATTAGTGTATTTTTCTCACAACTCATCTGCCAGGCCATGAATCTTAGGCTGCTTTTATGACAATGATAATTTGTTTAAAAGTTGCTAATGTTTGGATGTGCCTCCACCCCCTCTGCAGGGGAAGTGGATGGCTGTATCAAGTCTAAGCACACTTCCTGTACTTGTTGTCTTGGGAGGACCTCTCAGGGTAAGCTAAGAAAATAGCAGGAAAATGTGCATCGTCAGCCAGTCCATTACAGGGGTGGCTAGCAGGAGGACCATCATCAGTCTGACTGAGCACCACTGTCATCAGATCGATTGGTGCAAGCGGGGAGAATGGAGTACTACTGGATATGCCTGTGGAGCGTCTTGGGGCTGGGTCTGTGTGTTCCTGATGATGAACACTATACTCTTCATCTGAAACCTCTCAACTTTGACAAAGCTTTAGAAGCCTGTCTGCCTGCCAGTTTCCTAACTAAAGTGGCCAGTATGGAGGAAGCCATGAAGATTTTGAAAGTCATCGCGAACATGCCATCCACAGAAGGTACATTTGAGTTTTGGGTGGGTTTGAGGAAAGAAAAGTTGGATTGTGTGAAAAATGACACACCTCTGAAAGGTTTTAAATGGACAGTGGATAGCAGCAGTGACACAAAACTGGATCAGTGGAAGTCTTTGCCCAAACCAACCTGCACGGTTATACACTGTGTATTTCTCTCCGGTGAGTTTAATGGAACTGAGATAGTGAACTGGGGGTTTGTTCCCAGTACCTGTAAGACAAATCGTCCATTCATTTGTAAACAACGTGATGGAAAGATGCCTTTCATGGACCAGTGTCTTACCCCACACATACTGGAGGCCCGGTCACTCAGGCCAGACCCAAATAATCCTCATAAACTGGATCTAGAATGTTCGTCTGGGCAATTGTTTAAACTGACTTGCTCTGCAATGACTCTGAAATGGAAACGTGATGATGGATCGGCTATAGATGGCATTTGTGCTTCGTGCAAAGCAGGTTATGTGAGAGATGGGTCTGGAAACTGTGTGGACAATGATGAATGCAGAGGTCAGCCCTGCAAAGGCCAGTGTGTCAACACTGAGGGTTCTTACCTCTGTAAATGCCGTGATAAAAATGGAAATCTTCAAGACGAAGGCTCAGTGTCATGCAATGAACTACCAGTAGCTACCTTTACTCCTGAAGGAAGTGACACCTATTTGGTCCAAGACCACACTCCCACTTCCAAGCCAACAATTCAGGATGGGTCTATTGAGATAGTGGACAAGAGTGGAGAACAAGCCAAAATCTTCATACCTGTGCTGATAGCAGTAATGACCTTGGTCGTTCTGGTGGTCGTGGTGTTGGCTACTGTGAAGTGCTGTCTCAGGAGGCGATCACAGAAGCTGGCCATGAAAACTACAGAGAAAATGGCAATAAAGAGGGCAGAGGCCTCGAAGGAAAAATACTCCCTGGAAAACACAAATGAGAAGGAGGCAACTTAAGCAGAAGTGTGAACGGAGGTCACAGCAGACTCAGACAACCTGAAGATTTAAACTGACAATATATAAGACTTATTTCAGTTCATACTCATCACTACCTTACAGTTAGTTGTCAATAAGCACTTGAATAAAATTTCTTCATAGAAAGGATTGACCACTACTTAGACAATACAATGTTAATTTTCACTGCATTAGTGAAAATGAAAGCTTTGGATATTATTTTATTTTGAGGATTTGTATGTGGGCTCACATTTCTTCATAGTACTTGCTAGGTCTTTATGTTTATTTACTTACTTAACTTGTGTACTGGTGTATATACTGTATGTGGTTTGTGTGTAAGGCATATGAAGATTAATTTGATGCTTCAGTATTTTGGAAGTTTCTAGTCCTGATATAAAGGATCACAGTCTCTGCCCATGGCTTAAAATGTTGAGCCCATATTAACCTAGCTAGTTCTTTCTCAGATCAAAAGAAAGACCCTATCTTGTCAATAGATCAACTGATTTTAAAAGCAATGATTTTATTATAATTGAAAATAAAGGTTGAATGAATTATGAGCAAACAGACACTGTGGGTAGGTTTGTCTTCTAGCCTACAGAGGCCAGAGTAAATATGCACCAAAGAGAGGACTGCTGATAAGAGATGGCTTGGCTGCTCTATCCGGACCAGGATGTGGTCGTTTTGCCAATGGTAAAAAAGTTTTCCTGTTGCTGTCTGCCTGAAAGATGTAAAAGCAAAAATCACTGCTGCTGTTTTAACTTGAACTTACACAATGAATAATGAATCATAGAGACTGAGCATGAATCTGAACTTAAACTCTGCATCAATCTTTTACTTCAAGAAATCTGGAATAAATTAATCATAGGCAGCAGGGTTCAACACTTTTTTTGTATGTGCTCACACCAGAGGTGGGACCATGTCACTATTATTCAAGTCACAAGCAAGTCTCAAGTCACATGGTCTGAGTTTCAAATAGAATGGGTCAAGTCTCAAGTCACAAGGTCTGAGTTTCAAATAGAATGGGTCAAGTCTCGAATCAAGTCCAAGTCACAAGGTCTGAGTTTCAAATAGAATGGGTCAAGTCTCGAATCAAGTCCAAGTCACAAGTTCAAGTCAAGTGAAAATAATCGATACATGCAACTACAAATCGAGACCTTGGGACTATACGTTCTGATATTTTTGTCAAAAAGGAGTTAGTCAGATATAATACATCTTTAAATGGTTCTTCATATGTCTGTGAAATTAGAAGTACATTTTAAGTGAAAGAAATGAAAAACTAGATAGTTCTATCTGCATTAACCCATTAGAACTTGGCACTATAAAATGATATCTGCAATCCAATCACAAGCCTGAACAAATCCAGACGGACCAATCACAAGACATGTCTTTGCCATCTCACTCTAAGTATGGTTTAGGCCAGTGGTTCCCAACCTTTTTCACTTACTGTACCACCAACTGAATTTTGCTCTGCCCGGAGTACCCCAGAAGTACTCCCTCATGTGTCTTTTACAAGTTGGCCTACTGTCTCATGAGTCTTCTCAAGTACCCCCTGTGGATAGACCAAGTACATACAGAGGTCCTAGTACCCTTGGTTGGGAACCACTGGTCTAGGCTAATCTAGCCAGCAATAATAGCACACAAGGAACAAAAAAACACTGTCATAAATCTTAAAGTAATGATGTTGTCACATCATTGTTCAGCTATGACAGTGATTTGTCTGATGCTCATAATGCATTTCTTAATGTATTTGATGGTGTGTTCTGACTCTATCTTGATAAAGGTGTTAGTCTCTCATTTATGTATTCAAATAGCTACAGTCTTCTTAAAAACTGAACATGTGTCAGAGAGAACCGTATGGTTGAACCCAGATGGACATTTGTACTTGAGGGACCTTTTAAGATGAGGACCTTAATGGGTTATGAAAGAAGAGTTCACTACCAAAAAGTTCTGAGATCTGGGCAGTGGCTTGTATTCATGGATGCCAAGTGAAGCCAGGCTTCCTCAAAAGTGGTTTCTTTTTTTCCTGGTCAATTTTATCTTTCGTCACTCTGTGCAGGCCTGGCGCTAGAATGAATCAGTTGAACGGACATTTGATTTCCATAGGCGGGTCCATTTTGTCACTGGACCTCCAATGTGTGTACACGCTTGCACGTGATTTTTTTTAAATGGGTGCAATAGTAAAGACCACAGGGGGCTCATGAGTTTCATGTTTGGGGAGGCTTACAATTCATCTTAACATTTCTACCGATCTGCGTGCCAGTTATAAATATTTAACAGTTTCATTTCAATAATAACGCGTTTGTTTCTCAAAATCATTGTTACGTGGTTAATCATACAAATCTGAAGTAAAATTTTAAAAAATCTAAAAGTTACATTTCAACTATGGTGAGGGCACTAGTCTCTGCCATATGGACACACTGATACACTGTGATCCACTAGTGGCTAAAGAAAGGAGAGCATATAACTCAGAGATAGTCTATAGGCCAATACAGCAGTAGGACCATTAACTTCCATCAT
Organism: Salmo salar; assembly: GCF_965601325.2. NCBI lineage: Eukaryota > Metazoa > Chordata > Actinopteri > Salmoniformes > Salmonidae > Salmo > Salmo salar. The sequence goes on from NC_138299.1 coordinate 34,316,975, forward strand.
CAACTAAGTAAAATACATAGGCCTAAAGCCAACAAATAAAAACAGTTGAAAGTATCCTGATAAATGCCGGTTCTTTCAATCACATTAATCTCTCTTCTCCGCCTATCTGCCTGCCTTTCTATCTGTCTTGGCTTGAGCTATTGCTAGTGAAGTTCAACATCTTATTAAATCTTCACAGGGTCCGCCCCAAAGCTGTCCCTAACGAACTTGTCACATTGTATCAACTAGCCCAGTGATTGCTTACCAGGGGTACTAGGAGAGACTAAACCCTCTTGCTTCGCCTCTTCCTCTCTACTGAAACTATATCACTGGAGAAAGCATTAGAGCGAGCGAAACAGAGCCCCTCTATGCGTGCCCATGTAACTGATGCTGTCTGGACAGAAATAGGATGACATGCTATCAGTGGCGATTTTAGCATGTAAATGTTGGTGGTGCAAACAAAAATAAAGTTTTTAGATGTATGCCAGCAAAGCCACTACACAATACTAAACAATAATTCCACTATAATGGTTACAGATGGTGCCTACAAACTATTAGGGCTTACATAAAGCTGTCCTTACCACTGCTACACCTGGCTATCAGCGGAGCCTTGCCTGGCAGCGAAACAGTTCATTCAGCCTCATTTACTGCCTTTAAAAAAAAAGATAGCTGATATGCCTGACTTGCTAAACAAATGTGGTTTCTACTGACAACTGAGATGTACAAACTATGGCATAAGGGGAAGAGGAGGGGATAAGAGGCAATCCGTAATTTTGATTAAGACATTAATGAGCGAGCTAGGATGGACGTAGTCAGAATAACTACTTGTTCAGCGCTTTTCAAATGTATGGTGATAGAATTCAGAACATGGGCCGTTCTTACAGTATTCTCCCTGTACACCAAGTCAGAACCGTAAGATAAATAAAGGGTGCATAGAAGAAGACAATGAAAGCTCTTACAATATTTGATGATGACATTTCTCTAAAACTGGCTACATGTGCCCCACCAAGTTAGAACAGTAGGCTAATTATGAGGGGAAAAGGGACCACATTATTTAGGTAAGGCACATGGTCTACTAACAGTTTACTACACAACATTCTGTAGCTAAGAAAGTAATACTATCTCCTTGGCATATTACATAATTTATGCAGCAGCATACAAGACATTTTTGGACTTGTTGTGCTGTGCTCACTTGAACAGGAAGGTGGCGTTCTTGTGGGCTCTAGAAAGTTGGATGACCGTTCAAAATTATTTTCCGTATTTTCACAATTGGAGTTTGTTTTTTCAGAGTTTCCAGTTGTCTTGAACTCACTGAAGTCTGAGATTTCCCAGTTCCGAATTTCCAGTTTTGTACTCGGCAGAAGTCATGCCGGATTAATAGCATGACCAATGTATTCAAACTTTTCTGGCCCATGGTGTTACCCCCTTTTTCGGGGGTAGTTACTATCTTGTCTCATCACTGCAATTCCCCTACGGACTCGGTGAAGGTCGAGAGCCAAGCCGCACTGCTTCTTGACACACCAAAGTCAACCGACTTGTGGTGGACAAGGAGTCACTAGACTATGATGAGACAAGGACATCCCAGCCGGCCAAACCCTCCCCTAACCCGGACGACGCTGGGCCAATTGTGCACCGTCCCATGGGTCTCCCGGTCGCAGCCGGTTATGACACAGCCTGTGATCGAACTCGGGGCTGCAGTGGCACCTTAGCACTCACTCATTGTTGAATTTGCGATTTCCAACTTGTTGTGTAATGTTTATGTCAAATGGCTGATGAGCACCGTTACGTTTTATCTATAATTTCTATTCATTATTTCTCTCCATATGACAAGGATTGAAAGGATTTGCCAGTAGATTGTTGACTTGATGCATGATGATGATTGCTTGTCTCGCCTGCTAGCTAAGATGTTGAAAGTATGAAGTTGACATGATAAATCCAATCAAAGCTAAGGTAGATATGACATGATTTGACGTAATTTTATCTGTGGCCAATGACCTTGAGCCTTCTTGGATGGGCACTTCTAATGTAAGTCTATGGCAGCACCCAAGGAGCTTGAATTTTCGAGCTCTACCCGTAGATTTTGCGGTGATGTAGTGTCCCCATGAGTGACAGAATACTGAGCCAATCATGGCGCAACTAGAGAACATTACCAACCCCTACTCTCCATATTTTCCGCTGGCTGACCCACCACCACAGAAAGCACTGAGCTAGGCTGAAACACCTGCATTTTTGAGCTGCCTTACTCAAGAAAGCAAAAAAGAGACCATGTTTATATGCAGCTTTATTAACTCAACTTTTTTTTTACCATTGTTTGCAAACGGATATGTCACACCTATTGATGCCAAAATAACATGCAAAACTGAAAACATATATTTTTTCTAAACAGGTGGGACTCAAAACAGATGGGTCTCTGCCCCACCTGCCATGAATGACGCATCTCCACTGGATAATATTAACTTAGGCAGGCTACTCTATTTTTGCCTAGCAATTTCTGGTCACTAATCTGGATGTGTGAGCCCATCTTTGCGCGCCAATGATAATGACTGGTCGGTCAACAGTCAAGATGCACAACCTTTTGGTTCTGAAGCATAGTTTAGAATGTTTTAGAAACAACCATTTGTTGCAATACTGTAGGCCTATCATGTTAGTGACCAGATCGAATAAGCAAAGGTATTGTTATAAAATTAAAATGGCAGGCTACATGTAGCCTATTAAAATATGTATGAAAAAATATACATATTTTCCCATTCAGCTTTCGCACTAGCGACCCCCGAAAATCTTCTCACTGCGCTAGCTCATCTGACCTGTGCTGATTGACAGTGTGCTGATTGGTCCAATCAGAGAGAGTGCCGAGTGTGCGTTTCGAGTCAAGTCTCAAGTTATTTTATTTTCTATCAAGTCGAGTCTCAGGTGATCAAATGTGTGACTCAAGTCAGACTCGAGTCCAAGTCTTGTGACTCGAGTCCACACTCTGGTTCACACAGTGGAAATAGTATCTACACGGCACTGCACACCGGCAGTTTCTGCTCTGCAGGCTACTTGTCATAATTGGAGGACTTTTACGCACAGTGCCACCTGAATCCATATTGCAATGATTCAAACAATAATAAGACATTCTGATTAGCCAACCTTTTAATTCAGTTCATATAAATAGTTCCAAGTAAACAAAACGAATAAATACCGAAGTAATAGCCTAGTAGGCCTTCTGAGCACAACACTCAGCGGTCACATTTATGATTTTGTTCATATCGTTTCATCACTTTATGTCCATATGCTAGGTTACAGTGTCGTTGTCCTCGAAGTGCAGATTCCATTTCTATAAGTGCTGTCACATTCCATGTTGTCTGGTTGAAATTCATCCGCACTGTAACCACGACTTTTCAGAGCCGTGGCATAGTAATCTATTGGTTCCTCCGTCGCATTGTCCATCCACCGCAGGCACAAAATTCTTTGGAACGAACGTTTGAAATTGTCTGATAAAAATCCATACAGTATAGGGTTGGCGCAGCTGTTTGCGTACCCCAAAATCACTGCGAGTTGCATGAATGTCGCGTTATGGTGCTCCACAAAGACATTAACGAGCTGTACAATGTGAAAGGGCATCCAACAGATGACAAACACGGTCACCACCATCAACACCATCAGAGTGATCTTTCTCTCCGATTTCTTACGCTGCTGCCAGCCTGCCTTCATTGCCACCACTCTCATCTTGGCGATGATGAGGATGTAACACATACAGATAGCAATGACTGGGAACAGAAAGCCCATGAGAAAGGCATAAATCACAAACACAGCCATCCACTGGTTCACTGGCTCTGGCATCTGAATGTTGCAAGCGAGCGAACCGTCTAAGTTTGGAACGGTCGTGGAAAATATAATAATGGGTAAAATGACCAGGATAGAAAACATCCAAACCCCAAAGTTGACTATTTTAGCTATTGTGGGCCTCCGGTACCGGGAGGCTTTGATGGGGTGCACAACCGCAATATATCGGTCTATGCTAAGTACAGTTAGGCAGTAAATACTCGTAAACATATTAATAGCATCAACACTTAGAACAAGTCGGCAGAGAAGGGAGCCGAAAGGCCAGTGATGAAGGAGTGAAGATGTCACCAAGAAGGGGACACTCAGCATAAGTAACTCGTCCGCGATGGCCAAATTCAGAATGTAAATATTTGTTGCCGTTTTCATTTTGGCATATCTGAAAATGACATAGATAACCATAGAGTTCCCGCACAGTCCGACCAAACAGACAACCGAGTAAATGAAGGAGATGAGGATAGCGCTGCCGTGAGACTCGTTGTACGTTCCGTTCCCAGACGAGTTGTTAATTAGGAAAACAACGTCCTCCAGTGTTAGATTCCTGATAGAGCTGTTGATTAGCATTTTGGCAGTTTTTTCTCCAAAAAAGTATGTCTTAAATAACCCTTCTCAAGCAGTACTGGCCAGAGAACCCATCTCTTCACGGCAGTTGATCGATGGAACAGCGCGCAGACGTTGCGTTTCAGGACCATGGATAGCTACGAATGCTGTAGTCATTTGAGGTACGCAACTTCAGACGTTGTAAAATGACGTTGCGGTGGGGACTAGGCTAGGTCCTAATCGATATACACCACTGTAATCTGAAATAGAAATGTCGTTGAACGTCAAAACACACATTCAATTTCAACTGATTGATTGGTAAATTGCTGCAGATCCTTGTGTTATGATGACGACGCACAATAGTTAAATTTTTCCACAAGTTTTCGTCGTATCAGCAATTTTACAATTAAATTAAAACACACAGTCAACACTATTGGACATTTGTGAGACTAATACAACTGCATAAATTGTGTTTGGACATATTGTGATATTTAACATCTTTAATTTAATAATCTTCCTTGGATTTTCATCTTAAAATGACAATCAAAAAGCATACCTGGCATGTGTAGACAGCAGAGCACAAAGATCGTCTTTATTTTGAAATAAGTGAGCTGTCATACCAACTATAATTATTACAGACGACACAATCACAAATAATTTCCACATCAGGGGGGAATGTCACTGAGAATTTCAAATAAGTCCCAGTGTTATTTTTTAATTTATGTTTAATTAATAAAGTCAATCGTCATACTCAAATCACAGTATGGCCCCCTGGTACACCAACATATTAGAGATTCACTCTGGAGCCGGGGTCGGAACCCTGATCCTGTAGTGCTGCATGCGCTTCATGTTTTTGATTAAAACCGACCTGGAAGACCAGGTGTGTTGAAATTAGTCAATCACTGAACTGATTAATTAGCTCAGTGGGTTAGGTATGGTGCCTAGCTGGTGCAAAATCGTGCAGTACTTGCGACACTCCCTGTTCTAGAGACTGAAAATCTAAGTAAGTAAATACAGTTTTATGAGGAAAGCCACATGCAATATCTGTGTTGACCAAGTTGGATAGGACAGCAGTTTCCGGGTCTTATGTGACAACTTGAGTTTAATCGATCAGAACTGACCAAAGGACATTAGATTCTACACACTGGGCACAAACTGGCATGCTTTTTTTCACTGAACTTTTCATCTAAATCCAATGACATGGTTACATTTTTGTTGATTTCACTTTGAATTCATGTTTAACTCAATCAAAATGAAATCAAAACGAGGAACTGAGGTCTGTGCCCAGTGGGCAGTAAACAGACTAAATTAAACAGAAGTAGCGTTTGGTGGGCAATAACTAAAACATTTTAGATTTCCTCAGCTCAAGAGAGAAAGGCCTTTGGCTTAATTGTATAATTCTAAGGGCTCATATTGAAGTAAAATAAACATGTTCCATTAGAAATCAACAAACGATGTTGGATTGGAAAACAGAAGAATCTCCTCAATAAGAAACACTGCATTCAGCCATATCATTTTTGCTAGAATTGTTTTGAGAGAATGATTGTCCTTGAAAAGCAACACACACACACACACACCACACACACACACACACACACACACACACACACACACACACACACACACACACACACACACACACACACACAGTCTCAGTATGTAAGTGGAACAGATGGTTGTGTTCACACTCCTATCTCCCTCCTGGATGCATGCCGGCCCATTTGGCAGGTGTTTTTTATACTCCATAGGCCTCCCACTCATCTCTCTAGCTCCTGTTTTATAAAGACTGACTCAGCTGATTTGGATGGGCAAGAAAGAAACCAGTTATTTCACTGGGAAAGAGCTCCAAAGCCAAAGAAATACAATCTTTGTTTGTTGGGAACTGCAAGCTGTTTCCAATGACTCAATGGGGATTCATGAAGGTAGATCTTGAACTTCGCACAAAAATCTATTTTTCAAAACCACCATAGTAAATGCACCAGCACTTAAGATATGATTGCAGATCACATGACTCTTGAAACAGTCAAATGCAATGTCATGAAAGTTACATTAAACACGTAACAAAAAATAAAGATTCCTAAGCACGACGTATCAATTTACTGATATCTTTACTGTCAACCATTATGTCAGGTTCAGACCTACTGGTTGAGTGATTTAACAGGCCTAAACACATAAGTACGTAATACAAAAACTTTGATTTGAGTAGCATCATATGGAGACAGACTGTACAGTACCACTACTATGGGGATGGCTCATCTCAGCCCTCGGGTGCCTCTTGGAGTTCAGACATATAGAAGAGACATATACACACACAGAGTAAAACCAAGACCAGACAGTTTGAGGCTGTCTATTCATAGCTAACTATAGTTTTTAGTCATAACACTTGAATTCTCCACATACACCTTATGAATTGAATGGGCTTGGTCTATGCTAAAACAATCAAATTAAATATGATTCAGTTCCATGCAATCCCACTATTAACAATACAATCAAGTCTGCAAAAGCACCTAAAAACACATTCATTCATTAAATTAGTGGAACTGAATTATAATAAATGTACAAAATATTGGTATCAGACAGAGACCCAACAGCAGTGTATGAAACATAGCAGCCCTGCTGACAGAACAACAGGGCGGCTGTCATAGCACCCGGCCTGCAGGGTCACACATTCATCACCCATCTTTAATTAAAATCCTTGGCCACAATTGGTGAATCTAATCTGGCAGGCCAATCACAAGTCATTAGGGAAATAAGGCTCATTGGCTGGAGCATGGAACCTGCAATGGCAGAGTTTTGGGTTTGCAGCATGGAGCCTGCAAAAGCAGACTTTTGGGTTTGGAGCATGGAGCATGGAGCCTGCAATAGCAGAGTTTTGGGTTTGGAGCATGGAGCATGGAGCCTGCAATAGCAGAGTTTTGGGTTTGGAGCATGGAGCCTGCAATAGCAGACTTTTGGGTTTGGAGCATGGAGCATGGAGCCTGCAATAGCAGAGTTTTGGGTTTGGCGCATGGAGCCTGCAATAGCAGAGTTTTGGGTTTGGAGCATGGAGCATGGAGCCTGCAATAGCAGAGTTTTGGGTTTGGAGCATGGAGCATGGAGCCTGCAATAGCAGAGTTTTGGGTTTGATTCATTACCACATTGCCTACAACTCAACAATACAATGCAATGAACCACATATCCTTGAGACAGATTATTTAACAGGCCTAAACACAAAGTACTTATTACAAAAAACTGTTTACAATACAACCATCTGACCTTGTAACTTATGACAAATCTCTATACAATACCTGGCGCACAGTGGACTGAGAAACTACTGAACAGTGAACACATTGAGTAGCAACTCGCATGCCCCGCCCACCTGAGGATCTCTCCTTTTCAGCCATTTATTTGGGTGCAAAATCCACTTGTCACTTAAATCTCGCTGGATTGATTGCTTTCATTTTACTCTTGACTGTTTCCCACTCATGCATGTGCACTTTCTTTTTTCCTCTAACGTACACATTTGTAATGACACTCCTGCAAGGGGACTGTGATTCGTATGTTAGTCACATGTGATATCTCAAACAGTGCTGGACAGATTTTGACAAAACTTCCGTGAATGATGCGTCTCGCCATAGTGATCCGACATTTACAAAATGACACTTATTGGCCCATGGCGGGAGCTAGAGTTAACTGAAATGTTTTAGTCACACATGATATCTCAATTGGTTCAATGGGGGGCGCTGCATCATTCGTGGGGACAACCTGTTTACTGTTGCCTTGTTCATGTATGCAGTAGCCTACACCTACAGCGACATCAATACAGGCTTTTTCCATGACAGACTGACCAGCTGAAAGCTATGATCCCTTATTGATGTCGCTTTTTAAATCCACTTCAATCAGTGTAGATGAAGGCGAGGAGACATTAAAGAATGATTTTTAAACCTTAAGACATGGATTGTGTATGTGTGCCATTGAGGGTGAATGGGCAAGACAAAATATTTAAGTGCCTTTGAACGAGGTATGGTAATAGGTGCCAGGCAAACTGGGTTGTGTCAAGAACTGCAACGCTGCTGGGTTTTTCATGCTCAACAGTTTCCTGTGTATATCAAGAATGATCAACCACCTACTTCCGGTGAGGATCAGCAGCTAACTAAAGAGTCTGTGTAGCTCCAACCCCATTTTAACTCATTATTCAACCCCTAGTTACACATTTTAACTAATTGTCCAAGATGTCGGTTACATGGAAAATGACTTAGAAATGCACAAAAGCAGACACTTTTGACCCAAAAAACCCAATGTCGTCTCTACCTGCACCTGCTGCTAGCAAGGAAAATGGCAGAAGAACAGCCTGATGACCCAGTTCTAAAGGAGATTTGCAAAATGAACAAAATGCTTGAAGAGAAAATTGCCAAAGTGGGCGAAGATGTGGCTGAAATAAAACACAGTGGGCGCACTGAAAACAAAAGTGGACACTCTCGACAACCAAGTTAAACGCAGAAGAGAGGATATGATAGAAAAATCTATTTACATTATGGTCTTTTAGCAGACACTCTTATCCAGAGCAACTTACAGTTAGTGCATTCATATTAATATAGCTAGGTGGGACAACCACATTTCAGTCCTATAGTAAGTACAGTTTTTCTTCAGTAAAGTAGCTGTTGGCAAAGTCACTGCTTGTAGAAAAAAAGTAAAGTGTGACTGTTAGATAATGGGGGCCTCCCTGGGGTCACCTTTTGGTTTGTGCCCTAGCACTACACAGCTGATTCAAATAACCAACTCATCATCAAGCTTTGATTACTGGAATCAGTTGTGTAGTGCTAGGGCCAAAATCAAAACGTGCACCCAGGCCCGAGTTAGGGAAACCCTGAGTTAATGGATGAAACATGTCAAGGTATGGTAGCCCATAACATAGCAACAACATACTATGAACTTGCTTGCCTTCATCTGAGTCTTGCCCAGCAGAATGAAGATGGGAGGTGAGGGTCGGGTTGTTGGTGGCTGCCTCTAGACATGCAATGGCTTTGGCATCATTCCCCAGGAAAGACTGGACTGCAGCCTGCTGGATAGGAAATGACCCTAGAGCTGGTGGTGGGGAAGGGCCAATATAAATATCACAGTCTGTTTGGTCCGTATAAGACAGTTGTTGAGTCCTAAATGGCCCCCTATTCACTATATACTGTAGTGTATTACTTTTGACTAGAGCCCTATGGGCTCTGATCAAAAGTAGTGCACTATGTAGGGATTAGGATATCATTTTGGACACACACAGTGAGTTCTGCCATATAGCGTCTGTCTGAGAGATAGCAATGGCTTGTCAGTCAGGGAGCTCATATTGTGCTTCCTTTATGCATAGAATATTTGTACCTTCGTTCATCTTAGCAGCGTATTTGATACAAAATGTGGTCAGATCAAACTGTTCCATGTCACACAGATACTGTCCTCTGGAACAGAGAGAGCATGTAGAACTGGCAATACATAGTACTGTTACTGTATTCTAAAATAATGGTTGAAGTCACTTCTATAGACTTACAGTAAACTCAAGCCTGGTACAGTATCTTACTTGAGAAATATAACATTTATACAGCAAAAGACACCTGTAAGTCAAGGACAATAGCTTTTATGTATGTGACAGAAAGGTAATGGTAAGCCCCTTTACCTCATGATATAGAAGTGTTGTGCACCTGGTTTCATGTGAGTGGCTTGTAAGATTTTCTCTCTTCAGATCATTGACCTGTTTAGATCCAAATAAGATGCAGTACATGAACCATAAATGTAAAATAAGTTTATAAATCAAAAAACATGATCACATTGCGATGGGCTTGGGTCCAGCAGATGTATTTTTTTAGTTTTTATTTAACCTTCATTTAACTAGGCAAGTCAGTTAAGAACAAATTCTTATTTACAATGACGGCCTAGGAACAGTGGGTTAACAGCCTTGTTCAGGGGCAGAACGACAGATTTTTACCTTGTCAGCTCGGGGATTCGATCCACCAACCTTTCGGTTACTGGCCCAACGCTCTATCCACTAGGCTACCAGTGTCCCCTGATGTAGGTGGGGTCCACCCTTAAGGCATTGCTGAACATTCTGATGGCTACATAATTCTGACCCATCTTCAGCAAGGTGGGAAATGAACACCAGCCACTAGCCAAATGCTGGTAGATTTTGGCATTGGCTGATACATGAATATTTATTTTAGTGTGTGTTTCAGCTCTAGAAGAAACAATCTGAACGCTACAGCGGTGAAAGCGGGACGGGGTACAGCATAGAAGAAAAAATGTGCCTGGGAAAAAAATGGAGGGGCTGGTAAAATGTGGGTGTCCACCAACCACTGCGGATATTTTCCCACCCTAATCTTCAGCAAGCCAGGTTCACATGGGCCAGTGCTACAGACATGAGAGAAACTAGAAATCATCATAAAGAGAGAAAAACATTGAACAAAATGTAATTTCTCAATCTCCATCTCCAAGGTATTCTACAACATTCTCATTACCAGTCATTACACGTCGGGCAAGATTCTAGTTTTAAACATTCTTATACATCGTGGAACTCTTATTTGCTCCAACACCCCCTCCCTCTCTTTCTCTTCCTGTCTCTCCCCTCTCTCTCACTCAAAGCCCCGTTGCTCTTTTCAGAAGAAAGGATCCAGACTCTGTCACAGCGAGAGACCCAGTGGTATTACCTGTCGAGTTTGATCCCGCTTCAAAGCCGGACATGGCTTGTTGCCACTGCCGTTTCTCAGTGTAGAGCAGGTCCCAGGAAGGCACTCAGGTTCTCATGGCTGTCATTGTTGAGCACTGGTGGCACACAATTAAATAGAACACTATCTCTGTAGTGCTCACAGTACTGTATAACATAACACTTCAGTTCAGCACACAATGGAATATATAATAATAGCCTAAAAAGCTCAGATTGTGGGGGTTACTGTAAGATAATATTGCTACTACTTTTCAAGTCAGCATACATTTTAATTAAAGATTTTTATAGACTGAAATGGGGGGTGAGCGTTGGGAATTACATTACATTTACATTTGGGGGGGGGGGGGGGGTACTGAACACCACACTGAACAATGAGTTGGTTGGCTCCATCTCTGTCAGGTCACAAGCTGATTCCTTCAGGTCCTGCAGATCACCATAGAGCTCCTCCCTGGTCATTCACAGGCTGATTCCTTCAGGTCCCGCAGATCACCATAGAGCTCCTCCCTGGTCATTCACAGGCTGATTCCTTCAGGTCCCGCAGATCACCATAGAGCTCCTCCCTGGTCATTCACAGGCTGATTCCTTCAGGTTCTGCAGATCACCATAGAGCTCCTCCCTGGTCATTCACAGGCTGATTCCTTCAGGTCCTGCAGATCACCATAGAGCTCCTCCCTGGTCATTCACAGGCTGATTCCTTCAGGTTCTGCAGATCACCATAGAGCTCCTCCCTGGTCATTCCGGATTGCCTAAGTAACAAACACCATAGAAACACAGCAGTAGGATATATAGGGTGAGATCACATTGGTGAGGTATGGTTAACTGGTTAAATTGCAATTTGCAATTTGCCATTTTTAGGACTCAAAGCTCCCAATATATCAAAGATATTTGATATTCAAAAATATTCTATTTCACCAGGTTAAAACGGCATGATCAATTTGTCCTTGTAAATGTCATCTAACTGTCAGAGTAGTAAGGCATACTGTAATGTAATGATCAAAGAGCATCTCCAATGTTCCCCATCACGTCTCAACTAAAACACTGAACAGATGGAGATGTCTGCAGTTAAGTCTGCCTGTAACTGTTCCAGTGGACTGACTGTGTCTGGCAGGGAAGTAGCCTGTCCATCTACAAACATCAGAGGCTCAGTACTACACTACCTGGAACTTGGCTCAGTACTACACTACCTGGAACTTGGCTCAGTACTACACTACCTGGAACTTGGCTCAGTAATACACTACCTGGTACATGGCTCAGTACTACACTACCTGGAACGTGGCTCTGTACTACACTACCTGGAACTTGGCTCAGTAATACACTACCTGGTACATGGCTCAGTACTACACTACCTGGAACTTGGCTCAGTAATACACTACCTGGTACATGGCTCAGTACTACACTACCTGGTACTTGGCTCAGTAATACACTACCTGGTACATGGCTCAGTACTACACTACCTGGAACTTGGCTCAGTAATACACTACCTGGTACATGGATCAGTACTACACTACCTGGTACTTGGCTCAGTAATACACTACCTGGAACTTGGCTCAGTAATACACTACCTGGTACATGGCTCAGTACTACACTACCTGGAAAGAGTTTGTGTTTGACGAAGGCATGAAAGCAGCTGAACTTGGGAGGCACTGGGTGCCAGAATATCTTCAGCTCGTTGGAACACAGATGAGAAACACACTTTAGGACAGGGAAGTTGAGGGAACTAATTTAAACCAATTAAATGACTCCTTTAAAACAAGCAAAACAATATATTGAGACATTCAACACGGTTGAGTAGTTAGTGTTCAATGAACGTATAATTGTGCCTTACGTTATAGCAGCATCTTTCAAGCAACCTGCTGAATCTAATGAGTTGCAAATGTGTTTGGTGCCACCTAGTGGATAATTGTTTTGGGAAAAAAGTTGTATTAATTTAGTTGCATTAACATTCTCCTCCCCCGCCTGTCCATGAAGCATCCTCCTGGGCTTCTCTACGTAATATCCAGTGATCCTTTTCCAGTCAGCCGGGCTGGCTGAGTTCTGGGGGGTGGGTTACACAGTCCTTTACATCAGACTCAGTCACATCCACACAGGGCATGCCTTCATGTACTATACTGCAAAGAGATTAAAGGTATATTTTTTTACATGTTGTAATGATACTCCTGACGTGCAACGTTTGTATATATGAAGTCAAGTGCAGAAGGTAGTGGGAGAGAAAGTGGAGAGGATTTTTGTATTATATATATATATATATATATATATATATATATATATATATATATATATATATATATATATACATACACACACACACAGTTGAAGTCGGAAGTTTACATATACCTTAACCAAATACATTTAAACTCAGTTCAGAATTCCTGACATTTAATCCTAGTAAAAATTTCCTGTCTTCGGTCAGTTAGGATCACCACTTTATTTTAAGAATGTGAAGTGTCATAATAGCAGAGAGAATGATTTATTTCAGCTTTTATTTATTTTATCACATTCCCAGTGGGTCAGAAGTTTACATATACTCAATTAGTATTTGGTAGCATTGCCTTTAAATTGGTTATCTTGGGTCAAACGTTTCGGTTAGCCTTCCACAAGCTTCCCACAATAAGTTGGGTGAATTTTGTCCCATTCCTCCTGACAGAGCTGACTGAGTCAGGTTTGTAGGCCTCCATGCCCGCACATGCTATTTCAGTTCTGCCCACATATTTTCTATAGGATTGAGGTCAGGGCTTTGTGATGACCACTCCAATACCTTGACTTTGTTGTCCTTAAGCCATTTTGCCACAACTTTGGAAGTATGCTTGGGGTCATTGTCCATTTGGAAGACCCATTTGCGACCGAGTTTTAACTTCCTGACTGATATCTTGAGATGTTGCTTCAATATATCCACATAATTTTCCTGCCTCATGATGCCATCTATTTTGTGAAGTGCACCAGTCCCTCCTGCAGCAAAGCACCCCCACAACATGATAATGCCACCCCCGTGCTTCACGGTTGGTATGGTATCCGGCTTGCAAGCCTCCCCCTTTTTCCTCCAAACATAACGATGGTCATTATGACCAACAATTCTATTTTGTTTCATCAGACCAGAAGACATTTCTCCAAAAAGTACAATCTTTGTCCCCATGTGCAGTTGCAAACTGTAGTCTGGCTTTTATATGGCGGTTTTGGAGCAGTGGCTTCTTCCTTGCTGAGCGGCCTTTCAGGTTATGTCGATATAGGACTCGTTTTACTGTGGATATAGATACTTTTGTACCTGTTTCCTCCAGCATCTTCACAAGGTCCTTTGCTGTTGTTCTGGGATTGATTTGCACTTTTCGCACCAAAGTACGTTCATCTCTAGGAGACAGAACGTGTCTCCTTCCTGAGCGGTATGACGGCTGCGTTGTCCCATGGTGTTTATACTTGTGTACTATTGTTTGTACAGATGAATGTGGTACCTTCAGGTGTTTGGAAATTGCTCCCAAGGATGAACCAGACATCTGGAGGTCTAGAGTTTGTTTTCTGAGGTCTTGGCTGATTTCTCTTGATTTTCCCATGATGTCAAGCAAAGAGGCACTGAGTTTGAAGGTAGGCCTTGAAATACATCCACAGGTACACCTCCAATTGACTCAAATGATATCAATTAGCCTATCAGAAGCTTCTAAAGTCATGACATTTTCTGGAATGTTCCAAGCTGTTTAAAGGCACAGTCAACTTAGTGTATGTAAACTTCTGACCCATTGGAATTGTGATACAGTCAATTATAAGTGAAATAATCTGTCTGTAAATAATTGTTGGAAAAATTACTTGTGTCATGCACAAAGTAGATGTGCTAACCGACTTGCCAAAACTATAGTTTGTTAACAAGAAATGTGTGGAGTGGTTGAAAAACGACTTTAATGACTCCAACCTAAGTGTATGTAAACTTCCGACTTCTTCAACTATATATATATATATATATATATCACTTAAATTCCACATTTAGTTATAACATCCAAGTTTTGGACAGAAAACATCCTATGAAGCAGAGCCTGGGAGAGATTTAATTTCACCTGTGTCTGTCAGGCTGGGTAGCAATGTGTTGTAGTGCTTCCCTCTGTTGGTGAAACAGTGGTGGTGCAGTGAGTTGGCTGGAGGTGTGACAGACCAGGGAAGTCGGCTCCAGAGGCAGGGCCTGGCTGGAAGCGGTTGTACAAAGATGGTGAATGGTATTTTATTCATCTGCACTGTGGGAGAGCAATTCAACAGTAATGAGTAAAATGTTGTGATAGGCTTACTTAGCCAGTCTGTTCGTGTCATCATCCAACTCCTTGTCACTGGCTTGACAATGACAACAATTGAGTTGGCAATAGCATAAATACATCTAGGACCAAGGTAATGCTTACTTGCCTGTATATCTAAATTGAACATCATTTCTGACTTCTGTACCTAGTCTGTAATGACACAGGTCATATAACACACCATATTATCATTCAATGTAAAGGGATTATGTAAATGAGGCTTTGAACCAAAACCCCACTGGTTTGTTAGATTGAATAATGTCAATGATTCAACAACAATCCACATATTTGAAACCTCTACAATCAATACAGAGGTCTTGTGACTTGTCCCAACAGATGAAACATTCTCTGTTGGGTAAGCAGATGAGCTGGAGGTGTATTTGCTCAGATCATCCCTGCCATAACTTCTCATCACTCTTTGAACTTGTGACTATGTGTGGCCGCTGAGTGCTGGGAGGGAAAGGTCTGGCCTCCATCCACCACTTGACTAGGGCTTCTAACCTGACAGACACTGGACAATTTATTGGAGGATAGCATGTTCACTACAGCCTGCCACTCCTGAGATGAATCATCTCTCTGGAACTCTGGGGTAGGTAGGTATGCCTCAGCTCAGTGAGCGGACCAAAAAACCTGTAAGGTCAACCAGAGTCATTCGCCTTGTTTTCAATGAAATGAGAATTTTATAACTGTGGAGTGGAGCCAACCTGAGCGCTGCCTATCTTTAGACTTGCTGTCGATCTAACTCTAATCCATCTACCATTGGCAGGCTGGCAGGCTGGCAGCCTGGCCCCCTTATAAAGCCTCCCATCCATATCCAGCAGAAACCTTTCAGTGAACCAAAGCTCTGAAACCCCTACCTAATTAAATGGCACTTGTTTTGGTAAAAAAATTCATGAATGGGGAAAGGAGGGAGTGGAAGGAGTGGAAAGGGAGTGAGTGGCACAATTCCAACTCCGCGCTTGCAATAGGAGGCAGTAAATCTGGTATCTTTGGGTGAGTAAGCAGTCAGTGATAAGGAAGTGTGTGGGTGCACTAGGCACCAGACAGACTGAGAGCAGTCGTAAGAGAGTGTTAGGCCCGGGAGCATAGTAATTCATCTCTTTGTCAATGGGTCTCTGAGAATGGGGTGGAGGAGTTTTAATGATAACCTAGTCACTTCACTTACAGACTCCCTGGAACTGAGTTTACCTCCGTCCAAGACCATCCCCGCCCCAGTCATTAAAGTCAAGGTTGCAGATGGTCACCATGATAGTGAGTTGAAGAGGTCGTTGGGAAACGACTTCCTACAAAACAAGCAGCAGTCACGGCTACCTATAACTAGCCTATGACAGGGTTACAAGCAACCTGATTTCATTTTTTTACTACAGTTCTGTGATGGTGGAAGCTAACACAGGTTAGGTCTGTGTTGCATCATTTCATGTTGTATCCATGTGTTACACACACTTGTAATAGTAGTAGTTTAACCTCAATGATCACACTGAAAATCTGTTTGTAACAACAACTCACAACTCTCATGATCAACCAGACAGATAGGGAATACAAGAGTATTATGGTGCTTTGGGGCCCATGTTGCTACAAGTGAAAGGCCTTGAATGGTTTTATTTTGTAAATACACCCTTTTTGGTCTCTGAGAAGGAGCTATGGCATCTCCTCGAGCTGTCATTACATCTGTATAAGTCACCTTTGACCGAAAACAAATACTAAACTGATAGTACAGTTAAAGTTGTTGATCAGGGTAAAACACCAACTGAACTAAACAATGACAACCAAATAAATCCAAGTAGTACCTTCTGTGGGAGAGCAGAGGCAATAGAGCAGTTGTTGTTGTCGGTCTGTCACTCTCAGACAGTGAGTCGGCCATCTTGTAGACCCCTGATTCTCTCAGTGAGTCGGCCATCTTGTAGACCCCTGATTCTCTCAGACAGTGAGCCAGCCATCTTGTAGACCTGATGTGACTTTAGGGAACTCAACAGGTCTTGAAGGGGTTGGTGTCTCCCTCTTAACCCACAACATCCTCTGTGGAACCGGGGACATCTGAGGAGTACTCTGGAAAATCAGCATAAGATGTCTGTTAACTATCATACAAACATTATACAACCTTAACAGAAAGCTCAACGCTTAAAATGTTCTCAAATGCTCTGAGAAGCTATTTTTCAATGTCACAAGCCAAGGCAAGTCAAATGCGATAAATCTAAATACACTGCCTGTAGTCTCTCCATGACCTGTTTGTACAGGGCTAATATTATCTTCTATCTCCTGTTCTGAATCCTACGATTTTGATTGCGCTGTTTTCGCTTCCTTTAAAAAATTATTGAAAACAAAAACGGATCATTAAATAAAAGTGCAATTGTTATGAGCATTTTAGACCTTTTTAAATAACTAATACAAGTATTATTATGTAACTATCACTGGACTTATTTAATATCTCTACCAAAAGTATGAAGGTCACCTTTAGTTTTTGTGACCATTCAGCATATTCTCAATTCTTAGCCTATTGTTATCCTATTGTCACCTCATTGTCTGCATTGTAGCTGTCCCCCACATAGAAATAGAATGAATTCATTCTATGGTCCCCCATCACTCTCCCCATCAGCCCCTTGATCATCTGGTCTGAGGCAGACGACATATCACTGCCTCCTCTCTGTAGGGAGGCAATAATCTCCTCCACCATCCTCCCTCTGCCAAGCCCCATAGCCGTGGCCACTGACTCTTCAGGGTCTTCTGCTGGTCCTCCTGGCCCTCAGCCCCTATGATCCCCCGGGCCTCATGAAGCTGCTCTGTGGTAAACTTGACAGTACAGATGCTGTCGTCAGTGGAAGTCCTTGGTGTAGGTGTAGACCTATCTTTCGGTTTCCTCATTTTCTTTTTTTTTTTATCTTCCGCAGGGGCGTTCCCGTGGGATTGGTCGGAGACCGAGTCCTCACTGTTCCTGCTCTCATCCGTGCTGTCCAAGCTCAGAGCCTGACATCTGCTGAGGAAGTTGGATCTCCGGATGCGCCACTCAGCCGCTTCCTTCTCCAAGATAGACACCTGCTCTGACTCCTTCTTGCTCTTGTATATACACATTCTGGTCCCTGTTGCTGGCCTCTCTGGTCCTGGGCTTTGAAGGAGACTGTGGCCTCATGGACATGGACACCACTTTGGTAGTGCCTGCTAGCTGAGGCATGGCCGGCTTCGAGGCAGGTTTGTGCTCTGGAGGACACAGGGCCAAATGAACTGAATCAATAGCATTGCTGACATCTCTCTCTCCACTGATTCCTTACATATGTGTTATCCCTTGACTTTTGCTCACCTCTGACTTCCTTTAAGGGATGTCTGGTAGTAGTGTGATCTGTGGTAAGGAGGCAGGTGGGGATTGTAGCAGATCTGCATGGAACTCCAACGGGCTGTCTGACCCTGCAGACATTGTTGAGGTCTTATTTTGGGGTTAGTCCGACGTCCCTCTGTAGCTTCTTCCATCAGTCCTCATGACTTCAGTGTGTGGGGAGAGTCTGCTGGCTGGGCTATTGTGCTATCGTTGCGTTGGAGTTGAAAAACAGCTGATTCATTTTTAGGAAGTCACGCGTAGAGCCTCGAACTCTTTCTTCAGCTTCAGCTCCTCTGTGGCTCAGATCTTCTTATTTCTCAGTATGTTGCCCTGTGTCTATCAACATGACCAAGTGTTGGAAAGTGAAACATTTAAAAAAAATAAAAAGTACAGTACTGAAGATGAAATATTTTTCAATGGTTGATAATGAAACATCAATTAAAATGAGTAAAGAAACGGCAATAATAAAATTATCTAAAATGATTGGTAAATCTATGTCACTAATTATGCTTCTTTTCTATGGGATTACTCAATAACTGATCAAGCTGTTGATGTTAAGATTGTTGTTACTGTGTTACAAAGTAGGAAAGCCTAAGCAGCAACAGCTTCATAGTGTATATTTAGTTTGTAATGAAGTTTGAAAGATGTCAAATGCCCAGTTAGCTATAATGTTGCCAGTGAACCACTTTAAAAAGGTAGGAAGCATAAGTTTTTACTCACCAAAGTAACAACAGTGTGGTCGAATACTTTAACTTAGTTGTAGTCACGATCTGGTTAACTATAATTACAAACAGTTATGTTTTAGCGTTTTTACATATTTATTAACTTATTTCCGTATGTCTTCGGGACTACCCACAATGCACTATTTCTCAGTCATATGGAGAACCGGTGTTAACTAGCTAGTTCCAGCTGGCTAATGTTAACTACTAGCCATGCTAGCATGTAATTACTTTCCAAACCAAGTATTGGTGCTGGTGAGCAACTATGTAGAAAACAAATATGTAGAAACCATATAAATGAATGTGAAAAACTGCAACACCTCTTCTCCTGTGTGTTTGGTAGTGGTAGTCGAGCGAGCGTTGTAGTAGTTTTCCGTTGTTTGTAGCAAGTGCAGTAATACCCATAAGGAAAGGGTTACGACTCATTTGTGTCCCAAAAATGAGATGCAAGCTTTGAAGTGGGAGCGGTGTGTCCGGTCGACGCGAGTGGATTGGAGTATAGGAATCGTGCGCATGTCTACTGTATGCACTGCTCATTTCACCCCAGAGGACTTTGATGACTTAGTATAACCAGTGGAAAACAGAATGAGACTCTGACTGAAACCGAGCGTGAATGTGAAGCCTTCAACCTCAATTTCCTACCGACCTACCGATACAGTACATCACGAGTGTCATCAGTGATGGAGATAAACTGAGTAAATTCAATGTGGATTTACCTCACTATATCGCTATTAGATTAGCTAGCTAGCTGACTCTCCCTTTCCTAGGCCGGTGAAACGGCCTCTCCCTCTGAAGGCCTCTCCTTGGTTCTTCTTTGACTTTGGTAGCTAACTCAGCTGTCAATCAGTAAGTTTCCGCTCCCTCTACTTTATCTGCAGGCTTTTTTTGTTGTGTTCTGTGGGTTCCTGCCTGTGCTAGACTAGTTGTTCTCTGGCTTACTACTTAGCTATGACAACAATGGTGGTTGGCTAGCTAGGCTAGTTTGCAGGCTAGGCTAGCTACAAGGCTAAAATAACTCACTTTAGCTGGCTGGCTTGCTGGCTAAGGTAATTGCATATACTGGTAACATTGTTTGATGACTGATTAGATGGCGTTATGTATACCAAAACGTTGGTTTACTTTAATGTAGCTGTAAGCTAGGTGTTGATAGCAACTAGCTGACTCGCGGTGATGGCAGGGTAGTTGGCTAGCAACCTTGCAAGCTGATTTGTAACAATACATTCATAAAGTATTTGCTTCTAATTGGCGTAAAATTCAATTGAAACCAGTAGTCATGAGTGCAAACGATTTGGTTTAATTTAAAGTTATACATTTCAAGTTATTTCTGTTGGGGTTTATACTATAGGGAATATGCTGGCATGCCGGGTCCTCCATATTATGTCACACCTTGCAAAACCATTTTCTAGTAGGACTTCAGTTCAGCATTCTTCAGAATTCTGATCAGTTTTAGTAATAACTTGAAAAATTAGGTGTAACTTTGCATTGGGATATTCTAATGCAAATCCATATGTTACATGTGGTTACGTTTATGCTACCTATCCTTTAATCTTCTAGAATATATTAGATAGTTACTAGTTGCTATCTAGCTTTAACACATTAGAAAATTCCAAAACTTAATTTTTCTAAAATAGTGAAGTGACAAGTCACAGCTCTTTGCTGACATTGACGGTACTTTGACGTAACTTTTGGCACTATTTTTTAAATGTACATTATATCTGAACATCCACCAGTGTGTTATCTCATAAACACGTTGGCAAAATAGAGAGCCAGTTAAAAGTTGACAATCTTTTTGTAATATTTCTTCCTGGTGGCTGGGAGGATCTCCTAGCAACCACCAGACAACTGGGCAGGACAAAACAGACTCCACGTGGGTGCAGAACCGGGACGAGCTTCGGGATCGGAACAAAATAGAAAGAGTTAGCCTACAACTCTATAATAATGCTACATGCAAAGCACAGGTTGCTCTCATCAACAGAAGTAGAATTTCAATTTTGCCATATTGTTTTTATTCTGTACGTGAAGGCCTTCAGGAAATATTAACCTGTATTGTCATAAAATGCTGTATTAATTAGTAGCCTTTACTAGCATATTCAACTGGGGAATATAATTCCTTCCTCATGTGGTGATGATGGTAGCAATTGGCGTTTCTTTGGGGCAATTTATAGTCTTTTTTTTTAATTGCTGTGTCATAATAAACAGCAGGATGATCATAATAACTAGTGTCATAGAATGAAGCAATCGATGAGTCTAATTAGGCCCTATTTGTAAAACAACCATGTTCATCTGTAGGCCTTTGATGGCCTGGCTATATCTCATGTGACAGAATTCAAATCCAGCAGAAAGCATTATGGGAGGTTTTAATCCGGCCTGAACTAATCGATTTTCTCTCCCTAACGGCATTAGAGATCACCCTGAGATAATCCAATGTAAGGGGATAAGTATCGCTGTTATTCGCTCATTAACGGGTTTAGAATCGAAGGACCTGACTGTAACCCCTTGTACCGTACAGCAGAGCAGAGGGCTATGGTCTTTTCACGTATATGTATGTTGACAAGTTCCCTCTTCTCTCCATTGCCCAGCGACAATAACATTACTTTTACCATAGGCCTACGTGGGCTAAAATGTAATACTATATGGGCATAGATGAAAAATGAATGAAATTAATAGAAATAAATATGCATCGTAAAATATGGCAAAACACTCAACTAAACCTGACAGAAGAATGCATATCAGTGAATTATTTGTATCGGAATATCCAATATCCTCAGTGCTCACGCCTTCTCATTTCTCGCAGAATTTAACAATTTGATTCCTATAGCCCACTGTCTGTGAGCCAGAGCAAATATTGTCATGACATTGTAGGGTGCGGGCACCCATGTGTGCATAATGGACATTTTGAAATGAGTCATAAACAGTGACGTTTTTGTTGTGTTTTTATTGCATTAAAATTTCCTTTATGATGTATCATAATACAGGTCTAAAAGACTAGGTTTGTAATGCTCGTTTCCAGTCTATTTGGTATATGCCTGGCGTTCTCCATGGCGTATGAAATGTATTTTGGCTATTTGTGGAACATTTCAAGTGCGTAATTGTCCAACAAGGAATGCCATGCTCGGCTGTCTTTCAAACCCTGCTTTTTAGCCGATCGAATGTTTACACACCTTTATGAGGGTGAAAATGACTTTTTGGACTGGGCTGTTTGTCTCTGTAAAGACGCAGAATAATTGTGGGCATGGGGATGTGTGACTACAGTGAGGGAAAATGAGCCCGGAAAATGAACACAAAAAAGTGGGTGTGTTATACCGTCTCCGTAATAGGGGAAGATCTACACTCAGTTCACACTGCATTCAACATCTCTTCACTTCTTTACTCTAGCCCTCCTGCAACATCCAGCCAATTACAGCACACCATTTCCTAGGATACATTTCCCCAAAACTTCAGTCTGAGGAACTGCATGTTTACGGTTTGTGGATTTCTACCATAATGTTGGGAACAGTGAAAATGGAAGGTCACGAAACGCCAGATTGGAGCAGCTATTACAATGACGCACAAGAGGTATGTGTCGAAGTTTTCGATTTGGGTTATAGAATAAAGTGTTAACTGATTCCCTATAGAATAAAAGTGTTAACTGATTCCCAATTTTTTCGTTTTTGCAATAAATGTTTTCTAGCAAACTGCATTGAGTTAGTTTCCCTCAAATTGTTCAATTAAAGTGACTGTGTTGTTGTTTATGGAGTATTGGGCTGTTTTTGGTATAGATGTCACTAAATGCAACCTGACGTATATAAAGAACGAGTGCATGTTAGTCAGAATGCCAAATGCTGACTTGGGATATTTACAATAAGTAAAAACCCATTACATCAGTTAGTTATGCACTCCGATAATAAGTTAGGATTTGGAACGGAATATTTACCAGACATCATGGCATATGTTTTTCAATGCATGCTGTTCGGAAAATAAAGTTGCAGTCAGTGCATGGAATGTTAGAACTCCATTTGAATTAGTCTGTTTGACACCAATAATAAGACAGCGTAATACACTTAGCTTGACCTCATTTTGTTTGTGCATAATAAGCTTACATAACATGTCAATTGAAATGTCTAATTATTATAACAAATAATAATTGCTTGATATGGCCTAATACAGTGGAACAATATCGAATTCGAGATTCATAATATGGACTGTTTTCATGCTGTTGTTTAAAGGTTCTCAAAATGAATCCCATGTTTTCTTGTCAAATCGAATCAATTAAATACGTTTCGTTAGTTTGTTAACCATTATTAATTATGATTGGCTGTACATTATTAAACAGTCAATTTCACAGAATACATTTTGTTTTTTAAAAACAAGCACTTTGAGTTTGTGGAAGACTAAAGCATTGTTGTGATCACATTTTATCTCATGTTATTCCAGGTATATTCACCCATGGCAAACAGCGGCATGAATGCAGGACTGAGTTCCATGAACAGTATGAACAGTTACATGAGTATGTCTACCAGTGGAAATATGACCTCCGGTTCTTTCAACATGTCCTACGCGAACCCCGGCCTGGGAGCCGGAATAAGCCCCGGGACAATGGCAGGGATGCCTCCGAGCACGTCCATGAATGGAATGTGCGGCGGGGTGTCGTCAATGGGCACTGCCCTTAGCCCCTCGAACATGGGCGCAATGTCGGCTCAGCAGGCTTCCATGAACGCTCTGAATCCATACGCCAGCATGAGCCCTACAATGAGCCAAATGTCCTATAATCAGCCCAACCTGAACCGAGCAAGGGACAACAAGTCGTTCAGGAGAAGCTACCCGCACGCAAAGCCTCCGTATTCATACATATCCCTGATAACCATGGCCATTCAGCAAGCACCAAGCAAGATGCTCACGCTTAGCGAAATCTACCAATGGATAATGGACCTATTTCCATACTACAGACAGAACCAACAGAGGTGGCAGAACTCTATTCGCCATTCCTTGTCTTTTAATGATTGCTTCATCAAAGTGTCTAGGTCACCGGATAAGCCAGGCAAAGGCTCATACTGGGCCCTGCACCCAGATTCTGGAAATATGTTCGAGAACGGTTGTTATCTCCGCA
This sequence comes from Salmo salar, assembly GCF_965601325.2. Taxonomy (NCBI): domain Eukaryota; kingdom Metazoa; phylum Chordata; class Actinopteri; order Salmoniformes; family Salmonidae; genus Salmo; species Salmo salar. The sequence goes on from NC_138299.1 coordinate 34,341,372, forward strand.
GACAAAAGCGCTTTAAATGCGAAAATAGAAAGCTATCTTCAAGTAAGGGAGACGGAAGGAAAGACCAGTCTGGTTCTGGGTCACCTTCGAGCGACAACACCAACAGCAAGACTGGACATGTGGATCCCAACACCCTGTCCACCTGCAACCAGTCCTCCAGCCCTCAAATCATGGACCACAGGAGCAGTAGCAGCGCCTCTGAACTAAAGAGCAGCGGGCCACCTCTCCACCCCGTGGCCAGCCCCGTCACATCCCTGTCCTCTCTCCCTTTACCTCCGCACTCGATGGCGCACGAGTCCCAGCTGCACCTAAAAGGGGATCCCCATTACTCATTCAACCACCCCTTTTCAATAAATAATTTAATGTCATCCTCAGAGCAACAGCACAAACTGGACTTGAAAGCCTACGAGCAAGCTTTGCAATACTCTTCCTACGGCTCAAGTATGTCCTCCAGTCTACCCCTCGGCAGCGCGTCCATGGTAGGGAGAGCCATGGACCCATCCGCAATAGAGGCGTCATACTATCAAGGTGTGTATTCCAGACCAGTCCTCAACACTTCTTAGTATCTTCTCATTTTTATAGTGCTCGACAAAAGGACAACAGAAAACATTTATCTTATTTTTGCATGCACCTGGTGCATAAGGACTGTTACTTCAATGTATAAGAATATGTATGAGTAAAATACAATAGTCCTGTAAAGTGTTTCCAATTAAATGATTGTATATCCAGCTGTAAATCATTGCTAGTGTATTTAAAACAATTTCGAGCTTGTAAAATAATGTTGTATTCCCCAAACTTGTAGTCCACACGATTAATATGTCCATGTGTTACAATTTGCGTGAATGAAGGTCAGTCAATAAGGTCTCGTGGAACGCGTGACGCAGGTGAAGCGCCAAACACCTGTCTGTTACAGATACGGCCTACTTTTTGAAAGGATGTTGTCATTTTACGCATTGCTTTGGTTTCATTTGCTAAATATCTGACAAACATATTTTCTACGCAATCTTGTAATACAATCTTAAATTCCAAGTGGAAATGAATTATAAATAAAATGTTATTCTTTATAGGCTACTGCAAAATTCCAGTCTTTTGTGGTATTTTTCAAACCAGAAAATGGGTGATTATGTGCAGCTTAATGTCAGCGTTTTGTCTTTCTCTGTTTTTTTGATGTCTCTGCATGTGCTTAACTTATTTCTTGTTAATTTCCAAATAAAACAAATACGATTTATTCAGTGATTGTTGTAATTTTTTATCTTAATTTGAAGAAGCTGTGAATGACGCGTAAAATGTAGCCTACCATTCAATTACGCAACTGTTCCAACGTTATGCATATCCAAATAATTCAGGAACATTATTACGTTTTTTAGGTTAAATTATGCCTTAAAAACATTACAATTGCAAAGGGAATGTATTAATTACAGGGCCTAGATCTTCAGTCAGTGGCATATAGCCAACTTTATTGTTCAATCTTGTAAACTAATGCGTCAAATCTTACTATATCATGAATGTAACTCCATATGAAATGCGGGTTATAACCATTGATCAAAACATCTAAAGTGCATAATATCCCCGTAAAGTTTAGAAACGCTAACTGTACCCTATTGATGGTCGCGCCTCGGTTGACGCACCGCAGGTTGTTGATCAATGAGCAAGGCTAAAGCCAACTCTAACAGAAATACAGCCACAGAGCTTTACCTCATAAAGGATTCGGGCGTGTTGTAGATGGATTTTTAACAATCTCATCGAAAGGCCAAAGCATCTTTTTGTGAACCGTAACCCTACATGATGCGGCTCATGAACCTGAACAGATTTTACTTTGATCATGGTATTTTGTAGACACACATTTTGGCTGAGTAACCGTGAAACGTGTTTAATTATCATGTAATTGCCCCCCGATGCACAAATAACATAGATAATTGAATTGAGCGTCGTGAAAATATCGAGGAGTTATATGGGCTAGGCTTGTGCTCTGTGCTTTTACCAGATTATATTTCCACTCAGACATATTCAGGTTTAGGCCTACTTATTTTAATATAAATATTAAAACATTTTAAGAAGCCATGTTTATTTAGATAATACATCTAAAACAAGTGTATTTGGAACTACTGAAAAGCTTGTCTGCGCATGAGTTGCTCATGCTCGAGTCATTACATTTACTCCAGATGAACTCACATTCATAGTAACAATATTAAGTCTAAAAAACACTTTTTTTATAATACATTTTATTATTGTATTATTTTATATTTAAATGTTATTCTATTCAAATCAATTGGACGATAATATCCTAAATGGTGACTAATAAAAATGGTATAGTTCTACAACGATTGGATATTTCTCCTGAATAATTTAGGCCTAGGTTAATATTGAATGTTTGTTATTTTCACCTGAAGATACATGATTTCGTCAATAAAATGATTGTGATATATGCTATTACAGTCATTTCACCATAATGACAGTGTTCATTAATCAATTACGAGCATATCAAAGAGGGCATGGACCACAAATTCAATGAATTTACTGGAGAAACAATTCTAGCTCCAGATATGAGCTCAATTATTTGTGTTCATAATCAGATGAATATTTAATTGGAAGACGTTTGGATCAAGGTCCCAACCGGCATTACTTGAAGGGACAGTTACAACCTTGTTCAGGCCTACTGCATTTGAAGGTGTATCATTTCAGGCAGTAGGCCTGTCTTATTCAACAATCATATGGTACTGGTCTGTATTAGGGGCTGAATACGAATATCAACCCCAGCAGATAACCCAAAATACACCAAGTAATTCATTTATTTCTCCTCTGTTAAACCTCTATTACAAAATGTTCTTAGCAGATTACAATAACATAAACCCCAGTTTGTGGCAAGAATGACTACTCGTTTCCATAAGCAATCTTTGAACATTGGACAGATCTTGTTCATTAGTTTTCCCAGCTGTTGGGAAAAAAGCTTTGCAGTGTGTGATTCAGTATGGAAAAGTGAAAGAACAAATACAGAGCAAACTTTTGCTGGATATTTGCTTATTAGATTTTAATCGTTATATATATATATATATATTTATGCTTTATATTGATGATTGAGTCATAACTCAACGGGCAAATAGAGATATTCAATTTATATATTTGCCTGTGAAAGAGGCAATGAAGTGCTTTTTTGAAAGCTATGATACAACATGTATAATTTACAGTTCGAGCACATCACGTTGAGACCCATACATTAGTGTTCGCTTTAGTAGGATATTTGATAAAGCTAACCCAAGACATATGTTGTTGGCATAGCAACATCTTTATGCCCACAAGATAGCAAGGTGAAGTAATCACTTTTGAGGGTCAATTTAGTAGACCTAATTATAAACGAGATAAGGTTTATTATCCGAATTATAGCATACAAATAGATCGTTACAATATGGCAACCCGTTTATCTATTATTACTATCATCATCATCATCATTATTAGGCCCCTAATAATAATAATAATAATAATAATAATACTATTATTAGTTTTATATTGCCCTGGGCGTATGCTATATTTCTCCCATGCAGCACATTGGAAACTTTTAATGAAGTCATTAAACCTTAAGTACAGTGTGACATATGTTATCAGCAGGCAGTGTCCAGCATAAAGATTTAAACCAGCACCTTGTTTTCCAATTTATGTGGTATTTCTCGTTACCGCATCAAAAATCCTGGAGCTTTTTTCAGCCTTATGGACAAAAATGTAGACAACAATGCGCAGACCCCTTTACTTCAAAAGCGACCATCAGCGAGCCTACCCATAGATCTTTCTTCTCAGTCTTTTCATTCTGAGTTTAGAAAGCCACTACAGGGCCAAAGCGCTTCTAATACCTTTTGATGGGGATTGAATTAATTATCTCCAATAACACAATTGTGCTTGGCCAACGAAAAGAGCAAAGCAATACCCCTTCAGATTCACAGACGAAAGAAAAGAACCTTTCAAAAGGCCGAGGGGGAAGAGGGAGAGAGCTCTATCCGAAATCAGCTTTAGAAGCAGCTGGTTTTCCATTAAAAATTATACGGAAGAAGTTTATTAGGGCTTTGTGTCCTCCTAATATGGACCGACTATGTCAGGTTGGTGGTCCCTCGGCCTGCTTCCCTGCCACCATGATGTTTTGTGTCTTCATTCATCCATTGGAGGCCACAATAAGGGACAACCCAATTGGGTTGTTTTGTTGCTTGCTGTTTTTGCAGGTTGACGCAAAAAGTTCTAACAAACAAATGCATTAGCCTACCAGGTTTTGCTGAGGACGAAGACAAATGGAAATTATTCAAAATGTATGCCTATACCAGATTTCAAAATATTAAATACTATGATACAAGTCTGTTAAATAAATAAAATGTGTCCCTATAAACAAACAGTATTTGCTATATAACTGAAAACAAAGACTAAATGTTAAACCATTTGGCAATGTAATAGGGAACGCCCAAATAATCTATAGTCAAACAAGTGAAACACGCAAAGTCTAACCAGATCGAAAGAACATCTAGGCACGTGACGCAACACTGTAAACAACGATAGCCAGGATAGCCCACTTTTAATCATTGTGCAATTACCACATTTCCCCCCAAATTGCATACTTTAGACATAGGCCTAGGCTTTATAAAATATGCTTAATTAACATTTGTATTGTCAATGAGCCTCAAGTTCCATACAGTGTTAGTAGAAAAGTGTCCAGAACGAATACATGGATGGAATGCGTTAAAGTGAAAGGAAATACTGGAAATATTTGGTGTCGTTATAGCAACAGGACCAGTCACGCTTTTCTCTGAAGGCCATTCACCACTGGGCTGTCAGAACACGTTTTTAATTAAAGCGTATAAAAGTTTTTGTAGTCATGTCATCGTGTGATTGGGGTAATCGGGAATGGGGATCCCCTTTCTTTTTGATGCGCCGGTGCGCAATCCTTTTCCACCAAGACCAAGAGAGAAAAATTACCAAAAGGAATCAAGCATCACACACTCCAAAATAACATTGCAAAATAAATAAAAACTGCTTCTATAAGTCTAGTCAAGATAGATTGGGAACTGAACCATAATACAAATGTAGGGGTGGCAGGTAGCCTAGTGGTTAGAGCGCTGGATCGAATCCCTGAGCTGACGAGGTAAAGATCTGTCGTTCTGCCCCTGAACAAGGCAGTTAACCCACTGTTCCTAGGCCGTCATTGTAAATAAGGTTTTTTTCTTAACTGACTTGCCTAGTTAAATAAAGTTTAAATATATATATAAAAAAATGTAGGCCATAGAGGCTACACGAGGCATTTTATATCTGCGAGTGTGTGATCATAATGACGCATTGCCGACTTGGGGATAACCAGGAATATCAAACGTTATCAGATTTAAACAAAGTGAAAGATTTAGCCTCCGTATTTAGAACAAGGCTGATTATCTGACGGATAAACATACATTGGGAGGATCTTGTGGGATTAAGAGTGGGGACACCCAAGTTGTGCGATCTCCACGGTTACCAGAGGAGAAATCGAGAAGCTTGTCATAGTGTCGCTCGAGCATTATCTGAGGGGAGGGTTACAACCCAGCAGCGCTCGCATCCAAACAGACAGGCCCTGCCCTACCCCTCCTGTCTTCGGATTGCAACTTGAGGGCAACGGTGCATCCAACCATCGAGTACATAATCGATCATATATGGGCACACAAGTCTCACCACTGCCCTAGCTGTTCTATCGGTGGACACCTGGAGGAAAGTAGAGCTCATGCGGGTCAACCCATCAATAAGAGAAAAAGGTAAACGATGTGGATGTAATTGCTTGGTGTGTAGTCTGTAGTACAGGTCGCCGGATCTCTTTTGCCCTCTTATGTTGATAAACTATCAGTATACAGAGAGAGAGAGAGAGAGAGCGAGAGAGAGAGCGCGAGAGCGAGAGAGAGAGCGAGAGAGAGAGCGAGAGAGCGAGCGAGCGCGAGAGCGAGAGAGAGAGAGCGAGAGAGAGAGAGCGAGAGAGAGAGCGAGAGAGAGAGCGAGAGAGAGAGCGAGAACGCGAGAGAGAGAGAGAGCGAGCGCGAGAGAGAGAGCGCGAGAGAGAGCGAGAGCGAGAGAGAGAGAGAGGGGGAGAGAGAGCGAGAGATGTTTGGTGCAGGAAAATAAATAAATGAGCATTACATCCATGGAAAGTGTCTCTGCTCTCTCTTTGCACCTCTCTCTGAACCACAACATTATTTATTTCTAAGTCAATAATGTCTTTGCCAAAATCTGGCCAATTAGGATATTATGACAATAGCCAACATAATTGTACCAAGGGATTAAATACCAATGTATTACAATTAAGACATTTAAAGATTGAAATCTATAAAGCTAGAAGTTCAAGTTCCATGAAATGGATATGCATGGACTATTGGAGTTACCTAAATATATCCCTCTCTCTATACTTTGACCTACTTTGAATACTTCTAACAAGTGAATATTGCTTCATGAAACCATTTAGTCAGTAAGAGAGAACAAATAAAAAAGTTGTGTAACTTAGAGAAATTTGTGATATTGATTTAACAAAGTTAATATCAAAGGTAGTGGGTTTATTTATTTTTTTACTCTTTAAGACCTGTTCCACATTACCACACTCAGAGCCAGACCTTAGATAAACAGAAGTGTTAAAACAGATTTTTATCTTCAATTAGAAGTCACTGTCATTCCATAGGGATATAATGGTTGTGTGACTGAGTTGAATGTGTACTGCACCTTTAGAAACATTTAGGATAAAAATCCCTTACAACAAAACTATATTTGTTGGACATGAACGTCACAGATTTAGCCTTTGAGAATAGTGAATACTGTTGAGTTATAGGTGATGTTCTTCATATCACAAATTCCATGAATGATTTAATATGACAGCATGATGGAGTTGACCAAACAAATCACATGTTATCTGGCCCAAGGCAGTGTCAATGTGAAATCCGGGCAGCACCAACAACCTTTACAAGACAGCAATTTTCAATGAAATACTGTACATGTCAGGACACTGTATTGATGTGGGATATCAAAGACAATATATTATTTATCAATAAAATAGTACAGTAATGCACACAGGCATTTCCCTTGTAACAGCGAGATACAGTGAGCTCTAAAAGTATTGGGACAGTGACACGTTCTTTGTTGTTTTGCCTCTGTACTCCAGCACTTTGGATTTGAAATGACACAATGACTATCAGGTTAAAGGGCAGACTGTCAGCTTTAATTATTTGAGGGTATTTTCATCCATATCGGATGAACCGTTTAGAAATTACAGCACTTTTTGTACATGGTCCCACCATTTTAGGGGACCATCAGTATTGGGACAAAGTTACTTATATGTCTATTAAAGTTGTCAAAAGTTTAGTATTTGGTCCCATGCTCATAGCACGCAATGACTACATCAAGCTTGTAACTCTACACATTTGTTGGATGCATTTGCTGTTTGTTTTGGTTGTTTCAGATGATTTTGTGCTCAATAGAAATGAATGGTAAATAATATATTGTGTCATTGTGGAGTCACTTTTATTTGTAGATAAGAATAGAATATGTTTCTAAACACTTCAACATTATGTGGATTCTACCATGATTACGGGTAGTCCTGAATGAATCGTGAATAATGAGTGAGAAAGTTACAGATGCACAAATATCACACCCCCAAGACATGCTAACCTCTCACCATCAAAATAACAGGTTAGCATTTTATATCACACCCCCAAGACATGCTAACCTCTCACCATCAAAATAACAGGTTAGCATTTTATATCACACCCCCAAGACTTGCTAACCTCTCACCATCAAAATAACAGGTTAGCATTTTATATCACACCCCCAAGACATGCTAACCTCTCACCATCAAAATAACAGGTTAGCATTTTATATCACACCCCCAAGACATGCTAACCTCTCACCATCAAAATAACAGAAGGTTAGCATTTTATATCATACCCCCAAGACATGCTAACCTCTCACCATCAAAATAACAGAAGGTTAGCATTTTATATCATACCCCCAAGACATGCTAACCTCTCACCATCAAAATAATAGAAGGTTAGCATTTTATATCATACCCCCAAGACATGCTAACCTCTCACCATCAAAATAACAGAAGGTTAGCATTTTATATCATACCCCCAAGACATGCTAACCTCTCACCATCAAAATAACAGAAGGTTAGCATTTTATATCATACCCCCAAGACATGCTAACCTCTCACCATCAAAATAACAGGTTAGCATTTTATATCACACCCCCAAGACATGCTAACCTCTCACCATCAAAATAACAGAAGGTTAGCATTTTATATCATACCCCCAAGACATGCTAACCTCTCACCATCAAAATAACAGAAGGTTAGCATTTTATATCATACCCCCAAGACATGCTAACCTCTCACCATCAAAATAATAGAAGGTTAGCATTTTATATCATACCCCCAAGACATGCTAACCTCTCACCATCAAAATAACAGAAGGTTAGCATTTTATATCATACCCCCAAGACATGCTAACCTCTCACCATCAAAATAATAGAAGGTTAGCATTTTTGTGGTGGTATGATGTGTGTCTAACTTTCTCACTCATTGTTCATTCAGAACAATCCGTAATCATGGTAGCATCCACACTAATGTAGAATTGTGTGGCATTTGAAATCCAAAGTGCTGGAGTACAGAGCCAAAACAACACATTTGTCACTGTTCCAATACTTCTGGAGCTCACCGTAGATAGGCAGCAACACAAACATCAATACCAAAATGTGTTGATGACAAAAACAAATCTAAACAAGATGGTCAGTAAAGTAAAATGTTCAATTTAAGAAAGAAACAGAGAGAGAGAATGAGAGAAGTGGGCAGCAACAAACCAACAACCCAAGTGGGTAAACATTTACTATTCAGTTTGAGCCTAGACTGGAATGAGGCTTTAGAGTGCAGCACTTCTAACAACTGTTTGCCCAGTTAAGGCTTGGTTGTGTTTACACAGCGTTAAACAGCAGCAGCCTGGGCAGGCAGGGAGTGGGCAGGCAGGGAGGAAGGCTGGTGACCAGATGTGTCTGTTCCACTAGCCGGTAGGTCAGGTTGCTCCAGTTCGGACAGTGCAGCCATGTGCTGTGTCGCAACTGGCACTCTATTCCCTTTACAGTGCACTACTTTTAACTAGCACCTATAGGGATATAGGGCTATGTGCAAAAGTAGTGCACTATATAGGGAATAGGGTGCCATTTGGGACGGAACAGAGTGGACAGACTGCTGTTGACCTTCTGCGTCTGTCTCCGTCAGATGACCTTCCGGACGCTGCCTTTCCCCAGCTTGTTCCTCAGCACCTCCACCAGCCGCTCCAACCTGCATGCTGACATAGAGAATAATAACATGAGTTATGTGTTTTATAGAGGGCTTTATAATGACCCAAAGACATGTAAGGGGGGGAGGGACCCCAAAGATGGGGAGGAAGAGGAGGTGGGGAGGAATACGGGGGGAAACAGGGTAAGGAAAGGGGGAGAGGGGAAGGGGAGAGAGGGAGACGGGATGTGAGGAATGAATGCATCGTTCCTGGTGCGGTGGTGCACAGCACTCTAACACAAGGACACACTTGTTACAGGGTAAACTGGGGCAGGATGTAGACACTTGTTTAAGTGGGTAGCTAGTCAGACACCACCCAAACCAAACCCAATGTACAAATCCTTAAAATACACTGACTCTTTCCTCTCCGTCTCTCTCCGTCTCTCGTTGACAGGATCTAGTATTTTTCCCTGGCTGAGGGGAAGGACAATCACGGTGTCCTTATGGGTGAAAATAAAAGCAAATGATTCCCAGATAGGATGACAATCCCAGTGAATTGATGTGTGAGAGAGAGGAGAGGAATGTTTTTGGAGTGAGAAGCTGGGTTTGAGAGGGAGGAAACTTACAGCTTTTCTGGCTCTGTAGAAAGGAGTCATGAGAGGCTGGCCAAAACATGCACAGTCGTCACATATCTATTTTGAACCTAAACAGACTATTATGGGTCTGTTACTGAAATAGAGTCAATAATAATATTCGTAGCTATTCAGTTCAAAAGCATCCAACTGGAAATTATGTTAAGGTGAAATGTTAAGATGTCGGGTCTTTTTGTGTGTCTTTTCAAATAGGAACACATTTCACAGGACTTGAGAGATTTTTATCTTGTTCAATTATAATATAATTCCATGGTACTAATATCACTAAAGGGAATCGAATAAAGCCAAATGTCCCATAGGGCGGTGCACAATTAGCCCAGCATCGTCCGGGTTAGGGGAGGGTTTTGCCGGAGTAGGCAGTCATTGTAAAATAAGAATTTGTTCCTAACTGAGGCTGGGGCGGCAGGTCGGTAAGCCTAGTGGTTAAAGCGTTGGGCCATTAACCAAAAGGTTGCTGGATTGAATCCCCGAGCTGACAATGTAAAAATCTGTCGTTCTGCCCCTGAACAAGGCAGTTAGCCTACCGGGGAACGGTGCGTTGTCATTGTAAATAAGAATTTGTTCTTAACTGGCTTGCCTAGTTAAATAAAGGTTAATAAAAATAAATAAATAAAAACTTGCCTTTTTATTTAAATAAAGATGAATACAAATAAATAAATAAACTTGCCTAGTTAAATAAAGGTTAATAAAAAGGTAATGGAAGTTTTCTTCAAATGAAAACATTCTTCTCCCTTAAAATTCAAAATTTTGGGAGCACTTATACAGGGAAAAGCTCCCACTGTGAATGAAATTAGAATAGAAAGCCGTGAGTGAACCCTGAAATACAGCAAGCTTTTTGTTATAGAGGGAGGATTTAAGCTCTTTCCACGAACATCTTATCCCGTCCTCACCGTGATATAGCTGATATGGAAATAATACAATGTGACAAGTGGAAAGGCTTCACATAGGCAGGCAACACCGTTCCTGTAGTTGTGCAACAGTTCTCCCACAAAACATTTCACTTCGATTTTTCAGATAAACCATATCACAAGATACATCTTTAGTCTTGTCGTTATTAAACAACTAGCTAATCATATGCTGGCCATTATATCAAAGTTATCTTTTAATTGTAACGTTGACTCATAAGTGGGTAGTGGATGCTGATAATGTTTTCTTGAATTCCTGATACTGTGCATGAGTTACACTACACACACAGATAATACTTTTACACAGAAGACACATCTTGGATATTTTCGTTCTTCTCCCATTTGAAACATGCTGCATTGATTATTTTCCTTAAGCAGTCCAGTTGTAATGATCTGAACACAGCGAGACAGAGGCTGTGTCCCAAACTGCACCCTATTCCCTAGTGCACTACCTTACCCAGAGCACTGTGGGCCCTGGTAAAAAGCAGTGTACTACAAAGGGAGTGGGACTAGTGTGCAATTTGGGATACAGCCAGAGAATCACGCTGCCGGCCTGGGAGCAAAGCTGTCTAAGCTGTGTCTGTCTGCCTGCCCAGGGTTTGTACTGACTGACTGGTAATCAGGCAGCATCTGGGAGTGGTCTGAGCCAGGTACTGTCTGGAAGTTATTCTTCACCTGTTCCCCTCAACATGGTTATTCATCATCACTACGAACCTGGCTGTATTCATCAGCCCGTGACTGGATATACGGCATAGTGAACACGCGACACACACACGCACAAGCACACACGCACTATACAGGCCATGTCACAGACCAACACAGGTCACCTAACTAGTTCAAATGTAGACGAGTGCACAAGGCAAGGAATCTCTTCCCCTTCTCAAACTAACTCTCCCCCACACACAAATACCCTGTCCCCCCTTGTGTGTAAATGGGGCAATCGCTTGTTGTATTTTAAATATAACATTAGCCTCTCTGTCACGTTTGCACAATAAGACAGTTCCAGGCAGTGCGCTTGTCTGTCCAAGGTGTACTGGTGTGGCGGTGGGGGATTGGGAACAACACTGTTTACAGAGGGTGGTCAGTAAACCCAAACACACACAGGAGAGGAGCCAGAGAAAATATAATGCCTGATTAAGAATTCACAGTGTCGCAAAACCAACAATTATAGCTGGAATAAGACCAAGTAAACACTCAGCTCCTCACATTCCTTCTAAACAACCCAGAATCTGAATCTTTCTGCCTATGCTTTGTGCAGTAGAGCAGTGAAGTATATCGAGCAGTGTTTCAGTGGAGTGGGCATTGTGCTGTATGGACAGCCTACATGCACTTGTTAGTGTTTAATGGCACTTATTTTCTATTTTACCCAATGTTCGATCTTGTCTCATCGCTGCAACTCCCCAATGGGCTCGGGAGAGGCAAAGGTGGAATCATGCGTCCTCCGAAACATGACCCACCCAAACCTCGCTTCTTAACACCCACCAGCTTAACCCAGAAGCCAGCCGCACCAATGTGTCAGAGGAAACACCGTTCAACTGGCGACCAGGGTCAGACTGCAGCCAGGCACACCACAAGGAATCGCTAGAGTGAAATGAGCCAAGTAAAGCCCCACCGGCCAAACCCTCCCCTAACCCGGACGACGCTGGGCCAATTGTGCGCCGTCCTATGGGACTCCCGACCACAGCCGGTTGTGGCACAGCCCGGGAATGAACCGGGGTCTGTAGTAATGCCTGTAGCATTTAAAATATTCTAATATACACTGCTCAAAAAAATAAAGGGAACACTAAAATAACACATCCTAGATCTGAATGAATGAAATAATCTTATTAAATACTTTTTTTTTTACATACTTGAATGTGCTGACAACAAAATCACACAAAAATAATCAATGGAAATCCAATTTATCAACCCATGGAGGTCTGGATTTGGAGTCACACTCAAAATTAAAGTGGAAAACCACACTACAGGCTGATCCAACTTTGATGTAATGTCCTTAAAACAAGTCAAAATGAGGCTCAGTAGTGTGTGTGGCCTCCACGTGCCTGTATGACCTCCCTACAACGCCTGGGCATGCTCCTGATGAGGTGGCGGATGGTCTCCTGAGGGATCTCCTCCCAGACCTGGACTAAAGCATCCACCAACTCCTGGACAGTCTGTGGTGCAATGTGGCGTTGTTGCATGGAGCGAGACATGATGTCCCAGACGTGCTCAATTGGATTCAGGTCTGGGGAACAGGCGGGCCAGTCCATAGCATCAATGCCTTCCTCTTGCAGGAACTGCTGACACACTCCAGCCACATGAGGTCTAGCATTGTCTTGCATTAGGAGGAACCCAGGGCCAACCGCACCAGCATATGGTCTCACAAGGGGTCTGAGGATCTCATCTCGGTACCTAATGGCAGTCAGGCTACCTCTGGCGAGCACATGGAGGGCTGTGCGGCCCCCCAAAGAAATGCCACCCCACACCATGACTGACCCACCGCCAAACCGGTCATGCTGGAGGATGTTGCAGGCAGCAGAACGTTCTCCACGGCGTCTCCAGACTCTGTCACATGTGCTCAGTGTGAACCTGCTTTCATCTGTGAAGAGCACAGGGCGCCAGTGGCGAATTTGCCAATCTTGGTGTTCTCTGGCAAATGCCAAACGTCCTGAAAGGTGTTGGGCTGTAAGCACAACCCCCACCTGTGGACGTCGGGCCCTCATACCACCCTCATGGAGTCTGTTTCTGACCGTTTGAGCAGACACATGCACATTTGTGGCCTGCTGGAGGTCATTTTGCAGGGCTCTGGCAGTGCTCCTCCTGCTCCTCCTTGCACAAAGGCGGAGGTAGCGGTCCTGCTGCTGGGTTGTTGCCCTCCTACGGCCTCCTCCACGTCTCTTGATGTACTGGCCTGTCTCCTGGTAGCGCCTCCATGCTCTGGACACTACACTGACAAACACAGCAAACCTTCTTGCCACAGCTCGCATTGATGTGCCATCCTGGATGAGCTGCACTACCTGAGCCACTTGTGTGGGTTGTAGACTCCGTCTCATGCTACCACTACCGTGAAAGCACCGCCAGCATTCAAAAGTGACCAAAACATCAGCCAGGAAGCATAGGAACTGAGAAGTGGTCTGTGGTCACCTGCAGAACCACTCCTTTATTGGGGGTGTCTTGCTAATTGCCTATAATTTCCACCTGTTGTCTATTCCATTTGCACAACAGCATGTGACATTTATTGTCAATCAGTGTTGCTTCCTAAGTGGACAGTTTGATTTCACAGAAGTGTGATTGACTTGGAGTTACATTGTGTTGTTTAAGTGTTCCCTTTATTTTTTTGAGCAGTATATAATTCATAATAATTTATACAGTTGCAAATTACACAGAAAATACAATTTCTAACATTTACAACCATGAATCATAAGAAAGTAGCATAACACCAAATCATCATAATAAGCGTATGGAGGAAGAAGCTTGGTACTCTGCTGCTCTGTACTCAGTCCACAGGAGGGTATCAGGTCTGACAGATGATGAGACAGACACCACCAGTAAGCAGTGTTACTAGAGGGCCAAGACCACCATCACCTCCTGATGAAAAGGATCTTTGTGTCCTCTCGTCTCCTCTATGGCCAAGTCTGCTTCAGCAGGCAACTCCAGATAGGTCATTGCACATTCTGCTCAGGCCCAGTCAGGTCCCCATCACCCCCCAGTCAGGTCCCATCACCCCCCAGTCAGGTCCCATCACCCCCCAGTCAGGTCCCATCACCCCCCCAGTCAGGTCCCATCACCCCCCCAGTCAGGTCCCATCACCCCCCAGTCAGGTCCCATCACCCCCCAGTCAGGTCCCATCACCCCCCAGTCAGGACCCATCACCCCCCAGTCAGGTCCCATCACCCCCCATTCAGGTCCCATCACCCCCCCAGTCAGGTCCCATCACCCCCCATTCAGGTCCCATCACCCCCCATTCAGGTCCCATCACCCCCCATTCAGGTCCCATCACCCCCCATTCAGGACCCATCAGCCCCTTCAGGCTCAGTCATCCCCATCAGGTCCCATCACCCCCCAGTCACGCCCCTCCACACCTTGACACATCTAACCCCGCCCCTCCACACCTTGACACATCTAACCCCGCCCCTCCACACCTCCACACCTTGACACATTAACCCCGACAGGTCTCTTTCTGGGAAAGGATCAGACTGAAGGATGTCCCAGACCATGCTGACTGACCAGGCTCTAAAACTGTCAACTCTGTCTTGTTGGCCTCCACTAAGAGCCAGGAGCCACTTGATAAAAGTGCAAATCATCAGCAACAGTACTATGGACTTCAGTGCATATATGCAATGCATGGGAAGCACTTGCAAGCTGCAGTATTCCAAACAATTCCAAGAGTGAAAATGTCACGCTCATGGGGGAATTGGGTTGTGCGTTAGTTTTTACTGTTGGAACAAAGTGTGTGTCACTATCTCCATTTTATCTTTAACTCTGCATTGTTGGAAAAGGACATGCAAGTAAGCATTTCACTGTTAGTCTACACCTGTTGTCTACGAAGCATGTGACAAATAACATTTGATTTGGAGAAGAAGCTGTTATCACCCAAGTAAAATGGAGGCCCTCCAGTGAGGATGGTTTAAACACAAAACCAACTAGAATGCCCTCTTTTCTCCCTCCCAATCTGTGGGAGGGTGGGTCCTTATAGCCTTCCCAGCGCTGAGAACTGTCACCCCCCCTAACCTCCCTGTTAATTCGCCAGGCAAATAGATGAGCGGGCGACTGTTTGTTTAGCGGGGAGCGGGTAGGCCCAATATGACTGTGGGAGGGAGCAGGAGCAGCAAAAACCAGGCTGGGACTGGGGAGAGAAGGACTCACAGACAACCAGTAACCAATCGTCTATCAGCATGGAGACCACCAGCACAGGCCAAGAGAATTTCTACATTTTTATTAGGATCCCCATTAGCTAATGCTGTAACGTTAACTAATCTTCCTGGGGTCCAACACCAAATAATAAGACATTACAAATTAAGAGTCTACAAACATTTAACAAGTAGACAATACAGACAATTAAAATACATGACAGGAAACACATTTAACATTCAGTTGATGCGTTCTATTTCCTGTCCAGTCATATGGTCTATAGCATTAGATGTTCTTTCTACTTCCTGTCCAGTCATATGGTCTATAGCATTAGATGTTCTTTCTACTTCCTGTCCAGTCATATGGTCTATAGCAATAGATGTTCTTTTATTTTTCTTGAAGGTGGATTTACTTTTTTGCCTGAGAAATATGGATTGGTAAAGAGTTCCATTCAGCTAAGGCGATTTGTCCTTGGCTTGGGTTGTCTTAGCTGCCCTGAATTTGCCTGTCTGGTTTGGTGGTTATGCGTGTTGCTAGTATGTACTAACTGGTCTGAAAAATACTGTGGTTTTTTGAAAAATATAATATTCCTAAAGAAAATCAGAAGACTGGATAGTAATTTGTTTTCAACGTGAAGCCATGACTCTGATGCATTTGGAAAAGATTCATATAGATAGATCAATGAAGAGCTAATCTGGCAGCCCTGTTCTGAGCCATTTGGAGCTTTTTTATATACGTCTTTGCTGCAGATGACCATATAACTGGACAGTACTCTAAGTGTGATAGGACCAGGGATTGACCATATAACTGGACAGTACTCTAAGTGTGATAGGACCAGGGATTGACCATATAACTGGACAGTACTCTAAGTGTGATAGAGACTGAATACCTGATTCAGAGTGCTAGATGTTACATACTCTGAACATTTTCTTGTAACAGCAATTCCCTTACCCATCTTAATAACAATATTATCTATGTGTTCTGACCATGATAAAGCTGCGTCCAATATGACACCTAGTAATTTTTTATTTGTTTCCCACTTGCTCTACATGGGTTCTATTCATCAACAAATTCAATTGGGGGTCATCAGCAAGCATATATCTTCAACCAAATACAATACATTTAATTTTAGAAATGTTCAACACCAATTTGTTCATATCAAGCCACTTAGACACCATTCTTAGTTCACTACATCTGTTAGCTCATTACATTCTGATGCTGCGCTATACATTGTATAGTCATCAGCATACATTACCACTCTTGCATTGTTCAATACTGAAGGTAAATCATTAGTAAAGATAGAGTAGAGAAGTCGGCCTAGGCAGCTTCCTTGAGGAACACCGTGTTCTTTACTGTTTGAAAAGCTACCATTAAAGAACACTTTTTGCCTTCTCCTGGATAGATAGCTTTCCATCCACAATAGAGCTGCAGACTTAAAACTATAACATTTGAGTTTACCTAGTAACAGTTCATGATCAATTACATCAAAAGCAGCACTGAAATCTAGCAACACTGCACCAACTAACTTCCTGTCATCCATATTCTTTAACCAATAATCTGTTATTTGTGCTAAGGCCGTACTCGTAGAATGCCCTTCTTTGTATGCATGCTGGAAACCCGTTATCAGACCATTACATGATAAATAATCCTTGATTTGTACAGATATCATTTACTTAACACAGGCAGCAAGCTTATAGGACAACCTTTAGGACCAGTGAATGCAGATTTATCTAAGGTAAGTAGTGGAATAACCTTTGACTCTTTCCAGACTTCTGGGCACACTCCATACAGTGGCTTGCGAAAGTATTCACCCCCTTTGTTACGTTCGTCGATGGAAGGATCGGACCAAGGTGCAGCGTGGTAAACGTACATCTTTCTTTATTAGATGAACACCGAAATAAAATCAAAATAAATACGAAAACGTAACGTTCAGTAGGGCATAGAGCACAGTACCAAAAACAAGATCCCACAATCTAAGGTGGGAAAAAGGGCTGCCTAAGTATGATCCCTAATCAGAGACAACGACAAACAGCTGTCTCCGATTGGGAACCATACTAGGCCAACAAAGAAAGAGAAACATAGATTTCCCACCCTAGTCACACCCTGACCTAACCAAATAGAGAATAAAAGGCATCTCTAAGGTCAGGGCATGACACCCTTGGCATTTTTCTTATTTTGTTGCCTTTTTCCTATTTTGTTGCCTTACAACCTGGAATTAAAATAGATTTTTGGGGGGTTTGTATCATTTGATTTACACAACATGCCTACCACTTTGAAGATGCAAAACATTTTTTGTGAAACAAACAAGAAATAAGACAAAAACACTGAAAACTTGAGCGTGCATAACTATTCACCCCCCAAAGTCAATACTTTGTAGAGGCACCTTTCGCAGCAATTACAGTTATAGTCTATTGGGGTATGTCTCTATAAGCTTGGCACATCTAGCCACTGGGATTTTTGCCCATTCCTCAAGGGAAAACTGCTCCAGCTCCTTCAAGTTGGATGGGTTCCACTAATGTACAGCAATCTTTAAGTCATACCTAAGATTCTCATTTGGATTGAGGCCTGGGCTTTGAATAGGCCATTCCAATACATTTAAATGTTTCCCTTAAACCACTTGAGTGCTGCTTTAGCAGTATGCTTAGGGTCATTGTCCTGCTGGAAGGTGAACCTCTGTCTCAGTCTCAAATCTCTGGAAGACAAACAGGTTTCGCTCAAGAATTTCCCTGTATTCTTTCAATTCTGACCAGTTTCCAAAGTCCCTGCCGATGAAAAACATCAACACAGCATGATGCTGCCACCACCATGCTTCACTGTGGGGATAGTGTTCTCGGGGTGATGAGGTGTTGGGTTTGCGCCAGACATAGCGTTTTCCTTGATGGCCAAAAAGCTACATTTTAGTCTCATCTGACCAGAGTACCTTCTTCCATATGTTTGGGGAGTCTCCCTCATGCCTTTTGGCGAACACCAAACGTGTTTGCTTATTTCTTTCTTTAAGCAATGGCTTTTTTCTGGCCACTCTTCCGTAAAGCCTAGCTCTGTGGAGTGTATGGCTTAAAGTGGTCCTATGGACAGATACTCAAATATCCGCTGTGGAGCTTTGCAGCTCCTTCAGGGTTATCTTTGGTCTCTTTGTTGCCTCTCTGATTAATGCCCTCTTTATCTGGTTTGTGAGTTTTGGTTGGCGGCCCTCAGTTGGCAGGTTTGTTGTGGTGCCATATTCTTTCTATTTTTTTCTAATGGATTTAATTGTGCTCCGTGGGATGTTCAAAGTTTCTGATATTTTTTTATAACCCAACCCTGATCTGTACTTCTCCACAACTTTGTCCCTGACCTGTTTGGAGAGCTCCTTGGTCTTCATGGTTCCGCTTGCTTGGTGGTGCCCCTTGCTTAGTGGTGTTGCAGACTCTGGGGCCTTTCAGAACAGGTGTAAATATACTGATATCATGTGACTTAGATTGCACACAGGTGAACTTTATTTAACTAATTATGTGACTTCTGAAGGTAATTGGTTGCACCAGATCTTATCAAGGGGGTGAATACATATGCACGTACCACTTTTCCGTGTTTTTTTCATTTCACTTCACCAATTTGTACTATTTTGTGTATGTCCATTACATGAAATCCAAATAAAAATCCATTCAAATTACAGGTTGTAATGCAACAAAATAGGAAAAATGCCAAGGGGTATGAATAATTTTGCAAGGCACTGTACATCAAGCACTTATTACAATTATGAGACATTGTGGTAGATATTTGGTTAGCTGTAACACTAAGCAATTTGGTGTCAAGATTATCTGTACCAGGTGACTTCTCATCCAAAAGAGACATCAGCATCCTGTCTACCCCTTCCTTTCTACATGTTGAAATTTGAACATACATTGCCTCTCCTTCACAATACAATCTTTTATAAGGGTATATGACATGGGCCATCAGAATCATAGCATTCTTCAACTTGTCCACTTTGCCTGTAAAATGTTCAGAGGGTGGGGCTGGGTTGCAGCAGGAGTTATTGGGGGGGAGTGCATGCTGTAGGGAGAGATACGATGAGATTAAATGAGATGATCCTTAATAGAATTTAGCCTTGCATCACAATACACCATCATTGCAGAGATACAACATATTTATAGGGAGCGAAAAAGGTACATAGTAAAACTATGGATGTCAACATATCCACAGCAACATACCGGTACCTGAGGGAGTTAGTTACAGGATGTGTCAGCTAACAACAGTGACTGATAGGACTGTTAACAAGCCACTCTAAAACTGCTGTTTTCATTGTATGGTCCATTGGCTTAGAATTTGGTGGGAGGAAAATATTTTGACATACTGGCCATCAGTACTGTCAAAGGTGGTTGACAGAACAGCAAAGAGGCATATCTCAATTTCTGAAAACAACAAATTGTAGACAAAAGAAGGATCATAAGCACTGCAAGGATACCATAGTAGGTCTTGTAGATGAAAGGTGCAGTACACGGATGATGCACTGAACAGGCTTCCAACCAACAGGCCTCCTCTACTCTCTGGTTTTTACTCTGCAGTGAGAGTGCCGCTGGCCACACTTCTATCACAAACCGACAGAAACTTGACCTTAAGCAATGAAAGCATGCCTGCAGTTTACCTGACAGTAGGGTACGTTATTCTGTATCAACACCCCGTGGCAAAGAGACAAGTTTAATATTCAAATGCTATGTCACTACAAGAGACAATATCTGGAGGCAATAATGCGGCAGAATGTCAGTGGAATATATTACCGTACGTTACTGACGGGACTGACTGAATTACTGAGAACATCAAACTGACAGTGGAGCTCAAGGTAAAAGCAGACAGGTGTTTTCCAATGAGATGCGAGAGGGAGCGAGTGCTGCTCTCAAAAAGAGAAAGATTGAGGTAAACAGTAGTGTGGTTATATTTTTAATAGAGCTTGGTAGGGTGGGGTATTCTTCGCTTGAGTATAGGGCTAACTAAACCCATTATCTATAGGGGAGGAGAGGAAACCAAAACATTGATACTAACTCTGACTACAGAGTCTTAATTTGACCAGTTTCTCACAGCAGGAAAATAATCCTGCAGCAACAGGAAATGTGAATTATTGTGTGGATTAGAATTAATGGACATTTTTGTAGGGGTTTTTAAACCTTGAATACACAAGTTCGCATGTCCTGCAACAATAGGGTGATCAAATTAAGATCGTAAATCTGTTGGTATGCATTCCAAATGTCACCCTATTCCCTATATAGTGCACTGGGACACAACCTATTACAGCTTTGCTGTTCTATTTGCGACTCCATAACAGCATAGGAACTATGGAACAATAACCTTGCCTTTCCCCAGTTCAGTTATTAACCAATTCCAATGCATATTGTTGGACACAACAACCCAATTGAGAAAAAAATATATTTGAAAAATACATCTCACTAACACAATGATTAAAAATGAGATTGGGTAATGACTTTTTTACTCTCCCTCTCGCCACAGACCTTAATTTACCCCCAACAAAAGTTGCATGTTGGGTTGCAAAATTCCAGGAACTTTTCATACATTTCCTGGTTGGAATTTTCTGGGAATCAGGAGGGAATAGGGGGGGTCCGACCTGGTACTGGATGGGTGTACCTAATTAACTGTCTGGTGAATATTTCTATAACAGAAATATTTATATTGTAAATGTTCCATATTTTGCTTGATTTAAAAAAAAAAACCACTAAGGTATGATTAGATAACATCACCCTTCTTTCCTCCATTATAGTCAGTTGCCCACAAACTACTGACAACCTAATCTAAACTGAATAAAAATGTAAACGCAACATGTAAAGTGTTGGTCCCATGTTTCATCAGATGAAATAAAAGGATTCCAGAAATGTTCCATCCGCATAAAAAGCCATGACAGCCCAGGACCTCCACATCTGGCTTCTTCACCTGCGGGATCATCTGAGACCAGCCACCCGGACAGCTGATTAAATGGAGGAGTAATTATTTCTGTAATAAAGCCCTTTTGTGGGGAAAAACCTATTGTGATTGGCTGAGCCTGGCTCTCCAGTGGGTGGGCCAATGCCCTCCCAGGCCAACCTTGGCTGTGCCCCTGCCCAGTCATGTGAAACCCATAGATTAGGGCCTAAGGAATTTATTTAAATTGACTGATTTCGTTATATAAACTGTAACTCAGTAAAATCGTTGAAATTGTTGCATCTATATTTTTGTTCAGTATAGATTCATGACCTGAGGCCTCTGCCTCCATCCCAGCTAGGAGTGTACATACTGTAGCTTTAAAATCATATGACTCATTCTGGCCTGTCCTCCCCTTAATGAGTTTCAGAGGGGGGAAGGTGAAGTTCCTGTTTCAGAGCTGAGGGTAATCAATTCAGATGTGCTATTGACAGGTATGGGAGTGATGTAAAGTTTGTGTGCTTTGTTTAATTAAATGCAAACATACTGGGTCCGAAGGTCCGATGACTGTGACAAACAAGGGCAGAGCACAGGAGAGGAGGGGAGGGCAGAGGAGAGAGAACAGAGGAGGGGAGGGCAGAGGAGAGAGAACAGAGGAGGGGAGGGCAGAGGAGAGAGAACAGATGGGAGGGCAGAGGAGAGAGAACAGAGGGGAGCGTTGCTTCACTATAGATTATTTCATCTGACCCTGCCTACATTATCTCGACCCCCCCCCCAGAGCTACTACAACCTCCCTTTACAACACATATTCATGGAAACCAATCAAGAGGAGAGAAAAATACTGTTCGCAAACTGTTCAAATTCATTTACTGGGAGAGCGAAGGAAGAAAGCAGGGAGGGAGAGAAAGAGAGCTACCTATTGAGAGGGTGTGTTTCAACACAAACCAGATGAGAGGTGATTTTAAGCTGTGTTTTGATAGTGCTGACAACTTCCATGGGAAGTACTCCCTGGAACAACAAAAACAAAAGCACAAGGCCATGCATGTACTGTTGGAGCTGATCCCGTTCCATCCATGAGGACGAGTGTCTGCTCCTGTTGTACTGATCTGATCCCGTTCCATCCATGAGGACGAGTGTCTGCTCCTGTTGTACTGATCTGATCCCGTTCCATCCATGAGGACGAGTGTCTGCTCCTGTTGTACTGATCTGATCCCGTTCCATCCATGAGGACGAGTGTCTGCTCCTGTTGTACTGATCTGATCCCGTTCCATCCATGAGGACGAGTGTCTGCTCCTGTTGTACTGATCTGATCCCGTTCCATCCATGAGGACGAGTGTCTGCTCCTGTTGTACTGATCTGATCCCGTTCCATCCATGAGGACGAGTGTCTGCTCCTGTTGTACTGATCTGATCCCGTTCCATTCATCTGCGTTTCATCCAAACACCTAACTGGAGTGAGAAACAGGCCTAGTAAGCTAAGCTCCCATGACTTGATTATCATAAAGTACGGTAATTACAACAAGTGATGCTCCGCTCCAGATTCCTCATTCCTATCTTCCCACCTGCTCTTGTGTGTCTGTGTTTCTATCTATAGAATGTTTATGACTGTGAATTCTGAGTTTCTGAACATGGTGGCTTACTGCTGTAGTTTCTGCCAGTGACCTCCAAAACAGAGAAGAGAAGGGCTTCAGTCTGCAATGCAGAACAGTTCATGATTAACTCCCCTAATCAGATAACCCAGCAGCACAGATGCTAGAGCCCAACGAACCTGCCCTCTAATTCTAATGATGGGGTGTGTCTTAAATGGTAACCCTTTGGGCCCTGGTCAAAAGTAGTGCATTACAAAAGGGTATAGGGTGCCATTTGGGATGCATATATGATTAATGCTTAGTGTGAAGGAGGATTTTTATCATGGCCAGGGTATGTAAAATACCCTTTAATAGAGACTCATCTCTCTGGGCTTTAAACAAATAAACTAGGACTCCAGCACTGAGACAACCAGGTCACAGAGCTCACCTGTTACCAGACAGACTGGTACACCAAGCTACAGCCAGGTCACAGAGCTCACCTGTTACCAGACAGACTGGTACACCAAGCTACAGCCAGGTCACAGAGCTCACCTGTTACCAGACAGACTGGTACACCAAGCTACAGCCAGGTCACAGAGCTCACCTGTTACCAGACAGACTGGTACACCAAGCTACAGCCAGGTCACAGAGCTCACCTGTTACCAGACAGACTGGTACACCAAGCTACAGCCAGGTCACAGAGCTCACCTGTTACCAGACAGACTGGTACACCAAGCTACAGCCAGGTCACAGAGCTCACCTGTTACCAGACAGACTGGTACACCAAGCTACAGCCAGGTCAGGATGACCATTTGTCGCGTTCCTACCATGGCACCTCTGAGAAGCAGCCAGGTCACCTCACCTTTTATCACACAGGTACACCAAGCCAAGCCACAATTACTGGGAGAATATCCACCTAGAGTATTTTGGCTCTAGCCTGGTCCCAGATCTGTTTCTGCTGAATAGCCAACTCCTATGATGGCATCGGAGTTTGGCATGACAATAAATGAAAGACGATAGGATTTGGCAAGACAGCACAATTTGATCTGGGTCCAGGCTACCTTAGCTCCTACTACCTAATAACAAATGTAATTAACAGTGAGTGACTTGTTGCTTAATCACTTATTTTTATCACCTGCCTCTATGATGTACGAACACAAACCAATTTGGGCTTGGGGTTCAGTGGTTTGCAGAGGTGCTGCTGAGCATTTTGAATAACTTCCTCCATTTCTATTCTGGCGGAGTCTAGGTTGCTGAGAGGGCTCCTAGACAATCCACCAAATGTATTGGGGAGCACAGATTGAAAAGTAAGGGCTAACCCTGAGTTTGAGGCACTGGTTCACTTTTCCTTGTTCTTTCTCAGTCAGGGTTGATGGTGTTGTAAAGCGCCTTCAGAAAGTATTCACACCCCTTGACTTTTTCCACATTTTGTTGTTACAGCCTTCATTTAAAAAGGATTAAATGTAGATGTTTTGTCACCAGCCGACACAGAATACCCCATAATGACCAAGTGGAATTATGGTTTTAGAAATCTTTACCAATTAATTAAAAATGAAAAGCTGAAATGTCTTGAGTCAATAAGTATTCAACCCCTTTGTTATGGCAAGCCTAAATAGATTCAGGAGTAAAAACGTGCTTAAAAACATAATAAGTTGCATGACCTCACTCTGTGTGCAATAATAGTGTTAAGCATGATTTATAATGACTACCTCATCTCTGTACCCCACACATACAATTATCTGTAAGGTCCCTCAGTCAAGCAGTGAATTTCAAACAAAGACAGGGAGGTTTTCCAATGCCTCGAGGAGCACAATTGGCCCAGCGTCATCCGGGTTTGGCCGGCGTAGGCCGTCATTGTAAATAAGAATATGTTCTTAATTTAATTGCCTAGTTAACCTGTTGGGGCTAGGGGGCAGTATTTGCACGGCTGGATAAAAAAATGTACCCGATTTAATCTGGTTACTAATCCTACCCAGTAACTAGAATATGCATATACTTATTATATATGGATAGAAAACACCCTAAAGTTTCTAAAACTGTTTGAATGGTGTCTGTGAGTATAACAGAACTCATTTGGCAGGCAAAACCCTGAGACATTTTCTGACAGGAAGTGGATACCTGATGTGTTGTATTACCTTTAAACCTATGCCATTGAAAAACACAGGGGCTGAGGAATATTTTGGCACTTCCTATTGCTTCCACTAGATGTCACCAGCCTTTACAAAGTGTTTTGAGTCTTCTGGAGGGAGATCTGACCGAACAAGAGCCATGGAACGATGATGGCCCATTAGACACCTGGCGCGCGAGTTCATGTTGGGTACCCTCGTTCCAATACGTTATAAAAGAGAATGCATTCGTCCACCTTGAATATTATTCATGTTCTGGTTAAAAAAGGCCCTAATGATTTATGCTATACAACGTTTGACATGTTTGAACGAACGTAAATATATTTTTTCCCCTCGTTCATGAAGTGAAGTCCGGCGGGCTTAGATCATGTGCTAACAAGACGGAGATTTTTGGACATAAATGATGAGCTTTTTTGAACAAAACTACATTCGTTATGGACCTGTGATACCTGGAAGTGACATCTGATGAAGAGAATCAAAGGTAATGGATTATTTACATAGTATTTTCGATTTTAGATCTCCCCAACATGGCGGCTAGTCTGTATCGCAACGCGTATTTTTCTGGGCGCAGTGCTCAGATTATTGCAAAGTGTGATTTCCCAGTAAGGTTATTTTTAAATCTGGCAAGTTGATTGCGTTCAAGAGATGTAAATCTATAATTCTTTAAATGACAATATAATATTTTACCAATGTTTTCTAATTTTAATTATTTAATTTGTGGTGCTGACTTGACTGCCGGTTATTGAAGGGAAACGATTTCCTGAACATCAACGCCACAGTAAAACGCTGTTTTTGGATATAAATATGAACTTGATAGAACTAAAAATGCATGCATTGTCTAACACAATGTCCTAGGAGTGTCATCTGTTGGAGATTGTAAAAGGTTAGTGCATCATTTTAGCTGATTTATGGTTTTGGTGACGCCTGTCTTTGAATTGGCACAACATTACACACAACTCTTGTAAATGTACTGTCCTAACATACTCTAAATTTATGCTTTCGCCGTAAAACCTTTTTGAAATCGTAAAACGTGGTTAGATTAAGGAGATGTTTATCTTTCAAAGGGTGTAAAATAGTTGTATGTTTGAAAAATTAGAATTTTGACATTTATTTGGATTCAAATTTGCCGCTCTTGAAATGCACCTGCTGTTGATGGAGTGCACCACGGGTGGGACGCTTGCATCCCACCTAGCCCATAGAGGTTAAATAAAGGTTAAATAAAATAAAAAACTTTAATATTAACAACCTAAAATGTCCTCCTAGATATTCAAAATCCACAGGCAAGTCTTTTCAAGCAAGTCCCATGAAAGTGAAGAGGAATTTCAGCAACTCTTGGGGGACAGTGGAAGTTGATAAATGCTTCTTTACTGTTAAAACCAACATGGAATCAGGGTTCTGTGTAGATCACTATGTAGATAGGAACATAAGGTACTAAAAATAATTACTGAGAGAAACCCCAGGCAGCCAGCCTGTCTCGTTTCCCTCTGCTAGCCTAGCTAATCACTATTGAGTTTGTCGGCGTTAAAGTTCGACCCACTCAACCTCCGTGATGATCAGCCTTCCCCAGGGAGTTTCATGTCCATCCGGAGTGTTAATACATGCCCTGCTTGGCCTGACTGACTCCCTCCAGCCTCCTTGTGTTGAGTCCCAAATGGCACCCTCTTCCCACTACTTTTGACCAGGGCCCATATGGCTCCAACCTACTCATATTAAGAGCTAAAACTAGTCCTCATATGCATCATTTGGCTCTAATTTGAGATATCTAAAGTAATTACACCCTAATTATAATATTAATCCATGGGAATTCATTATTAGAGGTTTTGGAAAATACTGAAAAAGGTGCTTTTTATTTGTCTTTAGCTTTAACCGGCCACCAAATACATTTTTTTGTCATTAGTCATTCAATGGAATAAATTGTGTGACAACACCTTAAAAATAGAAGAGAAAACCGTACAGCGGTGTAGCTAGCATGTCTGTGATTGGTTGTGTGTATTATCCAGGAGACACAATGGAGAGTGAATCCTCAAACACACACACAGAGCAGAGCCAGCTTCTCTTCTCTGCTTTGTTGGGGCTGGAAGGACGGTTCCCCACATAAAGGTCTACAGGACCACTGATAAGACGTAGTACTAGGCTACCTCCCTCTATCTTTCTTTCTTTCTCCCTATCAATTCAATTGGCAAACATATGTTTACATTGCCAAGGCAAGTGAAATAGACTCTCTTTCTCTCTCTCTTGCTCCCACTCTCACACAATGCAAATTGTCTGAGAAAAGGAGAATACAACGCTATCCTTAGTCTCCTCAGAGCAAAGCCAGGGTGGGGTGGGCCACTCCATAAAAACCTACTAGCGTTCTCAGAGATCCCAGTCACTCTGTGGTGACCAATGCCAGCCTAACAGTCCACCACGTGACAGATGAGATGCAGAGAAAACTAACTATCAGGATATGACACACATTGAGAACAGGATGCAGGTTACCAAACTAGATCGGCTACTTTCTGAGCCAACAGAAAATAGATGGTAGGACATGCCAGCTACACCGCTGCACAGTTCTCTTCTATTTTTAAGGGGTTGTCACACAATTTATTCCATTAAATGACTAATTACAAAAACAAATGTCATTGGCGGACGATTAAAGCTAAAGCCAAATAAAAAGCACCCTTTTTCTGTATTTTCCAAAACCTCTAATAATTAATTCTCATGGATTAATATTATAATTAGGGTGTAATTACTTTAGATATCTGAAATTAGAGCAAAACGATGCATATGAGGATTAGTTTTAGCTGTTAATATGAGTAGGTTGGAGGGAGAGCTGGCGAAAACATGTTTCTCAGCCATTTTTAATAAGCGGGAGAGCAATGAGCTGTCTTGCTGTGCAGCCATTTTTTATTAAGAAGTTAGAATGGGGTGCGATCATAGCTACCCGACCCTTTCAGCCAAATGAAATGGAAATGATCTGTGGTCCTATGAATGTGTAGTTCTCGCTCTGTGGCTAGTAGTATTTGTGCAGAATGGGATCAGAAAGTACCCAGGAACAACATACTTTATTACTAGGTTCAGTATTTTACAATTATCACAATAATGATGACGGGATACTTTTTTGTTGAACTAAATTGTGTCCCCTAAACCAACGGTATAACAATGTACTATTGGAAAAATGCACGAGTGAGTGAGCAGGTTTATTTGATTTCATAAATGACTTTCCACTAAGATTCTAAGTCACATCTAAGTCTAATATGAGTCTTATCATATTTCACGATTGTGCCTTTAAATCCACTATTTGGAGCTGTATAACCCTAGCAGAAATTATACCAATGTTTCAAGCAGCACTAAACCATATATTCCTGTTATCGGAGAACCTTCACTATGCAGATACAGACATCTTAAAGAGGAAGTGTATGTGTGTGTCACGTGCATAGTGTTTGTATTTCCTCCTCCAGCTGTTGGCTGCGCTCCAGGGCCCTGTCTCTCTCTCTCTCTGGACCACCTCTACGTCCTCCTGGTAACAACACAAAACAACAGACAGAAAGACAGACGGTTCAGAACGATGCAGATAGAAATGTAATGAATAGATCGAACACGTTTCCCAATTCATATTTGTTCTACAAAATAGATTTCTATCTCCAGCTCCTCCTGTTGACACGACAGACAGTCAGATCACATCCCAGTTTGAACAGCACAGTTAGTAGCTACAGTTACAGGACATGGAGCTGAATGACATTGTGCTTGGGTGGCTTAATAAATATTATTTATCCGTGTTTCCATGTGAGAATAAATTGTATTGTGACTATTTCAATTGTCGTGATACTTCAGATTTATCAACAGTTTTACACTTTGATGTGACATATTATGCATTCCATTTTGAACACTGGATTATAATTTCTTTAGTCAAAATCAAGTAATGGTACTTGTAATAAATCAGTTCACAAACACGTTAAAACGCAGCTGAAGTATCACATCTTTTCAGCTCCTCAAAGTGGTTTTCCTACTGAGGCGGAGGAGGCGTAACGTCGTTGATTCCTCTCACACCACAGATAACTATCCATGTCTGCAGCGTATGTCTTTTAACAGCGTTTTAATTCAGCGCATGTAGAGCACCAGCAGTCCCAGAAGCACACAGGGAGCCTCTAACACAATGAGGTTGCTCTGAGGAGATCCCATTCACGCTATTGTCTCCCCACTCAGCACCTACTCAGAGGGACTACCGTTCAAAGGGACGAGGGAAGGGAGGCCGGCTGGCCTGATCACGGCGGTGGGTGGGAGCAGGGGATGCTGGGTAAACAGTGTGTGGTTGTGTGTGGTTTTGTGTGAGAGTGCTGGGCAACCCTGTGGTTAAACCTGGCCCACAATAAATGCCCTGCTAATTAGCAGCCGTTGAAACAGATGTATTGATGGTCTCAACAGCTAAGAGAGGAGGGAACAATGGAGGTCTGAATAAACAAGGGGAGCAGGGCCATACTGTACATGGCCGCAATCTATAGCCTCTGTGATGAGAAGGGAAGAAGGGGGAGAGAGAGAGAACCTTTTGTCTTAACAGTGACAGGAGAGATGATTGGATTAGCAGAGTCGTGTTCAGTAGGGCACGGGAAAAAGGAAAATATGTGTTCTTATTGGACAAATTCATGTAGTACCTCACTCCTTTTTAAAACGTTTTCTCACTGCTGAACACGACCCAAGCTCTATTTGTTTTATTGTTAAACTGCAGAATGGTAAGCAGCACCTTTTTTGGGGACTTCTATGACTTGGTTGGATAGTGGCTGAAATAGGGTGACCAACTGCCCCGGGTTTTATGGGACAGTCGTGCATTTTGGCTCCTTGGCCCCTGTCCCACAACCAAACAATCATGTTCCGCAAATTATCAACAAATTAAAACACCAATTTACAATTATTATTTTTTATTTGTCCCGTGTTTCAGTCAGACTTCTCATTGATTTGATGAGAATTAACATTCCAACCTGTCTCTTTTGCAGTCACGTTACGCTTATGACAAGACATATATCATAAGTCTATAGTAGACTACTGGTGATTTAAACACCTCTCCAATCGTTGTGAGATCTGATGTTCTGCGCAGCGCAAGACGAGACGTGGGCCAATGTCGTATCGTCAACCAATCACATTTGTCAAAGCATTTCGGGCAAAATTCCAGCTGTTTCTAACGAAGAGCTACAAAAGTTAACCAAATTGACAGATTAGACCGAAGGATGAGGTCATTTCCTCAAACTTGTAAGGCTCTCCATGATCATTAGTTGCTCATTGAACATATTTTCTGCTACTTCACTCAATCTCGTTTTAAAAGTCTCACTTCCTTACAGTTTTACATTCCCTGAGACCAACCAGATATGTTTCCACAGACAAATTGTCAAACATTCACCAAATGTTGTGGCTGAGACAAAAGAAAAGACTTGGTGTGCTTCAATTAGCTCGCTCAGTGCATTGGGAGGGGGATTTGCGTGTGTGTGTGTGTGTGGGGGGGGGGGGGGGGGGGGATTGCTGCCAGAAAAATGTGTTAATGCACACTGTCCCGCGAATGTCCTGCAAAATCATCCTGTTGTCCCGCATTTGGGTATTTTAAATGTGGTCACCATGTGAGATGAAACCATATGAGCACTGGGCTGGGGGCTGGTCTGCTGCTATAAACACCTTTGGCCTAAATAAGTACATGCAGCTTCCCCTCGGGTCTCCAGAACCATCATTCTAATTACTGGCACCAAGGTCTCCCAAGTCAAAGAGAACATCAAAAAGAGGCCAACCTCTAAAGTCAATATGTACTTTTCTCCAACAGAGAGGAGAGCTCGACTTCAAAGCCTGTTTCTTTTAATCATATGCATTATATCAGCATTCATTACAATAATATCCAAATGAGTTTGACAGAGTAGCGGGTTAACCTGTTGTGATGATGAAGGCAGTACTGTGAAGGAGAATAACTAGCGTGACCTTTTAGAGGTACAGTACAGGAGGTTTCAGGGCAGACAGCCAGTGGTCGGCTGGTGGGGCCAAAGTGCAACAGATTGGCAGCAGGGACTGGCTGGCATTTCTCACTCTGTGGGAACTGGGAATATCAATCTATGAAAAGATGCATCTGTTATGACAGACAACAAACTATTGACTGATGTGGAATTTTGTTGATCAATGTAAATAAATATCAAATATTTATCTATTGATGTTTTATTCTGGATTGTGTTCTCTACATTCTCCATAATCTTATTTATCTGTAGTGACCATTTCATTAGAATCATTTCATTTAACCTTTCATTTAAACTAGGGTCAAACTGCACCGCCTTTCCTTCTTGTGTCCTCAAGTCTGAATCTCCTGTTAATGTTTTTTTAACCTTTATTTTACCAGGTAAGATGACTGAGAACACATTCTCATTTATAGCAACGACCTGTGGAATAGTTACAGGGGAGAGGAAGGGGGATAAAAGAGCCCATTGGAAACTGGGGATGATTAGGTGGCCATGAAAGTATGAGAGCCATATTGGGAATCAAAGATATAACCTGTTCATTTTAAATGGATATCAATCAAAGATATCAGCTGTTCATGTTAATGGATATCAAAGACATCACCTGTTAATGATAATAGTCAAAGATATCAGCTGTTCATGTTAATGGATATCAAAGACATCGCCTGTTAATGATAATGGACATCCACTCAAGAGAGTAACAGTCAAAGACCACACCTGGCAACTAAGCCCTTGACACACTAGACCGTAGCGTCAAGTAACACACCTGCATGCACATTAAACTGAGGCATAGTTAATGAGCAAGTCTATGATGACTGTGCCTTCATGATAATGTTTTCACCAAACAGCAGTATCAAGCTGTGGGAATCAGTTCCCATTTTAAGCTTTTAAAACACTTTTTTATGGCCTTTTATCTGTGAATGCCTGTGAGAGAACCAGTTCTGCAGTCTTCTCAAGGAGGCTCTATAAGTGGGTCCTAAAGCTCTGTGTGTGTGTGTGTGTGTGTGTGTGTGTGTGTGTGTGTGTGTGTGTGTGTGTGTGTGTGTGTGTGTGTGTGTGTGTGTGTGTGTGTGTGTGTGTGTGTGTGTGTGTGTGTGTGTGCGTGGCTTGAGCGGAGTAGCTGTCTGTGACTTTAGTGCCCTCTGAAATGGCAGGGGTGGAGAGGAGAGGGCCGGGGGTTGAGGGATTCTCATTGCTCAGGTCATCTCAAGTGATCTGTTGTAGTGGCTGCCCTAGCCCTGAACCACCTGTGTTTGCACACCAGCTTTTCCTTCAAGCACTGACAGCCCAGAGTGATGGCACTGCAATGCTCCTCTCCTTGGCTCGCTAACGCAGTTAATCATTACGACTACTGCCTCCTCTGGCCCTAGCAGCTCAGATTCAGCCTGCTCTTCCATAATACTTCTACTTGACATGATGGTAAAGGATTTTGCATGTCTAATTTGGAAGGACACAAAGTATATGATCAGTTAAAAGGTGCATGATCAAATGCAAATCTAGGGATCTTAAAGTGTAAACAAATTGGGAATGTTGGGTTGGCCATGTTCCCTGATTTTATAATTCTTTACTAAATAAACCAGTAACGTTATGACTATTCAAAGAGTAATTTTGTGCAGTCATAGAAAAATTCAATGATTTAAAATCAATACATTCTCTTCACGTCAAGATGAACTTCAGCAGGGGAGGACTGTTTGACACCGACCTTTCTATGTTTAAATAATCCCAGTCATCTTCTCTTAGCTGGTTTCTTTAAAGTAAAATGTCAATTGATGAATCAAAGACCTGTGAGGTTTTCAATTGTTTTGTGGATCTGTTCCCGGCACTGCTGACTAATTTTACGACAGCTGTTCGCATTTCATTTTAAATTAAAAACCCCGCTCTGTAATCCCAGGAGCCAATCTATAATTAAGGGGATTTATAGAAAAACCAAGTGCTACATTAATAACAAAATGTAATATATTTCTTAATAAGCCACCAGTGGAGATTGAAGAAACCTTCTAAGAAATAAAGTAGAAGAGTACAAATACTTTCAGCCAGCAGCCTTTAGAAAGAGCAGAAGAAGACTGGATAGAGGTTCTCTTAGTTCAGTTGAAACAGAACAAATCATTCTAATCCTCTAAACTAGTCATCATCATAAACCACCAACTAGTCACAAACTTGTTAACTGATTTCATCAACAAACATTCTGATGTGTCTGTTTCACCGTTCCCGCCTAAAAAAAAAAAAATCAGAGAGAGAAGTCATCTGAAAATAAAAATGCAAATGTTTGTCTGACAGAAAAATGCATGGAGAAAATGACAACAAAAGAGCTGTACAGGTCTCTCTCCCATAAATGGAGAAAAACAAATAGGCTCATGTTTACCCTGTACCTCACTGGAGGGTGACATTGTTGATGATGTCATTCTAAATCCCATCACCTACGTGGCCAGGACACACAATGCACTCAATTTTCAATGTCTTTTGATGTATTAAGATGTGTTGTGTATTTATTGTATGTTACTATACTACTATACTACCGTACTACTATACTGCCATACTACTATACTACTGATGTGTATTTAGTTAGCCATGTTTAGTTAGGGACTGCAGATTATGAAAATTAGCTGTGTTTAGCTAACTCTGGTACAAACATATTTCACTCTCTGAATGTTTTTTAAATTGCACATGGTCCCTTTAAATAAACTACTACCACTACTACTACCACCACCACCATCACTTCTACCATCACTACCACCATCACCAACTACCACCATCACTACTACTACCACCACCACCACCATCACTTCTACCATCACTACCACCATCACCAACTACCACCATCACTACTACTACCACCACCACCACCATCACTTCTACCATCACTACCACCATCACCAACTACCACCATCACTACTACTACTACCACCACCACCATCACTTCTACCATCACTACCACCATCACCATCACTACTTCTACCACCACCACCACTTCTACCATCACCATCAACTACCACCATCACTACTACTACTACCACCATCACTTCTACCATCACCAACTACCACCACCACCACTACTACTACCACCATCACTTCTACCATCACCAACTACCACCATCACTACTACCGCTACTACTACCACCATCACTTCTACCATCACCAACTACCACCATCACTACTACCGCTACTACTACCACCATCACTTCTACCACCACCATCACTACCATCACCACCAACTACCACCATCACTTCTACCCTCACTACCACCAACTACCACCATCACTACTACTACCACCACCATCACTTCTACCATCACCACCAACTACCACCACCACCACCATCACTACCACCACCACCAACTACCACCAGCACTACTACCACCACCATCACTTCTACCATCACTACCACCACCACCATCACTACTACTACCGCCATCACTTCTACCATCACTACCACCACCAACTACCACCACTTCTACTACCATCACTACCACCACCACCACCATCAGTACTACCACCACCACCACTACCACCATCATCAGTACTACCACCACCACCATCAGTACTACCACCACCACTACCACTACCACCACCACCAACTACTACTACTAGTACCACCACCAAATACTACTACCACCACCAACTACTACTACCACCACCAACTACTACTACAACCACCAACTACTACTACAACCACCACCACCACCATCAGTACTACTACCACCACCATCACTACCACCACCACCAACTACTACTACAACCACCACCACCACCACCATCAGTACTACTACCACCACCATCACTACCATCACCATCAGTACTATCACCACCAACTACTACCACCACCACCACTACTACCACCACCACTACTACTACCACCCTCACCACTACTACCAACTACTACCACCACCACCATCAGTATTACTATCTACGATCCTGTAGGTT
Organism: Salmo salar; assembly: GCF_965601325.2. Lineage (NCBI taxonomy): Eukaryota > Metazoa > Chordata > Actinopteri > Salmoniformes > Salmonidae > Salmo > Salmo salar. The sequence goes on from NC_138299.1 coordinate 34,376,463, forward strand.
CATGCTCTACAACATTCGCAGAGTACGACCCTGCCTCACACAGGAAGCGGCGCAGGTCCTAATCCAGGCACTTGTCATCTCCCGTCTGGATTACTGCAACTCGCTGTTGGCTGGGCTCCCTGCCTGTGCCAATAAACCCCTACAACTCATCCAGAACGCCGCAGCCCGTCTGGTGTTCAACCTTCCCAAGTTCTCTCACGTCACCCCGCTCCTCCGCTCTCTCCACTGGCTTCCAGTTGAAGCTCGCATCCGCTACAAGACCATGGTGATTGCCTACGGAGCTGTGAAGGGAACGGCACCTCCATACCTTCAGGCTCTGATCAGGCCCTACACCCAAACAAGGGCACTGCGTTCATCCACCTCTGGCCTGCTGGCCCCCCTACCTCTGAGGAAGCACAGTTCCCGCTCAGCCCAGTCAAAACTGTTCGCTGCTCTGGCACCCCAATGGTGGAACAAGCTCCCTCACGAAGCCAGGACAGCGGAGTCAATCACCACCTTCCGGAGACACCTGAAACCCCACCTCTTTAAGGAATACCTAGGATAGGATAAAGTAATCCTTCTAACCCCCCCCCCCCCTTAAAAGATTTAGATGCACTATTGTAAAGTGGTTGTTGGATATCATAAGGTGAATGCACCAATTTGTAAGTCGCTCTGGATAAGAGCGTCTGCTAAATGACTTAAATGTAATGTAATGTATTACCACCACCACCACCATCAGTACTATCACCACCAACTACTACTACCATCACCAACTACTACTACCACCATCATTACCACCACCACCACCAACTACTACTACTACCACCACTACTACCACCACCACAACCAACTACTACTACTAATACCACTACCATCACTACTACCACCACCACCACCACTACCACCACCACAACCACCACCACCAACTACTACTACCATCACTAATACCACCACCACCACCACCACCAACTACTACCACCATCACTACAACCACCACCACCACCACCACCATCAGTACTACCACCACCACTACCATCACTACCACCACCACCATCACTACCACCACCACCAGTACTACCATCACTACCACCACCACCAGTACTACCATCACCATCAGTACTACCATCACCACCTCCACTACCACCACCATCAGTACCACCACCACCAGTACCACGACCACCACCATCAGTACCACCACCACTACCACCACCATCAGTACCACCTCCACCATCAGTACCACCTCCACCATCAGTACCACCTCCACTACCACCTCCACCATCAGTACCACCTCCACCATCAGTACCACCTCCACCATCAGTACCACCTCCACTACCACCACCATCAGTACCACCTCCACCATCAGTACCACCTCCACCATCAGTACCACCTCCACTACCACCACCATCAGTACCACCTCCACCATCAGTACCACCTCCACTACCACCACCATCAGTACCACCTCCACTACCACCACCATCAGTACCACCACCACTACCACCACCATCAGTACCACCTCCACCATCAGTACCACCTCCACCATCAGTACCACCTCCACCATCAGTACCACCTCCACTACCACCACCACCATCACTACCACCACCACCAGTACTACCATCACTACCACCACCACCAGTACTACCATCACCATCAGTACTACCATCACCACCTCCACTACCATCACCATCAGTACTACCATCACCACCTCCACTACCACCACCATCAGTACCACCACCACCAGTACCACGACCACCACCATCAGTACCACCACCACTACCACCACCATCAGTACCACCTCCACCATCAGTACCACCTCCACCATCAGTACCACCTCCACTACCACCTCCACCATCAGTACCACCTCCACCATCAGTACCACCTCCACCATCAGTACCACCTCCACTACCACCACCATCAGTACCACCTCCACCATCAGTACCACCTCCACCATCAGTACCACCTCCACTACCACCTCCACCATCAGTACCACCTCCACCATCAGTACCACCTCCACTACCACCACCATCAGTACCACCTCCACCATCAGTACCACCTCCACTACCACCACCATCAGTACCACCTCCACTACCACCACCATCAGTACCACCACCACTACCACCACCATCAGTACCACCTCCACCATCAGTACCACCTCCACCATCAGTACCACCTCCACCATCAGTACCACCTCCACTACCACCACCATCAGTACCACCTCCACCATCAGTACCACCTCCACTACCACCACCATCAGTACCACCTCCACCATCAGTACCACCTCCACTACCACCACCATCAGTACCACCTCCACCATCAGTACCACCTCCACTACCACCACCATCAGTACCACCTCCACCATCAGTACCACCTCCACTACCACCACCATCAGTACCACCTCCACCATCAGTACCACCTCCACTACCACCACCATCAGTACCACCTCCACCATCAGTACCACCTCCACTACCACCACCATCAGTACCACCTCCACCATCAGTACCACCTCTACTACCACCACCATCAGTACCACCTCCACCATCAGTACCACCTCCACTACCACTACTACTAACAGCTCTATTGCTTTAGATCACCAGACTAGATAACAAGGCTTGGAGACAAGCAAACAGTGAGTGGTTGAATAAACAATACAATTATACCTGTGACTAAAATGGAAATGTGGTGTGTGTCGGGCAGGGCGGGTTTCGGTTAAGGGGTTGGTATCTAAATAATAGCCCAGCATACTGTAGTAGGAGTGTGGCCATATTTAAAGGCTGAGTTGTTGGCAAACAGCAGCACTGAGCTGAGCTCAAATTGATCAGAAATACAGTGTAGACATTGTTAATGTTGTAAATGACTATTGTAGCTGGAAATGGCTGATTTTTAATGGAATATCTACATAGATGTACAGAGGCCCATTATCAGCAACCATCACTCCTATGTTCCAATGGCATGTTGTTTTAAAAATTTTAAATTATAAACTTGGATTAGCTAACACAACGTGCCATTGGAACACAGGAGTGATGGTTGCTGATAATGGGCCTCTGTACGTCTATGTAGATATTCCATAAAAATCAGCCGCTACCAGCTACAATTGTCATTTACAACATTAACAATGTCTACACTGTATTTCTGATCAATTTGATGTTATTTAAAAAATGGACAAAAAAGTGTATTTTCTTTAAAAAACAAGGACATTTCTAAGTGACCCCAAACGGTAGTGTATTGACTGTATGTTTTGTTGATTCCATGTGTAACTGTGTTGTTGTATGTGTCGAATTGCTATGCTTTATCTTAGCCAGATCACAGTTGCAAATGAGAACTTGTTCTCAGCTAGCCTACCTGGTTAAATAAAGGTGAAATAAAATAAAATAAACACACACGGTAACGTACACTGACCCATATAAACACACACACGGTAACGTACACTGACCCATATAAACACACACACGGTAATGTACACTGACCCATATAAACACACACACGGTAATGTACACTGACCCATATAAACACACACACGGTAATGTACACTGACCCATATAAACACACACACGGTAATGTACACTGACCCATTTAAACACACACACGGTAATGTACACTGACCCATTTAAACACACACACGGTAATGTACACAGACCCATATATACACACACACACGGTAATGTATACAGACCCATATATACACACACACACGGTAATGTATACAGACCCATATATACACACACACACGGTAATGTATACAGACCCATATACACACAAATGTATACAGACCCATATACACACAAATGTATACAGACCCATATACACACACACGGTAATGTATACAGACCCATATAAACACACGCGGCATGCTAGGTAGCATCCCAAATGACACCCTATTCCCTTTACAGTGCACGATTTTTAATCAGGCCTGTGATCAAAAGTAGTGCACTATATAAGGAAATGGTGCCATTTGGAACGCAACCATAGAGAAGGGTAACCTGTGCTGCTTGTAGTCTTAATGTGCAGGGATTCTTCGGCGACAGGGGCGAAGAAGAGGAGGGGTTAGATTTACCTTCGGAGCACGTTCTTCATTGTTTTTGGCCGTCAGGTGTCTTCAGTTGTTTGCTGAAGTCTGGCTTGTTTGCTGAAGTCTCTCGTCTGCAGGAGATCTTGCTCCAGCCACTTGCACTGTGGAAGAAGAGCCAGAGAAGATCATTTTTTCAATACCATACACAGACAACATTAATTACTACATATTAAGTGGTTGTTTTCTACCTTGATGTCAGCAATTACCCTGATACAGACAGACAGACAGACAGACAGACAGACAGACAGACAGACAGACAGACAGACAGTATAAACACCCCAGCAGTAGCACCGACCACGGCTCAGTCAGAAGGTCTCAGTGTTATTGTAAGACAGAGTTGTTTTATACCAGTCCGTATGTGCTCTTCTTTATGTGCACATTCCAAGACTAAAGGACAGTTACCAGGAATGTAAACCATCCCTCTCTCCCTGACAAGTCACAATGTTTCGACATCCAGCTGCCTAAAAAACCTCCCGCAAACAAGAGCAGGCGGGCAAAACCTAGGAGTCCAGCTCTCTCAGCTCCCGTCGCCTTCCTCTGCAGTCTGGAATAACAGTTCCCTCATCCAGGCAAAACACAAAGCTTCTCTTTAGAGTCAGGGTGAGTTACGGCTTTCAGGCAACAGATGTTTTGGACTAAAATCATTTAAATCAGAGCACCGAGAGTGGGAGTGCACCTCTCTACTCGACCCAGGCAGGCTAGGCAGGCCACCTGGCTACAGTACGACGCCCAAAAATAGCAACTGTTGGAACACATGGAGCACGGAGCAGACAATAATTACCTAACGTTACATATGGGAAGGGAAAGGGAAAGGGGGATACCTAGTCAGCTGTACAACTGAATGCAATCAACTGAAATGTGTCTTCCACATTTAACCCAACCCCTCTGAATCAGAGAGGTGCGGGGGTGCTAACTTAAATCGTCATTGGCTATGTTCGGTGCATAATGTCTGAAAACACACTTACATCACACTGTCAGTTATATCAAAGGCTTGTCATTCAATTGCACATAATCAATACTTGGAAAATATGTGGATCTGGTAATGAAAGACAACTCACCAAGACATCAGAACAAGCAACACCTCAATTCGCAGTGTTAACATACACACTGGTCTACCAGGGAACAGTATTCACTGTAACGTACCAGGGGGGACACAACAAATCACCTCAGCTCTCAGTGTTAACATACACACTGGTCTACCAGGGAACAGTATTCACTGTAACGTACCAGGGGGGACACAACAAATCACCTCAGCTCTCAGTGTTAACATACACACTGGTCTACCAGGGAACAGTATTCACTGTAACGTACCGAAAAGAACAAGAGTAGGTATGGAAAATAGAATAGTGTTCTCTGTGTTCCTCCCAACACTTTTCATATACCAGTTAATAATAATAATAATAATAATAATAATAATAATCAATCATCATCATCATTCAGTGGTATAGAGAATAGGATAAAATAGATGTCTTCCTCCCTCCTCCCAGCAGGCTGATGGATGTAGCAGTCCTCTGGTTGTCACAGTGGGCTAATCCCCTCAGGATGAAGAGAGGGATAGGAAGAGCAGCAGGGGAGGCAGAAATCCTTCAGGATAGAGTGTGGAGACCATCCCCGCCTCACAGGGATTAGGAAGAGGCATTTGCAACATACTTTTAAAATTGCCCCAAAGATGAAATTGTTGCTTTCCACAAAAAGCCAGAGGCAATATTTTTCCAGGAGATGTGAATGTGGTGTTAGCCCAGGGTTTTGTGGAGATATGGATTGTAGTCTAGGGTTGAGCCCTGCTGGTTACTTCCACTCAGCCTTGTGTTAAAGTCAGAGGCTCTAAGAAGACTGGCAACACCCCCCCCCCCCCCAATTGACAACCCCAACACTTGATGCATCCTCAACTGCATTGACCTACTTATATGGACTTGAAGTCATTGCATTAGTCAATTGATTACTAGATTTTAAAATGTGTGAGATCATATGTGTACAAATCTGAGGAGAAGCAACACATTTTCAAATCAGATTTAATAGGCTCTCATATTTTGAAGAACTTCTGATGTTTATTGCACCAGCTTGTACGTTGAACAAAGGGAAGGGACCCCAATGTCCAAAGTTTGTTTTCTTGTGTAATGACTCCACATACAGTCTTTGTCACGCCCTGACCATAGAGAGCCCTCGTGGTTGTCTATGGTGTTTTAGGTCAGGGCGTGACTAGGGGGATTTCTAGTGAGTTTATTTCTATGTTGGTGTACGTGTATGGTTCCCAATTAGAGGCAGCTGATAATCGTTACCTCTAATTGGGGATACTTAGTGTGTCCCTTTTCCCACCTGCGTTGTGGGATATTGTTTGTATGAGTGCCTATGTGCGCTTTGTATTGTACGTTCATTTATTCTTTGTTGTTTTGAAGTTTCACTGTAATAAATGTGGAACTCACGCTGCACCTTGGTCCGATTATTTATATAACAATCGTGACAGTCTTTGATTTAGACATTGTAAAAATGCCTTATAAAATGGCTTAGTGAACACCTGGGACAACATGGTAAGTACCATAGGTGGATGAGAGGAGAGAGGAGACTCAACCAAAGATGAGAAGTGAGCAGGAGAGGACACAGTGTTCTTCTCATAGAAATAAAATGAGGTTGCCAGCTCTTTGTCCACACACACCAGTGGTGGGTTCGGCGTCAAAAAAATAATGTGTAAAGCCCTTGTTAAGGTCAACGGCATCATGAACTTTATCCAGTACCAGTACAGTTTAGCCAAAAACCTGGTTGCCTCTGCCAGGAGGCAGAATATTTGGCCAGCAAGACAATAACCCCAAACACATCAAATTCCACAAAGAAATTGTTAATTGACCACAAAATGTACATTTTGCAATGGCCATCTCAGTCTCCAGACTTGAACCCCATTGAAAACGTGTGGTTTGAATTAACGACGGCAGTCCATAAGCACAGACCAAGGATATCAAGTATCTGGAAAGATTCTGTATGGAGGAATGGTCTAAGATCCCTCCCAATGTGTTCTCCAATCTCATTCAACGTTTTAGAAAAAGGCTGTGCCGTTATCCTCGCGGGGGGAGGGTGCCCTTTTTGAGCAATTGTAATTAGTACAAAATATTTACATTTTCTTTAAGCATAAAATATAGCTCAGTATTTGTATAATTTATTTTAGACAGTGTTCTTTGCTCATCTTTATCAAGGGTGCCAATCATTTCGATTATGACTGAAACATACAACAGTAGCTAAGTTTGACCAATACAGCTAACCTGGCATTACTAGTGAAGTTACTGGAAATACCCTTTTAATACACATTTATCCACATCCCAGGGACTAAATTGACCCATTAGAGATCCTATTTTTTATACGGAATCAGCACCGCAAACAACCCTATAAACCAATACGTCGTCTTCACAGAGATAATCTACAGGCATGTGAAACTAGACTGGCTCTAGACCAGTCGGAAGTGTTGCTCCAGAGCAGCGTGAGATCCATGTAGTGCCATTTGTTCACTATAGATATATACAGAGTGAGTCCTTAATGGTCCTCTGTTCCCTATATAGTGGACTACTTCTGACCAGAGCCCTATGGGCCCTAGTCAAAAGTAGTACACAATATAGGGAAATGGGGTGCCATTTGAGATGCAGGCATAGTGGAGTTGTGGAGGCCTTTCTTCTCCACACGTCTGATGCCTGCCTTTTAATGGCCTGGCGTCGGGCTGAACGGGACAGAGATCGACGCAGCTCACCCACAGGGAGGGAAGCAGAAAGAAAGCATCCCAATCATAACTAGGCCTGGTAAATCCAGGCTATAGAGAACACATCTCAAACTCCAGCGAGAAAGAGTTTGTAGCTCTGTTTACGACCACCCATCCAGATGAATGTATGACTCCCTGCACAGTAGCTTCCTGATGAAGACTGGACTATGATTGACATTCTTTCCACACCTTCCTAGGAGAGGAGTGAGTAACCACGTTTCCATCCACAGTAAAGTCATATTGGATCAAAGAAAAATCACAACAGCTGTGATGGAAAACAGGAATTTGCTGGAGGAAACACCTTTAATCGCAAATATTGATATAATAACCATCATATCGAAGTAATTTGGAGTCCCGTGATGATATGGTGTGTTCGTCCGTATAGCTGTGGCGGTCATTACTTTTTGTCAGTGGGTTATTGTAATGAAAAAGACTGCCGGTCTCAAGGTAATTGACCGTTAATTAACATAAACAAGTTTAGCATCGCCAAGCCTCGACGCATAAAAGCTGCTGAAGTGGGCCTTTGGAACATCTACATTTAAAAAGTATAATCAATCCATTTTATACACACCATCACAATAAATCCATGATTTATTTTAGTCAGGTCAAAAGAAACATGATATGAACAGCATTTATTTCAAAAGAACAGAATATGAGTTGGCCTGCTGCACAGTGGCAAGAAAAAGTATGTGAACCCTTTGGAATTACCTGGATTTCTGCATAAATTGGTCTTAAAATGTGATCTGATCTTCATATAAGTCACAACAATAGACAAACGCAATGTGCTTAAACTAATAACACACAAATTATTGTATTTGTCTTGTCTATATTGAATATAACATTTTAACATTCACAGTGTAGGCTGGAAAAAGTATGTAAAGCCCTAGGCTAATGACTTCTCCAAAAGCTAATTGGAGTCAGGAGTCAGCTAACCTGGAGTCCAATCAATGAGACCAGATTGGAGATGTTGGTTAGAGCTGCCTTGCCCTATAAAAAAAATCACAAAATTTGAGTTTGCTATTCACAAGAAGCATTGCCTGATGTGAACCATGCCTCGAACAAAAGAGATCTCAGAAGAACTAAGATTAAGAATTGTTGACTTGCATAAAGCTGGAAAGGGTTACAAAAGTATCTCTAAAAACCTTGGATGTTCATCATACCACGGTAAGACAAATTGTGTATAAATGGAGAAAGTTCAGCTCTGTTGCTACTCTCCCTAGGAGTGGCTGTCCTGCAAAGATGACTGCAAGAGCACAGAGCAGAATGCTCAATGAGGTTAAGAAAAATCCTAGAGTGTCAGCTAAAGACTTACAGAAATCTCTGGAACATGCTAACATCTCTGTTGACGAGTCTACGATACATAAAACACTAAACAAGAATGGTGTTCATGGGAGGACACCACGGAAGAAGCCGCTGCTGTCCCAAAAAAAACATTGCTGCACGTCTGAAGTTCGCAAAAGAGCACCTGGATGTTCCACAGAGTTACTGCCAAAATATTATGTGGCCAGATGAAACTAAAGTTGAGTTGTTTGGAAGGAATACACAACACTATGTGTGGAGAAAAAAAGGCACAGCACACCAACATCTAAACCTCATCCCAACTGTAAAGTATGATGGAGGGAGCATCATTGTTTGGGACTGCTTTGCTGCCTCAGGGCCTGGACAGCTTGCTATCATCAATGGAAAAATGAAGACATTTTGCAGGAGAATGTAAGGCTATCTGTCCACCAATTGAAGCTCAACAGAAGTTGGGTGATGCAACAGGACAACGACCCAAAAGACAGAAGTAAATCAACAACAGAATGGCTTCAACAGAAGAAAATATGCCTTCTGGAGTGGCCCAGTCAGAGTCCTGACCTCAACCCGATTGAGATGCTGTGGCATGACCTCGAGAGCGGTTCACACCAGACATCCCAAGAATATTGCTGAACTGAAACAGTTTTGTCAAGACGAATGGTCCAAAATACCTCCTCCGTTTAGTTGAGGTTATTGCTGCCAAAGGAGGGTCAACCAGTTATTAAATCCAAAGGTTCACATACTTTCCCACCCTACACTGTGAATGTTTACACGTTGTGTTCAATAAAGACATGACAACGCATAATTGTTTGTGTTATTAGTTTAAGCAGACTGTGGTTGTCTATTGTGACTTGGATGAAGATCATATCAAATTTGATGACCAATTTATGCAGAAATCCAGGTAATTACAAAAGGATTCACATACTTTTTCTTGCCACTGTATGTTATCTGGCTATGCTCCATGCTATAGGCTTTTTCATTTCGCTGACAAGATATGCTTATAAGTCCCGTGCCATTATTCTATATTATTTTATAGTAAGAATAATATAATTGAACTTAGCTGAATAAAATAGGGCTATTTTGAGAAAGTAGCAGAGAGTTTGCACTCTGTTCCTTGCCTCAGGGTGCTCAGCTGTTCTTTCATCAAGTCATCATATTTTCATCCATCAGACTATTTTCAATTTAATCTTTTCATCCGTATGCACTCCAATAGTGAATGGAAGCTGTGCGCTATCCCGTCGGTCCATTTTTCAACGATGCCTGGTAGGCTACTTCAGTCTTCTGGCAGAGCATGTGCTTAATATGAGCAGCTAAGAAATAAATACAAGAACACTTATTTCACTCCAGACATCAAACCACTGCTTGAGGAGCATGCACTCGCTGCCTGACAGGAGATATTCTGAACAAACTCTGTATGCCATGGGCTCTCCAACCCTGTTCCTACAGCTACCCAGTGCTCTGTATGCCATGGGCTCTCCAACCCTGTTCCTACAGCTACCCAGTGCTCTGTATGCCATGGGCTCTCCAACCCTGTTCCTGCAGCTACCCAGTGATCTGTACGCCATGGGCTCTCCAACCCTGTTCCTGCAGCTACCCAGTGCTCTGTACGCCAAGAGCTCTCCAACCCTGTTCCTGCAGCTACCCAGTGCTCTGTATGCCATGGGCTCTCCAACCCTGTTCCTGCAGCTACCCAGTGCTCTGTATGCCAAGAGCTCTCCAACCCTGTTCCTGCAGCTACCCAGTGCTCTGTATGCCATGGGCTCTCCAACCCTGTTCCTGCAGCTACCCAGTGCTCTGTATGCCATGGGCTCTCCAACCCTGTTCATGCAGCTACCCAGTGCTCTGTATGCCATGGGCTCTCCAACCCTGTTCCTGCAGCTAACCAGTGCTCTGTATGCCATGGGCTCTCCAACCCTGTTCCTGCAGCTACCCAGTGCTCTGTATGCCATGGGCTCTCCAACCCTGTTCCTGCAGCTACCCAGTGCTCTGTATGCCATGGGCTCTCCAACCCTGTTCCTTGAGCTACCCACTGCTCTGTATGCCAAGGGCTCTCCAACCCTGTTCCTGCAGCTACCCAGTGCTCTGTATGCCATGGGCTCTCCAACCCTGTTCCTGCAGCTAACCAGTGCTCTGTATGCCATGGGCTCTCCAACCCTGTTCATGTAGCTAACCAGTGCTCTGTATGCCATGGGTTCTCCAACTCTGTTCCTGCAGCTAACCAGTGCTTTGTATGCCATGGGCTCTCCAACCCTGTTCCTGCAGCTACCCAGTGCTCTGTATGCCATGGGCTCTCCAACCCTGTTCATGCAGCTAACCAGTGCTCTGTATGCCATGGGCTCTCCAACCCTGTTCATGCAGCTAACCAGTGCTCTGTATGCCATGGGCTCTCCAACCCTGTTCATGCAGCTAACCAGTGCTCTGTATGCCATGGGCTCTCCAACCCTGTTCATGCAGCTACCCAGTGCTCTGTATGCCATGGGCTCTCCAACCCTGTTCATGCAGCTACCCAGTGCTTCATTTGGGAAACCAAGTGATATCTGTTCGGGAACATCAATAGTAATATGTTTTCGCAACACAAGTGATCATTGGTCAACACTAATACTGTGGGGCTGTGACGCTCTCTCCTATGAACATATTCTAATACATGGATCTGTTTTGCACATCGGCACACGATGGTGGCCTGTCTGCATAACTCTCCTCAAACAAACCCTGTTGTAAAACCGGACACTAACAATCGCTACATGAGAGCTTCAAGTCTATATCAAAACCCACATTTCCAAGCAAATACTGGGCCCACTTTTTAATGTTGATGTATAATATCTGGATGCCAACATTTTTCCAACTGCTTGTTTATTTTTAAATCGTTGAACATATTTATGTAAGATTTATGTATCAAATATTTGAGGTTATGCTACCATAAGCTCAAATGCAAATCAAGTAGTTTGTTGGTTTACTAAATCAAACAGATAGCTTCAGACAAATTCACGGTGTGTGTTTGTGTGACTAAACAGACGTTCGTTCAAAGGGCAAACTGGAAACCATATATCCTGAGCCTACATTTATTGTACCTGGGGATTTTAACAAAGCAAATTTGAGAAGGCTAAATTCTACCAGCATATTGATAGCGCTACACGCGTGTGCAATACCCTTGACCACTGCTACTCTAATTTCCGCAATGCATACAAAGCCCTCCCCCGCACTCCCTTCGGCTTGCTCCTACTGTCTTATAGGCAGAAACTCAAACAGAATGTACCAGGGACGAGAACCATTGAACGCTGGTCCAACCAATTGGAAACCACGCTTCAGGATTGTTTGGATCACCTAGACTGAAATGTGTTCCAGTCAGCCTCAGAGAACAACATCGACCTATACGCTGACTCTGTGAGTGCGTTTATTAAGAAGTGCATTGGAGATGTTGTACCCACTGAGACTATTAAAACCTACCCTAACCAGAAACCGTGAATAAATGGCGGAATTTGCGCAAAACACCACCGTATTTAACCATGGAAAGAGGTCTGGGAATATGACTGAATATAAACAGTGTAGTTATTCCCTCCACAAGGCAATCAAACAAGTGAAATGCCGGTACAGGGACAAGGTGGAGTCGCAATTCAATGACTCAGACACGAGACGCATGTTGCAGGGTCTACAGGAAATCATGGAGTACAAAAAGAAAACCAGCCACGTCATGGACACTGACGTCACGCTTCCAGACAAGACAAACCCCCCCCCCCCCCCCCCCCAATGGCTGATGTGAGTAAAACATTTAAACGTGTTAACCTTCGCAAGGCTGCTGGCCCAGACGGCATCCTTAGCCGCGTCCTCAGAACATGCGCAGACCAGCTGGTTGGTGTGTTTACAGACATATTCAATCGCTCCCTATCCCAGTCTGCTGTCCCCACATGCTTCAAAATGGCTACCATTGTTCCTGTACCCAAGAAGACAAAGATAACTGAACTAAATGACTATCGCCCCGTAGCACTCACTTCTGTGTGGAAAGTTATAAAAGTTCCTCGGCGTACACATCACAGACAAACTGAAATGGTCCACCCACACAGATTGTGTGGTGAAGAAGGCGTAAAAAGCAGCTCTTCAACCTCAGGAGAATGAAGAAATTTGGCTTGTCATCCAAAACCCTGAAAAACTTTTACAGATGCACAATCGAGAGCATCTTTTCAGGCTGTATCACGGCAACTGTACCGCCCTCAACCGCAAGGCTCTTCAGAGGGTGGTGCGGTCTGCATCACCGGGGGAGAACTACCTGCCCTCCAGGACACCTACAGCACCTGATGTCACAGGAAGGCCAAAAACAGCATCTAGGACATCAACCACCCGAGCCACTGCCTGTTCACACCCCTACAGGTGCCTGTTCACACCGCTACAGGTGCAAAAAGCTGGGACCGAGAGACTGAAAAACAGCTTCTATCTCAAGGCCATCAGACTGTTAAATAGCCATCACTAACTCAGAGAGGCTGCTGCCTACATTGAGACCCAATCACTGGCCACTTTAATTATTTGATCACTAGTCACGTTATACAATGCCACTAAATAATGCCACTTTAGTAATGCTTACATATCTTACATTACTCATCTCATAACAGCTGAAGTCGGAAGTTTACATAGACCTTAGCCAAATACAATTAAACTCAGTTTTTCACAATTCCTGAGATTTAATCCTAGTAAAAAATCTCTGTTTTAGGTCAGTTAGGATCACCACTTTATTTTAAGAATGTGAAATGTCGGAATAATAGTAGAGAGAATTATTTATTTCAGCTTTTTTTTCTTTCATCACATTCCCAGTGGGTCAGAAGTTTACATACACTCAATTAGTATTTGGTAGCATTGCCTTTAAATTGTTTAACTTGGGTCAAACGTTTCAGGTAGCCTTCCACAAGCTTCCCACAATAAGTTGGGTGAATTTTGGCCCATTCCTCCTGACAGAGCTGATGTAAATGAGTCAGGTTTGTAGTCCTCCTTGCTCGCACACACTTTTTCAGTTCTGCCCACAAATTTTCTATAGAATTGAGGTCAGGGCTTTGTGATGGCCACTCAAATACCTTGACTTTGTTGTCCTTAAGCCATTTTGCCAAAACTTTGGACGTATGCTTGGGGTCATTGTCCATTTGGAAGACCCATTTGCGACCAAGCTTTAACCTCCTGACTGATGTCTTGATGTTGCTTGAATATATCCACGTAATTTTCCTCCCTCATGATTACATCTATTTTGTGAAGTGCACCAGTCCCTTCTGCAGCAAAGCACCCCCACAACGTGATGCTGCCACCCCCGTGCATCACGGTTGGGATGGTGTTCTTCGGCTTGCAAGCCTAACCCTTTTTCCTCCAAACATAACGATGGTCATTATGGCCAAACAGTTCTATTTTTGTTTCATCAGACCAGAGGACATTTCTCCAAAAAGTACGATCTTTGTCCCCATGGGCAGTTTCAAACCGTAGTCTGGCTTTTTAATGGCGGTTTTGGAGCAGTGGCTTCTTCCTTACTGAGCGGCCTTTCAGGTTATGTCGATATAGGACAAAATTTTACTGTGGATATAGATACTTTTTTGTACCGGTTTCCTCCATCATCTTCACAAGGTCCTTTGCTGTTGTTCTGGGATTGATTTGCAGTTTTCGCACCAAAGTACGTTCATCTCTAGGAGAAAGAACGCATCTCCTTCCTGAGCGGTATGACGGCTGCGTGGTCCCATGGTGTTTATACTTGCGTACTATTGTTTGTACAGATGAACCTGATACCTTCAGGCATTTAGAAATTGCTCCCAAGGATGAACCAGACTTGTGGAGGTCAACAATTGTTTTTCTGAAGTCTTGGCTGATTGCTTTGGATTTTCCCATGATGTCAAGGAAAGAGGCACTGAGTTTGAAGGTAGGCCTTGAACTACACCCACAGGTACACCTCCAATTGACTCAAATGATGTCAATTAGCCTATCAGAAGCTTTTAAAGCCATGACATAATTTTCTGGAATTTCCTAAGCTGTTTAAAGGCACAGTCAACTTAGTGTATGTAAACTTCTGACCCACTGGAATTGTGATACAGTGAATTATAAGTGAAATAATCTGTCTGTAAACAATTGTTGGAAAATGTACTTGTGTCATGCACAAAGTAGATGTCCTAACCGACTTGACACATTTATAGTTTGTTAACAAGAAATTTGTGGAGTGGTTGAAAAACTAGTTTTGATGACTGCAACCTAAGTGTATGTAAACTTCCGACTTCAACTGTATATACTGTACCTTATACCATCTATTGCATCTTGCCTATGCCGCTCAGTCATCGCTCATTCATATACTTCCATGTACATATTCTCATACACCCCTTCAGATTTATGTGTATTTGGTAGTTGTGGGGGAATTGTTAGATTACATGTTAGATATTACTGAACTGTCGGAACTAGAAGCACAAGCATTTCGCTACAATCGCATTAACATCTGCTAACCATGTGTATGTGACAAATCAAATTTGATGACATCTTAAAGTCGAGAAAATAGGAGAGATGTCAATTGTTGGAGATATCCATTTTTTTCAGTATTCAGAGGAGAGACAATGTTGTTGATTTTGGACAAGGTCATTTCTGGCCAGTGCTCAGTCTCTCTCTATAACAGCTGTGTGTTGGTCAGACCCACCCTGGCCAGTGCTCAGTCTCTCTCCTCTATAACAGCTGTGTGTTGGTCAGACCCACCCTGGCCAGTGCTCAGTCTCTCTCCTCTATAACAGCTGTGTGTTGTGTTGGTCAGACCCACCCTGGCCAGTGCTCAGTCTCTCTCCTCTATAACAGCTGTGTGTTGGTCAGACCCACCCTGGCCAGTGCTCAGTCTCTCTCCTCTATAACAGCTGTGTGTTGGTCAGACCCACCCTGGCCAGGGCTCAGTCTCTCTCCTCTATAACAGCTGTGTGTTGGTCAGACCCACCCTGGCCAGTGCTCAGTCTCTCTCCTCTATAACAGCTGTGTGTTGGTCAGACCCACCCTGGCCAGTGCTCAGTCTCTCTCCTCTATAACAGCTGTGTGTTGGTCAGACCCACCCTGGCCAGTGCTGTCTCTCTCCTCTATAACAGCTGTGTGTGTTGGTCAGACCCACCCTGGCCAGTGCTCTGTCTCTTTCCTCTATAACAACGCTTATCTCCTTTGCTGTTATCTTCCTCCTTCTCTCCTGGGCCTTCTGCAGCCGGTCCACGATCACCGCCGCGCTCCGCTCAATACCCAGCGTTGAATTTGCACTGGTCACACTGGTCAGCAGCTCCTCAAGGTCCTAACATACACACACAATTCCTAATTAAAAAACAACTGATACAGTACCAGCCAAAAGTTTGGACACACCTACTTAGTCAAGGGTTTTTCTTTATTTTTATTATTTTCTACATTGTAGAATAATAGAGAAGACATCAACACTATGAAATAACACATATGGAATCATGTAGTAACCATTTTGTTTAACTTTTTTATTTTTTTTTTATATTTGAGATTCTTCATAGTAGCCACCCTTTGCCTTGATGACAGCTTTACACACTCTTGGCATTTTCTCAACTAGCTTAATGAGGTAGTCACCTGGAATGCAATTTCAATTAACAGGTGTGCATTGTTAAAAGTGAATTTGTGGAATTTCTTTCTTTCTTAATGCATTTGAGCCAATCAGTTGTGTTGTGACAAGGTAGGGGTGGTATACAGAAGATAGCCCTATTTGGTAAAAGATCAAGTCCATATTATGGCAAAAACAGCTCAAATAAGCAAAGAGAAATGACAGTCCATCATTACTTTAAGACACGAAGGTCAGTCAATACGGAACATTTCAAGATGTTTTGCAGTCGCAAAAACCATCAAGCGCAATGAGACTGGCTCTGATAAGGACCGCCACAGGAAAGAGTTACCTCTGCTGCAGAGGATCATTTGGAGTTAACTGCACCTCAGATTGCAGCCCAAATAAATGCTTCACAGAGTTCAAGTAACAGACATCTCA
The DNA here is from genome assembly GCF_965601325.2 of Salmo salar. Lineage (NCBI taxonomy): Eukaryota > Metazoa > Chordata > Actinopteri > Salmoniformes > Salmonidae > Salmo > Salmo salar. The sequence goes on from NC_138299.1 coordinate 34,393,509, forward strand.
ACTGTTCAGAGGAGACTGTGTGAATCAGGCCTTCATGGTCGAATTGCTGCAAAGAAACCAATACTAAAAGGACACCAATAAGAAGAAGAGACTTGCTTGGGCCAATCAACACGAGCAATGGACATTAGACCTGTGGAAATCTGTCCTTTGGTCTGATGAGTCCAAATTTGAGATTTTTGGTTCCAACTGCTGTGTCTTTGAGAGACGCAGAGTAGGTGAACGGATGATCTCTGCATGTGTGGTTCCCACCGTGAAGCATGGAGGAGGAGGTGTGATGGTGCTTTGCTGGTGACACTGTCTGTGATTTATTTAGAATTCAAGGCACACTTAACCAGCATGGCTACCACAGCATTCTGCAGCGATACGCCATCCCATCTGGTTTGCGCTTAGTGGGACTATCATTTGTTTTTCAACAGGACAATGACCTAAAACACACCTCCAGGCTGTGTAAGGGCTATTTGACCAAGAAGAAGAGTGATGGAGTGCTGCATCAGATGACCTGGCCTCCACAATCACTCAACCTCAACCCAATTGAGATGGTTTGGGATGAGTTGGACTGCAGAGTGAAGGAAAAGCAGCCAACAAGTGCTCAGCATATGTGGGAACTTCTTTAAGACTGTTGGAAAAATTCCTCTCATGAAGCTGGTTGAGAGAATGCCAAGAGTGTGCAAAGCTGTCATCAAGGCAAAGGGTGGCTACTTTGAAGAATCTCAATTTGTTCAACACTTTTTTGGTTACTACATGATTCCATATGTGTTATTTCATAGTTTTGATGTCTTCACTATTATTCTACAATGTAGAACATTGTAAAAATAAAGAAAAACCCTTGAATGAGTAGGTGTGTCCAAATGTTTGACTGGTACTGTATGAATATGAAAAACACAAAACAAAGCAAAATGCAGATGCTGCAGCTGATGTGTACCAAATATATCAGTTCTCGCATTCTCATAAGTGGTGCACGTGTATTGGATAGATCTGAATATTAGTAATAGCAATATCTTTCTTTTAATCGTTTTTTAAGGAGATAATATCAACCTCCTTAAAATAATCATAGTGTTGAAATATGCTTAGCTGTCCTTTGTTCTTTTGTTTCCTGATACCTTTTAATTGAGGAAATTCTGGTGAGAGAAATGTGAGCCCACATGAGCTCCTAGGGGGGGGGGGCTTACCATATCACTTCCTTCAGGGTTAATATTCTCCAGCCTAAGAAGAGGGGAAAGAGAGAGACGGAGAGAGGACAGAGAGAGAGAGGAGGAGGAGAGAGAAATAGGGAATTGAGAGAGAAAAAAAGACATGCCGGTTAGCTCCATCAGTTTCCTTTCCTTAGAACAGCAAAATGAGATCACTTCCCAAATCTTCCTCACATCCAATAATTGAGTTCTGTTCTGGGGGTTTTCAGAGTCGATGATCAAGAACAGAAGACACCCTCGACATATTAAAAGTGCCACCAGACCCCAACCATTATTCCCCCGATAATACCCAGTATATTTGCCACGGAGGGAGGAGGACTGTTAAGTTATTAATGTTTACTGCTATATATAACTACTGGGATCAATTGTCCATATGTGCTGAGGTGAGGGGTTGAATCATTTGTAGGTGTGCAGCAGGACTGAGCACCTTCACAGAGAAAAGACTACTGGAATTACAGAAGTGTGTGACGAGATTCATGGATATCAAGCTAGTCTCTCTCGCTCTCCCTCCCACAATGAACTGATATCGCTTGTTAAATCTAGGTGAAGTGGAATCTTCAGTTAGGTACTAAAATAACACATGTTGGCGCTCTCCCTGCCTATGTGTCTCTCAACCCCTGTCATTCTCCTTAAAGTGCCAATGGATGGGTCCCAAAAGTAATCCTATTCCCTATATAGTGTCCTACTTTTACTAATATAGGGTTAGGGTGGCATTTGGTATGCACATCTTGTGATTTCCCCAGCAGCCAGCCAGTCAGTCAGTCTTCTCCTCTCAGGGAAAACACAACAACTCCTCAGCTCATTGACAAAGGCATTACAGGGATCACCTCCCATTATAAAGGTACATACTCAATCATAGTGGGCCTGCCACTGACCTGCCTGCCTGGGAAAATAAAGGTTCAGAACATGCCTTTCCATATTCCAGCTCAGATAATGGGATTGTGCTTGGCTATCAATTACCCTTTCCTTACTAAGAGGAAAGCTGGGCGGCGCCTTGAAAAGCATAAAGAGATGAGAAGGGATGTTTTTCTAATTAGATTGCCAGGCTATTTGGCATAAAACAAGGCTAACTGAATGCTCTTCATGCCAACCAATAAATCCAGTCAATTTAAACAATTTAAATAATTAGAATAAAAGGTAATATCAAATAAATATAATAACAGAAAAACATTTGTTTGACAAAATGTTTTATAGTAAAGAATGCATTGGAAACAAAAAACAACAGGATTTATTTTTCAAGTGGAGTTCACACCAACCAACATACCAAGGCTTATTGAAGTATAGATTTGCTTCCGACAGAAAGTTATATATTCCCTTAAGTAGAAACGTAATTACTTCTAAACTTCACCAGCAAATATTGCCTGCCTGCCTCCATCCTAGTGGACAATGCAGTTTTCATTTGAAAGGTTCTGGTAGTCAAGAACTGACTCCACCACCCAACCAATCCCGTCCAACAACCACCTAAACAAAACAAAAATCACATTAATTAGCCCTCTTCAGACAGGCAGGTAAATATCTGCTGGTCTGAAGGACTTGATTGATTTCCTATACAGTGCAACTCTTGACTGACAACCTCGCACGCAGGGCGAGGGGACTCTCCAATATATTTCCAAACCATTGGATATTGGATTTTTTGGTCTCCCCCTCCGCCCGTTTTACAACCACCCCCATTCCATTCCATTCATTCACCTTGTCGACCAGCCTGAAGAACAAAGCAGAGTTGCCTAAGCAATGGCAAGTAAACAAACTAGACCATTATAGATGTCAGAAAATTCCCCTTCCCCATTTCCATAGAAAGGGAAGAAGAAAAAGGGGAAAGAGTGAGGAAATAACAGTTTAGCAGAGAGAGAGAGAATGGAATGCTTTTCACTAGCATCTCATTGAAAATGCTTATTGAATGCTACTCACTTCTACAATCTATTTCCCAACTTCTCTACATACTGCTGATGTTGTGAGTGACCGTGAGAGCAGAGGGAGAGAGGTCTGTTAGCTAATCAGAGTGGCCCTGTGTGGCAGGGTTGGGGTCAACCATGCCATTTCAAAGAATTCATTTCAGGAAATCAATGCCAATTTTCCTTATTGAAAAGCAATTGCAATTTGGAATTGAAATGTAATGTAAATGACATTCTAAATTGACTGAATTGAAATGCAGTCAGTCAGAGAAGAGGGAGAGAGAATGGCGAGTTAGTTAAGCAGAATGGGTTTCTGTGCCAGGGTTGAGGAAAGAAGAAACATGAAAATGTAATTTATGTTTAATTCCTGAATTGACACGGAATCGACCCCAACTCTGTTCTGTGGTCTGTTGGGGTATGCTATGTTGTGGTGTGTTGGGGTGATTTAGTACGTACTCAGCTGCCGCTTGCTGCAGCCGCTTGGCCCGGAGCAGGGCCTCGTCCCTCTCTTCATTTGACAGACACAGCCAGGCCATCGCCGCCTGGTCCCTATCCCTCTGAGACTGGTAGATCTCCTCCACTAGGGCTGAGGGATGAAGAGAGAGGAGATGGGGGGGGGGGGGGGAGAAAAAGAGAGAAATAGTAATAGAAAGACAGAAAAAATTGTAAGAAAGAAAGAGAGAGAAAGAGAGGGAGGGAAAGAGAAAGCGAGACAGATAGAAAGAGGAAGCATTGTTATTAGTTTCTGCTCAATAACAATGCTAAGCTCCCTGTGGAAGGAGGTTATTGCCACTGATACACATTGGCACTGGTATTAACTCCAGTCAAACTCATTTGGTGGGGAAGTGAAGTGGTGGTCTCCACACATTCTAGACATATAGGTGCCCCAAGCAATAAAGAAACAGTTTACATTTTGTCACATTACCAAGTACTTATCATCTTAGAATGGTTAAGAGATTGGCCGGTCCTTAACCCTAACTCAATACAAGGTTGAAGAAACCTTTTCAAGCCACAACACATTGTGTTCTTGTAATGTTTGAAAACTGGACAGGTTTTATTGAGAGTGAGCTGTGAAATGACTTGTCTAATGTGTTGCCAAAATGAGTATGAGTATTGATTACATCATACTAGGGCTGTCCCCGACAACAACAAAAAAATATTGCTCGACCAAGAGTCGTCTGTTCCTTCGACTAACTGACTGGTCGCAATTTTTCGTTTCATTTTTTTAATAATAAAGTCTTCTTATCTCAAAATCATTGTCACGTGATTAATAAAAATGATACCTAAATTATACAAATGTAAAAGTAATTTATATTTCCATTGCCAACTATGTAAAAATAGCCTACATAAAGCCAACAAATACAAACATTGCAGCCTGCAGGTAGAAATCGAGAGAGCTGGAAAGATTGATCAAATAGGCTACATTGAGGAACTTATGTCATTCTCAATGGATGTAAAAACAGACTTTGTTTACTTGCTGTTTGAGGTGAAGAAAAATGACTTTGAGAAGCTCCACTGCTCATTAGTGGTAGTGAGTTAAGACAATCAGAAATACTATCAGATCCCCAAATGGGCACATTTATAGGCCTACATTTGCGCGCAGGCCAGGTAGCCTGGGCCTACTTCTATGCGTCATCAGGTGCGCGTCCTAACTCAACATTGATAGGAGCACTCCAAACAAAAGACAATAACTAAATTGACAACTTGTTAATTTAATTAAATCCCAAACTAGTTTGTCAGAAGTGTAGCCTAGGTTGTGCTCTCAGCAAGCAAAGTGTCCACTCTCACAATGAGAACTGTAGAAGACTGGAATAAAAATATATTGAATGCATTAACAGAAATTACAGTAACCAAACAAACATTGTAGATTAGAAATGATGGGAATGAAGGTAAATGTACTACTGGTAATACTGGTGTGCCACCCTCGTGGCCTCTGCAATGAATTATTCCACTGAGACAGGCGTTCATCAAGACATACATTTAAATGCCATACATTTTAAAAAAAATGTTGCAGCTGTTCGACAAAAGAATTAGCGATCGACCAACAGCCTATCGACCAAACATCGACCAATTGACTAAATTGGGTCAGCCCTACATCATACCGAGTAAAAAAAACAAAAAACTGGCCATCCATGAGTGCTTTTATGATGACTGTGTAATTCTGTCTGTCCCACTGTTGAAGATACAACTTTTCATATTGACACAGTCTCTGTAGACTGGCAGGGACAGATTTTCTTTAATTTACACCTGACCCAGGATCCTACATTCTTGCGCTGTATGCTGCCTGCCTGAAAACCAGCAGATTGTGGGGTTACCACTGTCTTCAGATCCCTTTGTTAATCCCACTACGAAGGAGCCCAGAGATCCATCAACAGCTAATTCCTCTCTTCTCTCACTGAGATGGCGCAATGATAAACAGTGAGCCTCGCCATAAGCCATTACAAAGTTCAGTAAGAAAATCAATAGCATTTTAGCTGGAATTTGCTCATTAAACATCCCCTTCCCTGAGCCATGCAAATCATATTGAAATGAGGATGACAAATAGGCTACACAACACACAAGTTCATTTTATGAAATGCAGTTGGGGCTGCTGGACTTGTCACTCGATAGACGTCTGGTATTTTCTTTAATTATTAGGTGGGTTGAGGAGAGGACTCTCACCCCCCCCCAAAAAACAATTGTCAAAAAAAAGTTATTTGCTCAGCAAAATTCAAATATTTGTTCTATGAAGGCTGGGAGCGGTTAAATCACATTAACAAATATGATTCGTTCATTACAATGTAATCTAATTCGTTTTGATACTCAAGTTGCATGTAAAACAAATTGATAATTGCTTGCCACAGTCAATATCTTCGTTTTTTTTAATAACAAGTTCATCAGGGTTAAAATGACAATCAATGGTCAGATAATAGGCTTTCTTTGAGATTCTTTCATCCTCACTGTCTGTACTGTATTGTCTGTACTGAATGACCCATCATTTGTCTTTCCTCTCCATTTGCCTCTTCACCCTGACCCCTCCTACCTCCAGCTTTCTCTCAGGCCTGGGGTTTGTCGCGCCCCTATTCTGTACCTTCAGCCTTCTCTCAGGCCTGGGGTTTGTCCCTCTCCTAGCCTCTCCCCCCTCCATACCGTACCTCTGGCCTTCTCACAGGCCGGGCCTCCAGTTCAGTCTCCAGCAGTTCAGCGTTCACCAACCTGCTCTCCCGCTCCTTCTCCCTCATGACCAACTTGTCCTGGAGCTGCCGGAGAAGCCATACACCAAAGTTGGCAAGGGTCATTTCTTTGCTAAGTATAATTCACATTCATTCACATTCATGAATTGAAAAATATCTTGTCACTATCAATTACAATTTTTGCATTCATGAATTGGTTTAATGAATTGAAAATGGAATTAACCCCAAACAATGCTGAAACGTGCAGCCTGTCAGTACGTGTCCAGACATATTCACTAACTATCCTCACTCACAGACAGTAGCAGAAACCTCATGCAAAACACCCGATTAGACATCCGATTAGACACCCGATTAGACACCCGATTAGACACCCGATTAGACACCCGACTTCATCCTGTATTCTTGACGACATACTAAATAACTGTTGTGGTTTCTTGGGCAGTTTCCTGGGCGGTGATAAATACAAATAGTATATATGATCTCTCAGGCATTTCATAAACAAATTATACAATGGAGCCTCTACATCACATTGTTTTAGATGCCAATATTTCAGATGCCAGATGCTATTGAACTCCTATAAATCTTGTGGGAGTGATATTTTACAAGGTTTAGTGATAGTGATGGAGCAAAATATTTAAATCTGAGTTGGTGTTTCCTCCCCCACACTTTGAAAACATGCCTCAGTCAGTCCTCAGAGTCGGCTCTCACGGCTCTACCAGCAAAAACAGACCCTTGGGAAATGTTCCTGACTTTCTGTCAGAAGTCACAGCTACTTGCAAACCAGAGGCATCAATTATAGCTGTTTCAGAGGGCCTCTCCGTGGCTACAGCCTCTCTAACAGCCACTCAGCTGCAGAGGAGACAGTCTGTACACAGAGGGACACTCAGCATGCTCCAGACCAAACACAAGAAAGGACAGCAATAACCAGCCAGTCATAGGCCTGTGCCTTGGACATGGAAACAGTGGTGGTGTTGGGAAAAATCTTGTGGACAGACAAGAGGAGTGGACACTCAGTAGTTGGAAGCTGTGACATATTATTGTGTTGTCTATTTAAAGAGGAGGAAGAGGAGAGCGGGAGTACCTACCTAATACAGGAACCAGGAGAACATACAAGGCTAATGTGATGTCAGAACTGACTGAGCTATGAAAGGAGCATTTTCCCAATTCCTTTAGCTTTCTAAAGAGCTTAATAGTCTTGCAATTGAGGGTTTTCATACTGCAAGATATTTTCTTGTGTGAAATCAATTTGTGCACTTTATACTGAGGAAATACAGAACATCAGACAAAGGATATTTGTTCCCCAAAGTAAAAACTGGGAAAAAACTATGCAAAGTGTTTTGCATTTAGCTAGGACCTGTATCTAGCTGGGCAAAAATCCTTGTACATTTCTGCCTACCTTCTTATTGGAGATCTCTGAGTGAATCCAGCTCCTTCAGCAGGAAGGTAATATTCTTCTCTCTGTCCAGGACGAGGCTTTGCTTTTTGGAGTCAAAGGAACTGCTGCTAACTTAAGTGTTTCTGTGGTCCTCTTGCATACTGCATTATGAGATAGAACATGTGATTAGAGAGAAACAACAGTATTAAGACTTGAGCGCGAACAGCAACACAAATTAGTTTTAGCCTTGTCTCCTACGAAACAGACACTCAATTATCAAATACACAGGGGATGCAATTTCCCCTCTTTCAGGCATATTACAGTGTCTTTATTTACTTTGTTATATTAGGCAAATCATGCAGTTGACCTTTAAGGTAATATTAAGGTATTACGGAAGCGTATTGCCATGTAAATTACTTCTTGTTGCCAGGAGTATGATTCAGTTCTTATTAAAGGAAGGAGGAGATCTCCTGTGGTGGGCCTGGGGTGAAGGAGATCTCCTGTGGTGGGCCTGGGGTGAAGGAGATCTCCTGTGGTGGGCCTGGGGTGAAGGAGATCTCCTGTGGTGGGCCTGGGGTGAAGGAGATCTCCGGGTGGGCCTGGGGTGAGGGCTCCGGGGGCTGGGGTGAAGGAGATCTCCTGTGGTGGGCCTGGGGTGAAGGAGATCTCCTGTGGTGGGCCTGGGGTGAAGGAGATCTCCAGTGGTGGGCCTGGGGTGAAGGAGATCTCCTGTGGTGGGCCTGGGGTGAAGGAGATCTCCTGTGGTGGGCCTGGGGTGAAGGAGATCTCCTGTGGTGAGTCTGGGGTGAAGGAGATCTCCTGTGGTGAGTCTGGGGTGAAGGAGATCTCCTGTGGTGGGCCTGGGGTGAAGGAGATCTCCTGTGGTGGGCCTGGGGTGAAGGAGATCTCCTGTGGTGGGCCTGGGGTGAAGGAGATCTCCAGTGGTGAGTCTGGGGTGAAGGAGATCTCCTGTGGTGGGCCTGGGGTGAAGGAGATCTCCAGTGGTGAGTCTGGGGTGAAGGGAGATCTCCTGTGGTGGGCCTGGGGTGAAGGAGATCTCCTGTGGTGGGCCTGGGGTGAAGGAGATCTCCTGTGGTGAGTCTGAGGTGATGGAGATGTGGATGTCCGACTGTTCCACTATGGGTCTTAAATACTGGAGGACTAAAGTTAACGAGATGACAGAACCATGAAGCTAATAGGGTACAAATGCTGAAAATACAAGTAATGTTGGGCCACTTCTGGTTCAATAGCTTTCGCAAGTTGTGAGAAAATGGTAACACATTGTCCACTGCAAATTATGATAAAATGTTTAAATTACATGTGGTAAGAAAAGAAAAACAGACAAACATTAGCGGCGTGTGAATAGAAAAACATCAAAGCGCATCCTCAACACCGTCCATGACAATATTGTTCCACTTAAAGGCCCAGTGAATTATGAGCTGGTGGAATAGCTATTTTCTGTTCTTTTGGGGAGGGGTGAGGGGGCTTCTTGAGGAAACGGGCTGGCTATCTTCCACAAGGGAATGCAGAGAGGCTGAGTGACTGGTGCTGGCAGAGAACTACATGGTGCTCTGTCAATGTTTCTGATGAGAGCTGAGCCAGAGAGAGAGGGAGAGACGAGAGAGAGAACAGAGAAAGAAAACAGAGGCAAGGGGAGAGAGGGAAGAGGGAGAGAAAGAACAAAGAGAGAGAGAGTAACATACAGTGTAGGCATCAGACAAATACTAGGGCCAGTCTGCTAGGATCTTTAGGCTAGTGATCACAAGTAAATGTTCAGTAACCAGCATGGTAAAGTAACAATCAATGCTTTCATGTCAAATTCTAATTCCCAAGACTGATGGAAAATAAGCTAAAATGCTTTTATTTAAAAGTCATATCACAAAAGGTAAATTTGTGATTCTGTCAGCTTTACATAATGTCAAAGAAACCTCTTTAAAGTATGATTGCCTTACAAGCTACAAGTGTTGCACGACAAATTACCTCTTTACTATTACGAAATATACATTAAGGAATAAAACAGATTGATCGCTTTAGCATCAATGCAATTCAAATGGCGTCAAATTCAAAATAAACTGGTTAAAGAGCATCAAACGTTGCATCAAATGTTTTTATTTTTTAAAAGCATGCGTTGTGATGAAGGATCCCGGGCCGCAGCATTGCCCCGCCAGTCTACCACCATGTCCAAAAGAAGCTACAGCTTAGCAGTGACAATTATTTTGTGAAAGGTCAGGTTTTGAAGTCAGGAACAGGGAGGTCTGCCTCCTCATTGTAGCTTTGTTGCTAGGGTCCTTCTCTCTGGATTGCTGCAGACAATTATGAGTATTCTCTTTAAGACTCACCAATGCAAACAGTAAATTCAACCATGAATAATAACACCAATGAGGTTATATAACCCCTTTGTCGCACTGCAAATATGGGACTTTTCGGGATACATTGATCCTAAGCCTGGGTTGCTTCTTGAATTTTCACCCCCCCACAAAGATAGCTGCCCCTACCAAGTATAACCATCTGTTTAAGGTAACATTTCACTGACTGATTAAATTACATGTGGTAAGAAAAGAAAACGGACAAACATTAGTGGCGTGTGAATTGAAATAAAACAAAGCGCATCCTCAACACCGTCCATGACAATATTGTTCCACGTAAAGAAATGGTGAGGGACGGTGTTTTTTAATCTGACAGTGGATGGTCCTGGTCCGTTTCCTATAGGAAAACCTGAGGAAGATTCTCCTTTCAAGCCAGAGCAATATCAACTCAAAAAGACTGGACGGCAAGGAGTAGATGTGTTTTATCTGGTATATAGTGGAAAAGTCAAGACATATGATGAGGGGCAGGGCTCTTGCTTCCAAAAAGCTATCCTTTTGGAGTTCCTCCCGGCTCGCTGCTGATATCACAGCAAAACACAACTCTGCTCGCCGTCAAATGTAATCTGCTAACAACCGTCATTAGTAGCCGTTTAGCTGGCAGAGTTTGAAGTGTTTTAGCTACAGCCCAAATGTATATTTGAGCAGAGGAGCTGAATACATTTATATATCAGTGTTTGGTGAAGGGTGACTAAATACTCTGCTTATCTGTCAGTCATTCCAACCAGTTTATCTAAATAATGGCAGTGCCATATGATTGCATACGGTCTAGGTATCGGTTATTAGATGGCAGAGTGGCACCATGGCTGGAGGTGATTTACACACGTAGATAAATGTTTATGTATCGCATGGAACAGCATTTACACTAAAGTAAGCGTGTAAACAGGCAGAGTGACCCCGGCCACTTGGATTTCTGCAGTCATTTACACAGGCTGCCAAATACTGAAGTGCCAGTGGACAAAAAAGGCCTATCATGTGCTATTACAACACTGTACGTACAGCCAGCTCAGTACTCGAGCACTGAAGAAAGATATACATTTTTTGAATGGATATTTATTATTGTATGTCTTGACAGACAGGAAGACTGGAAGATGAATAATCAAATTCAAGACGTCAGATACCTTTTGGCTAGTCTTTGTCTGGCACCTCTGGTACAAAATGATTTGATGTTGTTCCCAAAATGGCTGCCGAGTCAGTACTGAAATAAAGTAACATAAAAACAAAAGGAACTTATTGACAATTTGGACAACTGAAAATTCCGTGAAAGATTTCACATAAATTCAACATTAACTCAAATGAATTCAACATGATTTAGAATCTACTGATAAAATCAATTTATATTAGAGTGCATGGATGGGTTTGGTAGTGAGTCTATAGTTGAGTATGGCCTGAGCTCAGATGCTCAATCGCACTCCACACTGACGTTTCCCACCTGGACAAAAGGAACACCTATGTGAGAATGTTATTAATTGACTACAGCTCAGCGTTCAACACCATAGTGCCCTCAAAGCTCATCAATAAGCTAAGGACCCTGGGACTAAACACCTCCCTCTGCAACTGGATCCTGAACTTCCTTCCTAATTTGATAGGACATGGTAGGTCTATTTCTAGCCAATTAAAAACAGATTTGAGTCTGAATGAGGGATGAAAGAACTATGTTAAATAAAATGCCCTTTGTTGCAATTAAAAAATATACACATTGACATAGTGTACAAAATCCACGGAATTGTATTCGTAGCCAATTTAGTTTCTGCATTCAACTTTTAACCATTGTAGATATCATTCGCTTAGGATTTACAATGCACAACTCAAAGAATAAGTCATTATTACAGTGATAAACGTCCCATTACATTACAACTCATTTTTAATTGTCACATGGGGGTGAAAAGCCATACAATGTAAGCACGTATGAGCGGATTACAATAATTCGAAGGCATCTTTACCCAAGTTGTGGCAGCAGCGTGGTCTCTGAGCTTTGGTGCAGTACTCCCCAGTCCTCATTGACTTTAGGATTAGCTGAAAATAATATAGAAAAATATATGATTAATTTTTCATTAATTTAACCATTTCAAAGGAAAAATGCATTTAGGTGGGAGCAGTGAGAAAAGGCACTCTCCAATACGTTAGCCTAGAGGAAAGGTTAGTATTAATTATAGCCTGTCAATATGATCTCAGGGGAACCTCAGAGGCAGAAAGCACATCTTTAATAACCTCCCTGAGTATAGCAAAACAAGACCGGAAGCTTTAATTTGCAGAGGGAAATGGTGCTTTATTTAAGTCATATGTCATCTCACCTATCCCCTGATCACTCCACCGTGTACCATTACTCTACCCAACAGTTGATCAGGGCCTAATGATTACCGGCAATTAACAAATCATAATCCTGTCACGCAGATATCATTTAATGCTTTTAGCTATCAGGAAAGTAAACAGGCGTTTAATACTGCTCAAGCCCCATATCAGATCCTCCTTACTCGTTAGGAAGCCCAACCAATTAAAGTTCAGCCTCTACTAAGGTGTAATTAAATGATGGCTGCTAAATTGGTTCCCATAAATGCAAGTTAATTCATAAGCAAGCAACAAATACAGTGACTGGAAGCAATTAAGGGAAACATTGACATTCACTGTCAGGCGGAGGGAGCGGAAAAGAGCCTGTTGCTCTAAGGCAGTGTGAGTGTGTGTGTGTGTGTGTGTGTGTACTGTAGGAGAGGGCTACCATCTAGTGGTGAAGGGGCTAAGACAAAGGAGTATTAGAATACACTGACTGCTGCAAGCTTGACTTGAACAGAACACTACCAGATGCAGTGTGGGAGCTGGTTTAGCATTCTGAAGGTGGGGTAACTTCAGAGGAACACTGGTTTCTATGGTTTGAGCCATATAGACGAGGCTGTCTTACTAACAATTAGCCTAATCGAGATAATCAATTAAGAATCTCCAGAAAGGGCTATTGAAAGCAGAAGTCTCTCCCTCTTTCGTTTTTGGGTATACAGATGGCACAAACAATGCTTCTAGAAGAGGGCTATGTTTTTTGAAGGACAGAAATAAACAATTGTATGTAACATTTCAGCTGTTACAAAAAAGCTTTGGGTTAGGAGGAAGTTTGTGGATCCACATACAACCAAGAGTTTGGGTGAAGGAGACCTAGAGACCGGTCCAAGAGAAGAGGGAGAAATAGAGATTGAGCGAGTGAGAAGGAGAAGAAAGCACATGGGAGGTTGGGTGCGTGGCGGGTGGGTGCCCTCTAGGGCAGATGCCAGTGGAACGTTATCCCTGAGTTGTAAGCCAGCACACACTGCTCACACACTGTTCACAGGCTATTCAGCTCTGACACAGTGAGGCGTGAACGGACAACTGGCTTTTTGTGGGAGAAACCACGGGGCTCCATTAATCCCAGTGATAGACTCTAGGCAAAAGCTAGTGTTTTGGGGGAGGATTTGATTGAAAGAGAGGGACTTTTGAGCTGGTAGGTATGGTAGCAGTGGTATATATGGCTCACCAGATTGGTAATCCTTTAACGTGAACATGAGAAAGTAGCTTTGATAAAGGAAAAGCAGAAAAACACAGCATATAAACCTGACCTTTTGATGTTCTGATCACTTTTATTTAGGGGGAGGAAGTAACTGAGATGGGATTGGAACAAGAAAGGGCACATGACGACAAAATAAACATTTTACACATTGATTGACGTGGGTTTCCACACAGTTAATCATCAACGACTTAGGCCTAATAAAATGAACATGATCCAATAATCTATCCCCCCAAAAATATGCTTTATTTATCTCCTTTCATTGAAGTTTGGCACCACGACATGAGAGTCAGGGAGTTGCTCTTTCAAATCTTCAAGTTGCAATTTGAGGAGGAAAATCCAGACTTGCTTATCAATGAATAAATGTGAACCAATCAATCCAATAAATCACCCTATAACCACCATAGTAAATCCATTCATGGTGATTGGCCATTATATTTTTGTCATTCATTATCAAGATCATTACTTCCCACAAGGAAAGTTGGGCACTGTCTGGCTTTCAAATACAGTATGCATGCTGATCAATCATGCTACAAGAGACTGGTATTGTTAACAAAACCTAATTGGATGCATTTAAAGAGAACCCTAGAAATCAAACAATTATTTCAAGAGAAACAGATGATGCAACAATGGAAAGAATTGTGAGAGTGCTGTTTTAAAAAAAATCAGTAGCCTAATAAAATGATCTCAACTAAAATCAATGACAATTGAACTACGAAACCCGCTTTATCCCTCATTTCAAACTTTTCTTTGTCCTTCACTGTCTTTCTGTGATCTTCATATTCTTTCATTGTAGACTTTGAGCTAATTGCCTCTGTGGGATATTATTATTATTAATGTACAATTATTGCAGTGTAATGTCTTTAAATCCTTTTAAATGACCATTCATGCGTCGCATTCATTGAAAATTCTTTTGAAGTCTGTCAAAGATGGAATTCTTCAAAAGGAAATATCTAAACCCAATCTCAGTCGACCAATACTGGGTTTTGCATCCACCCCACCCACCCCCTAATATAAACAAAATTCCATTAATTTTTTAAGCTGCATTTAATACATTTACTGCAGTAAAAGTTTCCAGATTCCACAGTCTTGTCATTGGTATTCCAGCTGACTTGATGAATATTAATAACAGCGTTATCCTGATTAAATGGGCTTCATACAAAATCCCTGTGAATCTTCCAGCTCAGGCCTCACATCTTCTCACTATTCTTTATGAATTTTGATACGGACATTAATCTGGAGAGGAACTTAAAGCAGGTTTAATTGTGCGGCGGCGTGCTTATGGTTTTCCGTCCAGTAAAATGCAGATGGATGGAGGATGTAGGCCTATTTGGTGGTTTAGGTAAACAGACATCTTACAGGATGAAACACTAACACCTGGAGAGGGCACCTGCTGAGACAGTTGGTTGTCATTGGCTGCCTGTTGGAAGGCGTGGGATGGACTTGACTAGGATCAAAAGATTTGGATACATTGTTCCTATTTTGCTCCACAAAAGGCCCATCTATGGCATGTGGAATTGCTTTAAGTTTTTTACACTTTCATTTGTAGTTTATTGATTTGACTATTGCAATAACAGTGTGGTAACATTGTAATAACATGTATTATTACTGCTAAAAAGAAGTAACAACATTTGTAATTTGAGTCAACTGATATGGGATCACAAGTCTCATGTTTACCATTCCCAGATAAGTCACCGCCAACTGATTCTTTCTGAGACATACTTTCAACATGACACACAAACTTGTCCACAAAGGCTTCTTACATAGCCTAGTTTTACATGCCAGTGCTACATTTTTGGAAATGGTGCTATTCATAAAAGAAAGCAAACAGATAATTTATAAAAGGGTATTTCAAATCAAATCTTTTAAAAGAAAGGTGAGTACAGGGTTGAATTCCATTACATTAACCCTATCGAGCATAGAGCCAGTCAGGACACATTTCAGCCTTTGTGCAATCACTGAACTTTGCACTTTTCAGTTCCATATTTCATCCAGCGTAAAACTGACAAAATACTGAATAGACAAGCAAAAATACCTCTGAAGGGACAAATAGTGATCTGCGTGTAACATTAACCATTATAAATGGAGGGCAAAGAGGGAGCAGGAGGTGTGTGAGGGGATCAAAGAGGGAAAACAAAGGCCGGCCATGAGGAGTGACGCAGAGCTTTGTGTAAGTCATTTCTCAGCCACAATAGGTGACAGCCGCCCAGTGTCCTGCCTGAGACTGTGACATAGCTAGCTATACTTATTCAAAAGGGCAAATTTGTTATGTTTTAAGTGACATACATTTAAGCAATAATGCCCGAGGGGGTGTGGTATGTGGCCAATATACAACGTCTAAGGGATGTTGTTAGGCACGACACAACGAGGATAGATTGGCCATGTATCAAAAACCCCCGAGGTGCCTTACTGCTATCATAAACTGGTTACCAGTGTAATTAGAACAGTAAAAAGTAATGTTTTGTCATACCTGTGGTATACCAAATATTCAGCCAATCAGCATTCAGGGCTCGAACCGCCAGGTTTACAATTGAAAAGAAACA
The DNA here is from genome assembly GCF_965601325.2 of Salmo salar. NCBI lineage: Eukaryota > Metazoa > Chordata > Actinopteri > Salmoniformes > Salmonidae > Salmo > Salmo salar. The sequence continues at coordinate 34,409,571 of NC_138299.1, forward strand.
ATGTTTTAAGCTAGACAGAGAACCAATGATTGCCGAGCAAAATACTGATTCAACATCGTCTTACGTCAGACATCGTAACTTCGTTTGAGGGACTAGTGTTGCATAGGAGTGATGACACCACTTTGAGGACAATGCATATTTGCAAAGTTGACAATGAAATGTAAACCTCAGACATCACTACCATGGTGAAGGCAGAGACAGGTCATAACATAGCTCATCAACTCATAAAAAACTTAATCTCAAGGGTTTCAAAAGCCAGACTAGTGAAATAGTGCAGCAGTATCTAAAAAGGTAATATCTAACGATTCCACAACAAAACCTAATACACATAATCTACTAAAGGAATGAGAATATATGCACTACCATTCAAAAGTTTGGGGTCACTTAGAAATGTTCTTGTTTTTGAAAGAAAAGCACATTTTTGTCCATTAAAATAACATCAAATTGATCAGAAATACAGTGTAGACATTGTTAATGTTGTAAATGACTATTGGATCTGGAAACGGCAGATTTTTTATGGAATATCTATATAGGTGTACAGAGGGCCATTATCAACAACCATCACTCTTGTGTTCCAAAGGCACGTTGTGTTAGCTAATCCAAGTTTATCATTTTAAAAAGCTAATTGAGCATTAGAAAACACTTTTGTAATTATGTTAGCACAGCTGAAAACTGTTGCGCTAATTAAAGAAGCAATAAAACTGGCCTTCTTTAGACAAGCTGAGTATCTGGAGCATCAGCATTTGTAGGTTCGATTACAGGCTCAAAATGGTCAGAATTGTATTTAATTTTTTTATTTCACCTTTATTTAACCAGGTAGGCTAGTTGAGAAAAAGTTCTCATTTGCAACTGTGACCTGGCCAAGATAAAGCATAGCAATTCGACATACAACAACACAGAGTTACACATGGAATAAACAAAAAACAAAGTCAATAATACAGTAGAACAAAAGAAAACAAAGAGTCTATATACAGTGAGTCAAATGAGGTAAGTTAAGGCAATAAATAGGCCATGGTGGCGAAGTAATTACAATATAGCAATTAAACACTGGAATGGTAGATGTGCAGAAGATGAATGTGCAAGTAGAGATACTGGGGTGCAAAGGAGCAAGATAAATAAATAAATAAATAAATACAGTATGGGGATGAGGTAGGTAGATAGATGGGCTGTTTACAGATGGGCTATGTACAGGTGCAGTGATCTGCTCTGACAGCTGGTGCTTAAAGCTAGTGAGGGAGATATGAGTCTCCAGCTTCAGAGATATTTGCAGTTCGTTCCAGTCATTGGCTGCAGAGAACTGGAAGGAAAGACGACCAAAGGAGGAATTGGCTTTGGGGGTGACCAGTGAGATATACCTGCTGGAGTGCGTGCTACGAGTGGGTGCTGCTATGGTGACCAGTGAGCTGAGATAAGGCGGGGCTTTACCTAGCAGAGACTTGTAGATAACCTGTAGCCAGTGGGTTTGGCAAAGAGTATGAAGCGAGGGCCAACCAACGAGAGCGTACAGGTCGCAATGGTGGGTAGTGTATGGGGCTTTTGTGACAAAACGGATGGCACTGTGATAGACTGCATCCAGTTTGTTGAGTAGAGTGTTGGAGGCTATTTTATAGATGACATCACCGAAGTCGAGGATCGGTAGGATGGTCAGTTTTACGAGGGTATGTTTGGCAGCATGAGTGAAGGATGCTTTGTTGCGATATAGGAAGCCGATTCTAGATTTAATTTTGGATTGGAGATGCTTAATGTGAGTCTGGAAGGAGAGTTTACAGTCTAACCAGACACCCAGGTATTTGTAGTTGTCCACGTATTCTAAGTCAGAGTCGTCCAGAGTAGTGATGCTGGACGGGCGAACAGGTGCGGGCAGTGATCGATTGAATAGCATGCATTTAGTTTTACTTGCATTTAAGAGCAGCTGGAGGCCACGGAAGGAGAGTTGAGTGGCATTGAAACTCGTCTGGAGGTTAGTTAACCTGTTGGGGCTAGGGGGCAGTATTTTCACGGCTGGATAAAAAAACGTACCCGATTTAATCTGGTTACTAATCCTACCCAGTAACTAGAATATGCATATACTTATTATATATGGATAGAAAACACCTTAAAGTTTCTAAAACTGTTTGAATGGTGTCTGTGAGTATAACAGAACTCATTTGGCAGGCAAAACCCTGAGACATTTTCTGACAGGAAGTGGATACCTGATGTGTTGAATTACCTTTAAGCCTATGCCATTGAAACACACAGGGGTTGATTAATGTTTTGGCACTTCCTATTGCTTCCACTAGATGTCACCAGCCTTTACAAAGTGTTTTGAGTCTTTTACTGTGAGATCTGACCGAACAAGAGCCTTGGAACGGTGATGGCCGATTAGACTCTGGCGCGCGAGTTCATGTTGGGTACCCTCGTTCCAATACGTTATAAAAGAGAATGCATTCGTCCACCTTGAATATTATTCATGTTCTGGTTAAAAAAGGCACTAATGATTTATGCTATACAACGTTTGACATGTTTGAACGAACGTAAATATATTTTTTCCCCTCGTTCATGACGAGAAGTCCGGCTGGCTTAGATCATTGTCTAACATAATGTCCTAGGAGTGTCATCTGATGGAGATTGTTAAAGGTTAGTGCATCATTTTAGCTGGTTTTATGGTTTTGGTGACGCCTGTCTTTGAATTGACAAAACATTACACACAGCTATTGTCAATGTACTCTCCTAACATAATCTAACTTTATGCTTTCGCCGTAAAACCTTTTTGAAATCGGACAACGTGGTTAGATTAAGGAGATGTTTATCTTTCAAAGGGTGTAAGATAGTTGTATGTTTGAAAAATTTGAATTTTGACATTTATTTGGTTTCAAATTTGCCGCTCTTGAAATGCACCTGCTGTTGATAGGGTGCACCACGGGTGGCACGCTAGCGTCCCACATAGCCCCAAGAAGTTAACACAGTGTCCAAAGAGGGGCCAGAAGAATACGTAATGGTGTCGTCTGCGTAGAGGGGTTGGATCAGAGAATCACCAGCAGCAAGTGCAACATTATTGATGTATACAGAGAAGAGAGTCGGCCCGAGAATTGAACCCTGTGGCACACCCATAGAGACTGCCAGAGGTCCGGACAACAGGCCCTCCGATTTGACACACTGAACTCTATCAGAGGCGTAGTTGGTAAACCAGACGAGGCAATCATTTGAGAAGCCAAGGCTGTCGAGTCTGCCAATAAGAATGTGGTGATTGACAGAGTCGAAAGCCTTGGCCAGGTCGATGAATATGGCTGCACAGTAATGTCTCTTATCGATGGCGGTTATGATGTCATTTAGGACCTTGAGCGTGGCTGAGGTGCACCCATGACCAGCTCTGAAACCAGATTGCATAGCGGAGAAGGTACGGTGGGATTCGAAATGGTCGGTAATCTGTTTGCTAACTTGACAGGGTAGGATAGATATAGGTCTTTAGCAGTTTGGGTCTACAGTGTCACACCCTTTGAAGAGGGGGATGACCGCGGCAGCTTTCCAATCTTTGGGAATCTCAGACAATACGAAAGAGGTTGAACAGGCTAGTAATAGGGGTTGCAACAATTTCGGCAGATACGTTTAGAAAGAGAGGGTCCAGATTGTCTAGCCCGGCTGATTTATATGGGTCCAGATTTTGCCGCTCTTTCAGAACATCAGTTATCTGGATTTGGGTGAAGGAGAAATGGTGGGTGCTTTGGCGGGATGCTGTGGAGGGTGCCGGGCAGTTGACCGGGGTAGGGGGAGCTAGGTGGAAAGCATGGCCAGCCATAGAGAAATGCTTATTGAAATTCTCAATTACAGTGGATTTATCAGTGGTAACAGTGTTTCCTAGCCTCAGAGCAGTGGGCAGCTGGGAGGAGGTGCTCTTATTCTCCATGGACTTTACAGTGTCCCAGAACTTTTTTGAGTTAGTACTACAGGATGCAAATTTCTGTTTGAAAAAGCTAGCTTTAGCTTTTCTAACTGCCTGTGTATATTTGTTCCTAACGTCCCTGAAAAGTTGCATATCATGGGGGTTATTCATTTACATTACATTACATTTAAGTCATTTAGCAGACGCTCTTATCCAGAGCGACTTACAAATTGGTGCATTCACCTTATGATATCCAGTGGAACAACCACTTTACAATAGTGCATCTAAATCTTTTAAGGGGGGGGGGGGGGGTTAGAAGGATTACTTTATCGTATCCTAGGTATTCCTTAAAGAGGTGGGGTTTCAGGTGTCTCCGGAAGGTGGTGATTGACTCCGCTGTCCTGGCGTCGTGAGGGAGCTTGTTCCACCATTGGGGTGCCAGAGCAGCGAACAGTTTTGACTGGGCTGAGCGGGAACTGTGCTTCCGCAGAGGTTGGGGGGCCAGCAGGCCAGAGGTGGATGAACGCAGTGCCCTTGTTTGGGTGTAGGGCCTGATCAGAGCCTGAAGGTATGGAGGTGCCGTTCCCTTCACAGCTCCGTAGGCAATCACCATGGTCTTGTAGCGGATGCGAGCTTCAACTGGAAGCCAGTGGAGAGAGCGGAGGAGCGGGGTGACGTGAGAGAACTTGGGAAGGTTGAACACCAGACGGGCTGCGGCGTTCTGGATGAGTTGTCGGGGTTTAATGGCACAGGCAGGGAGCCCAGCCAACAGCGAGTTGCAGTAATCCAGACGGGAGATGACAAGTGCCTGGATTAGGACCTGCGCCGCTTCCTGTGTGAGGCAGGGTCGTACTCTGCGAATGTTGTAGAGCATGAACCTACAGGATCGGGTCACCGCCTTGATGTTAGTGGAGAACGACAGGGTGTTGTCCAGGATCACGCCAAGGTTCTTAGCACTCTGGGAGGAGGACACAAGGGAGTTGTCAACCGTGATGGCGAGATCATGGAACGGGCAGTCCTTCCCCGGGAGGAAGAGCAGCTCCGTCTTGCCGAGGTTCAGCTTGAGCTGGTGATCCGTCATCCACACTGATATGTCTGACAGACATGCAGAGATGCGATTCGCCGCCTGGTTATCAGAAGGGGGAAAGGAGAAGATTAATTGTGTGTCGTCTGCATAGCAATGATAGGAGAGACCATGTGAGGATATGACAGAGCCAAGTGACTTGGTGTATAGCGAGAATAGGAGAGGGCCTAGAACAGAGCCTTGGGGGACACCAGTGGTGAGAGCGCATGGTGCGGAGACAGATTCTCGCCACGCCACCTGGTAGGAGCGACCTGTCAGGTAGGACGCAATCCAAGCGTGGGCCGCGCCGGAGATGCCCAACTCGGAGAGGGTGGAGAGGAGGATCTGATGGTTCACAGTATCAAAGGCAGCAGATAGGTCTAGAAGGATGAGAGCAGAGGAGAATGAGTTAGCTTTAGCAGTGCGGAGAGCCTCCGTGACACAGAGAAGAGCAGTCTCAGTTGAATGCCCAGTCTTGAAACCTGACTGATTAGGATCAAGAAGGTCATTCTGAGAGAGATAGCAGGAGAGCTGGCCAAGGACGGCACGTTCAAGAGTTTTGGAGAGAAAAGAAAGGGATACTGGTCTGTAGTTGTTGACATCGGAGGGATCGAGTGTAGGTTTTTTCAGAAGGGGTGCAACTCTCGCTCTCTTGAAGACGGAAGGGACGTAGCCAGCGGTCAAGGATGAGTTGATGAGCGAGGTGAGGAAGGGGAGAAGGTCTCCGGAAATGGTCTGGAGAAGAGAGGAGGGGATAGGGTCAAGTGGGCAGGTTGTTGGGCGGCCGGCCGTCACAAGACGCAAGATTTCATCTGGAGAGAGAGGGGAGAAAGAGGTCAAAGCACAGGGTAGGGCAGTGTGAGCAGGACCAGCGGTGTCGTTTGACTTAGCAAACGAGGATCGGATATCGTCAACCTTCTTTTCAAAATGGTTGACGAAGTCATCCGCAGAGAGGGAGGAGGGGGGGGGGAGGGGGAGGAGGATTCAGGAGGGAGGAGAAGGTAGCAAAGAGCTTCCTAGGGTTAGAGGCAGATGCTTGGAATTTAGAGTGGTAGAAAGTGGCTTTAGCAGCAGAGACAGAAGAGGAGAATGTAGAGAGGAGTGAGTGAAAGGATGCCAGGTCCGCAGGGAGGCGAGTTTTCCTCCATTTCCGCTCGGCTGCCCGGAGCCCTGTTCTGTGAGCTCGTAGTGAGTCGTCGAGCCACGGAGCAGGAGGGGAGGACCGAGCCGGCCTGGAGGATAGGGGACAGAGAAAATCAAAGGATGCAGAAAGGGAGGAGAGGAGGGTTGAGGAGGCAGAATCAGGAGATAGGTTGGAGAAGGTTTGAGCAGAGGGAAGAGATGATAGGATGGAAGAGGAGAGAGTAGCGGGAGAGAGAGAGCGAAGGTTGGGACGGCGCAATACCATCCGAGTAGGGGCAGAGTGAGAAGTGTTGGATGAGAGCAAGAGGGAAAAGGATACAAGGTAGTGTTCGGAGATTTGGAGGGGAGTTGCAATGAGATTAGTGGAAGAACAGCATCTAGTAAAGATGAGGTCAAGCGTATTGCCTGCCTTGTGAGTAGGGGGGGAAGGTGAGAGGGTGAGGTCAAAAGAGGGAGGAGGGAAAGAAGGAGGCAGAGAGGAATGAGTCAAAGGTAGACGTGGGGAGGTTAAAGTCACCCAGAACTGTGAGAGGTGAACCATCCTCAGGAAAGGAACTTATCAAGGCGTCAAGCTCATTGATGAACTCTCCAAGGGAACCTGGAGGGCGATAAATGATAAGGATGTTAAGCTTGAAAGGGCTGGTAACTGTGACAGCATGGAATTCAAATGAGGAGATAGACAGATGGGTCAGGGGAGAAAGAGAGAATGTCCACTTGGGAGAGATGAGGATTCCAGTGCCACCACCCCGCTGGCTCGATGCTCTAGGGGTATGCGAGAACACGTGGGCAGACGAAGAGAGAGCAGTAGGAGTAGCAGTGTTATCTGTGGTAATCCATGTTTCCGTCAGCGCCAGGAAGTCTAGGGACTGGAGGGTAGCATAGGCTGAGATGAACTCAGCCTTGTTGGCTGCAGACCGGCAGTTCCAGAGGTTGCCGGAGACCTGGAACTCCACGTGGGTCGTGCGCGCTGGGACCACCAGGTTAGAGTGGCAGCGGCCACGCGGTGTGAAGCGTTTGTATGGCCTGTGCAGAGAGGAGAGAACAGGGATAGACAGACACATAGTTGACAAGCTACAGAAGTGTTGTTTCTTGTATTATTGTCTCTTGTGTCTTTAGAGAACTGTTTCACTTTGATATCCTTTTTCTTCTGTCCTGATTTTCTCTTTCTTTTCTTCTGTTAACTAGATATTCTTTGTTGTTCTTCGTTAGCTAGCTAGCTTCTTCCAAAAGAGTCCCTAGCAACTGCTTAGCAACTGGTAAACAATTCAGCTAGCTAAGATAACTACAATGTGTTATGAAAAATAGTTATTTTTCAAAAGCCTATCTTCTTTGTTTGTTGCTTGTCTTTTCTCCTATTCAGTCTTGCAGTTTTCTTTTGCTTTTTTCCGATGTACTTCACTCTAAAAACCATGTAAATTTCAATATTTGTAGGAGCTCATTTTTCAGCTGCTGCTGCTCAAATTGGAGTTCCGGAATTATTCGATGCTAATGCAGAACGCCACAGGATGTTTTTGTGCTGGTCAAGGGCAGACAGGTCTGGAGTGAACCAAGGACTATATCTATTCCTAGTTAAAAAAAATTGAGTGGGGTATGCTTATTTAAGATGGTGAGGAAGGCACTTTTAAAGAATAGCCAGGCATCATCTACTGACGGGATGAGGTCAATGTCATTCCAGGATACCCCGGCCAGGTCGATTAGAAAGGCCTGCTCACAGAAGTGTTTTAGGGAGCATTTGACAGTGATGAGGGGTGGTCGTTTGGTCGCAGACCCCATTACGGATGCAAGCAATGAGGCAGTGATCGCTGAGATCTTGATTGAAAACAGCAGAGATGTATTTGGAGGGCGAGTTAGTTAGGATGACATTATGAGGGTGCCCGTGTTTACGGATTTGGGGTTGTACCTGGTAGGTTCATTGATAATTTGTGTGAGATTGAGGGCATCAAGCTTAGATTGTAGGATGGCCGGGGTGTTAAGCATGTCCCAGTTTAGGTCACCTAGTAGCACGAGCTCAGAAGATAGATGGGGGGGCAATCAATTCACATATGGTGTCGAGGGCACAGCTGGGGGCAGAGGGAGGTCTATAGCAAGCGGCAACAGTGAGAGACTTGTTTCTGGAAAGGTGAATTTTTAGAAGTAGAAGCTTGAATTGTTTGGGTACAGACTTGGATAGTAATACAGAACATCTTTGCAGTAGATTGCAACACCGCCCCCTCTGGCAGTTCTATCTTGGCAGAAAATGTTATAGTTAGCGATGGAGATTTCAGGGTTTTTGGTGGTTTTCCTAAGACAGGATTCAGACACGGCTAAGACATCCGGGTTGGCAGAGTGTGCTAAAGCAGTGAGTAAAACAAACCTAGGGAGTAGGCTTCTAATGTTAACATGGATGAAATCAAGGCTTTTACAGTTACAGAAGTCAACAAATGAGAGCACCTGGGGAGTGGGAGTGGAGCTTGGCACTGCAGGACCTGGATTAACCTCCACATCACCAGAGGAACAGAGGAGAAGTAGGATAAGGGTACGGCTAAAGGCTATACGAACTTCCTTCTGAAACTCATCAGTCTATTCTTGTTCTGAGAAATGAAGGTTATTCCATGCCAGAAATTGCCAAGAAACTGAAGATCTCATACACAGTGTTGTACTACTCCCTTCACAGAACAGCGTAAACTGGCTCTAACCAGAATAGAAAGATGATTGGGAGGCCCCGGTGCAGAACTGAGCAAGAGGACAAGTACATTAGTGTCTAGTTTGAGAAACAGACGCCTCACAAGTCCTCAACTGGCAGCTTCATTAAGTAGTACCCGCAAAACACCAGTCTCAACGTCAACAGTGAAGAGGCGATTCCGGGATGCTGGCCTTCTAGGCAGAGTTCCTCTGTCCAGTGTCTGTGTTCTTTTGCCCATCTTAATCTTTTCTTTTTATTGGCCAGTCTGAGATATGGCTTTTTCTTTGCAACTCTGCCTAGAAGGCCAGTGTCCCGGAGTCGCCTCTTCACTGTTGACATTGAGACTGGGGTTTTGCGGGTACAAGGACATTTCTAAGTGAACCCAAACTTTTGACCAGTAGTGCAAGTATAAAATATATGGATGAGCAGTGACAGAGCGGCTGAGATGCAATAGATTGTAAAGAATATATAGTGAAGGATACAGTATACACATATAGATGAGTAATGCGAGATATGTAAACATTCTTAAAAAGTGGCATTATCATGGTCGGTGAATGTGTGCCTTCACCTTGATTAGGTCTATACTTGGGCTTAGTGCCTTTCTGATGGGAGACTGGAAGCCCTGAGAGGAAGGAATTGGACCATGAGATCTCTAACTATCGGAGGCTCAGCCTCAGTGATATTGATCATTGAATTGAGCCCTGGGGAAGAGGAGAAAGCATGGTGAAAGCCGCACCACTGCAGATCCTCTGCTGGGTGGATCCATTCTGGGTGGCAGTCTGTCTGTCATCAGGACTAGTAGCTCTGATCTCCCAGCATTAAGGGGGGGCCAAGAGGAATGACCTGTAGAATCAGCCGGGATGAGTGCCTCATTTTCAGAAAGATCCAGCAAATTTTCGGCGAGGAAAAGCCGGCAGCCGGGAGGCTTGTGGAGAACCAAGATCACCCTTCCCAATCCCTTGGAGGTGTGACAGCTGTGCAGAGCGAATAACTTAGAGCATGAAGCCCTCTCACAGACTCTGCTAGATAAACCCCTGAATATCTTATCACACTTGGGAGAAAACAAAACTGTGATTTTACTTGCTGCATTGCTTCTATTGTTAAATCAGGATATAAATGATAATATCCATGGTTGAAAAAGTAATCAAGATTTCCAAATCCTCTGCAAATAAAGTGACTAGGAGAAATAGTAAACCCCTTTTCACAAGCACCTTCAGTAAACCCCTTTTCAAAATGATGCATAGCCTCAATATGTACAGTGCCTTCGGAAAGTATTCAGACCCCTTGACTTTTTCCACATTGTTAGTTTACAGCCTTATTATTAAATGTATTAAATGTTTTTTTTCCCCCCTCAATCTACACACAATACCCCATAATGACGAAGCAAAAACAGGTTTTTAGAAATATTTTGCTATTTATAAAAAAAGCACCTTTGGCAGCAATTAGAGCCTCAAACCTTCTTGGGTATGACTCTACAAGCTTGGCGCACCTGTATTTGGAGAGTGTCTCCCATTCTTCTCTGCAGATCCTCTCAAGCGCTGTCAGGTTGGACATGGAATGTTGCTGCACAGCTATTTTCAGGTCACTCCAGAGATGTTCGATCGGGTTCAAGTCCGGGCTCTGGCTGGGCCACTCAAGGACATTCAGAGACTTGTCCCGAAGCCACTCGTGCATTGTCTTGGCTGTGTGCTTAGTTGTTGTCCTGTTGGAAGGTGAACCTTCGCCCTAGTCTGAGCGCTCTGGAGCAGGTTTTCATCAAGGATCTCTGTACTTTGCTCCGTTCATCTTTGCCTCAATCCTGACTAGTCTCCCACTCCCTGCCGCTGAAGAATACCCCCACAGCATGATGCTGCCACCACCATGCTTCACCGTAAGGGATGGTGCCAGGTTTCCTCCAGACATGACGCTTGGCATTCAGGCCAAAGAGTTCAATCTTGGTTTCATCAGACCAGAGAATCTTGTTTCTCATGGTCGGAGAGTCTTTAGGTGCCTTTTGGCAAACTTCAAGCGGGCTGCCATGTGCCTTTTACTGAGGAGTGGCTTCCGTCTGGCCACTCTACCATAAAGGCCTGATTGGGGGAGTGCTGTAGAGATGATTTCCTCTGTGGAGAGGAGGACACTCTAGAGCTCTGTCAGACTGACCATCGGGTTCTTGGTCACCCCCGATTGCTCAGCTTGTCCGGGCGGCCAGCTCTAGGAAGACTCTTGGTGGTTCCAAACTTCTTCCATTTAAGAATGATGGAGGCCACTGTGTTCTTGGGGATTTTCAATGCTGTAGACATTTTTTGGTACCCTTCCCCAAATCTTTGCCTCGACACAATCCTGTCTCGGAGCTCTACGGACAATTTCTTCAGCCTCATAAATCGATTTTTGCTCTAACATACACTGTCAACTGTGGGACCTTATATAGACAGTGTGTGCCTTTTCAAATCATGTCCAATCAATTCAACTTAGCACAGGTGGACTCCAATCAAGTTGTAGAAACATCAAGGATGATCAATGGAAACAGGATGAACCTGAGCTCAATTTCAAGTCTCACAGCAAAGGATCTGAATACTTATATAAATAAGATATCTGTTTTTACATTTTAATACATTTGCAAAACATTTTAAAACCTGTTTTGGTTTTGTCGTCATGGGGTATTTTGTGTAGATTGCTGAAGATAATAAAAAAAAAAATAGAATTAGGCCGTAACGTAACAAAATGTGGAAAAAGTCAAGGGGTCTGAATACTTTCCAAAGGCACTGTACATTAGGCCTAACAAAGGGTTACAGAGTTTTTGTGGAATCACACGGATGGGTAAATTGAAATGTAAAAGTATGGCTATCTATGTGAATTGTTACTCAAATAGTTTTGATTTGAAACTAACAGTGAAAATAGTCACTGCTTACCAGTACTCCAAAAATATATTGGTTAAAGCGGTTGCATTTTGAATGTCAAACCTGTTTGTACTACAGTAGTGCTGTCTAACACCATTTATCCAAACACACCGTTTACAAAGTGAATCAAGCTTGGCTAAAAGTACCTGCAAAATAACCCTTCACAAAAGTCACTATAAAGGAATTGTTTTAATTCTTAATAATGTTGGATGAATAAAGATGACAAATCTTTATCAGCTAAGCAAACAAGAGAGCAAATACAGTGCAGATAATCAGATTTCTAATTAGTGTCACTCACATCATCCAATATACTTTCTCTGAATTAAAGTGATCATGCAATTATACAGCCAATGCTTTGAGTTTAACAGAGGCTTTAATGGGAATGTAATGCCTGAATAATGACTGGATCTATCAACCAGAGGGCTAACTACTTATCAGCAGACAGATACACTCCCTTCTATGTCCCGATCTATGTCCCGATCTAGTAACCCAGGATTGCTCAATCTCTTTTATTCCAGAAACCTGCAAACCAGCTTTACAAATGGTGCCATATTCACATTATAGTGCACTACTAAAAAGGGTTCCAAAAGGGTTTGTTGGCTGTCCCTATAGGAGAACCCTTTTTGGTTCCAGGCAAAACCCTTTTTGGTTCCAGGTAGAACCCTCTGTGTAAAGGGTTCTACCTGGAACCAAATGTTTTTTTCAAAAGGGTTCTCTTATGGGGACAGCCGAAGAATCCTTTTAGGTTCTAGATGGCACCTTTTTTTCTCTAAGCGTGTACTTTTGACTAGGGCTCTGGTCAAAAGTTGTGCTTTTTCTTTTTAAAGGGGAATATGGTGACATTTGGGACACCCCTCATCCTTCCTTAATTATATTAACACTAGCACTGCAAGACGGACTAAATCCATGTCAGCTAACCAACTGAGGGACTGGTCAGCAACATCCCAGGGACCGGTGCCAGCCTGGGGTCCGGAGGTTGAAGAACGCTGCAGTAAGGGGCGGTAGCTAGCCTAGTGGTTAGAGCATTGGGCCAGTAAGCGAAAGGTTGCTGGATCGAGTCCCTGAACTGACAAGGTACAAATCTGTCATTCTGCCCCTGAGCAAGGCAGTTAACACACTGTTCCCCGGGCGCTGAAGACGTGGATGTCGATTAAGGCAGCCCCCTGCACCTCTGATTCAGAGGGGTTGGGTTAAATGAAGAATTCAGTTGAAGGAATTCAGTTGTACAACTGACTAGGTATCCCCCTAACCAACTCACTCTGTATTCCTCTCCTCCTTATATCAGAACTTACCACACATTCAAATCAACTGCATACTGTTCTATGCAACATGTTAAATCATTTCAGTTATAAGACAGTTGTTTGTTTAGCATCCTATAAAAATGATGAATAATATTGTAATCTTCCAATTATTTTTCCACAGGAGGAGACCAACCTCGGCTCATCCCCAAGTAAATAATAAGTTCAGGCATATTTGGCTACATTAGTTCTTGTTTGGAAAATAAAATGTCATTTTTCCTTCACATACCATATTAGACTGCTTCTTCCGCGTAATTGATGAATTGAATAATCAAAATCAATATGGAATCTGATATTATACACCACCGTTCAAAAGTTTGGGGTCACTTAGAAATGTCCTTGTTTTTGAAAGAAAAGCAATTTTTTCCCATTAAAATAACATCAAATTGATCAGAAATACAGTGTAGACATAGTTAATGTTGCAAATGACTATTGTAGCTGGAAATGGCAGATTTTTTTATGGAATATCTACATAGGCTTACAGAGGCCCATTATCAGCAACCATCACTCCTGTGTTCCAATGGCACATTGTGTTAGCTAATCTAAGTTTATCATTTTAAAAGGCTAATTGAGCATTAGAAAGCCCTTTTGCAATTATGTTAGCACAGCTGAAAACGGTTGTCCTGATTAAAGAATCAATAAAATTGGCCTTCTTTAGACTACTTGAGGATCTGGAGCATCAGCATTTGTGGGTTCGATTACAGGCTCAAAATGTCCAGAAACAAATAACTTTCTTCTGAAACTCGTCAGTCTATTCTTGCTCTGAGATATTAAGGCTATTCCATTCGGGAAATTGCCAAGAAACTGAAGATCTCGTACAACGCTGTGTACTACTCCCTTCACTGAACAGCGTAAACTGGCTCTAACCAGAATAGAAAGATGATTGGGAGGCCCCGGTGCACAACTGAGCAAGAGGACAAGTACATTAGAGTTTCTAGTTTGATAAACAGACGCCTCACAAGTCCTCAACTGGCAGCTTCATTAAATAGTATAGGCAAAACCCCAGTATCAACGTCAACAGTGAAGAGGCAACTCCGGGATGCTGGCCTTCTAGGCAGAGTTGCAAAGAAAAAGCCATATCTCAGACTGGCCAATAAAAATAAAAGATTAAGATGGGCAAAAGAACACAGACACTGGACAGAGGAACTCTGCCTAGAAGGCCAGCATCTCGGAGTCACCTCTTCACTGTTGACGTTGAGACTGGTATTTGATTCTGAGTTCGGAATGCCGATTAAGGTGTTCACGTGTTCTAATAATTTGAAAGGTTGCTCAGAAAACCAGGTGTTTAATCGGCGTATGCTTACTTCGATTTTGACCTTACGCCGATAAAGATAGGAATTTAAACCCCTTACTCTGCTTACTGCATAATCTGCCTACTGACATGAGTTTTATATCGAATTATTAGTGTGCGTGTAAACATACTCAGTGAGTATGTTTACATGCACTGATTTCAGATGTGTCCATGTAAACGTGACTATTAGGGAAAATGTTATTGCAAAGCATGTAAAAGTTTTAATCAAACTATTATATTAATCTGATTATCCACAATAATCACATTATTGTGTGCATGTAACCGTACACAGTCTTCTTTATGTAACTGTTAGGCTACTCAGTAGTGAAGGATAAAGTCAGCAGCACCCTAATTGAACAACATTTGGACTATACAAGTTTTTGCCTAACTCATCTGCTTTTAGGCCCAGACTCCATTAGGTACTACATTTCAATGTGAGGATTCACAATGTGTACACACGCACGCAAACACAATTATTATTTTAATGTTAAGGAGGACTCTGTACTGGGGTGTTGTTTTTTTGTGGAGAAAATCCCTCTACTAACATGCTTTTAAACATTAAGTTTTGCTATGCGCTAGGACTGAATCCAAAATTAAGCGCTTCGCAAAGGATAAGCGATGCTCTGGCATCGACCTGTCCTTTAGACCGACCAGCAGGAGACAAGTTGCCCAGCTCTAGAATCAACACTCAGTCTTCGTCCAAAACGGCACCCTATTACCTATTTAGTGCACTACTTTTGACCAGGGACCATAGGGTAGTCCATTATGTAGGGAATAGGGTGCCAATTGGGACGCTCAACCTCAAACATTCCAGGCTTCTTTCCAAAGGAAAAACGTTTCAGTGACTAAGATGCCTTGCTATAAGTTGTAACTAATAAGTGTGAAAGAGATTTAGGGAGGTGGGTTAAGGTTTACAAACATTTTCAAAGTTGTATGGATTTGAAGACATTAAATAACCTGCCTTGCAGAACCATTGTTCTTTGCATGGCTCCTCTGGGGGGGGTGAACGTGTCTGAGGGCTAGGGCAGTTGTTTCCAACCTTTTTCGGTTACCGTACCAACTGAATTTTGCTCTGCCAGTAGTACCCCCTTATGTATTTTACCAGTAGGCCTATGGTATCATGAGTGTTCTCAAGTACCCCCTATGGATTGACCAAGTAACCCCAGGGGTCCCTAGTACCCCTGGTTGGGAACCACTGGGCTATGGGGTGATCACATCTAGCACAATCAACCAATCCCACCTGGGTTCAAATAGTATTGGTTTAACTTCAAATTGCTTGATTGAGCAAGCCTGGCAGAATGGAATAGTCCCAAAAAGTGTAAACATTCATTCTGGTACTCCAGGCAAGCTTAATCAACTACAGTAAGTATGTGAAAAAACACCAATACTATTTGAACCCAGATGCGACAGCAGCAGCATAACCAAGCGGTCCTCATTAGCACTTGATGTTTGAGCATGGGCCACAGCAGTGACCATTTTAATTGCTCCCCTGTTCAAACAGTTCTCAAAGCATCTGTGGTTCAGTGCATGGCCAGCCCTGTTTGTTTTGCTCGATGGTTCATAGGCTGTCATCGGGTGTATCGCCAGAAACCCCAACCCAGGGTTGCTGGCGGTTGGGGTTGACTTGTAATGCAGAATTTGCACAATACTGCGGCAATGTTATTGAGAGACCCAGTAGGGACTAAACAATAGGCCGCTTGCTTGGTGAATTTCTTCCAACTCCTTCACAGGGCATTGGGCTGGAGAGAGTGTGTGTGTGTGTGTTGTGTGTGTGTGTGTGTGTGTGTGTGTGAGAGAGAGAGAGAGTGTCTGTGTGTTGTGGTCTCTCCCTGATCAGAATAATCACCCCAGTCACCATTTTAACAGTGCCCACCCTGTGTCTATTCCCTAAACCAACACAGGGAGACAAAGAGGGACAGAGGCTGAGGAATCCCTGTGCCTGTGTGCCTGCCTACTGCTCAGAGTGAGACCACCCACTTAGGGAGTGGGACGGACTGTTAGGCCACACCACACTCAATTCCAAGGATTTCAGGACTTCAATCAGACCCACATGGAAGCCCAAAAGTGCTGATAGCCTGCCTCTTGTCCCTGTGAAGTGCCCCGGTGGAGCGGGGGAGTTAGTGAGAGGCTGGCTGGGTGTTGGAGGGACCTCGCAGAGGGTCAGGAGTGATGGGGGAAGACTAGAGCCCATGTTTCTTCTGTTAGTATCACTGCCACTACATTTCCTGCCTGGGAAACTGATGCTAAGAGTGAGGGAGTAAGGTTTAGGGCAAAGGTCAATCCACCTGCTAAGAACAAAGCTCTCTGGGACTGTAGCTTCTCTCCCTGTTCAATTCAACTCCATAGGAAACTTAATATTGTTTGTTATTTGGCCTGTTCTTGAAGGTACTTTGAATTCTCTGGTGTGTGTGTGGGGGGGGGGGGGGGGGGGGGGGTCAGCAGACAGATACCCAGGAATTAAACATAC
Organism: Salmo salar; assembly: GCF_965601325.2. NCBI lineage: Eukaryota > Metazoa > Chordata > Actinopteri > Salmoniformes > Salmonidae > Salmo > Salmo salar. Next base: position 34,426,233 of record NC_138299.1, read on the forward strand.
CAGACCAGAGTTCTAAAAGCTGTCTTTTGGATTCTGTGTTAAAGCCACAATCTACCACAATTTCAGCCCAATGCAACAGTAGCCCTGACACTTTCTTTGGAACAGAACAGACTAGTTGCCTCGTTGGGAAATGAACCACTCAAATGAATAGACAGAGCTATGATTTCATATTGAACATCCACTTTTTAGTGGCCAAGGCAAACAAATATTAAATCAATTTACATATAATAATAATAATAAATAGGTCTAGCCTAAGCAGCATACATATCTTTAAGTCACAATTATTTTGATCTCTGATAAACCATATGACTTCTATTGCAGTATTTATACAGCAGATCCTCACCATTTGCAAAACAGAACACGTTAAGTTCAACTTTTTATGACACGTAGGAACCAGTCTTCATTATTTCTGACTGTTGCTTAACTATGGATGGACACAATCATTTGAATAGAACACAGGATAATCCTCAAAGCATATTCATGTCCCAACATTCAGACAAGTTAGGATATTTGACACCTATTCTACCACCTGCGTGAGTCAGCCTCATTAAAGTGAGTCAGACAAATGCAGACATCACATCGCAAAGCGCTTCTTGTTTTTTAAAGAGAATTGGGGATTTGTTCGTAGGCTTACTGATGACCAACGGCTGCCAGTATGATCTGACTGAGAGCTCATCACGGCTCGCAGACACAGACTCTGTAGAAAAGGTTACTAACGAAAGATTAAATGAACCCAAAGCCAGATTAGACTTGATTGAGACACCGCGATGTCTCAGAGGTTGAAGAGGCTGGGACCTAGGAGCAAATCTCCCTGTCTGCTGTGTGTGTTCACTCTGTCCACCAGGGTCTGGGGGGTGTGACTGGGTACCCGCAGGGGCTCAGGACTGACAGACAGCTGACATTAATGTGAGCTACGATGCCTCCATGTGTACTCTAGACAAGGTGCTTGTTACAGACAAGCTGACACCTTCCTCCTCTTTATATTAGCTAATATAAGGATATGTGAGCCGCTACATCCTGCTCCAGTCATTGGGCTCCACCCTCCTGCACTAGGATGTGGTAGGACAAGCAGAGTCGGAGCAGGATACATCGGCATGTCACTAACACAACAAACACGCTGGTAGACTGAGGCAACTCAAATTAACAGAGTGGATACTGTTGGGAATTGTCATATTCTGCTGTAGCCTCGACTGTCACAAGGTAAACGCATACCTGGTCACAGTTCTTGATTGCTGCAATATCTAATAGCTGTTTTTGTCACCATCTGTCATGCAGCAATCCCCTATGCTTGACAACCACTGGTGGTTTCTCTATGAAGGAATACATTTAATTATTCAAATTACTTTGTTAAACACGTCACACTGTTAAAGGAAGACTCTACCACCACTATCACATCTCTATGGATTAATACAATCTGAAATAATGATTAATATACGTTTGGGAAAATATTCAAATCAAGTCAAATAAATGGTAATAAATTCATGTTTTTGGCAAACCTATTTGTTAATAAGTTCAAAGTAACTGCCTATGAACCAATGGGCTCCCAGTTTCAATTAAATGTATTTTTAAGATTAGCAGCAAATCAAGGACAATGCAAGGTTTTCCTGTTTGTAGAGAGAGTTTATATAAATTGTTGATGAATGAATAGGCCAATTCAGTAAAACCTGTCAGTCACACCCTCAGTGATGATAGAAAACATGTTCTATTTATTCTTTTGAAATGGCAAGTGCGCCCTCTTGAGGAGGGATTTAGGCTTAACATTTCAAATACATTTCTTTTTTCTCTAACACTGCTTTTTATTTATTCATTCCTTCCAACCCCATCACACTCTCTTCTGAATGAATTACACCAAAACACCAAAAACAGCCACACAAGATACAATTCTGACTCACATTGGTCTCTAGTGTAAAAAGGAAAGTATGGTATCGTCAGGAGTCTTTGAAAATCAGTGGTGAAATACAAAATGCACATTGGCTGAGTTGAGGTCTTATAACGGCTGTTATTAGTCTACACTTCCAATGTGTTCCTGACCCCCTTATGGAGTGGACTCACTATAAACACTCTGGTTGTCTTACACCTCATCTTAACAACAATTTAATATGCATAGATCAACATATTGCATAGTTTCTAGCCTGGTTCATCCTACTTGAACATTCTGATACAACTGCTACACATCCACCCTCACAAAAGTCAACAATAACTACAGGGGAAATAGTATCTGATGTGTAACAACAGCTTAATAACCAGAATACAGAGTAGACTTTTTATTTACCTTTGTACATATCAACGACAGAGTCTGAGTTCCTTGGTGTGTGTCCATGACAGACTAAGTTCCTCTTCACTCTCAGAGCAGCAACTCTCCCTTGGAATGAATTAGAATTAACAAATTACAATGTTAGAATCTCCTCTGAGTTCCATGCATTCTGTTTGAAGAAAAGCACTCCAGACCAGTTCAGCTCAACTGTTTGAGACTTCACTAACTTCCTCTCAAGGGTTTTATGGGACAAATGAAGCGGGTCATACGCTTCCCAGATTACTGTGTTTGACTAATCTCTCTCACAACATGCCCTGACTAAGCTGGGGGGCCTCGGATTTACACTACATGCCTAAAAGTATGTGGACACCTACTCGAACATCTCATTCCAAAATTATGGACATTAATATTGAGTTGGTCACCCCCTTTGCTGCTATAACAGCCTCCATTCTTCTGGGAAGGCTTTTCACTAGATGTTGAAACATTGCTGCGGGGAATTTCTTCCATTCAGCCACAAGAGCATTAGTGAGGTCGGGCACTGATGTAGGGCGATTTGCCTGGCTTGCAGTCGGCGTTCCAATTCATCCTAAAGGTGTTCGATGGGGTTGAGGTCAGAGCTCTGTGCAGGCCAGTCAAGTTCTTCCACACCAATCTCAACAAACCATTTCTGTATGGACCTCGCTTTGTGCACAAGGGCATTGTCATGCTGAAACAGGAAAGGGCCTTCCCCATATTGTTGCCACAAATTTGGAAGCACAGAATCGTCTAGTATCATTGTATGCTGAAGCGTTAAGATTTCCCTTCACTGGAACTAAGAGGCCTAGCCTGAACCATGAAAAACAGCCACAGACCAGTACTCCTACTCCACCAAACATTATAGTTGGCACTATGCATTGGGGCAGGTAGCATTCTCCTGGCATCCACCAAACCCAGATTCGTCTGTCAGACTGCCAGATGGTGAAATGTGATTCATAACTCCAGAGGACACGTATCCACTGCTCCAGACTCCAATGGCAGTGAGCTTTACACCACTCCAGCCGACACAATAAGCATGCCCCTTTCAAAAAATGCAGAACTAAGAATAGATATAGCCCTTGGTTCACTCCTGCCCTGACTGCCCTTGACCAGCACAAAACCATCCTGTGGCGGACTGCACTAGCATCGAATAGTCCCCGCGATATGCAACTTTTCAGGGAAGTCAGGAACCATTACACGCAGTCAGTCAGGAAAGCAAAGGTTAGCTTTTTCAAACAGAAATTTGCATCCTGTAGCTCTAACTCCAAAACGTTTTGGGACACCGTAAAGTCGGAGAATAAGAGCACCTCCTCCCAGCTGCCCACTGCACTGAGACTAGGCAACAGTGTCACCACCGATAAATCCACGATAATCGAGAATTTCAAGAAGCATTTCTTTATGGCTGGCCATGCTTTCCTCCTGGCTACCCAAACCCCGGCCAACAGCTCTGCACCCCCTGCAGCTATTTTCCCAAGCCTTCCCAGCATCTCCTTCACCCAAATTCAGATAGCAGATGTTCTGAAAGAACTGGAAAACCTGGACCCCTACAAGTCAGCTGGGCTAGACAACCTGGACACTCTCTAAAATTATCCGCCGCCAATGTTGCAACCTCTATTACCAGTCTGTTCAACCTCTTTCTTATCATCATTCATCACACACACACACACACACACACACACACACACACACACACACACGGAAAAAGCCACTGCTCTAAAACCTCTATAAAAAAGCCAGACTACAGTTTGAAACTGCACATGGGGACAAAGATCGTACTTTTTGGAGAAATGTCCTCTGATCTGATGAAACAAAAATAGAACTGTTTGGCCATAATGACCATCGTTATGTTTGGAGGAAAAAGGGGGATGCTTGCAAGCTGAAGAACACCATCCCAATCGGGAAGCACGGGGGTGGCAGCATCATGTTGTGGAGGTGCTTTGCTGCAGGAGGGACTGGTGCACTTCACAAAATAGATGGCACCATGAGGGAGAAAATTATGTGGATATATTGAAGCAACATCAAGACATCAGTCAGGAAGTTAAAGCTTGGTCGTAAATGGGTCTTCCAAATGGACAATGACCCCAAGCATACTTCCAAAGTTGTGGCAAAATGGCTTAAGGACAACAAAGTCAAGGTATTGGAGTGGCCATCACAAAGCCCTGACCTCAATCCCATAGAACATTTGTGGGCAGAACTGAAAAAGCATGTGCGAGCAAGGAGGCCTACAAACCTGACTCAGTCAGCTCTGTCAGGAGTAATGGGACAAAATTCACCCAACTTATTGTGGGAAGCTTGTGGAAGGCAACCTGAAACGTTTGACCCAAGTTAATCAATTTAAAGGCAATGCCACCAAATACTAATTGAGTGCATGTAAACTTCTGACCCACTGGGAATGTGATGAAAGAAATAATTCTCTACTATTATTCTGACATTTCACATTCTTAAAATAAAGTGCTGACCTTAACTGACCTAAGACAGGGAATTTCTACTAGGATTAAATGTCAGGAATGGTGAAAAACTGAGTTTAAATGTATTCGGCTAAGGTGTATGTAAACTCCCGACTTCAACTGTATGTATGTATGTATGTATGTATGTATGTATGCATGCATGCATGCAATTAGTATTTGGTAGCATTGCCTTTAAATTGTTTAACTTGGGTCAAATGTTTTGGGTATCCTTCCAAAAGCTTCCCACAATAAGTTTGGTGAATTTTGGCCCATTCCTTCTGACAGAGCTGGCACGCTTTTCAGTTCTACCCACAAATGTTCTAAAGGATTGAGGCTCGTTTTGCTGTGGATATAGATAGTTTTGTACCGGTTTCCTCCAGCATCTTCACAAGGTCCTTTGCTGTTGTTCTGGGATTGATTTGCACTTTTCGCACCAAAGTACGTTCATCTCTAGGAGACAGAATGTGTCTCCTTTCTGAGCGGTATGACGGCTGCGTGATCCCATGGTGTTTATACTTGCGAACTATTGCTTGTACAGATGAACGTGATACCTTCAGGCATTTGGAAATTGCTCCCAAGGATGAACCAGACTTCTACACATTTTTTTCTGAGGTTTTGGCTATTTTCTTCCGATTCCCCCTTGATGTCAAGCAAAGAGGCACTGAGTTTGAAGGTAGGCCTTGAAATACATCCACAGGTACACCTCCAATTGACTCAAATTATGTCAATTAGCCTATCAGAAGCTTTTAAAGCCATGACATCATTTTCTGGAATTTTTCAAGTTGTTTGAAGGCACAGTCAACTTAGTGTATGTAAACTTCTGACCCACTGGAATTGTGATACAGTGAATTATAAGTGAAATAATCTGTCTGTAAACAATTGTTGTAAAAATTATGTCCTAACCGACTTGCCAACACTATAGTTTGTTAACAAGAAATTTGTGGAGTGGTTGAAAAATGACTTTTAATGACTCCAACGTAAGTGTATGTAAACTTCCGACTTCACCTGTGTGTGTAAAAAATATATATATATATATATATATATATATATATATATAAATATAAATAACCATGCTGCTTTTATCATCTCAGAGGACATAAAGAAATGCCAGCAGCACTGCATTGGAAGGATACCTCCATAGGATTCCATAACACATTCATAAGACAATCATTTATTAAAAACTCTCATGTCAACAACTGCAAGTTGATGTTTTCTTATTTATTCCCTCCCTTAGAGAAACTCCTCACTCACCAGTCTTATCTGTGTTATCTGCGAGGGTAGGTGTCACATTTCAAACATAGCATAACATTAGCCTTTACACTTCTCATGTTCATCCTAAACCTCATATCATTCAATATAGGCTAATCGTCAGGCATGATAGATAATGGCCAATAGCTCAACACTTTGAATACTTTTATGATAAGGATAAACTGTCATTACGCATTTGAAGTTAGCCTAACTGTACCAACTTTTAAATCCTTGATGACACCTTACAAGGTAAGTATTACAGACGATAATCAAACATTGAAACAACCTTTTATCATTCTGATAGTCAATTTTGTAGGCTATCATTTCTAAATTACAATCTGCTGTAAAGGCATGCATGATATCAACTCCATGGTTAAGTAGGCCACCTAGCTTTAAAATACGTTAGCTATTTATATAGTTGCAACATGGCAGCTTTGGTACTTACTTCACTGAGAGCTCATTTTCCAAGCATGAACTCAGAATATATATATTTTTGTGAGTTTCAATATATATACACACATACATACATACATACATACATCTTGTGCTTAGCTTGTTGCAGTGCATTTCTAACATAGTAAGCTCAAATTTTTGTAGCCATCAGCCAACTGTAATTCCACCACGATGCTGTAGTGATACTGAATAGCTACTGACTGTTCAGGCACAGCAGTTGCAATTTGATACACATGACAACCCTTCTCACAGCATTTCAAAGAACGTCCTGGTCAAATGAACAACAGACTCTTCAACTCACCTGTCATGAACAGCCAATGGGAAAGAAGCATGCATTCTGTGTTGTACCACAACCTGAGCCAGAATCTGGGTTTACAGGAGACGTTGGAAGAGGTGGATTTGGTGCATGCGCACTTGGTCAAAAACAAGATTTAGATTATTTCCAGACAAGGCATTTTTGGGGGTTGAATGTAGCTGCTTACTTAGACCTTTTTTGGAAGCACATACTGGCTGCGACGGCAGTAATAATGATAACTGCTAAGCGAAACGCCATTCTTTGGTAATTACCAAACATATTTTGACATTATTAAGCTTGAAAAGCAGGGGAAATACAAGTTGAATTGCTGCTTCCATGGCTTAAAGCAGAATTGCCATAGTCAACGTATGCTGTAAACCCAGATTTTGGTTCACCACAACCTCACTTAACAGCTCTCTGGGCTCTCTCTGAGGTACTAGCTAGTAAACAATGATTGTGGTCGAATTGCACGTATCCTGACCGACAGTCCCCTTACCTTATCACCAACCATCATCCCCTGTCCAATCCCCCTCCAGCAGAGGCGGGAGTCCAGCACCTCACCATGTTTAAATACCACTCCTGTCACTAATCAGTGTGGCAGACTTAAACATTTCAGTTTTCAAGTGTTTTGTTACAAGACACCTTTTCTCTTGTAACCCTTTCCTTTGTGTAGTTTGGATGCATTTATGACCAGCTCTTTGAATTGCAAACCACCATCTCAGTGTTTTAATGGACACACCACCATGATATTCTTAACTCAAACCAACAGTTACAGCAAGACAGTCTTTTTACCACCGCAACTCTTATTTTGTACATGGTCCTTCTGCATCGGGCTATTATGATGGAATGGATCACAACAGAGGAAAACAATAACAGACCCCCATCTGGATGGAGACGAGCCCAGAGAGGAACAGAAGGCCTCCACCTCACCTGTCTGACTACCATGTTCAATTCTCTGGCTACAGCTATACCCCTCAACCAAACCAACTCCTTCAACAAAGACCAGAAGAATATGAACAAGGGTAAATGGAGCCCCAGGGTCAAGCTGAGGCCTACCCCTATATCACCACAATTCAAGAGCTTACCACTGCAAAGGCCAACATGCAGAAGGAAATGGAGCAACTAAAACAAACTGTTTATGCAATGGAGAGGCACTGGCTGAGTTAGGGTTCTAAGACTGTCAATCAAAGTGGTATTTTCTACTGCAGTAGCCACCTTTCACTCATTGGTGCAGCAGCTAACTCTGGAGCTTCAGCAGTGGCCAACCAGGGAGAGACTGCTCTCTCTATAGTTCAGGAGCTATGTGATCGTATGGAGGAGTGGAGAAATAGCCAGATTGAAAGTTCCCCATTGCCAGAACAACCCCCACAGTGTAGACAGGAGTCTCTTCCCCTCCCTACAGGTTCCATGTTACTAACCCCTCAGCCTGAACAATCAGCATCCTCACAAACGCCATCACTACCAGTTCCTCTCAAGCCATTCATTCAGCAAAACCCCAGCCGCAATGTACACATTCTCCACTCGCAAGTGTTACCGCCAAGACAACTGTCTGTGCCTTATAAGTCTAAGCCACATCTCCAGTCTAAAGCACCTTTTCAGACCAAACCACCTGTCCAACCTGCTGTGAGTACTCAGTCATGTGTGCATCCAGCCTCCTGTACAGCAGCCTCACATGTACCAGCCTCCTGTGCACCAGCCTCACGTGCACTCTGAGCCTCCCAACGTGCAAACTCAGCATCAAGGACACAACCAATTTCAGCCTCCTGATGTGTACTGGCTTTCCATGCCCTATCGACTTCCTATGCACTCTGAATCTCTCATGAACTCAGAACCTACTGTGCAGTTTCACCAACAACCACAGTCCTACCCAGAGTCTCCCTCAAGTCTATTCCAACCAATACCAGCCTCTTCCACCCAGCACCCAGAGGTTTACTCTACCCCGTCCTACGCAACTCCTGCACCAAGTCAGCCTCGTTACGTAGAACACCAGACTCGATACGTCACCACCTCTCAAACTCAGAACGTTCTGAACCCAGAAAGACCTCCGGTGCACCCCCCCAGTGTGCTCCCCTCCAGCTTCTACAGCACCCTATCAGGCCCTTCAGCAGTATGGTAGACAGCAACAAGCGCAACCACTTTCACAAAACTTTGACGTGCCTACTGCTCACAACAACCAACTGTCTGACCAATGGCTATTCCCAGTAGTACCAACTTACAACCCTTAAGTGGCTCCACAGAGACACAGGTATTCATCCCGGATAGAGGGACCTTCCTTACCCAACTTCATTCACGAAGATCCTGAAGAGTTTGCAATGTTAAGAATGGCCCTCACAAACCTACTGCCAGAGGAGGAAACAGAGAAATACAAGTACCACATCCCCCTGGATCACCTACACTTGGTCTCTGCCCGCCGCATGGCCCTGGCTTATGCTAATGACCCCCAGCTCCAGGCATTACAGCACGGCGAGGGAGCTGCTGAGCAGGCCTGTGCCTCCCATGTTCAGCAACTACTCAGTAAGTTACCAGCAGAACAAGTTGCCAGTTACGCCCGTCATGCCCACAGAAGCAGGCCAGGTGTCCAGTACAATCTAAAGGACTTCTTCTTGAGGCTGCAAGATAAAGCAGAGTGTCAGGCAGTCGCTGCCCAGGTTGGTGAGCTCCACCAAGCACCATCATGGCCACAGACGAGAGACCGACAGATATTCTCCAAGTCCTCATCCAGTACAGCTACAATCCTGCATGGTTCCGGTTCTACCTCAATCCTCACTCACCAAACGATCTTCCACATCCCCAGCTACCGGTAAGACCCCTGGTGGACCCAGGCTCCTGTGTCTCTACTGTGACTCAAGGTATCATACCCTCACACACTGAGAAGCTCAAAGGGCTCAGTGCAGAGAAAGTTGAGTGGTTTAACCTCTCTTGGGGACGGTTCACACTATTCAACAGCCAGTGAAAAATCAGAGCGCCAAATTCAAAATCACAAAATGTCATAATTCAGAGTTCTCAAATATACGACTATTTTACACCATTTTAAAGATACACGTCTCCTTAATGTAACCACATTGTCCGATTTCAAAAAGGCTTTACGGCGAAAGCATAAAGTTAGATTATGTTAGGACAGTTCCAACACAAGAAAAACCACACAGCCATTTTCCTAGCCAGGACAGGCGTCACAAAAACCAGAAAACCAGCTAAAATTATGCACTAACCTTTGACGATCTTCATCAGATGACACTCCTAGGACATCATGTTACACAATACATGCATTTCTTGTTCAATCAAGTTGATATTTATATCCAAAAACAGCATTTTACATTGGCGCGTGATGTTCAGAAAATATTTTGCCTCCAATACTGGCGGTGAATCAGCACAACAATTTACAAAAATACTCATCATAAACATTGATAAAATATTAAACTGTTATTCAAAGAATTATAGATGAACATCTCCTTTATGTAACCGCTGTGACAGATTTCAAAAAAGCTTCACGGGGAAAGCACACTTTGCAATAATCTGAGTACTGCGCTCAGAAAAAGACATCAAGCAATACAGATACCCGCCATTTTGGAGTCATCTAAAATCATAAATAGCATTAGAAATATTCACTTACCTTTGATGATCATCAGAAGGCACTTCCAGGAATCCCATGTCCACAATAAATGTTGTTTTGTTCGATAAAGTCCATAATTTATGTCCAAATACCTCCTTGTTGTTAGCACGTTCAGTAAGCTACTCCAAGTGTAGGAAGCGCGGCCAAAATGTCACGACGAAAAGTCAAATAAAGTTCTATTTACGTTCGTTCAAACATGTCAAATGTTGTATAGCATCAATCTTTAGGGCCTTTTTAACTTAGCCTCTCTAGGGTATGTGGGACGAAATCGTCCCACCTACTCAACAGCCAGTGGAATCCCGTGGCGCGATATTCAAATACCTTAGAAATGCTATTACTTCAATTTCTCAAACATATGACTATTTTACACCATTTTAAAAGACAAGACTCTCATTAATCTAACCACACTGTCCGATTTCAAAAAGGCTTTACAACGAAAGCAAAACATTAGATTATGTCAGCAGAGTACCCAGCCAGAAATAATCAGACACCCATTTTTCAAGCTAGCATATAATGTCACAAAAACCAAAACCACAGCTAAATGCAGCAATAACCTTTGATGATCTTCATCAGATGACACTCCTATGACATTATGTTATACAATACATGCATGTTTTGTTCAATCAAGTTCATATTTATATCAAAAAACAGCTTTTTACATTAGCATGTGACGTTCAGAACTAGCATACCCACCGCAAACTTCCGGTGAATTTACTAAATTACTCACGATAAAAGTTCACAAAAAACAATTATTTTAAGATTTATAGATACAGAACTCCTTTATGCAATCGCTATGTCCGATTTTAAAATAGATTTTCGGCAAAAGCACATTTTGCAATATTCTGAGTAGATAGCTCGCCATCACGGGCTAGCTATTTTGACACCCACAAAGTCTGGCGTTCACTAAACTCAGAATTACTATAAGAAAAATTGGATTACCTTTGCTGTTCTTCGTCAGAATGCACTCCCAGGACTTCTACTTCATCCACAAATGTTGTTTTGGTTCAAAATAATCCATAGTTATGTTCAAATATCCTCCATTTTGTTCTTGCGTTCAAGACACTATCCGAACGGTGACACGCGGACCGTGACAAAAAATATTCTAAATATTCCATTACCGTACTTCGAAGCATGTCAAACGCTGTTTAAAATCAATTTTTATGCGATTTTTCTCGTAAAAAAGCGATAATATTCCGACCGGGAAACCCTGTTTTCGTTCAAATGGACTCTTCATGTGCACGTGCGCCCCCGTCTCATTGTTCTCAGATCAACCACTTACCAAATGCGCTTCTGTTTTTCAGCCATGGGCTGCAAAGTCATCATTCAACGTTCTGGCGCCTTCTGAGAGCCTATGGGAGCCTTAGGAAGTGTCACGTTACAGCAGAGATCCTTTGTTTTCAATAAAGAGAGTGTAGAAGGTCAAGAAATGGTCAGAGAGGGCACTTCCTGTACAGAATCTTCAGGTTTTTGCCTGCCATATGAGTTCTGTTATACTCATAGACACCATTCAAACAGTTTTAGAAACTTTAGGGTGTTTTCTATCCAAATCAAACAATGATATGCATATTCTAGTTTCTGGGCAGTAGTAATAACCAGATAAAAAACGTACCCGATTTAATCCGGATGTGAAAATACTGCCCCCTACCCTAGAGAGGTTAGAACTTCAATAATATTACAACCGGACGATTCCAATGTCTTGAAAAACGTTTTGGAACACCCCTCACGTGAATGCGCGCCAATGAACTCATGTGCTTTCCTGAGTCAACAACTTCCAACTTCCTTTGTTGGCTCTCTGTTCACCATAGAGACCTCAAACAACTTTCTAAAGACTGTTGACATCTAGTGGAAGCCTTAGGAAGTGCAAAATGAACCCAAAGTCACTGTGTGTTGGATAGGCAATCACTTGAAAAAACTACAGCCTCAGATCCTCCACTTCCTGGTTGGATTTTTCTCCGGTTTTTGCCTGCCATATGAGTTCTGTTATACTCAGACATCATTCAAACAGTTTTAGAAACTTCAGAGTGTTTTCTATCCAAATCTACTATGCATATTCTAGTTCCTGGGCCCCGAGTAGTAGGCCGTTTAATTTGGGTACGTTTTTCGTCCGGCCGTGAAAACTGCCCCCTACCCAAGAGAGGTTAAAGACAAAATGTGATGTTGGAGATGTGCCAAGCCAGAGTGTAACTTGAAGAAACCCTGCCCCAAGTGCCATCGCATCCTGCATACTTTCAACAACAGAAAACCAGACTTGAGTATTCTATGTCAACCCACAAAGTCACTACCCCAAAGTACTCTTGAAGGTTGTTAAAGTCATCCTGTGTAACAAAGATCACTATCTTGAGACTTATGCCATTCTTGACAATGGTTCAGAATGCACACTGCTACTGTCAGCTGCTACCAAGCACTTAGGGCTTGATGGGGCAGCTGAAGACCTATTGCTGTGGACAATCCTACAAGAGACAGACACCTAGAGGGGGCCACAGTCCACTTAGAAATCTCTCCCCAACCAGAAATTCACCATCCAGGGTGCATTCACCTCCAACAAGTTGGCCCTAGTAGAACAAAGCTACCCAGTAGATAAACGGCAGAGATGCCACCATTACCACAGAGGCCGCCCTTTGCGTACCTTCTCCAAAGTTCAACCTCTCCTCCTCATTGGAGCTGATAACCCCCATCTCCTCACTCCAATTGAGCATGTTCGCCAAGGTCCAACAGGGGCACCAGAAGCCTTAAAGACTAGGCTTGGATGGACACTCCAAGGCCCTACCCATCTCTTAGACCAGTCCACTCCACAGCAGTGCCTGCTCCCAACCTCCCCTGCTCCCAAATCTGACCTACTCTAGAACATAAATAAACAAAGGCAAGTTGATGTGCTCCCTTTCCGGGATGATAAGTTAATCACTCGATCCAAGCAAGATACCGAAGCCATGTCCTTACTAGACTTCCAAACCAATCGAGTGACCATTAACTTCTTTGGGATAGAGGGCATTTTGGGGAATATTCAGAGGTGGAAACATTCCGTGGGAATTAACAGGAATATATGGGAATTAATATTAAATACCATTTAAATGTAGATGTTTTTTGCATTGGTTATATTTACCATATCATATGGAGACAAACAAACTTTTTACCTTATCATAAGTAGACATAATTGCAAATGATTAAATCCTTCCAATATAAAATGTTAAAAAAGAATTTATAGTTATGAATTGAACTTGAATTAAATGAGTTGACTCTTCACATGGGATGATTTCACTGAACTACAAAATAGAATATTGAATGATACCCAATGATCCATCGCATCTCCCAAAACCATTTAACATACATCTGTAAAATGATCATCTAGAAATGAAAGCTTTAGTTGTCTTCCTCTCAGGCTTCCATGTCTTCTCCCTGGACCTCCTCAATGTCCACCTCTTGAACATCAGCCTCTGAGGCCTCATCTTCACTGTCACTTTCCAACCTTGTTGAGGAAGGCTCGTTGTCAGGCTCAAAAAGCCTCAAATTTGCCCGGATGCCCACCAATTTATCATACCTTGTATTGGTCAGCCTGTTGCGTGCTTTAGTGTGTGTGTTCCCAAACAAGGACCAGTTGCGCTCTGAGGCGGCCGATGTTGGTGGGATTTAGAGGATGATGGAGGCAACAGGGGAAAGAGCCTCAGATCCACAAAGTCCCTTCCACCAGGTGGCTGATGAGATATGTTGGCACGACTGTCATATTGCATCGACATCCCAAAGCCCTTGCTTGGAAGTGTACTTCGCCAGACTGCCAAGAACCTTGCCAGCCTCCAGGCCAAGGTGGCGAGACACGGTATTGATGACACTATAGGCCATGTTGATCCCTGCACCAGACAGGATGATCTTGCCAGCATACTTGGGGTCCAACATGTACGCTGCGGCGTGTATAGGCTTCAGGCAGAAGTCTTCACGCTTTTTGATGCATTTCAGAACTGCTGTTTCCTCTGCTTGGAGCAACAAGTGAAGTGGGCAGGGCAGTATGGATTTCTTCTCTAACATCTGCAAGCAGAGACTGAACATCAGACAGGATGGAATTATCTCCCTCAATCTGTGCAATGGCTACTGATATAGGTTTCAGGAGTTTCAGGCTGCTTACCACTCTCTCCCAAAATACATCCAGAAGGATCCTCTTGATGGGTCTGTCCATATTGGCAGACTGATATGGCCATTTCTTGGAGAGCCTCCTTCTCCTCCAGGAGACTGTCAAACATGACAACACCACCCCAACGGGTGTTGCTGGGCAGCTTCAATGTGGTGCTCTTATTCTTCTCACTTTGCTTGGTGAGGTAGATTTCTGCTATAACTTGATGACCCTTCACATACCTAACAATTTCCTTGGCTCTCTTGTCGAGTGTATCCATGGTTTTCAGTGCCATGGTGTCCTTGAGAAGCAGATACAATGCATGAGCAGCACAGCAAATGGGTGTGATGTGAGGGTAGGACTCTACTTTAGACCAAGCAGCCTTCATCTTCGCAGCATTGTCTGTCACCAGTGCAAATACCTTCTGTGCTCCAAGGTCATTGATGACTGCCTTCAACTCATCTGCAATGTAGAGACCCGTATGTCTGTTGTCCCTTGTGTCTGTGCTCTTGTAGAATACTGGTTTGAGGGGTAGAGATGTAGTTAATTATTCCTTGCCCACGAACATTCGACTACCCATCAGAGATGATTGCAATACAGTCCGCTTTCTCTATGATTAGCTTGACCTTTACTTGAACTCTGTGTCCAGCAAATGAGTAGATAAAACATGTCTGGTTGGAGGGGTGTATGCTGGGCCAAGAACATTCATAAATCTCTTCCAATACACATTGCCTGTGAGCATCAGAGGTGAACCAGTTGCATACACAGCTCGAGCAAGACATTCATCAGCATTTCTCTGAATACGTTCCTCCATTTGAGTCAAAAAAACTTCTGATTCCAGGAGAACCGTGAGCTGTTGCTATCGATAAGGTGTCTGATTCATCATTTTCACCTCGAATAGAAGTAGAGGGACTTTTGTCAGAGGTTGCTTGTTGTGAGCGCTGAGGGAACTTTATGCACTTGGCCGAATGATTTGGCATCTTTGTTGCGTTCTTCACATGATTTGGCACAGTATTTGCAAATGTACACAGCTTTTCCTTCTACATTAGCTGCAGTGAAATGTCTCCACATCAGACAGTGTCTGTGGCATTTTCCTGTAAAGATTAGAAAAAGAGTAAAAAAGCACCGACCAGTTGACTACAAGAGCCTTAACCTGAGAAATGTATACAGTCTTGGCAAGTCAGTATGACCCGCTGGGTTTCAAGTCACCCTTTACCACCCGAGGTAAAGTCCTACTACAGCAACTGTGGGTTAATAACAGAGTGTGGGATAACCCAATTCCCACCCCCAGAGAGCACTATCCATCAGGCCTGGACTGAGAGAGAAGGTGAGCTCCCTGACTTGGTCACGATCCAGATTCCCAGATACTATAGCCCAAGTGAACATCCCAGAGTCACTTTCAAGAGTTGCATGTGTTCAGTGATGCTTCAGAGCAGGCTTATGGGTATGTGGCATAACACAGGATTGAAACCCAGTAGGCACAAGTCCACATCTCCTTTGTCATGGCAAACTCAAGACTAGCTCCTAAATGTCCTCTCTCCATTCTCTGGCAGTCACTGCCTTACAGGTGCCAAGCTGTTACAGACCGATATCCCCTTACTTGTGGACAGGACAGTTCTGTGGTCAGACTCCACTAGGGATGTCGAGCTGTCCGTCAATAACAACATTCCTGCCTCAAGTGCAGGGAATTGAAAGCCAAACCCATGTCCCCAAAATGTCTGGCCTACCCTCTTCCCATCTTCGCCTACACCAGCCATGGAGGAAGAGGATGGAAATGGCAATTGTTAGAAGAGAAATATGACTGCCTGGTGTGGCAACTGCAGCGCCCACAACCGCAAAGCTCTCCAGAGGGTGGTACTGTCTGCCCAACACATTACCGGGTGCACACTTCCCACCCTCCTGGACACCTACAGCACCTGATGCCATAGGAAGGCCAAAAAGATCATTAAGGACATCAACCACCTGAGCCACTGGCCGTTCACCCCACTCTCATCCAGAAGGCGAGGTCAGTACAGGTGCATCAAAGCTGAGACCGAGACTGAAAAACAGCTTCTATCTCAAGGCCATCGGACTGCTAAACATAGATTATGAATCACTAGCCACTTTAGGAATCAGCCCAGAACTACACAGGAGGATCTTGTCAATGATCTCAAGGCAGCTGGGACCATAGTCACCAAGAAAACAATTGGTAACACACTACGCCGTGAAGGACTGAAATCCTGCAGCGCCCGCAAGGTCCCCCTGCTCAAGAAAGCACATATACATGCCCGTCTGAAGTTTGCCAATGAACATCTGAATGATTCAGAGGACAACTGGGTGAAAGTGTTGTGGTCAGATGAGACCAAAATGGAGCTCTTAGGCATCAACTCAACTCGCCGTGTTTGAGGGGGAGGAATGCTGCCTATGACCCCAAGAACACCATCCCCACCGTCAAACATGTAGGTGGAAGCATTATGCTTTGGGGGTGTTTTTCTGCTAAGGGGACAGGACAACTTCACGGTATCAAAGGGACGATGGACGGGGCCGTGTACCGTCAAATCTTGGGTGAGAACCTCCTTCCCTCAGCCAGGGCATTGAAAATGGGTCGTGTAAGGCAACAAAGGAGTGGCTCAAGAAGAAGCACATTAAGGCCCTGGAGTGGCCTAGCCAGTCTCCAGACCTTAATCCCATAGAAAATCTGTGGAGGGAGCTGAAGGTTCGAGTTGCCAAATGTCAGCCTCAACCTTAATGACTTGGAGAAGATCTGCAAAGAGGAATGGGACAAAATCCCTCCTGAGATGTGTGCAAACCTGGTGGCCAACTACAAGAAACGTCTGACCTCTGTGATTGCCAACAAGGGTTTTGCCACCAAGTACTAAGTCATGTTTTGCAGAGGGGTCAAATACTTTATTTCCCTCATTAAAATGCAAATAATTTTATAACATTTTTGACATGCGTTTTTCTAGATTTTTTTGTTGTTATTCTGTCTCTCACTGTTCAAATAAACCTACCATTAAAATTATAGTGGGCAAACGTACAAAATCAGCAGGGGATCAAATACTTTTTCCCCCTCACTGTATGACCAACCGTTTTGAACTGCAAACCAGCATCTCGGTGTTGTAATGCAGGGGTTCACAAACTTTGACTTGGGGCCTCCCTTACAGCATTGGAACATCCCAAGGCGTCAGCTTCTGCTACCATTACTGTCAAGCTGTCTACGCATACAATTTGATGCATATGTTCAATAAATCCAACGTATGCACCACAGAGAACGCACTGCAACTGCCTCTGCAACACAATTCTGCAAGGCAAACGCAGCGTTCCAAGGGAAATGAATGTACTTCTGGTGTACCAAAATATAATGTCGGTGTGATCGAAGCATCAAGCAGACTAGGCTCGAGCAGGGGTTTTCCTTCTGGAAGGTTCTCCCATCTCCACAGAGGAACTCTAGAGCTCTTTCAGAGTGACCATCAGGTTCTTGGTCACCTCCCTGACCAAGGCCCTTGTCCCCCGATGGCTCAGTTTGGCCGGGCGGCCAGCTCTAGAAAGAGTCTTGGTGGTTCCAAACTAATTCCATTTAAGAATGATGGAGGCCACTGTATTCTTGAGGACCTTCAATGCTGCAGACATTTTTTGGTACCCTTTCCCAGATCTGTGCCTCGACACAATCCTGTCTCTGAGCTCTACTGACAATTCCTTCAACCTCGTGGCTTGGTTTTTGCTCTGACATGCAGTGTCAACTGTGGGACTTTATATAGACAGGTGTGTGCCTTTCCAAATCATGTCCAATCAATTTACCACAGGTGGACTCCAATCCCTCAAACCAAGATGGCGGAGCAGTGGGATGTCTGTTTTGATTGTCTTGTCCCGTCCCTTGTATATATATCGTTTTTCTTCGTATATATTTTTTACATTTTTTATCTAATTTTCCATCTACAGACTGAACATACTCTCCTGCAACCCACCTCACCCAATGTGGTATGGATCTGCTATTTTTTTTTACACCTTAGAACCGGAACCCCCTTCAGAAGCTAGACAGCTAACTAGCTAGTAGTCAGTTAGCCACTGCTAGCGGTCATCGCCGTTAACGCGGACATCTGCCAGCCTCAGCACAGTCAACTCCTGCCAGCCTTCACAGCGCGGTATCAACACAGAGCATATCAGACTGCTTTTCTCTACCACATCTCAGGATTCCTACCACAAGCTCTGAACCTTTACTCCGGATCATTGCAGCTAGCTAGCTGCTATCCAAGTGGCTACACCCGGCTAACGTCTCTGTCCCGAAGCAAGCACCAGTTAGCCAGCCTCGAACTAGGCCCATCTCCCGGCAAGCCAAAGAGACCCATCAAGCAAATCCTGGGCTTCAATTACCTCTTCTGCCAATTGGCATGCCAACACGGAGCCCCGCCGATCCATCACGACTGGTCTGCCGACGTAACCGTCCGAGGGGGTTTCAACAGGCTCTCCCGTTGTGACGTCCCCCTGAGGGCCGTCTGCTAGCCTGCTACTAGCCCCGGACCTGCTAGCTGTCTGAATCGTCATGCCTCCAGCTTGCCTAGCTACTCACTCGGCTACACATGCCTCTTCCTAATGTCAATATGCCTTGTCTATTGCGGTTTTGGTTAGTAATTTGTGTCTTATTGCACTGTAGAGCCTCCAGCCCTACTCAATATGCCTTAGCTAGCCCTTATGTTCCACCCCCCACACATGAAGTGACCGCACCTGGCTTAAATGGTGCCTCGAGACAAACCCTCTCTCAATGCCTAGGCTTACCTCCACTGTACTCGCATCCTACCATACCCTTGTCTGTACATTATGCATTGAATCTATTCTTCCGCACCCAGAAACCTGCTCCTCTCTATTCCGAACGCACTAGACGACCAGTTCCTTTAGCCATACTCTTATCTTACTCCTCCTCTGTTCCTCTGGTGATGTAGAGGTTAACCCAGGCCCTGCAGCCCCCAGCATCACTCCCATTCCCCAGGCGCTCTCATTTGTTGACTTCTGTAACCGTAAAAACCTTGGTTTCATTTATGTTAACATTAGAAGCCTCCCTCCTAAGTTTGTTTTATTCACTGCTTTAGCACACTCCGCCAACCCGGATGTCCTATTCATGTCTGAATCCTGGCTTAGGAAGGCCACCAAAAATCCTGAAATGTCCATCCTTAACTATAACAACATTTTCCGACAAGATAGAACTGCCAAAGGGGGCGGAGTTGAAATCCACTGCAGAGAGAGCATGCAGAAAGAGCCTGCAGAATATCTCATACTATCCACGTATGTGCCTAAACAATTCGAGCTTCTACTTTTAAAAATCCACCTTTCCAGAAACAAGTCTCTCACCGTTGCCGCTTGATATAGACCCCCCTCAGCCCCCAGCTGTGCCCTGGACACCATATGTGAATTGATCGCCCCCAATCCATCTTCAGAGTTCGTACTGTTAGGTGACCTAAACTGGGACATGCTTAACACCCCGGCCATTCTACAGGCTAAGCTAGATACCCTCAATCTCTCACAAATTATCAAGGAACCTACCAGGTACAACCCTAAATCCGTAACCATGGGCACCTTCTTAGATATCATCCTGACCAACTTGCCCTCTAAATACACCTCTGCTGTCTTCAACCAGGATCTCAGTGATCACTGCCTCATTGCCTGCGTGCGTAATGGGTCCGCGGTCAAACGACCAGCCCTCATCACTGTCAAACGCTCCCTAAAACACTTCAGCGAGCAGGCCTTTCTAATCGACCTGGCCCAGGTATCCTGGAAGGATATTGACCTTATCCCGTCAGTAGAGGATGCCTGGTTGCTCTTCAAAAATGCTTTCCTCACCATCTTAAATAAGCATGCCCCATTCAAAAAAAAATTGTACTAAGAACAGATAGTTCACCCCAGACTTGACTGCTCTTAACCAGCACAAAAACATCCTGTGGCGTTCTGCATTAGCATCGAATAGACCCCGCAATATGCAACTTTTCAGGGAAGTCAGGAACCAATATACTCAGTCAGTTTGAAAAAGCTAGCCTTAGCTTTCCTAACAGAAATTTGCTTCCTGTAGCACCAATTCCAAAAAGTTTTGGGACACTCTAAAGTCCATGGAGAATAAGAGCAGCACCTCCCAGCTGCCCACTGCACTGAGGCTAGGAAACACTGTCACCACCGATACATCTATGATAATCGATAATTTCAATAAGCATTTTTCCACGGCTGGCCATACCCCGGCTAACATCTCATCACCCCCTGCAGCAACTTTCCCAACCCCCCCCCCCCCCCCCCCCCGCTTCTCCTTCACCCAAATCCAGACAGCTGATGTTCTGAAAGAACTGGGCTAGACAATCTGGACCCTCTCTAAAATGATCAGCCGAAATTGTTGCAGCCCCTATTACTAGCCTATTCAACCTCTCTTTCGTGTCGTCTGAGATCCCCAAAGATTAGAAAGCTGCCGCGGTCATCCCTCTCTTCAAAGGGCGAGACACTCTAGACCCAATTTGTTATAGACCTATATCCATCCTGCCATGCCTTTCTAAAATATTTGAAAGCCAAGTTAATAAACAGATCACCGACCATTTCGAATCCCACCGCACCTTCTCCACTATGCAATCTGGTTTCCGAGCTGGTCATGAGTGCACCTCAGCCATGCTCAAGGTCCTAAACGTTATCATAACTGCCATCAATAAAAGACAGTACTGTGCAGCCGTCTTCATCGACCTGGCCAAGGCCTTCGACTCTGTCAATCACTGCATTCTTATCGCCAGACTCAATAGCCTTGGTTTCTCAAATGACTGCCTCGCCTGGTTCACCAACTACTTCTCAGAGTTCAGTGTGTCAAATCGGAGGGCCTACAAATGAGCTTCAACGCCATACAACACTCCTTCCCGTGGCCTCCAACTGCTTTTAAATGCTAGTAAAACTAAATGCATGTTCTTCAACCGATTGCTGCCTGCACCCTCCCGCCCGACTAGCATCACTACTGTTGACGGTTCTGACCTAGAATATGTAGACAACTACAAATACCTAGGTGTCTGGTTAGACTGTAAACTCTCCTTCCAGACTCACATTAAGCATCTTCAATCCAAAATTAAATCTAGAATCGGCTTCCTATTTCACAACAAAGCCTCCGTCACTCATGCCGCCAAACATAACCTCGTAAAACTGACTACCCTACCGATCCTTGACTTCGGCGATGTCATTTACAAAATTGCCCCCAACACTCTACTTAGCAAGTTGGATGTAGTCTATCACAGTGCCATCCGTTTTGTCACCAAAGCCCCATATACCCACCACTGCAACCTGTATGCTCTCGTTGGCTGGCCCTCATTACATATGTGTCGCCAAACCCACTGGCTCCAGGTCATCTATAAGTCTTTGCTAGGTAAAGCTCCGCCTTATCTCAGCTCACTGGTCACCATAGCAACATCCACCCGTAGCACACGCTCCAGCAGGTATATTGCACTGGTCATCCCCAAAGCCAACATTTCTTTTGGCCGCCTTTCCTTCTAGTTCTCTGCTGCCAATGACTGGAACGAATTGCAAAAGTCACTGAAGCTGGAGACATATCTCCTTCTCTAACTTTAAGCATCAGCTTACCAATCACTGTACCTGTACACAGCCAATCTGTAAATAGCCCACCCGACTACCTCATCCCCATATTATTACTTACCCTCTTACTCTTTTGCACCCCGGTATCTCTACTTGCACATCTACCACTCCAGTATTAATGTAATAAATTAAATAAATAAAGTTGCAGATACATCTCAAGGATGATCCATGGAAACAGGATGCACCTGAGCTCAATTTCGAGTCTCATACCAAAGGGTCTGAATACTTATGTAAATAAGGTATGTTTTTTTACTTTTAATACATTTGCAAACATTTCTAAACCTGTTTTTGCTTTGTCATTATGGGGTATTGTGTTTAGATTAAAAAAATCTAATCAAAGTCCATTTTAGAATAAGGCTGTAACGTAACAAAATGTGGAAAAAGTAAAGGGGTCTGAATACTTTGCGAATTAACTGTATATAGACATAATATTGTTATGGCATACCTAAAATACACTATATATACACAAAAGTGTGTACACCCCTAGTGGATTCAGTTGCAACACTCACTACCACGTTCCAAACTGCCTCTGGAAGCAACGTCAGCACAAGAACTGTTTGTTGTGAACTTTGTGAAATGGGTTTCCATGGCCGAGAAACCGGACACATGCCTAAGATCACCATGTACAATAGAGGTCGACCGATTATGATTTTTCAACGCCGACACCAATTATTGGACGACCAAAAAAAGCCGATACCGATTAGATCGGCCGATTTTTTTTATTTATTTGTAATAATGACAATTACAATAATACTGAACACTTATTTTAACTTAATATAATACATAAATAAATCAATTTAGCCTCAAATAAATAATGAAACATGTTCAATTTGGTTTAAATAATGCAAAAACAAAGTGTTGGAGAAGAAAGTAAAAGTGCAATATGTGCCATGTAAGAAAGCTAACGTTTAAGTGCCTTGCTCAGAACATGGGAACATATGTTAAAAGGAACCACCAGCTTTCATGAGTCTTCAATATTCCCAGGTAAGAAGTTTTAGGTTGTAGTTATTATAGGAATTATAGGACTATTTCTCTCTATACGATTTGTATTTCATATACCTTTGACTATTGGATGTTCTTATAGGCACTTTAGTATTGCCAGTGTAACAGTAAAGCTTCCGTCCCTCTCCTCGCTCCTACCTGGGCTCGAACCAGGAACACATCGACAACAGCCATCCTCGAAGCAGCGTTACCCATGCAGAGCAAGGGGAACAACTACTCCAAGTCTCAGAGCGAGTGACGTTTGAAACACTATTAGCGCGCACCCTGCTAACTAGCTAGCCATTTCACATCGGTTACACCAGCCTAATCTTGGGAGTTGATAGGCTTGAAGTCATAAACAGCGCAATGCTTGAAGCACAGCGAAGAGCTGCTGGCAAAACGCACAAAAGTGCTGTTTGAATGAATGCTTACGAACGTGCTGCTGCCTACCACCGCTCAGTCAGACTGCTCTATCAAATCAGACTTAATTATAATAATCACACAAATACGAGCCTTAGGTCATTAATATGGTTGAATCCGGAAACTATCATCATCATCTCGAAAACAAAAAGTTTTTCCTTTCAGTGAAATACGGAACCGTTCCGTATTTTATCTAACGGGTGGCATCCCCAAGTCTAAATATTCCTGTTACATTGCACAACCTTCAATGTTATGTCATAATTACGTAAAATTCTGGCAAATTAGTTCGCAACGGGCCAGGCGGCCCAAACTGTTGCATATACCCTGACTCTGCGTGCAATGAACGCAAGAGAAGTGACACAATTTCACCTGGTTAATATTGCCTGCTAACCTGGATTTCTTTTAGCTAAATATGCAGGTTTAAAAATATCTACTTCTGTGTATTGATTTTAAGAAAGGCATTGATGTTTATGGTTAGGTACAGTCGTGCAACGATTGTGCTTTTTTCGCAAATGCGCTTTTGTTAAATCATCCCCCGTTTGGCGAAGTCGGCTGTCTTTGTTAGGAAGAAATAGTCTTCACAGTTCGCAACGAGCCAGGCGGACCAAACTGCTGCATATACCCTGACTCTGTTGCAAGAGAAGTGACACATTCTCCCTAGTTAAAAGAAATTCATGTTAGCAGGCAATATTAACTAAATATGCAGGTTTAAAAATATATACTTGTGTATTGATTTTAAGAAAGGCATTGATGTTTATGGTTAGGTACACGAAGCGATTATATGTAACGCAGGACAGGCTAGATAAACGAGTAATATCATCAACCATGTGTAGTTAACTAGTGGTTATGATTGATTGATTGTTTTTTTATAATATAAGTTTAATGCTAGCTAGCAACTTACCTTGGCTTCTTACTGCATTCGCGTAACAGGCAGGCTCCTCGTGGAGTGCAATGTAAAGCAGGTGGTTAGATCGTTGGACTAGTTAACCGTAAGGTTGCAAGATTGAATCCCCGAGCTGACAAGGTAAAAATCTGTCTTTCTGCCCCTGAACAAGGCAGTTAACCCACCGTTCCTAGGCCATCATTGAAAATAAGAATGTGTTCTTAATTGACTTGCCTTGTTAAATAAAGGTGTAACATTTTTTTTATTTTTTTTATTAAAAATTAAGCCAAATCGGCATCCAAAAATACCGATTTCCCATTGTTATGAATACTTGAAATCGGCCATTCCGATTAGTCGGTCGACCTCTAATGTACAATACCGAGCATCGGCTGGAGTGGTGGACCGCCATTGGACTCTGGAGCAGTGGAAACGCGTTCTCTGGAGTGATGAATCACGCTTCACCATCTGGCAGGCCGACGGACGAATCTGGGTTTGGCGGATGGCAGGAGAACACTACCTGCCCCAATGCATAGTGTCAAATGTAAAGTTTGGTGGAGGAGGAACAATGGTCTTGGCTATTTTCCATGGTTCGGGCTAGGCCCCTTAGTTCCAGTGAAGGGAAATCTTAATGCTACAGCATACACTGACATTCTAGACGATTATGTGCTTCTAACTTTGTGGCAACAGTTTGGGGAAGGCCCTTTCCTGTTTCATCATGACAATGCCTCTGCAAAGCGAGGTCCATATAGAAATGGTTTGTCGAGATCGGTGTGGAAGAACTTGACTGGCCTGCACAAAGCCCTGACCTCAACCCCATCAAACACCTTTGAGATTAATTTGAATGTCGACTGAGACCCAGGCCTAATTGCCCCAAATCAGTGCCCGACCTCACTAATGCTCTTGTGGCTGGATGGAAGCAAGTCCCTGCAGCAATGTTCCAACATCTAGTGGAAAGCCTTCCCAGAAGAGTGGAGGCTGTTACAGGAGCAAAGGGGGTGACCAACTCGATATTAATGCCCCTGGTTGTGGAATGAGATTTGATTAGCAGGTGTCCACATACTTTTGGTCATGTAGTGCATGTCAAACAGTTAACATGGAAGCTATAGCCAAATCCTAACATGTAGTTAGTGTGGCTTTCGAATCCAAAAACATTCTCCCATGTGCACAAATATCGTAAAATAAATCCGCTGCTTTCACAGCCGTGAGGGTCAACCTTGCTAATGTTAGGTAAATAATGTTAGCGAGCAAAGCTAAAGTAGCGTAGCCATTTAACCATATACCGTTTATTTTCACATGACAATATAGCGTTACCTTTTTGAAGAACTTACCACAGAATCATAAATGTAACCAGAGACAGGGTTATCTCATGAATTCTTCAAGCAACTACCAAGCACACCGCTATAATACAGCCCTTTCTGTTGAATTGAGGAAGTACTGAGTCCATTTGGAACTATGCTGTTGATCATCTTTTGTCCACCAGGGAGCAGTCGATGATTAGCTAAACTAAATCGTTCATAAACCTCAATCCAGATACTTCTCCCACGAAGGTTGAGAAAAGTGGACTTTTATAATTAAATACATGAATATTTAGGTAAAGTCACAAATAGTAGGGGGGAACTTTCTAGTGCTGATGTTATTAATTACGGCAATTTGCAGGTGGAAATGTAGCCAGGATTGATAGTAAATTGCTGAACTGTGTTTACCAGCATATATTTTTTTTATTAGTACGCCTGATGTACACATTCTTGCTAAATATTTAACATTCAGTTTCTGACGAGTGTGCAGTGCACTTTATTTAAATGTTTACCGTTATGATATTACACTCCACCACAGTAGGTGGCGATATTGAAGCATGTTCAATGCGGCTGCTGTTGTGTTGAACATAAAGCCATTTTGTTGGTTGGAGTGACTGGGATGTGCTGAAACACATCAGACAGAGTTGTTATAAAGGATTTTGAAGAGTTTTTACCACAATGAGTTCAATTGGAACTGGGGTAAGTTTGATAAGATAATTTTCTTTATATATTTTTTTATGCTAACAAATAAAATGTTTGGTACTTGTTAGCCTCGGCTCATCTTAGCCAGGCTAGCAACAAAGTTAGCCAACTTGCTAACTAGCTAGCTGTGACTGCTCTGTGCTAGTTTTAGGTTTTAGTAGATAACTAGTTAATAATACATTTAATCACGTCATTCATGTAAGATCTATAATCGTATATAGTGGTGAAGTACATTTTACACTGGGTACTCTTACCTAGCTGTTTTTGCCTTGCAGTACTACTGTTTGATACTAAGCCATGTTGTCATGCCTGCTGTGCTGAGTCACTTGCAACACAGGCTAGTTTGCTACAGTAGCAATGCTGGCTAAGCTAAATTGAAACCAATTCAACTGATATGGTGTAGGAGAGCTACCGATATCCAATCTATCAACAAATGTTTGATATCACATGAAATTTACAAGTTAGACAATGTTGGAATCTTTTAATTAGCAAGATTGACACTCACACCTGCACTTTCAAATGGCTCGGTGCTATCCGGTATCTTTGGGACGTCCCTAACCTTAATCTTTTTACATTTCAATGTATGGATGTCCCAAGGAGCCTAGATTGCACGGAGCCTTTCAAAGGGGATTCCTCTATTGTGAATCTAAAAGTTACTTCCATGATATTGCTAGCCATTACTGTGAAAAGTGACACCAATGAGTATTGGTGAGATTGATGTAAAAGTTTGAAGCCTGGCAGTTCCTGTCAATGAAACATGTATGTTATATCAACAGCAGTGGTCATCAAAGTATAACACATAAATCTCCCTTTCTAGTATGACTTGTCTGCCTCCACCTTTTCCCCTGATGGAAGGGTGTTCCAGGTGGAATATGCCATGAAGGCAGTAGAAAACAGCAGGTATGTGATCTTTCCATCTTTTCATGTGTTTTTGAATGCAGTACCCACATGATGGAAAGTGACAAGAATATGCACAAATCACTTTTTTGTACTCAAATGTCTCAATTTGTTGGTTTTTGTTCTTTCTCCTTACAGCACAGCAATTGGGATCCGATGCAAGGATGGGGTTGTGTTCGGTGTCGAGAAATTGGTTCTCTCCAAACTTTACGAACAAGGCTCAAACAAGCGTATCTTCAATGTCGACCGTCACGTAGGGATGGTATGTATTCATCCACAGACCACATGCCCAGTATATACGTGTTGTGTTTACCAACAAAACTGATGCGCACGCAACCACGTGGAGAAAAACCCCCCATCTTACAATCAAAGGATTAAAATGTAAACTACTTCGTCAGCAAATGTTTATTAAACATCAAGAGATTTACCCATTGTACTTTATATGCTGTTTATTTCAAATACATAGTTAAAGTTGGTGGTTAGCTAGCTAGCTCACTACAGCTTCCAGACCCTACTCGATTGGCTGTTGATACCTAGCATGCTGTCGGCTTGCTAGCACCAACATGGCGAGCCATTCTGGACGAAGCTAGCGTGGCTGGGAAAATCATCGCTAGTTAGTGGATCTTGGCCGTAACACTCAGAGTATTTGCAATGTCATCCCAACTCTGCTGTTTACTTTGTGCATTGCTGAATCTACCTTTAACTTTCTTACCGATAGGCAGTGGCTGGACTACTGGCTGATGCTCGATCCCTGTCTGAGGTGGCCAGAGAGGAGGCCTCCAACTTCAGATCCAACTATGGACACAACATCCCACTGAAGGTAAAAAGAACTATGATGCTCTTGGTCAGTGTTTTCTCTCAGACTCCTCCTTGTGTACCCTGTCCGTTCCACATATTTGGTCTGTTCCGTTACAGTACTACCACACCTGATTCAACTGGTTAACTGTGACTGTATTAACATGTTCTGTCAAAATATTCTGAATTGCTTTGCCTTGTCCCCAAGTCCTATGGACAATTGACATATTCCTTGATTTGAGATAAAATAAAATACATGCAGGTGAAGTCGGAAGTTTACATACACTTAGGTTGGAGTCATTAAAACTCGTTTTTCAACCATTCCACAAATTTCTTGTTAACAAACTATAGTTTTGGCAAGTCGGTTAGGACATCTACTTTGTGCATGACACAAGTAATTTTTACAACAATTGTTTACAGACAGATTATTTCACTTATCACACGTATCACAATTCCAGTGGGTCAGAAGTTTACATACACTAAGTTGACTGTGCCATCAAACAACTTGGAAAATTCCATAAAATGATGGCATGGCTTTAAAAGCTTCTAATAGGCTAATTGACATAATTTGCGTCAATTGGAGGTGTACCTGTGGATGTATTTCAAGGCCTACCTTCAAACTCAGTGCCTCTTTCCTTGACATCATGGGAAAATCAAAAGAAATCAGCCAAGTCCTCAGAAAATAAATTGTAGACATCCACAAGTCTGGTTCATCCTGGGGTGCAATTTCCAAACGCCTGAAGGTACCACGGTCATCTGTACAAACAATAGTACACAAGTATAAACACCATGGGACCACGCAGCCGTCATACCGCTCAGAAAGGAGACACATTCTGTCTCCTAGAGATGAACGTACTTTGGTGCGAAAAGTGCAAATCAATCCCAGAACAACAGCAAAGGACCTTGTGAAGATGCTGGAGGAAACAGGTACACAGGTATCTATTTCCACAGTAATACGAGTCCTATGTTGACATAACCTGAAAGGCCACTCAGCAAAGAAGAAGCCACTGCTCTAAAACGGCTATAAAAAAGCCAGACTACGGTTTGAAACTGCATATGGGGACAAATATTGTACTTTTTGGAGAAATGTCCTCTGGTCTGATGAAACAAAAACAGAACTGTTTGGCCATAATGACCATTGTTATGTTTGGAGGAAAAAGGGGGATGCTTGCAAGCTGAAGAACACCATCCCAACCGTGAAGCACGGGGGTGACAGCATCATGTTGTGGGGGTGCTTTGCTGCTGGAGGGACTGGTGCACTTCACAAAATAGATGGCACCATGAGGGAGGAAAATGATGTGGATATATTGAAGCAACATCTCAAGACATCAGTCGGGAAGTTAACGCTTGGTCGCAAATGGGTCTTCCAAATGGACAGTGACCCCAAATATACTTCCAAAGTTGTGGCAAAATAGCTTAAGGACAACAAAGTCATGGTATTGGAGTGGCCATCACAAAGCCCTGACCTCAATCCTATAGAAAATGTGTGGGCAGAACTGAAAATGCGTGTGCGAGCAAGGAGGCCTACAAACTTGACTCGGTTACACCAGCTCTGTCAGGAGGAATGGGCCAAAATTCACCCAACTTATTGTGGGAAGGTTGTGGAAGGCTACCCGGAACGTTTGACCCAAGTTAAACAATTTAAAGGCAATGCTACCAAATACTGAGTGTATGTAAACTTCTGACCCACTGGGAATGTGATGAAAGAAATAAAAGCTGAAATAAATCATTCTCTCTACTATTATTCTGACATTTCACATTCTTAAAATAAAGTGGTGATCCTAACTGACCTAAGACAGGGAACCTTTACTAGGAGTAAATGTCAAGAATTGTGAAACTGAGTTTAAATGTATTTGGCTAAGGTGTATGTAAACTTCTGACTTCAACTGTATAATCTCTCTTTACAGCATCTCTCAGAGAGGGTGGCCATGTACGTCCATGCCTACACGTTATACAGTGCGGTGCGGCCGTTTGGATGTAGCTTCATTTTGGGCTCTTATGATCAAGATGATGGTCCTCAGTTGTACATGGTTGACCCCTCTGGAATCTCATATGTGAGTTATTTTTGGGGGATTTATCCCGTCTGTCATTCATTTACTGTTTTCACACCACACGTTTAGGGACGGTTTCCCGAACACAGATTAAGACTCATCCAGGAATGAGGCATTCTCTGTGGGGATTTTACCTTGAGCATGTGGTTTAGTCCTGGACTAGTTTTAACCTGGGTCATGGAAAATGACCTTTTTTTTTTTTTTTTTTTTTAAGTTTTTGAACCTATGCGATGTTTGTTTGATTGGGGATGTTGATTGATTGCCAACATATATTTTGTATATGTTATCATTCAACCTTAAATTATGACCTGAAATTTGTAACGTTAGGCAATGCTGTTAAAATATTAGATGACCACTTATTCATTATTTTGTTTTATCAAGGGTTACTGGGGATGTGCTATTGGAAAAGCCAAGCAAGCCGCCAAGACAGAAATTGAAAAGCTTCAGGTAAGAACATTACTTGAGCCAAGTTTCTTAAGACAAGGGAAGATCTTGCTTAATTGTTTGACTTTGATTTTGTATGCTATTGCTATCAACAGATGAAAGACATGACCTGCAGGGAGTTGGTAAAAGAGGTGGCCAAAATGTAAGTGTTTTTGTTTGTTTTATTAAAGGAACACAAACCCACACTGTTATTCATTCTCATGAATAGCCAATCAAGGCACTGCGTATTAAGTTGCTACTAACATGTACTGTTGGATGTTTTGTAGAATCTACATTGTACATGATGAAGTGAAAGACAAATCGTTTGAGTTGGAACTAAGCTGGGTTGGAGAAGGTAATGCCACTTTCCCTTATACACATGTATTTTTAAGTGTGGTCTTGTCTCCCTTTGTACATCTGTATGTAACAAAGGCAGAGTTTTGTACCCTGATCTAAGCCACCACTAGTGTACCGGGTTAGCAGCCATAGCGTTTTTGTAACAAACTTGTCTCTGGTTGTGAGCAGTGTCACACATTTGAAATCTGACAGTTAACCCAGCAAGTCAGTTAAGAACAAATTCCTATTTATAATGACGGTCTACTCCGGTCAAACCCTAACGACGCTGGGCCAATTGTGTGCCACCTTATGGGGCTCCCGAGTGGCGCGGCGGTCTAAGGCACTGCATCTCCGTGCTAGAGGCATCACTACAGACCCTGGTTCGGTTCCAGGCTGTATCACAACTGTCCGTGATTGGGAGTCCCATAGGGCGTTGTCCGGGTTAGGGGTAGGCCGTCATTGTAAATAAGAAATTTTTCTTAACCGACTTGCCTAGTTAAATAAAATAACAAAGTGATGTATGGCAAGCATGTGCAAAAAGGGGTTATGATTCTGTTAGATACTCAACCCTCACCAGTTTTGACTAGCTATTGCCTGGTATAGTCATTGCTCGCAGCTGATGTTCTGCTTGAACTGAGCAGTATAACTTATGACCTTCATGTCCCTTCGCCAGTGACAAATGGAAAACATGAGCTGGTTCCAAAAGACGTCAGGGAGGAGGCAGAGAAGTACGCTAAGGTATGTACCACGACTACCAGTCATTCATTTTTATTTTCCATGGCATTTCTGTGACCTACTGTATTCTAACCAAAAATACGTCTGTGGTTTCAACTCGAGTCTCCTGTGCGCCACACGACTGAGTTAGCTTGCTGAGCTAAAGCCCAAGCTTTAGCCCAGGGAGCCAACTCAAGTCTTCAGGTCCCAGGCAAGGTTACCCATCACGTGAGAATGGTTCACTGAACCACTTCCATTATATCTGTCTTGCTGGTGTCTGATTCGCAATGCCTTATGCTTCCACCATAGGATTCCTTGGAGGAGGAAGATGACTCTGATGAAGACAACATGTAAACTCATTTCTGTGGTTTCTCCACCTGTCACACACCTACTGACAGGACGGCTCTCCAAGAGACACACAAGTTGTTTTGTAATTAATGGACCATTCATGTCATTTCTTTCCTTTTGGGTTTGATGGATTTCAGCCTTGAAATAAAAGTTGAAGATAAGCACTGTTTATACTAAAAGCATCTTTGGCCTTTTTTTTGTGAGACACTTTAAATGCTGTCAAGGGTTTGCCTCTGTCATTTCATTTTGTAATTGTGTGTATTTAGCACATATCTCAAGGACGGTCACTTGATCCTTCTGGTGGTGCCACTTGTGGAAGAAGACCAAGACTCTATTTCAGTGCACAGTGTGATATGTTTCAGGTATGACATGAGTCACAGTGACCCGAAGGGCAAAAGTCTCCACATTGACCTTACAGATGGACCTCCAACTCCATGCCTCTCCTCCTCACATTGCCTCTCCATGCCAGCCTCATCTGGTTCTGTCCCTGCTTGGATACAATTTAAATCAACTTTTATTGGTCACATAAACCCACAATAACATCTGCTAAATATGTGTAACTAAATACTTGTGTTCCTAGCTCCAACAGTGCAGTAGTATGTAACAATACACATCTAAAAGTAAAATAACGCAATTAAGAAATATAAATATTAGATTGAGCAATGTTGACCAGTGTCTTGAATCTGAGGGATTGATTAGCTCCTCATCTACATTTGATAAAGACATGTCCTTCTGCCTGCCTGGGACAGATTAACTTGTAGTGGCGCTGATGTCAACCTAGTAGATTTAGGCTTGGAATTTCACATGTCAGGATACTCAGCCAGAAGAGTAGCCAGTGTTCAGTTACACCCCTCAACACGGCTATATGCGTTCATTGTCTGGCCTTAGTAAATAGTAAGCCAGATTTGACAGCAATCGTTTCACTGGCTTTTACCTGAACATGCTTCCTTCCGGTTACGTAACCAATTTGCCTGCTCTGACGTCCTACAAACACGAACAAGGCGCAATTGGCCTCAACTTAAAACAAATCGATACTTTATATTTAACTCGTAACTCGCATCCTCTCCCCTGCAAATGACTACAAAGAAATTCAAATACGAGTTACCGCTAGCACCAGCTAACGAGTGAGTAGCAATTACTTGCGTTTTCAGTTCACATATAGTATATTTCCCACCTTGGAGTGACAAGGAAGCCAGTGTCGAAAATAGGCGGTCCAGTGTAAAATATTTCTAACCAGTGAAAGGCTTGGATTGAGATAATAAAAGCCAATCATATTTCCATGTTGGGGTGTTATTCTTGTAAAAGAAGCCAAGTATGAGAGGACCAATAGCACATTTCCTCTCAAAGCGCCTATTTCCATCTATACCAACCATAAATACAGGGAAGGTATGTCCTGTAGAATTTGAAGAAAGTGTTGACCAATCATATTTCTACGATTCGACCACCGCTGTCAGGCCAGCCAATCGGATTTTGAGAGACCCAGCTTCAGCTCAACAGCTTGTTATTCGTGTATTGCTTTGCAAATCTGGCTAGCAAGTCGTGTCGTTGCATGTAAGTATAAAACAAAATATCCCCCTCTAATGAATTACAAACGTTTAACAGTTCACGCTATTTAGATCAACGTGACACCCGTTTCGTTAGTTATCGGACGAGACTTCGCTAAATTTCGTATTTTGTCCTGTAAAATTATGCTGGTAAAGAATTGAATGCCAGTGACCAGTCGGCTTGTTTTTGCAGTGAAGAAATGTATGCGCCTTTTGTGAAACTGGATAATAAATAATGATTGTCCTCATACTTTTTTGTTTTATCGTCGAACAAACCTACCTGACTGCCTCTCGTTTATCCAAATGAGAACCACCGTTTGAAATGTTCTGCTTGAACTAGCTGGACAACTCAATGACTAGCAAGGCGCTTTAAATCGCCATATCGAGAAACTGTTAACGTTGGCTAACTAGCATGTTTAAGTTAGCTAACTAGCTAAATTTAGCTCTCGAGTTGAGTGAAATCTTCTGTCGTTACTTACTTTAACCACAATATTTATAATCTCTGTTTCTACTAAAACATATTGTCTAAGAGACTGGTACACCTTTTGTAGCCAGCTCCTCTGTATTTCACAAGCAGTTAGGAATGAGCTCCCAGCCTGACATGGTGCAGCACGGCGAGCTATGATGGCGACGTGACACAAGTCAGATTGCGAGCAAAGCGGGAAGGAACACGCACTATTCTGTCTGTTGTCTATGTGCAACGTCCTTGTAGTATGCCAACGCTGGGCTGTAATTCTCTTGATAATATTATTTTTAAAAGCTTTTGACGTTTTTTTTGTCTGTTAACAATCAGCATGAGCATACAGTTAAACTAGATAGCCAGTAGCCACACATTTTTGTGAGTCTGGAGGGAGGGGGCTGCATCGAGCTCGAAAAGAATGCGTTAGAAGTAGCAGGCTAGTTCGTCGTTAGCCTGTTAGCATATTTACTATTTTTCGACTAAAATTGATTTATTCCAAATCACGACTATTTTGACAACTTTATTCATCTGCAATTTTTATCTTGTTTTACAGCAATCAAAACCAATCGAGCTGGACTCCCTCAAATAGCCTCTACGATGAAGGTAAGTCACTTGGCTAACCTCAGTTGAAATCAGCAGTGAAGCCGACGCCTCTTTCACTTTGCTTGCAAAGAGACTGGGGGACAACTGTCTATATGGTTGGCAACAATATATGACAGTTTGAAGGTGTCAGTGTCACATACAGTACCAGTCAAATGTTTGGACACACCAACTCATTCAAGGGTTTTTCTTAATTTTTTTACTATTTTCTACATTGTAGAATAATAGTGAAGACATCAAAACTATGAAATAACACATATGGAATCATGTAGTAACCAAAAAGGTGTTAAATAAATCAAAATCTGTTATTTTAAATCTTCGAAGTAGCCACCCTTTGCCTTGATGACAGCTTTGCACACTCTTGGCATTCGCTCAAAGCTTCACCTGGAATGCTTTTCCAACAGTCTTGAAGGAGTTCCCACATGCTGTGCTCTCGTTGGCTGCTTTTCCTTCACTCTGCAGTCCAACTCATCCCAAACCATCTCAATTGGGTTGAGGCCAGGTCATCTGAAGCAGCACTCCATCGCTCTCCATCTTGATCAAATACCTCTTACGCTGCCTGGACATGTGTTGGGTCATTGTCCTGTTGAAAAACAAATTATAGTCCCACTAAGCGCAAACCAGATGGGATGGTGTATCGCTGCAGAATGCTGTGGTAGCCATGCTGGTTAAATGTGCCTTGAATTCTAAATAAATCACATTGTCACCAGCAAAGCACCATCACACCACCTCCTCCATGCTTCACGGTGGTGGGAACCACACATGCAGAGATCATCCGTTCACCTACTCTGCATCTCACAAAGACACGGCGGTTGGAACCAAAAATCTCAAATTTGGACTCATCAGACCAAAGGACAGATTTCCACCGGTCTAATGTCCATTGCTTGTGTTTCTTGGCCCAAGCGAGTCTCTTCTTATTGGTGACCTTTAGTAGTGGTTTCTTTTCAGCAATTTGACCATGAAGGCCTGATTCACGCAGTCTTCTCTGAACAGTTGATGTTGAGGTGTCTGTTATTTGAACTCATTATGTGAAGCATTTATTTGGGCTGCAATCTGAGGTGTAGTGGTCCTCATGAGAGCCAGTTTCATCATAGCGCTTGATGGTTTTTGCGACTGTACTTGAAATGTTCTGGATTCACTGACCTAAATGATGGACTGTTGTTTCTTTTAGCTTATTTGAGCTGTTCTTGCCATAAGCCCTATGTGGTAAAAGCCCAAGTCCATATATCTTCTGTATACCACCCCTACCTTGTCACACAACTGGCTCAAACGCATTGAGGAAAGAAATTCCACAAATTAACTTTTAACAAGGCACTGAAAATGCATTCCTGCATTCCTGAAATGCATTCCAGGTGACTACCTCATGAAGCTGGTTGAGAGTGCCAAGATTGTGCAAAGTGTGGCTACTTTGAAGAATCTCAAATATAAAATAAATTTTGACTAACACTTTTTTTGTTACCACATGATTCCCTATGTGTTGTTTAATAGTTTGTCTTATTTATTATTCTACAGTGTAGAATATAGTAAAAAAATAAACACCCTTGAAGTAGTAGGTGTCCAAACTTTTGACTGGTACTGTATATTTCATTTCAATGTCAAGGTTTTCATGTAGGCTTCACCGTATATGACAATTTTCAGACAGCATTGCCCACCTCTTCCTGAACAAGACAACAAATGTTATTTACTTGAAAAACCTCTAATGCAATGTTTGTGGCATCATGCTTCCTGGACATCTCTTTCAATAGTGGCCAAACATGGTCTGTGTTTTCTTTCTA
Source organism: Salmo salar (assembly GCF_965601325.2). Taxonomy (NCBI): domain Eukaryota; kingdom Metazoa; phylum Chordata; class Actinopteri; order Salmoniformes; family Salmonidae; genus Salmo; species Salmo salar. Next base: position 34,462,456 of record NC_138299.1, read on the forward strand.
AGAAAGTACAATGATAAATGTTACAGGGGTGTCTGTTTTTCTCACAGGCAGCGGACGAGCCTGCCTACCTGACCGTGGGGACGGAGGTCAGCGCCAAATACAGAGGTGCCTTCTGTGAGGCAAAAATCAAGACTGTTAAACGTACCGTGAAGGTTAAGGTAAGAGCACGGCACAACAATGGCTCCGTCTCAAATGACACCCCATTCTCCTTATAGTGCACTACTATAAACGGAATGGGGCTGGGGTCAAAAGTATTGCACTGTATAGAGAAGAGGGTGCCATTTGGGACACAGACAAGCTTATTGTCCAGTTTCGGTTACAGTTTTGCTGCAAAGGGACCCCCCCCCCATCTAAATGTTAGTGTATGCCAGTGACATCTTTCACGTAGAGCTTGTTCTATGAACAGCTGCTCAGTTTGTTTCAGAAAGCATTATGCTAATCCAGGGGTCTTCAACCTTTTTCTAGCATACTTTTTTTTATTTTTATATATAGCTTTCAAATAGGTACGTTTTCCTCTACCCTGCGACTCTTCCCCGGATCCTTGGTGTACAAGAGATGTTTTCTGTCAATATAACTGGTAAAATAATGGTTAGTAAACAACTAAGGGGGCCCCGTAAAATCATTTTCCTGAATTCTGTTTTATTTTCTTCTTGACTTTTTAAAAATATTTTTTACTTTCAATATTATAATTATTCATAGAGAAACGACAACAAATGATGTTCTGAGTCATGTCAATGCTTGAATCACATGGACATTTTTTTATATATTTTTTTAGGTATGGAAAAAAACAACGCATTTGTGATTTGAGTGTAATTCCCCTTCATCTGTGCATCGAGCAAGAAAGGAATGTGTCGGTCTAGCCTACTGCTGCACAACATGTCATGGCAGAGTTTGCAAAACAATTGCCACTCAATTTATACAAATAATCATGATCTAGTAATGTCAGGTAAGCCTAATTTGCATTTGAGAGTTTTTTGGGAAAGTCTGTCTACCAACAAGACTGTTATCATTAGCTTCGCTAACTTGCTAGACATACAGAGTGATAGACAAATGTGCGCACCAAACAGACGGACGGCAATTTTGCTGGGAATTAATTGGCATATATTGTGTTACGTTTGGCTTTTTAAGCCAACAGTGGCTAACCAGGGGTGGGATAATGTCGACGTGTCTTTGATTGGACAGTGGCCGGGAGCTTTATGGTTGACTGTTTGCGATGGAACACATAAAAAAAAAAAAATGCATGCGTCACCCTTTATTTGGATAGTCCGGATTTTCCATCTGTAGATGCTCTACACATGATCATACTATCTGTTGCTAATCAACTGCTTGCTAAGTTTAGGGTTAGTAGATTAGTTGAAATGTTACAGATGGACTATCCATATATAGTTTTACCAATGCATGTACTTAGAGAATTGATTGGCGAGCTACTCATAGTTGGGCTGCGAGCTACTGGTAGTTCGATCTACATGTTGGAGACCCCTGGGCTAATCTGTGATCTACGCAGTCCCAACTAGACACTCTGAAAATAGTTAATTTAGTCATATCATAACAAACGCTGGTGATAGTCAGTCATCATGACTGCATTGGTTAGTGTTGGCTTTAACGTTGGGTAAACACGTTTCACATTAAATACACTGAACAGTGTTTGTCCCTTGTTTCTTGAGCTGCAATTAAAAATCCATGAAATCTGAGCTGGGGACAATAAAAGGCCACTTTAAAATTAGCAGTTATCACCACACAATGCTTCAGATGTGACGTTTTGTGGGAGCGTGCTATCGGCATGCTGACTGCAGGTATCTCCACCAGAGTTGTTGCCAGAGAATTGAATGTTCATTTCTCTACTATAAGCTTCCCCCAAAGTCATTTTAGATAATTTTGCAGTATGTCCAACCGGTCTCACAACCGCAGACCATTTGTAACCATGCCAGGCCAGAACCTCCACATCCAGCTTCTTCTTCACCTGCGGGATCATCTGAGGAGTATTTGTCTGTAATAAAGCCCTTTTGTGGGGGGAAACTCATTCTGATTGGATGAGCCTATGCCCTCCAAGGCCCACCCATGGCTAGACCCCTGCCCAATCATGTGAAATCCATAGACTAGGGCCTAATGAATCTGGTTTTGTATTTTTTCGAACAACCGATAGGCCTAGGAATTTTGGTTCATATGTGCTTTTTTTAAATTATTATTCCTTAAAACACCATTGTGAAAGTGTGGGTGCCACTGAACTGGTGAACCTGCCTATAGGTCAGGGCTGATGATGGTTATTGTTTTGAGATCAAGTGATCCCACACCAATCACCAGGTAGCAGCATTGTGACCTGACCACCTGTATTCTCCACTGTTCTTCTTTGCTTCGGCTCTTCCATTATGATTGTCACAACAAGGTCAGAGTACCCTTGATTGATTATTTCATTGGTCTAGTGTTCATGGGACGAGGTAGGAAGCCCCATTTGAACTTTCTCCACATAGAAAGATGGGTGAAGGCTATTATGCACCATTCCCTGGTAGTACTAGAAGCACATGCCTACTATTGTATCAGATCTTAAACCATCTGCAGCTGGAAACCTCTGTTTGTACAACTGTGCCTTCCAGCGTTGGCATGTGAGGTTTGTCTATAGGGTCCTTGGTAACTGACTGGTCAAATTAAATGTAATTTGTCATATATTTTGTGGCTAGTCAGGAAGAGGAAAGTTTTCTGTTACTCAACTAGATTATTTCACCTTGACTGAATTCCTTTTGTTTCCCTTTTCTCTCCCTAGGTGATGCTCAAAGGAGACACTACCTCACAAGTTGTTCAAGATGACCAAGTGAAAGGACAGTTGAGGGTAAGTTGGAACTAACTGGCATTGCATCACCGAACTCCCCACAGTATGATATGCAATACATTTAATTAGGCCCTCATTGTTCTTTTGATTCTCAGAATCATCTGTTTGTCACATGATTTTGAGATTCCGATCTGTTGGATATAACAATGGTTCTGTACTTGTGACAGCATAATGTCCTACAGGGTACAGGCATATAGAACCGGTACAGATAAGGTATTGTCGACGTGAAGTTCATGTATATTGCCTGACTGCAATGGTCATGTGACTACTGCCCTGGCAAATTACACTGATCACCTGTTTTTCCAACACCTGTAAGCATCAATGGTAGTGCAGTTTTTTTGTGTGTGTGTGTGTGTGTGCTCTGATTTTTAATGCCAGAGTGCTAAACATTCAAAGTTGCCTTAAGATTTAAAATGGCCTCAGTTTTCTGTCATGATCTATTGTTTGCCCTGTGTGGTTCCCTTTTTTACTGTATGAACACGTGTCATGGGCTTTCACTTTACCCAGGCATGTTACTTTATTTCTTTAGAGAAGAATTGATTTCAGATGCAATATTCAGAAATCGCTCCACCATTTTCCTGGTTGCTAAAATTCAAATAATTTGCCTTATGTAGAGAATCATTGCACCAATAGGTGCCGGAGGGGATGGCTGCCGTTTTATGGGCTCCTAACCAACTGTGCTATTTAAAAGGAGAAAAAAAATACATTTAGCATTGTTTGTAACTCATTCTGTACATAATGTTGCTGCTACCTTCTCTTATGACTGAAAAGAGCTTCTTCTGGACATCAGAACAGCGATTTGCTCACCTCAAACTTGACAAATATTTTTCCTTAATGTCTGACGAGAAGGATGTACTGCTTTGTCGAGACAAGGCCCAAATCTCAATCATCCACGTGAAGATAAGATGGAGAAAAGGGGGGAGGAGGGTGGGGTGCCTTGTAAGAATTTGCAGACGAATTGGTAAATCACCACTACCGTCCGTATTATTGACCAACATGCAATCATTGGAAAACAAACTGGACGATCTAAGACTATACAACCACCGGGACATTAACTGTAATATCTTGTTTCACTGAGACGTAGTTAAACGAGGACAAGGATAATATAGAGCTGGTTGGCTTCTACATGCATCGGCACGAAAGTGTAGCTACGTCTGGTAAAACGAGGGGCGTGTTTGTATATTTGTCAATAACTGCTGGTGCGCAATGTCTAATATTAAGTCTGGTGGTTTTGCTCGCCTGATGTAGAATACCTCATAAGCTGTAGATCGCACCAAGAGTTCTCATCTATATTATTCGTAGCAGTCTTTACCGCTGCAAAGCGATGCTGGCACTAATACAGCTCGTTGAGTGCGGTCTAAGGCCATAAGCAAACAATAAAATATCATCCAGAAGCGGTGCTCCTAGTGGCCGGGGACTTTAATGCAGGCAAACTTAAATCCCTTTCTACCTCATTTCTACCAGCATATCACATGTGCAACCAGAGGCACAAAAAACAACTCTAGACCACCTTTACTCCACACACAGAGACATGTACAGAGCTCTCCCTCGCCCTCCATTTGGCAAATCTGACCATAATTCTATCCTCCTGCTTACAAGCAAAAACTGAAGCAGGAAGTACCAGTGACTCGCTCAATACGGAAGTGGTCAGATGATGTTGATGCTACGCTACAGGACTGTCTTGCTAGCACAGACTGGAATATGTTCCGGGATTCATCCAATGACTTTGAGTACACCACCTCAGTCACCGGCTTCATCAATAAGTGCATCGACAATGTTGTCCCCATAGTTACGGGGGGGGGGGGGGGGGGGGGGGGGGGTGTGTGTGTGTGTGTGTGTGTGTGTAGTGTATATATATATATATATCATATCTCCCAACCAGAATCCATAGATTACAGACATCCCCACCGAGCTAAAGGCTAGAGCTGCCGCTTTCAAAGAGCGGGAGACTAATCCGGACGCTTATAAGAAATCCTACTATTCCCTCAGATGAACCATCAAACAGGCAAAGCGTCAATACAAGACTAAGATTGAATCCTACTACACCGGCTCTGACACTCATCAGATGTGGCAGGGCTTAAACTATTACCCACTACTACACTGCCCTTTCCCACCTGTGAGAATACTGTTCATTGACCACAGCTCAGCGTTCAACACCATAGTGCCCACAAAGCTCATCTCTAAGCTAAGGACCCTGGAACTAAACACCTACCTCTGCAACTGGATCCTGGACTTTATGATGGGCCACCCCAAGGTGGTAAGGGTAGGCAACAACACATCTGCCACGCTGATCCTCAACACAGGCCCCTCGGGGTGCGTGCTTAGTCCTGTACTTGCACGACTCCAATACCATCAAGTTTGCTGTCGACACAACAGTGGTAGGCTTGATCACCGACAACGATGAGACAGCCTATAGGAAGGAGGTCAGAGACCTGGCAGTGTGGTGCCAGGACAACAACTTATCCCTCAATGTGATAAAGACAAAGGAGCTGATCATGGACTATAGGAAAAGGAGGGCCGAACAGGCCCCCATTAAACTCGACGGGCTGTAGTGGAGCGGGCCCGTACGCTCAACCAGTACATCACTGGGGCCAATCTTCCTGCCATTGAGGACCTAACATACTAGGCGTTGTCTGAGGAAAGCCCATAAAATTGTTAGACTCCAGTCACCCGTCATAGACTGTTCTCTCTGCTACCGCACGGCAGCGGTACCGGAACGCCAAGTCTAGGTCCAAGCTTAACAGCTTCTACCTCAAGCCATAAGACTGCTGAACAATTAATCAAATGGCCACCCGGACTATTTACATTGACCCCCCCCACCCCCTTGTTTTTACACTGCTGCTACCCGCTGTTTAATATCTATGCATAGTCACTTTACAAATTACCTCTACTAACCTGTAACCCACACATTGACTCAGTACTGGTACCCCCTGTAATTTTCTTGTGTTTTTTATAATTTTTTACTAGAGTTTATTTGGGAAATTATTTCTTGAACTGCATTGTTGGTTAAGAGCTTCTAAGCAAGCATTTCACGTTAAGGTCTACACCTGTTGTATTCGGCACATGTGACATATATAATTTGATCATCTTAAACCACTGAAATATACACTGCTCAAAAAAATAAAGGGAACACTTAAACAACACAATGTAACTCCAAGTCAATCACACTTCTGTGAAATCAAACTGTCCACTTAGGAAGCAACACTGATTGACAATAAATTTCACATGCTGTTGTGCAAATGGAATAGACAACAGGTGGAAATTATAGGCAATTAGCAATACACCCCCAATAAAGGAGTGGTTCTGCAGGTGGGGACCACAGACCACTTCTCAGTTCCTATGCTTCCTGGCTGATGTTTTGGTCACTTTTGAATGCTGGCGGTGCTTTCACCCTAGTGGTAGCATGAGACTGAGTCTACAACCCACACAAGTGGCTCAGGTAGTGCAGCTCATCCAGGATGGCACATCACTGCGAGCTGTGGCAAGAAGGTTTGCTGTGTCTGTCAGCGTAGTGTCCAGAGCATGGAGGCGCTACCAGGAGACAGGCCAGTACATCAGGAGACGTGGAGGAGGCCGTAGGAGGGCAACAACCCAGCAGCAGGATCGCTACCTCCGCCTTTGTGCAAGGAGGAGCAGGAGAAGCACTGCCAGAGCCCTGCAAAATGACCTCCAGCAGGCCACAAATGTGCATGTGTCTGCTCAAACGGTCAGAAACAGACTCCATGAGGGTGGTATGAGGGCCCGACGTCCACAGGTGGGGGTTGTGCTTACAGCCCAACACCGTGCAGGACGTTTGGCATTTGCCAGAGAACACCAAGATTGGCAAATTCGCCACTGGCGCCATGTGCTCTTCACAGATGAAAGCAGGTTCACACTGAGCACGTGACAGACGTGACAGAGTCTGGAGACGCCGTGGAGAACGTTCTGCTGCCTGTAACATCCTCCAGCATGACCGGTTTGGCGGTGGGTCAGTCATGGTGTGGGGTGGCATTTCTTTGGGGGGCCGCACAGCCCTCCATGTGCTCGCCAGAGGTAGCCTGACTGCCATTAGGTACCGAGATGAGATCCTCAGACCCCTTGTGAGACCATATGCTGGTGCGGTTGGCCCTGGGTTCCTCCTAATGCAAGACAATGCTAGACCTCATGTGGCTGGAGTGTGTCAGCAGTTCCTGCAAGAGGAAGGCATTGATGCTATGGACTGGCCCGCCCGTTCCCCAGACCTGAATCCAATTGAGCACGTCTGGGACATCATGTCTCGCTCCATCCACCAATGCCACGTTGCACCACAGACTGTCCAGAAGTTGGCGGATGCTTTAGTCCAGGTCTGGGAGGAGATCCCTCAGGAGACTATCCGCCACCTCATCAGGAGCATGCCCAGGCGTTGTAGGGAGGTCATACAGGCACGTGGAGGCCACACACACTACTGAGCCTCATTTTGACTTGTTTTAAGGACATTACATCAAAGTTGGATCAGCCTGTAGTGTGGTGTTCCACCTTAATTTTGAGTGTGACTCCAAATCCAGACCTCCATGGGTTGATAAATTGGATTTCCATTGATTATTTTTGTGTGATTTTGTTGTCAGCACATTGAACTATGTAAAGAAAAAAGTATTTAATAAGATTATTTCTTTCATTCAGATCTAGGATGTGTTGTTTAAGTGTTACCTTTATTTTTTTGAGCAGTATATTTTCCATAACTGAAAATATCGTGTTTTGAGCTGGTGTATAAAACTGAAAGTAAAAAAGACAAAAAAAACTAACTTAAGAACGGCAAGCAAATAAATAACGCACATAGAACAGATCTACCGCTTCTTAGACTTGCTGTCAATGAGAGTAACAGATCTACAACTCAAATTTCTATGTGAATTTGGTGGGTCGCCCAAAAAGTTACATATTGCAGCTTTTACTGTTGCCATTTTGAGTTATTTTTAAAATGGGAGTGTAAGAGCAGCTCATATGAGGTGTCTGTCTCATCTCCCTGGCATCTTTTTGCAGGTGGGCTCCACAGTGGAGGTGAAGAGTGCAGAGGGGATCTGCAGTGAGGCAACCATCAACAAACTCACAGACGCCAGTTGGTATACAGTGGGTAAGTTCATTTAACAACACTTAAACTAGTTTACAAGAAGTCCTGCTCCTGTCATCACCTGATAATGGTAGACTACATAGGTCTTTGTTGTTTGGTTGCTTTTTGACTATTCTGTCATAACTGACTTGGTCAATGGTACTGAACTCAGCAACAAAAAAAGAAACGTCCTCTCACTGTCAACTGCGTTTATTTTCAGCAAACTTAATATGTGTAAATACTTGTGTAAACATAACAAGATTCAAGAACTGAGAAACACAAACAGAACAAGTTCCACAGACGTGACTAAGCAGGTAGCCTAGTGGTTACTAAGGGGGGGGGGGGGGGGTCAAAATCTAAAGTAACAGTCAGTATCTGGTGTGGCCAACAGCTGCTTTAAGTACTGCAGTGCATCTCCTCATGGACTGCACCAGATTTGCCAGTTTTGGTTGTGAGATGTTACCCCACTCTTCCACCAAGGCACCTGCAAGTTCCTGGACTTTTCTGGGGGGGGGGGGGGGGAAATGGGAATGGCCCTAGCCCTCACCCTCCGATCCAACAGGTCCCAGACGTGTTCAATGGGATTGAGATCCGGGCTCTTCGCTGGCCATGGCTGAACACTGACATTCCTGTCTTGCAGGAAATCATGCTCAGAACGAGCAGTATGGCTGGTGGCATTGTCATGTCAGGATGAGCCTGCAGGATGGGTACCACATGAGGGAGGAGGATGTCTTCCCTGTAACGCACAGCGTTGAGATTGCCTGCAATGACAACAAGCTCAGTCCGATGATGCTGTGACACAGCGCCCCAGACCATGACGGATCCTCCACCTCCAAATCGATCCCGCTCCAGAGTACGGGCCTCGTGTAACGCTCATTCCTTCGATGAGAAACGTGAATCCGACCATCACCCCTGGTGAGACAAAACCGCGACTCGTCAGTGAAGAGCACTTTTTGCCATTCCTGTCTGGTCCAGCGACGGTGGGTTTGTGCTTGTAGGCGACGTTGTTGCCGGTGATTTCTGGTGAGAACCTGTCTTACAACAGGCCTACAAGCTCTGTCTAGATTCTCTCCGCCTATTGTGGGCAGTCTGAGCACTGATGGAGGGATTGTGCGTTCCTGGTGTAACTCGGGCAGTTGTTGTTGCCATCCTGTACCTGTCCCGCAGGTGTGATGTTCAGATGTACCGATCCTGTGCAGGTGTTGTTACACGTGGTGTGCCACTGCGAGGACGATCAGCTGTCCGTTCTGTCTCCCTGTAGCGCTGTCTTAGGTGTCTCACAGTACGGACATTGCAATTTATTGCCTGCAGTCCTCATGCCTCCTTGCTGCATGCCACGTTCACGCTGATGAGCAGGGACCCTGGGCATCTTTCTTTTGGTGTTTTTCCAGAGTCAGTAGAAAGGCCTTTTTAGTGTCCTACGTTTTAATAACTGTGACCTTAATTGCCTACCGTCTGTAAGCTGTTAGTGTCTTAACGACCGTTCCACAGGTGCATGTTCATTAATAGTTTATGGTTCATTAAACAAGCATGGGAAACAGTGAGGATCTGTGAAGTTATTTGGATTTTTACGAATTATCTTTGTAAGACAGCTTCCTGAAAAAGGACGTTTCTTTTTTGCTGAGTTTGTCTATGATCCTTGGGAGCAGTATACTTTGGTGTTAGTGTTTTAAAATAAATACTAACACCAATCTTGGTGGCAGGTAGCCTACTGGTTAAGAGCGTTGGGCCAGTAACCGAAAGGTTGCCGGTTCAAATCCCTGAGCCGAGTTGTTGAAAACTCAGTCAAAGTGCCCTTGAACATGGCACTTAACCCTAATTGCTCCTGTAAGTTTTTCTGGATAAATATCAAATGTAAACATTACAAGGGAACTGCTTCCCACTGTATTCCAGTGTTTGACGATGGGGATGAGAAGACACTCCGCAGGACGTCTCTGTGTCTTAAGGGCGAGAGACATTTTGCTGAGAGCGAGGTAAGAGGACTGGTCTGACTGTATTCTTGGACATTTCATTTGGTCTCTCCGTTATGTTGCTCTTTGATACGTTGATTAAGATTCGTCCTTTCGCTTCCTCTCCATCTCTGTTGTTATCTAGACGTTGGACCAACTACCCCTGACCAACCCGGAGCACTTTGGCACCCCCGTCATCGGGAAGAAGGGAAACCGCGGAGGAAGGAGGTCATCTCAGGCTCAGTAAATTGACCCTTTCACTTTACCTCTTATTTTAATCCTAACCTTTACCCCATTCCCACCCTTCTAAGTTAACCTTTTAAAGCAAAACTCCACTCAAAAACAACCTTTTGGTTTATTTTATGTCAAGTTTTCAAGTTATTTGACTTTCAAGAAGCAACATGTCACTTGCCACATCATGTGATGCGTTTTGCTTCATGCACATCCAATATCTTGAAAACATGACTGCTGACGTGAAACATTTTAGAACTGTATCAACAGTAGACTAATGGGGGGAAAATGACCCCAAAAGTTTGAGTGGTGTTTTTTTTTTTTTAAGCTGTCCTGCAGTGGGCCATATGGTACCACTGTGTTCTTTCTTTGGATACGGTTTGATGACATAACCTGCACTACCGCTTACATTTCCCAGTAAGATTTTAATCCGCAAACATGCTTCTGTAGATGCTCTGTTGTATACAGTGGGGGGAAAAAGTATTTGATCCCCTGCTGATTTTGTACGTTTGCCCACTGATAAAGAAAGGATCATTTTAATGGTAGGTTTATTTGAACAGTGAGAGACAGAATAACAACAAAAATATCCAGAAAAACGCATGTCAAAAATGTTATATTGATTTGCATTTTAATGAGGGAAATAAGTATTTGACCCCCTCTCAATCAGAAAGATTTCTGGCTCCTAGGTGTCTTTTATACAGGTAACGAGCTGAGATTAGGAGCACACTCTTAAAGGGAGTGCTCCTAACCGCAGCTTGTTACTTGTATAAAAGACACCTGTCCAAAGAAGCAATCAATCGATCAGATTCCAAGCTGTCCACCATGGCCAAGACCAAAGAGCTCTCCAAGGATATCAGGGACAAGATTGTAGACCTACACAAGGCTGGAATGGGCTACAAGACCATGGCCAAACAGCTTGGTGAGTAGTTGACAACATTTGGTGCGATTATTCGCAAATGGAAGAAAAACTAACGAACTGTCAGTATCCCTCGGCCTGGGGCTCCATGCAAGATCTCACCTTGTGGAGTTGCAATGATCATGAGAACGGTGAGGAATCAGCCCAGAACTACATGGGAGGATCTTGTCAATGATCTCAAGGCAGCTGGGACCATAGTCACCAAGAAAACAATTGGTAACACACTACGCCGTGAAGGACTGAAATCCTGCAGCGCCCGCAAGGTCCCCCTGCTCAAGAAAGCACATATACATGCCCGTCTGAAGTTTGCCAATGAACATCTGAATGATTCAGAGGACAACTGGGTGAAAGTGTTGTGGTCAGATGAGACCAAAATGGAGCTCTTTGGCATCAACTCAACTCGCCGTGTTTGGAGGAGGAGGAGGAATGCTGCCTATGTCCCCAAGACCACCATCCCCACCGTCAAACATGGGGGTGGAAACATTATGCTTTGGGGGTGTTTTTCTGCTAAGGGGACAGGACAACTTCACCACATCAAAGGGACGATGTATGGGGCCATGTACCGTCAAATCTTGGGTGAGAACCTCAGCCAGGGCATTGAAAATGGGTCGTGTATGGGTATTCCAGCATGACTGACCCAAAACACACGGCCAAGGCAACAAAGGAGTGGCTCAAGAAGAAGCACATAAAGGTCCTGGAGTGGCCTAGTCAGTCTCCAGACCTTAATCCCATAGAAAATCTGTGGAGGGAGCTGAAGGTTCGAGTTGCCAAACGTCAGCCTCGAAACCTTAATGACTTGGAGAAGATCTGCAAAGAGGAGTGGGACAAAATCCCTCCTGAGATGTGTGCAAACCTGGTGGCCAACTACAAGAAACGTCTGACCTCTGTGATTGCCAACAAGGGTTTTGCCACCAAGTACTAAGTCATGTTTTGCAGAGGGGTCAAATACTTATTTCCCTCATTAAAATACAAATCATTTTTGACATGTGTTTTTCTGGATTTTTTTGTTGTTATTCTGTCTCTCACTGTTCAAATAAACCTACCATTAAAATTATAGACTGCTCATTTCTTTGTCAGTGGGCAAACGTACAAAATCAGCAGGGGATCAAATACTTTTTCCCCCCCACTGTACATTCAAACATGGTCATTATACACATTTTCAGACCCCTTCCCCTTTTCCACATTTTGTTATGTTACAGCCTTTTTCTAGAATTGATTTAAAAATAGAAAAAAAACATCTCAGCAATCTACACACAATACCCCATAATGACAAAGCAAACAATTACAAAATATACTGCAATACCTTATTTACGTAAGTATTCAGACCCTTTCTAATGAGACTTGAAATTGGGCCCAGGTACATCCTGTTTCCATTGATAATCCTTGATGTTTCTACAACTTGATTGGAGTCCACCTGTGGTAAATTCAATTGATTGGACGTGTTGAAAAGACACACACCTGTCTATGTACGGTCCCACAGCTGACAGTGCATGTCAGAGCAAAAACCAAGCCATGAGGTCAAAGGAATTGTCCTTAGAGCTCAGGGACAGGATTTTGTCGGGGCACCAATCTGGGGAAGGGTACCAAAAAATGTCTGCAGCATTGAAGGTCCCCAAGAACACAGTGGACTCCATCCTTCTTAAATTGAAAAACTTTTGGACCACCAAGACTCTTCCAAGAGCTTGCCGCCCGGCAAAACTGAGCAATTTGGGGACACCCATTGACATTCTTGGTCAGGGAGGTGACCAGGAACCCGATGGTCACTCTGACTGAGCTCCAGAGTTCCTCTGTGGAGATGGGAGAACCTTCCAGAAGGACAACCATCTCTGCAGCACTCCACCAATCAGGCCTTTATTGTAGTGTCCAGACGGAAGCCACTCCTCAGTAAAAGGCTCATGACAGCCCGTTTGGAGTTTGCCAAAATGTACCTAAAGGACTCTCACCATGAGAAACAAGATTATCTGATCTGATGAAACCAAGATCAAACTCTTTGGCCTGAATGCCAAGCATCACGTCTCGTAGAAACCTGGCACTGTCTCTACGGTGAAGCAGTGGTGGCAGCATCATGCTATGGGTATGTTTTTCAGCAGCAGAGACTGGGAGACTAGTCATTATTTAGGTGAAGATGAACGGCGCAAAGTACAGAGATCTTTGATGAAAACCTGCTCCAGAGCGCTCAGGACCTCAGACTGGGGTAAAGGTTCACTTTACAACAGGACAATGACCCTAATGACCCACACAGGAGTGGCTTCGGGACAAGTCTATGAATGTTATTGAGTGGTCCAGCCAAAGCCCGGACTTGAACCCTATTGAACATCTCTTGAGAGACCTGAAAATAGCTGTGCAGTGACGCTCCCCATCCAACCTGACAGAGATTGTGACTTTCTACAGAGAAGAATAGTTTTAACTCCCCAAGTAAAGGTGTCAAGCTTGTAGCGTCATACTCAAGGCTATAATTGCTGCCAAAGGTGATTTAACAAAGTAAAGGGTCTAAATACTTATGTTAATGTGATATTTCAGTTTATTTTGAATAAACTTGCAAAATTTCTAAAAACCTGTCTTTGCTTTGTTATAATGGGATATTGTGTGTAGATTGAGAATGTTTTTAAATCAATTTTAGAATGAGGCTGTAACGTAACACTGTGGAAAAAGTCGATCTCTGAGTCCTTTTCTCACGCACGGTATACAACGACATAGTTAGATACCTGGGCATGTTCACATTACCAATTATGATCAAGTTGAACAAAATGTGACTGTATAATGACATTTGTAACTGGCTCCAATATTGGCCTTTATGTTTGATAGTGTTGAGCTTCTATAGAGCTCTGTAGAAGCTTTTGACTGAGATGAAAGATTCTGTTCCGACGTTGTCCCCTTGTTCAACCCCTCAGTGCGAACGATGACAAGGAGTCGTCGTCCAGTGATGACGACAGTGAGGACAGGAGGAGGCTAAATGACAACCTGCTGGGTAAAGTGGCCAGTATTCAGACTGGGACAGACCGGACATCCTGGTACCTGGCCCTGGTAAGTCACATCATGCACAGACCCCAGCCCCACACACACACACTGTTGGGGTGTGTGTCTCTCTCGCTCTCTCTCTCGCTCTCTCTCTCGCTCTCTCGCTCTCTCGCTCTCTCTCTCGCGCTCTCTCGGTGTCTCGCTCGCGCTCTCGCTCGCTCTGTCTCGCTCTCTCGCTCGCTCTGTCTCGCTCTCTCGCTCGCTCTGTCTCTCGCTCTCGCTCGCTCTGTCTCTCGCTCTCGCTCTGTCTCTCGCTCTCGCTCTGTCTCTCGCTCTCGCTCGCTCTGTCTCTCGCTCGCTCTGTCTCTCGCTCGCTCTGTCTCTCGCTCGCTCTGTCTCTCGCTCGCTCTGTCTCTCGCTCTCGCTCGCTCTGTCTCTCGCTCTCGAAAATGAATCTATAACTAAATAACGGTCATCTTCACCATTACATCAGTACTACAACTAGTATCATCATTACCATTACCACCCATACCACTACTATTTGGAATGATAAACAACAATAATAATAGTAATAATAAGTAAGTTACTGCTTACAATGCAGATATTATTCAGTGTCCCTCAGGCTATGGCAGGAAAATACATATTTGGCTGCAAGAGGAGCCATTGCTCCTTCGCCCATAAGTATTTTTTGTTTTTCCTCTGGGTTTAATAAGTTCAAATTTGGAATAAATGTAGTCATTTCTGTGAATAAGGAATCTCTTTTGTGAGGAATATTTATCACAGTAAAGGAGAAAGTGCATCTCTGTCTCTACCTCCCCTGTCGTGCAGTGACCACATACACGCTCCTCAATCGGTGGTCACTCAGCCTGTACTTGGTAAGGATCTGTCTCTGCTTTGTATCTCTGACAGAGTAGAGATAATCAGCCAATTCATAATCTCTGTTTAGGGTCAGATAGCAATTTAGTCGGCTTTGGGATTTTGTTTCGTTTTTCAATGTTGTAAATATGAGTCCTTTGATTGGTTCATGATTTTGTTTATTTGAATTCTTTCTTTTGAAGCAGTGCTGGTGTCAGCTTGGTTGGTGAGGTCCAACACCAGCTGACTGAGAGGGCTCGTTTCTGGGCTCAGCTCTTGGGTTTGAAGTGCTTTAAATTGCAGACTTGAATTTAGATGTAGCCAAAAATTTTATGATCTTTTCTGTATTTTCATTATTACTGGAAAGCGGCCCAATTCTGCCCTACATGCATTAGTTGGTGTATTTCTCTGGACTTGTAGGATTTTCCGACAGAATTCTGCATGTAGGGCTTCAATTGGATGTTTGTCGCACATTTTAAAGTCCAGTTTATTGAGTGGCCCCCAAACCTCACTTCTGTAAAGAGCGATTGGTAGGATTACACTGTCAAATATTTTGGTCCAAATTCTAATTGGGATGTTGATTTTGAATAATTTCATTTTTATTGCATACAATGATCTGCGGGCTTTTTCTTTGAGTGCATTCACTGCCATATTAAAGTTTCCTGATGCAGAAATGGTCAGACCAAGGTAGGTGTAATTTTTAGTGTGTTCAATGATGGTGTTGTTCAAGGTGAATTTATATTTGTGTTTCTGACATCTGGTTTTCTTTTGGAAAATCATGATTTTCGTTTTTGGGAAATTTACTGGCAGGGCCCAATTATGGCAATATTGCTCTAGAATATTCATGTTCTGTTGAAGACCTTCTTTGGTTGGTGATAGAAGTACCAAGTCATCAGCATATAGCAGGTATTTCACCTCTGTGTCAAATAGTATGAGTCCTGGGGCTGGAGAATGGTCCAACATGTCTGCTAATTCATTGATATAAATGTTGAAAAGGTTTGGACTCAAACTGCAGCCTTGTCTCACACCTCAACATTGTGAAAATAATCATTTTCTTTGGTTTTTGATTTTTATTGCACATTTGTTTTCTGTGTACATACATTTTATTAAGTCATACACCTTACCACCAAGCCCACTTTGGAGAATTTTGTAGAATAGCCCTTCGTGTCAAATGGAATCAAATGCTTTTTTAAAGTCAATAAAGCAAGCAAAGATTTTGCCCTCTTTTTTTTTGGTGGACGTGTTTATTAATTAGTGTGTGTGTGTGTATATGGTCAGTAGTGCGACGGTTAGGGAGAAAGCCAATTTGACATTTGCTTATTACATTTTTTTCTTGAAGAAAGGTTTGAATTCTTGATTTCAAAATGCTTCAGAAAACCTTTCCCAAGTTACTGTTTATGCAAATTCCCCTGTAATTATTGGGGTCTGGTTTGTCTCCACTTTTGTGGATAGGGGTGATGAGCCCCTGGTTCCAGACATCAGGGAAGCAGCCAGAAGTTAAAACCATGTTGAACAATTTAAGCACAGCATTTTGCAACTCAGGTGTGCTGTTTTTCAGCATTTCATTTCTGATGTTGTCTAGACCACAAGCCTTCTTTGATTTAATAGATTTGAGCTTTTCATTTAGTTCTTGTTGGGTTATTGGGTAATCTAATAGATTTTGGTTGTTTTAATGACTGATTTGAGGATGTTCAATTTTTCTTTCATTTCTAATTGGTTCTGTTGTAAGTCTTTTTGTGTGTTTTTGTATAGATTTATCAAAATAAGTTTTCCAAATTCCTACATCTTGTATGGCTAATTCTTGTGGCTTTGTTGTGCTTAAATTGTTCCACATGTCCCAGAACTGATTTTGGTCAATTGCGTTTTCAATTTCATCAAGTGTCTTGTTGGTATAATTCAATTTCTTGCGTTTCAGTGTTTCTTTATACTGTTTCAAAGTATTCATATCGTAGCTCTGGGTTGTTTTGCTGCTAATGTTTTTCGTTTGACATTTGTCTTAGATGTGTTATTGTTTTACATTCATTATCAAACCATTTATCAGAAACATTTTGTTTTTTGTTTCTGATGTTGCATTTCTTTGGTTTTCTCAAATTTGCTTTCGATGCTGCTTTTTGGAATATGCAGTTGATGTTTTGATTAGCCGAATTGACACCAACTTTATTGTTTTGGTATTGTAAGTTATTGAAAAACTGTATAGAGTTCATCATTTCATTTGAGTTCAACGTTTCAATAATCTCTCTGCACTGTTTGGAGCCCATCTGTATGATTGGTTTATGTTGTAGAGTTTATTGGGCAGTTTTTTTGAATGAGTATTGCCGGTTAATTTCTTCAGAAACACGTTGATCTGACTGTGATCTGACAATGGTGTCTGTGGTCTGACAGTGAATGCACTAATGGAGGAGGGGTCAATGTCAGTGATGGCATAATCGACTACACTTGTCCCAAGAGCTGAGCAGTAAGTAAACTGACCTAAAGAGTCCCCTCTGATTCTACCATTAAGCATGTACAGGCCTAAGGCTCGACAGAGATGCACTAACTCCTTCCCATTTTTGTTCAGTATTTGGTCAGGACTGTTTCTATTATTTACAATAGGGCTACTGTACAAGGAGGGGTGTCCAAATATGTGGTGGTTACCTCCCGCATCAGTGTAGTCCGGCTCAGAACCTGTTCTTGCATTGAAATCTCCACAAAGAAGCACTTTACCCTCTGCCTGAATTGTAATGATTTCTGTGTGGAGATTGTCGAAAAACTGATCATCATAATATGGTGAATCTGAAGGAGGAGCATAAGCTGCACATATGTATACTTTGTCACAGTAGATTGTACCTTTGTTAAGTTTTAGCCAAATGTGACTGATACCCTTTTTCATTTCATTCAGTGCTAAGTCCTGCTTATGCCAAATGATGATTCCACCTGAGTCTCGGCCCCTTTTAACATTTTTATGTTTGATGGTAGTAAACTTTCTCTATAGCCTGAGGGACACTGAGTATCTATGTCTTCACGACACCATGTTTCCAGTAGGATTATGATGTCCTGTCCCTTGATGTTTTTAATCCATTCTGGATTTGTTGTTTTATAACCAAAATGTGAAGAGCATAGGCCCTGGATATTCCAAGAACTGATAGTTAATGATCTCATTTATAATAAGTGATATTCACTGGTTTGAGTAAAGTACATTGAAAAATGTACTCTCTCTCTCTTTCAAATCGCTTTATTGGCATGAGGTAACAATGTACATGTTGCCAAAGCTTGTTTTGGATATTTACAATATAAAAATCGGAATAAAAATTGTCAACGGGACAACAATAACCAAGGTTCAAAATAACCATACATTCAACAATAACAAGAAGCATACAGTAGAGTACATGTGCAGGTTGATTGGTCTGTCAGACACTGTCCCTCAACTTATGGCAGGCAGAAATGTAGTGCGCTGCCAACCCACAGCTCTCTGGGTCCTCCCCCAACAGGACAGGTAGCCTATCCTCATCAGAGAGGTCTTTGAAACCTTGAATAAGGGTTTCAAATTTCGGAAAATGAAACTCATTGTTTTATATTTTTTACGTTTTGTCAGGAAATGCAGCTCCGTCTCAGGTTCTGCTGTTGTGCAGTGGTTGCACAGCCTTTCCTCTACAGGGAGCCAGGTTTTCCTGTGTCTACCCTTCTCAATGGCAAGGCCTGTGCTCACTGAGCCTGCACTTTGTCAAGGTTTTTCGAAGGTTTTGATCAGTAACCATGGTCAAATATTTAGCCACGGTGTGCTGTTGATTTAGGGCCAGATAGCACTGCATTTTGCTTTGTGCTTGTGTTTCCCGATAAGCAATGTAGTTTTGTTTTGACGTGTTGTAATATGTTTTATTCTGATTGATTGGATGTTCTGGTCCTAAGGCTTCAGTGTGTTAGTACAACAGGTTTGTGAACTCAGCACCAGGACCAGCTGGATGAGGGGACTATTTTCTTTGCTCAGCTCTTGGCATTGCAGGGCTTGGTAATGATATGAGAGGGGGTCACTGTATTTTAGATGTTTCCAAAACTTAATTGCTTTTTAAAACGTTTTTATTATTAGTTGATATTGGCCATATTCTGCCCTGCATGCGTGGTTTGTAGTTTTCCTCTGGACATGTAGGAGAATCTTACAGAACTCTGCATGCAGGGTTTCAATGGGGTGTTTGTCCCATTTGGTGAAATCTTGTTTTGCAAGTGGACCCCACACCTCGCTGCCATAAAGTGCAATTGGTTCAATGACACATTCAATTAGTTTTAGCCAAATTTTAATAGGTATTTCAATTTGAATTAGTTTTTTAATGGCGTAGAATGCCCTGCGTGCTTTCTCTCTCAGTTCATTCACTGCCTCATTTAAGGTGTCCAGTTGAGCTTATTTTTAAACCTAAGTAATTGTAGTGTGTATAGTACTCTATATATTTTGTGCCAATTGAGAACTTTGGTCTAATTCCCTGAGATCTGGATCTTCTCTGGAAAATCATTATTTGAGTCTTTAGGTCCAGGTCCAGGCTCTGCTTTAGGTCCAGGTCCAGGCTCTGCTGTAGGCCATGTGCTGTGGGTGACATCAGGCATAGGTCATCTGCAAAGAGTAGGTATTTAACTTTTGAATTGTGGAGACTAACACCAGGGGCTGAGGATTTTTCTAGAATAGTGGCCAATTCGTTAATGTAAATATTGAAGAGTGCAGGGCTAAGATTGCAACCCTGGCAAAGGCCCTGCCCCTGGTTAAAGAATTCTGTTATTTTCTTACCAATTTGAATGCTGCACGTATTGCCAGTATACATTGATTTAATTATGTCATATGTTTTACCCCCTACACCACTTTCAATAACTTTGTAGAACAGTCCTGTATGCCAAATAGAATCAAATGCTTTTTGGAAGTCGATAAAGCAAGCGTATATTTTGGTATTATTTTGGTGGACATGTTTATCTATCAGGGTGTGTAGGGTGTAAATATGATCAGTTGTGCGATGTTTTGGTATAAATCCAATTTGGCTTTTACTCAAGACATTGTGCTTATTAATTAAGGAAGTTTAGAACTCTTACATTGATAATACTACAGAAAACCTTCCCTAGGTTACTGTTCACACATTCCTCTGTAATTGTTAGGGTCAAATTTGTCTCCTTTCTTAAAGATTGGGGTTTTGAGTCCTTGATTCCAGATGTCAGGGAAATAACCTACACTCAGGATCAAATTAAGCAGTTTTAATATAGCCAATTGAAATTTTGCACTAGTGAGTTTGAGCATCTCATTTAGGATGCCATCAGGTCCGCATGCTTTTTTAAATTTGAGAGTCTGAAGTTTTGTATCAAATGTATTTATATAGCCCTTCTTACATCAGCTGATATCTCAAAGTGCTGTACAGAAACCAAGCCTAAAACCCCAAACAGCAAGCAATGCCGGTGTAGAAGGACGGTGGCTAGGAAAAACTCCCTAGAAAGGCCAAAACCTAGGAAGAAACCTAGAGAGGAACCAGGCTATGAGGGGTGGCCAGTCCTCTTCTGGCTGTGCCGGGTGGAGATTATAACAGAACATGGCCAAGATGTTCAAATGTTCATAAATGACCAGCATGGTCAAATAATAATAATCACAGTAGTTGTCGAGGGTGCAACAAGTCAGCACCTCAAGAGTAAATGTCAGTTGGCTTTTCATAGCCGATCATTGAGAGTATCTCTACCGCTCCTGCTGTCTCTAGAGACTTGAAAACAGCAGGTCTGGGACAGGTAGCACGTCCGGTGAACAGGTCAGGGTTCTATAGCCGCAGGCAGAACAGTTGAAACTGGAGCAGCAGCACGGCCAGGTGGACTGGGGACAGCAAGGAGTCATCATGTCAGGTAGTCCTGAGGCATGGTCCTAGGGTCCTAGGGCTCAGGTCCTCCGAGAGAGAGAGAGAATTAGAGAGAGCATATTTACATTCACACAGGACACCGGATAAGACAGGAGAAATACTCCAGATATAACAGACTGACCCTAGCCCCCCGACACACAAACTACTGCAGCATAAATACTGGAGGCTGAGACGGGAGGGGTCAGGAGACACTGTGGCCCCATCCGATGATACCCCCGGACAGGGCCAAACGGGAAGGATATAACCCCACCCACTTTGCCAAAGCTCAGCCCCCACACCACTAGAGGGACAGGAAGACCACGTCAGTGACTCAACCCACTCAAGTGACGCACCCCTCCTAGGGACGGCATGGAAGAACACCAATAAGCCAGTGACTCAGCCCCTGTAATAGGGTTAGAGGCAGAGAATCCCAGTGGAGAGAGGGGAACCGGCCTGGCAGAGACAGCAAGGGCGGTTTGTTGCTCCAGAGCCTTTCCGTTCACCTTCACACTCCTGGGCCAGACTACACTCAATCATAGGACCCACTGAAGAGATGAGTCTTCAGTAAAGACTTAAAGGTTGAGACCGAGTCTGCATCTCTCACATGGGTAGGCAGACCATTCCATAAAAATGGAGCTCTATAGGAGAAAGCCCTGCCTCCAGCTGTTTGCTTAGAAATTCTAGGGACAATTAGGAGGCCTGCGTCTTGTGACCGTAGTGTACGGTCACAAGAGCTCCTGGTCAGTAATTATTCCAATGGATTTTGATTGTCCTTTTATAGCTTTTTCTAATCCATTCAACTTCTCATGAATTTGGCGTTCTGCGTTTGTGTCAATTTGAACGGTGTTGTAGAGTGTTTTGAAATGGGTTGTCCATATTGCACCATTTTTGTATCGCTAATTCCTCTTATTTCGATTTTAAAAAAAAAAGTTTTTTCCAATTTTGCCAGAAGTTGTTTGTTTATGGACTCCTCAATTAGTGTCAGCTGTTTGCTGTTGTACTGTGCTTTTTTGGTTCTGAGTGTACGTTTATAGAGTTTTAAAATCTCACAGTAGTGAAGGTGAAATTCACCATTATTTGGGTCTCTGTGCTTTTGTTTGGATAGTGTTCTTATAATTTTACAATCTGCATCAAACCAGTTGTCATCTAATCTTTTTTGTTTTGTTTATCAATTTCAATTGTGCTTCTTTTGCCGTTTGCCTGAATATATTGTTGATGTTTTTTACTGCTAGATTGATGCCTTCTTTACTGTGAGTGAATGTGGTATCCAGAAAGTTATCTAAGAGTGTTTGGATATTTTGGTTACAGGTTGCTTTATGGTATTCTTCTGTGCTGTTTTGGGCCCGTCTGTATGAATTTCTGATGTTGTACAGCTTACTGGGCTGTGAATGTGTGGTTGTTTCCATGTCTGTTCTTTTGAGGAACAACGTAATTTGGCTGTGATCAGACAGAGGTGTTAGTGGCTTGACAGTGAATGAGCTGAGCGAGAAAGGGTCCATGTCTGTAATCATATAGTCTACTGTACTGTGGCCAAGAGGTGAGCAGTAGGTGACTCTCCCCAAAGAGTCCCCCTGTAACCTACCATTGACAAAGTACAGACCCAGGCTTCTACAAAGCTGCAAAAGATCCCTTCTGTTTTTGTTGATGGTGCTGTCACTGTTGTTTCTATGGGGGAGATGAAGACAGTTAGAAACAGTATGGCCTGTAATAAAGCTGTCCCCTTGTGTGGTCGTTAGATCAGGTAGTGTTCCTGTGCGCGCATTTGTGTCCCCACAGATGAGCACATTTCCCTGGGCCTGGAAATGGCACGTCTCTTCCTCAAGGGTCTCTTCCTTTCTCTCTCTCTCTGCCTGCCGGTCTCTTTCTCTCTCCCTCTTTCTCTCTCTCTGCCGGTCTCTTTTTTTCCTTAACTTTTTTACATTTCCAGCACAGATTCGCAGGACACTCTTAAAGATGTACACACAAATTAACTATCATGAAGTGCCGATAAACCCCATTGTAATCTTTAAAAAATATATATTTTTGATCCCATTAAGGTGTGCCATGGTTCAAAAAAGGTTGGAAACTACTGGTTTATACAACCACTTGAAAAATGGAACCCATTGTGAAACTAAAAGCAAATTGATAATAACCCTCCTTGGCCTTTTGGTTCTTCTAGTATGACTCCTCTTTGATATTAGGACTGGGTGATAAAGACAATATATTATATTTCTCATATTTGACTTTGTTTTATGTTCTTAATACAACTTATGAGTAGTGCATGACCCTAGAATGGTGGTAACATGAATTCTAAGTGATTTTAATGATTCTCTATTCTGATGGTTTTGTTCTCAACCAAACTGTGAAGAAACTGACAGTGACGTTGTCCAATTTGTTGAACTTCTGATTTATTGAGCACTGTATAAAAATACCTTCTGAGATGGTACGTTGCTCCATACCGGTATTTACAATATATCGTCCAGCACTATTTGCAATTGCGCCTAATTTTCCCTTTCTTTATTGGTTCTGTCTAGGTGATATCACCCAGCTGCAATGATGACCTGACAGTCAAGAAAGACCAATGTTTAGTGAGATCATTTGCAGACTCCAAATTGTAAGCATTGTTCATCCTACTCTTGTGTCGTAGAGTTAAGGAAATTCTGGTTAGTTTACAAACATTGTCTTGTTTGATATTTGCCCCGTCATACATTTTCTAGCCAAGGGCAATGTAAATATGCATGTCTTTTTGCTATTGTCGTATTCTCATAATTGGTGACATTGTAGCTGAATGCATGTGCATTTAAATGTTTTATTTTTTTTTTCAGTCGCACTGTGGCAAGAAAGGAGATCCATGAAGTGAACATGGACAGCATCTCTAAAGCTGAATTCTCGTTGAGGAACGGTAAGGATGGCTCATCTAGGGAGCTCAACACTCAATTCCAGTTAGTTCAAGAACTGAATGGGCATTCCTATGGAGAAATGTCTTGTCCAAGTCAACTGAATTGACATAAAATTGACCTGTAACTCTTGACATCATCTGGCTATTCCCAGGGTTGGACGAGGCAGTGCATTTCCTCAAAACCAAGGTGGTCCCTGACAGTTGGAAGATGGACATGAGCGAGATCTTAGAATCCTCCAGCAGTGATGAGGAGGACAAGGAAGGAAAGGATAGTGAGGAGGAGGAGGAGAAGGAGGATGACGAGGTAAGAAGAACATGGTTCTGTTTCCTACAAGTAAACCACTTTCCTTTTGAGGTGCTGACTAGACCAGTACCTTGCCACATTCAGAAATTAGAATTTATCAGTTTTGACAAAGCATTAGTTCAACTGTTTGACTGTATACTGAAGTGTAATGTTCTAACAGTGGCCATCATAACCTGCTTGTGACGTTTGGGCTTGGAGGTTATAATAGGTACTATTTCATGGAGAGAAAAAAGGAAGATCTTATTTTACAGTGATAAGGTTCAAAACAAGATCCGTCTCATTGAGTAGTGTAAACCCAGCTGTTGTATTGCACACTGTAGTGACCTCACCTGCCTGGTCTGTCAATGAAGTTGGCTTGCACCATACCATCATTGCGTTCCCACCCTGACATCTTGTGGCTACTGAATCACCTTGATTGAGCCAGACTCCCAATAGACCCTGGATACATCCCAATTGCACCATATTCCCTTTTAGTGTAACTACTTTTGACCAGGGCCCATAGTGAATAGGGTCCCATCTGGGATACACTCCTAGTGTGTGGGATAGCCCCTGCCTCAGGAACAACAATGGTTCATTCTTCCTTCTCCCAGAGTTTTGGACAAATGACCATTTGTATGGTTTCCGACACTGTTCCCATACCAACCAGCAGCTACTTCCTATCGTTTAGAGAGGGCCTGTGGGGATTGGCTGAGGTCCAGTGGAGGCGTGCCAGCCAGGCTGTCCTATTCGTGGGAAGGCCCCCTTACTCCTCAAGGTTTCTTTCTACCTCGGCTGGTTTTGACAAATGCTTTGCTTCTCATGAGTGAAATAGGTTCACTTCACTGTGTATTTACTTTTATGGAGCAGTTTGTCGATCATGGTGTAGTTTACACAGTACAACCTACATTGATCACAATGGCATGGACATAGTTGATTTTTCTTTCTAGTTCCTCCATTTGACTTCAGTGTACTGTGACAGTGTCTGTTCGCTAGTAATGATGTACATAGGGAGCCGTATCTATGGCCCTGGTTACTGTGAATAGGTTACACACCAACACTAGGGCTGTCCCCGACTTTAAAAAAAATGTAAAAAATAAAAAACATCTTGATCAACTGAGTTGTCTTTAGACGAATCGATTGGTAGAAATTTTAAAACGTGTATTTTTCCATATATAGACACATCCTAGGTGTTTTAATCAAATAAAATGTAGTCTGTTTTAAGCATGCAGTTTGATGAAATAATTAAGACACACACATTCTAGAGTCTGACTGCAATTGATTTGATTGTGCCGGGCCAAGCTAAGACGTGCTGTTTAAAAAAATAATAACGGCGATTGTCTGTGTGTGAACGTTTACTGATTGCTCAGGAGGTAAAGGGTAAGTGGGATCTGTGCAATAAATTTGACTAGTTGTGAAAAATACTGGATATCAAGAAAAAGAAGGTAAGGAGTATTATGTATGCCAAACAGTTGCTGTTTAAAAAAAAAATATATATATATATGTACCTTTTATTTAACCAGGTAGACCAGTTGAGAACAAGTTGTCATTTACAACTGCGACCTGGCCAAGATAAAGCAAAGCAGTGCGACAAAACAACAGAGTTACACATAAACATACAGTCAATAACACAATAGAAAAATATATGTACAGTGTGTGAAAATGTAGGGAGGTAAAGGCAATAAATAGGCCATGGAGGCGAAATAATTACAATTTAGCATTAATACTGGCGTGGTTGATGTGCAAGTAGAGAATATAGATACTGGGGTGCAAAAGAGCAAGAGGATAAGTAACAATATCGGGATGAGGTAGTCGGGTGTGCTATTTACAGATTGGCTGTGTACAGTGATTGGTAAGCTGCTCTGACAGCTGATGCTTAAAGTTAGAGAGGGAGATATAAGTCAACAGCTTCAGTGACTTTTGCAATTCGTTCCAGTCATTGGCAGCAGAGAACTGGAAGGAAAGGCAGCCAAAGGAAGTGTTGGCTTTGGGGATGACCAGTGCAACATACCTGCTGGAGCGTGTGCTATGTGTGGATGTTGCTATGGTGACCAGTGAGCTGAGATAAGGCAAGGCTTTACCTAGCATAGACTTATAGATGACCTGGAGCCAGTGGGTTTGGCGACGCATATGTAGTGAGGGCCAGCCAACGAAAGCATACAGGTCGCAGTGGTGGGTAGTATATGGGGCTTTGGTGACAAAACGGATGGCACTGATAGACTACATCCAATTTGCTGAGTAGAGTATTGGAGGCTATTTTTTTTAAATGACATCGCTGAAGTCAAGGATCGGTAGGATAGTCAGTTTTATGAGGGTACGTTTGGCAGCATAAGTGAAGGATGCATTGTTGCGAAATAGGAAGCCGATTCTAGATTTAGTTTTGGATTGGAGATGCTTAATGTGAGTCTGGAAGGAGAGTTACAGTCTAACCAGACACCTAGGTATTTGTAGTTGTCTGCATGTTCTAGGTCAGAACCGTCCAGATTAGTGATGCTGGACGGGCGGGAGAGTGCGGGCAGCAATTGGTTGAAGAGCATGCACTTAGTTTTACTTGCAGTTGGAGAACTCGGAATGAGTGTTGTATGGCATTGAAGCTCGTTTGGAGGTTTGTTAGCACAGTGTCCAAAGAAGGGCCGTTAGATTACAATGTAAATTTCGGACCATTTGGAACTGTGTAAACACCACTACATTTTAAGCCTTTATAGGGTTGCACATTTTGGGGAATATTCACAGGTGGAAACTTTCTGTGGGAATTAACGGGAATACAGTTGAAGTCAGAAGTTTACATACACCTTAGCTAAATACATTTAAACTCAGTTTTCACAATTCCTGACATTTAATCGTAGTAAAAATTCCCTGTCTTAGGTAAGTTAGGGTCACCACTTATTTTAAGAATGTGAAATGTCAAAATAATAGGAGAGAGAATTATTTCAGCTTTTATTCCTTTCGTCACATTCCCAGTGGGTCAGAAGTTTACATACACTCAATTAGTATTTGGTAGCATTGCCTTTAAATTGTTTGACTTGCGTCAAATGTTTCGGGTAGCCTTCCACAAGCTTCCCACAATAAGTTGGGGGAATTTTGGCCCATTCCTCCTGACAGAGCTGGTGTAACTGAGTCAGGTTTGTGGGCCTCCTTGCTCGCACATGCTTTTTCAGTTCTGCCCACAAATGTTCTATAGGATTGAGCTCAGGGCTTTGTGATGGCCACTCCAATACCTTGACTTTGTTGTCCTTAAGCCATTTTGCCACAACTTTGGAATTATGCTTGGGGTCATTGTCCATTTGGAAGACCCATTTGCGACCAAGCTTTAACTTCCTGACTGATGTCTTGATGTTGCTTCAATATATCCACATAATTTTCCCTCCTCGTGATGCCATCTATTTTGTGAAGTGCACCAGTCCTTCCTGCAGCAAAGCACCCCCACAACATGATGCTATCACCCCCGTGCTTCACAGTTGGGATGGTGTTCTTCGGCTTGCAAGCCTCCCCATTTTTCCTCCAAACATAACGATGGTCATTATGGCCAAACAGTTCTATTTTTGTTTTATCAGTCCAGAGGACATTTCTCCAAGAAGTACGATCTTTATCTCCATGTGCAGTTTCAAATCGTAGTCTGGCTTTTTTTATGGCCGTTTTGGAGCAGTGGCTTCTTCCCTGCTGAGCGGCCTTTCAGGTTATGTCGATATAGGACTCATTTTACTGTGGATATAGATACTTTTGTACCTGTTTCCTCCAGCATCTTCACAAGGTCCTTTGCTGTTCTTCTGGGATTGATTTGCACTTTTCGCACCAAAGTACGTTCATCTCTAGGAGACTCCTTCCTGACTGGTATGATGGCTGCGTGGTCCCATGGTGTTTTTACTTGCGTACTATTGTTTGTACAGATGAATGTGGTACCTTCAGGTGTTTGGAAATTGCTCCCAAGGATGAACCAGACTTGTGGATGTCTACAATTCTTTTTTGAGGAGCATAGAGGCACTGAGTTTCAAGGTAGGCCTTGAAATACATCCGCAGGTACACCTATTGACTCAAATAATGTCAATTAGCCTATCAGAAGCTTCTAAAGCCATATCATTTTCTGTAATTTTCTAAGCTATTTAAATGCACAGTCAACTTAGTGTATGTAAACTTCTGACCCACTGGAATTGTGATACAGTGAAATAATCTGTCTGTAAACAATTGTTGTAAAAATGACTTGTGTCATGCACAAACTACATGTCCTAACCGACTTGCCAAAACTATAGTTTGTTAACAAGAAATTTGTGGAGTTGTTGAAAAACTTATTTTAATGACGCCAACCTAAGTGTATGTAAACTTCCGATTTCAACTGTATATGCAAATTAATATTAATACCATTTCGATGTAGGTGTTTTTTGCATTGGATATATTTACCATATCATATGGATACAAACATAAACCTTTTACCTTATCATAATTGTAAATAACAATCCTTCCAATAGAAAAAAATGAAATAATTAGTTACGAATTGAACTTGAATTAAATGAGTTGACTCTTCACATGGGATGATTTCACTGAACTACAAAAGAGAATATTGAATGATCCCCAATCCATCGCATCTCTCAAAAGCATTTTCAACATACATCTGTAAAATAATCTAGAAACGAAAGCTTTGCTTGTCTTCCTCTCAGGCTTCCATGTCTTCTCCCTGGACCTCCTCAATGTCCACCTCTTGAACATCAGCCTCTGAGGCCTCATCTTCACTGTCACTTTCCAACCTTGTTGAGGATGGCTCAGTCCCTTCCACCAGGTGGCTTATGAGATATGTTGGCACGACTGCCATATTGCATCTACATCCCAAAGCCCTTGCTTGGAAGTGTACTTCGCCAGACTGCCAAGAACCTTGCCCTCATTCAGGCTAAGGTGGCGAGACACGGTATTGATGACACCATAGGCCTTGTTGATCTCTGCACCAGACAGGATGCTCTTGCCTGCATTCTTGGGGTCCAACATGTACGCTGTGGCGTGTATGGGCTTCAGGCAGAAGTCCACGCCTTTTGATGTATTTCAGAACTGCAGTTTCCTCTGCTTGGAGCGACAGTGAAGTGGGCAAGGCAGTACGGATTTCTTCTCTAACATCTGCAAGCAGAGTCTGAATATCAGACAGGATGGAATTGTCTCCCTCAATCCGTGCAATGGCTACTGATATAGGTTTCAGGCTGCTTACCACTCTCCCAAAATACATCATACAGTAGGATCCTCTTGATGGGGCTGTCCATATCAGCAGACTGTGATGTGGCCATTTCTTGGAGAGACTCCTTCCCCTCCAGGAGACTGGGTGGTGTTGTCATCATATTTGACAAACGGGTGTTGCTGGGCAGCTTCAATTTTGTGCTCTTATTCTTCTCACTTCTCCTGCTTGGTGAGGTAGATTGCTGCTATCAATTGATGACCCTTCACATGCCTAACAATTTCCTTGGCTCTCTTGTAGAGTGTATCCATTGTTTTCAGTGTCATGATGTCCTTGAGGAGCAGATGCAATGCATGAGCAGCATAGCCATTGTGTGTGATGTGAGGGTAGGACGACTCCACTTTAGACCAAGCAGCCTTCATGTTCGCAGCATTGTCTGTCACCAGTGCAAATACCTTCTGTGCTCCAAGGTCATTTATGACTGCCTTCAACTCATCTGCAATGTAGAGACCGGTATGTCTGTTGTCCCTTGTGTCTGTGCTCTTGTAGAATACTGGTTGAGGTGTGGAGATGTAGTTAATTATTCCTTGCCCACGAACATTCGACCACCCATCAGAGATGATTGCAATACAGTCCGCTTTCTCTATGATTAGCTTGACCTTTACTTGAACTCTGTGTCCAGCAAATGAGTAGATAAAACATGTCTGGTTGGAGGGGTGTATGCTGGGCAAAGAACATTCATAAATCTCTTCCAATACACATTGCCTGTGAGCATCAGAGGTGAACCAGTTGCATACACAGCTCGAGCAAGACATTCATCAGCATTTCTCTGAATACATTCCTCCATTTGAGTCAAAAAAACTTCTGATTCCAGGAGGGCCGTGGGCTGTTGCTATCGATAAGGTGTCTGATTCATCATTTTCACCTCGAATAGAAGTAGAGGGACTTTTGTCAGAGGTTGCTTGTTGTGCACTTGGCCGAATGATTTGGCATCTTTGTTGCGTTCTTCACATGATTTGGCACAGTATTTGCAAATGTACACAGCTTTTCCTTCTACATTAGCTGCAGTGAAATGTCTCCACATCAGATAGTGCCTGTGGCATTTTCCTGTAAAGATTAGAATAAAATGACAAATAAAAAAACAAAACAAATATAATTCCATGTACAGAAATAGTTAAGCAGTTAGATTAAACAACTCCTTTGTAAGAAATGTTTTGTATGGAAACAGGTGAATTTAACACTCCTCCGTTAGCAGACTCAAGCAAGCTAAAACCCAGATCGGAAGCAAAAACGAACTAGCAGAAATTAACAAGTTAGAAATGATTTACACACACTTTGCTCTAGGCTACTATTTACTAGTTAACAAAAAATAATGTATGTCATAAAATATATTCACCTAGTAAACAGGGGTTAACTGCCTTGTTCAGGGGAGATTCGTTTTTGCAACCTTCCGATTACTAGTCCAACGCTCTAACCACCTGCCTTACATTGCACTCCACGAGGAGCCTGCATGGCAGGCTGACTACCTGTTACGCGAGGGCAGCAAGAAGCCAAGGTAAGTTGCTAGCTAGCATTAAACTTATCTTATAAAAACGATCAATCTTAACATAATCACTAGTTAACCTCTCTCGGGTATGTGGGACGAAATCGTCCCACCTAGTCAACAGCCAGTGGAATCGAGTGGCGCGATATTCAAAAACCTTAAAAATGCTATTACTTCAATTTCTCAAACATATGACTATTTTACACCATTTTAAAGACAAGCCTCTCGTTAATCTAACCACATTGTCCGATTTCAAAAAGGCTTTACAACGAAAGCAAAACTTTAGATTATGTCAGCAGAGTACCCAGCCAGAAATAATCACACACCCATTTTTCAAGCTAGCATATGTCACAAAACCAAACCACAGCTAAATGCAGCACTAACCTTTGATCTTCATCAGATGACACTCCTAGGACATTATGTTATACAATGCATGCATATTTTGTTCAATCAAGTTCATATTTATATCAAAAACCAGCTTTTTACATTAGCATGTGACGTTCAGAACTAGCAAACATACCGTAAAATTCCGGTGAATTTACTAAATTACTCACAATAAACGTTCACAAAAAAACATAATTATTTTAAGAATTATAGATACAGAACTCCTTTATGCAATCACGGTGTCAGATTTTAAAATCGCTTTTCGGCAAAAGCACATTTTGCAATATTCTGAGTAGATAGCTCGCCATCACGGGCTAGCTAATTTGACACCGACCAAGTTTGGCGTTTACTAAACTCAGAATTGTTTTAAGAAAAATTGGATTACCTTTGCTGTTCTTCGTCAGAATGCACTCCCAGGACTAATACTTCATCCACAAATGTTGTTTTAGTTCAAAATAATCAATAGTTATGTTCAAATATCCTCTGTTTTGTTCTTGCGTTCAAGACACTATCTGAACGGTGACGCGCGGACGCATGTCGTGACAAAAAAATTCAAAATATTCCGTTACCGTACTTCGAAGCATGTCAAACGCTGTTTAAAATCCATTTTTATGCTATTTTTCTCCTAAAATAGCGTTAATATTCCGACCGGGATACGTCGTATTCGTTCAAAGACTGAAAATGTAAAATGGACTCTTCACGTGCACACGCGCCCCTGTTTCATTGTTCTCAGATCGACCACTATCCAAATGCGCTACTGTTTTTCAGCCAGGGACTGCAGAGTCATCATTCAACGTTCTGGCGCCTTCTGAGAGCCTGTGCGAGTCTTAGAAAATGTCACGTTACAGCAGACATCCTCTGTTTTCGATAAAGAGGGTATAGAAGGCCAAGAAATGGTCACAGAGGGCACTTCCTGTACAGAATCTTCTCAGGTTTTGGCCTGCCATATGAGTTCTGTTATACTCACAGACACCATTCAAACAGTTTTAGAAACTTTAGGGTGTTTTCTATCCAAATCAAACAATGATATGCATATTCTAGTTTCTGGGCAGTAGTAATAACCAGATTAAATCGGGTACGTTTTTTTATCCGGATGTGAAAATACTGCCCCCTACCCTAGAGAGGTTAACTACACATGGTTGATGATATTACTAGTTTATCTAACGTGTCCTGCGTTGCATATAATCGATGCGGTGCCTGTTAATTTCTCATCGAATCACAGCCTACTTCAACAAACGGGTGATGACTTAACAAGCGCATTTGCGAAAAAAGCACTGTCGTTGCACCAATGTACCTAACCATAAACATCAATGCCTTTCTTTAAAATCAATACACAAGTATATATTTTTAAACCTGCATATTTAGTTAATATTGCCTGCTAACATGAAATTGTGTCACTGCTCTTGCGTTCATTGCCTAGCTCGTTGCGAACTAATTTGCCAGAATTTGACGTAATTATGAAATACCATTGAAGGTTGTGCAATGTAACAGGAATATTTAGACTTAGGGATGCCACCCGTTAGATAAAATACGGACCGGTTCCACTTTCACTGAAAGAACTTGTTTTCGAGATGATAGTTTCCGGATTCGACCATATTAATGACCTAAGGCTCGTATTTCTGTGTGTTATTATGTTATAATTAAGTCTATGATTTGATAGAGCAGTCTGACTGAGCGATGGTGGGCACCAGCAGGCTCGTAAGCATTCATTCAAACAGCACTTTTGTGCGTTTTGCCAGCAGCTTTTCGCAATGCATTGCGCTGTTTATGACTTCAAGCCTGTCAACTCCCAAGATTAGGCTGGTGTAACCGATGTGAAATGGCTAGCTAGTTAGCGGGTGCGCGCTAATAGCGTTTCAAACGTCACTCACTCTGAGACTTGGAGTAGTTGTTCCCTTTGCTTTGCATGGGTTACGCTGCTTTGAGGGTGGCTGTTGTCGATGTGTTCCTGGTTCGAGCCCAGGTAGGAGTGAGGAGAGGGACGGAAGCTATACTGTTACACTGGCAATACTAATGTGCCTATAAGAACATCCAATAGTCAAAGGTATATGAAATACAAAGCGTATAGAGAGAAATAGTCCTATAATTCCTATAACCTAAAACTTCTTACCTGGGAATATTGAAGACTCATGTTAAAAGGAACCACCAGCTTTCATATGTTCCCATGTTCTGAGCAAGGCACTTAAACGTTAGCTTTCTTACATGGCACATATTGCACTTTTACTTCTCCAACACTTTGTGTTTGCATTATTTAAACCAAATTGAACATATTTCATTATTTTTTTGAGGCTAAATTGATTTTATTGATGTATTATATTAAGTTAAAATAAGTGTTCATTCAGTATTGTTGTAATTGTCATTATTACAAATAAAAAAAATAAAAAAATTGGCCGATTTTAATCAGTATCGGTGTTGAAAAATCATAATCGATCGACCTCTACTTGGTACAGCTCTATTTGGGGAGTTTCTCCCATTTCTTCTCTGCAGATTCTCTCAAGGTCTATTCAGGATGGATGGGGAGCGTCGCTTCACAGCTGTTTTCAGGTTTCTCCAGAGGTGTTCGTTCAGGTTCAAGTCTGACCTCTGGCTGGGCCACTCATGGACATTCAGAGACTTGTCCCGAAGCCACTCCTGCGTTGTCTTGGCTGTTTGCTTAGGGTCATTGTCCTGTTGGAAGGTTAGCCTTAGCCCCAGTCTGAGGTCCTTTGCGCTCTTGTGCAGATTTTCATCAAGGATCTCGCTGTACTTTGCTCCGTTCCTCTTTGCCTCAAGGATCTCGCTGTACTTTGCTCCGTTCCTCTTTGCCTCGATCCTCACTAGTCTTTCAGTCCCTGCCGATTTTAAAAATATGTCCCCACAGCATGATGCTGCCACCACCATGCTTAACCTGGCACCATCCCTACGGTGTTCTCCAGACGTGACGCTTGGTATTGAGTCGAAATAGTTGAATCTTTGTTTCATCAGACCAGAGAATCTTTTTTCTCATGGTCTGAGTCCTTTAGGTACAGTTTGGCAAACTCCAAGGGAGCTGTCGTGCCTTTTTTTTTTTATTGAGGTGTGGCTTCCATCTGGCCATTCTACCATAAAAGCCTGATTGGTGGAGTGCTGCGGAGATGGTTGTCCTTCTGGAAGGATTTAGATCTCCACAGAGGAACTCTAGAGCTCTGTCAGAGTGACCATCTGATTCTTGGTCATCTCCCTGACCAAGACTCTTCTCCCTCGATTGCTCAGTTTGTACGAGCGGCAAGCTCTAGGAAGACTCTTTGTGGTCCATAGTTTCTTCCATTTTAAGAATGATGAAGGCCATCATTGTGTTCTTGGACCTTCAATCCTGCATAAATGTTTTGCTACCCTTCACTGGATCTGTACCTCAACACATTCCTGTCTCAGCGCTCTACGGACAATTCCTTCGACCTCATGGCTTGGTTTTTGCTCTGACATGTACTGTCAACTGAGGGACCTTATATAGACAGGTGTGTGTGTGCCTTTCCAAATCATGTCCAATCAATTGAATTTACCACAGGTGGACTCCAAGTTGTAGTAACGGCTCAACAATGATCAATGGAAACAGGGTGCACCTGAGCTCAATACAAAGGGTCTGAATGCTTATGTAAATAATAGCATTGCTAACTCTACAGGAATGTAACTATGTCAGGACTGATGGGTTTTACTTGCATGCCTTATCTACTCACAGCTTTTCATTATGTCTTCTGTCTCTTTGAAAACTTTACCTTTTTATTTTATCAAATTAGTTGCATTTGTATTTAGGACTAAAATATGTTTGTCGAGAGACCTTGTCAGAATAACAGCACAGTCGCTGACAGGTAATGACTAGCACAAGATATCGTCGGTTGATGCCTCATTTGCCTATTTTAACCAAGGTGTGTTGCGTTTACTTTCCCAGCAGCCTGAGGATGAGGCGGACCCAGAGGAGAGGGATCACTTCCTGCAGCAGCTGTATAAGTTCATGGAGGATCGAGGTGAGCCTTCAGCCCTGTTCCATTTATCTTCCTGCGTTTTCCCTGTCTGTCTCAAATAGCACCCTATTTCCTATATAGTGCCCTGCTTTTGACCAGGGTCCATTGATCTTTCATGACTTTTACAGCGCACAACACTTGACTGCAAGCGCACACACTACCTTGCCGGCTCTGGCTCTGAATGCCCCATCCATCCTTCATTCATTTGATTTCACTGCAGTTTTTTTTTTAATCACAATGCATCCTTATCAGTCATTCAACGACAACATATGAAATAAGAACGATGCTCCTGTGATTTGGAATGCCCTAGAATGTACTACTTTTCCTCTCACTGCTCTTCTCCACATCTCCTCCTCAGGGACGCCAATTAACAAGCCTCCTGTGCTCGGCTACAAGGATCTGAACCTCTTCAAGCTCTTCAGGCTAGTCTACCAGCAGGGGGGCTGTGACAAAGTGAGTGCATCTCATCTATACAGCTAACACCCCCCTGCCTCTTTCATCCGAGTCCTCCTCACTGCAGTGGCAGGCAGGGAGACTGTCTGGTCTCGTCATCTAATGTGAACAGCCCGTTCTCTCAAGCTTTGTCTCTCCTCTGTAAGCTGAATCGCAGCATGTAGCTTTTTAGTGGACTATCAAGGTCATGGATGGGGCTGTCTGGCTGGTGTTCTGCACGTCAGCTGTTATGAGGGCATAGAAAACAATAGGCCTGATATGACTTAACAATTTGGACTGTTTCTCGATCAAGTGATGTTGGTAGGGTTTAGTCTCACTTACCTCCTTGTTTGTTTTGTTGAAGATATTCTTGATATAGCGTAGCCTTCATATGTTAAGTTGATGGTTGTTATTTGCAGATTGAAAGTGGATCTGTATGGAAACAAATCTACATGGACCTGGGCATTCCCATCCTAAACTCTGCTGCCTCCTACAATGTGAAGACTGCCTACAGAAAGTAGGTGCTGGTTCACTTCACTCGTACTGACAAGCACTCTTTACCAGACACGTCTTTCTTTTGAAGCTGTTGAGTCATTTGCGTTGATGTTGAGATGCACTCAACGTCTTGGCATGATAAATTCAAACTGTCTTCTAGGACGGATTACTATAGGGCTATATAAATACATTTGATTGATGGATATTTCAGTTTTTTGCACCAAGATTATTTAGACGTGTGTGGTGAGTGACATTTACTTTGTGTAGGTACCTGTATGGCTTTGAGGAGTACTGCCGCTCAGCCTGCATTGTGTTCAGGACCATCCACCACAACGAGGCTCGTCCAGCATCCCAGTCCTCCCAGTCCCAGACAGAGCAGAAGGCTGCCCAGGTCCCTGAGGTGAAGGACAAGGTTGGCAAGGGCCCAACACCACCCGTCCAGAATGAGTCTACTGCAGCCACAGAGGACAAGCCTGCCCAGGAGGAGGCTGAGTCGGGGAGTGAGAGCGACAAAGAGAGCCACAAAGATATCGCCTCTCCCAGGGTTAGGAGTTCTCAAAAGCAACTTTTGTCCTTTGTGGTGATTTAACTTTTTTCTAACTCTTAGATTTCCTCCCAATTCGCCTTCTCAAAATGAATTGAACTGGGTTTCATCCCCTCTGATCTTTTCATCCAATGTGTTTTGAGGAAGATGCAAGGAGAAAGTGTGAAAGAGTTGTACTATAGTTACTGTTTTTTTCCTGAGTTCCAGACACTAATCTCTTCTCTATCCTTTCCCTCAGGGGAGGAGACGGTGCACTGTGACCCCGGTCAAAGCTGAGGTGAAGGAGCCTGTCAAGCTGGAGAAGATCAAAGAGCAGGAGCCAAGTGTTCTGGGTGTGGGGGAGACCAGTGGAGAGGAGAGGGGTGGTCAAAAAGAGAGCAGCAGGTCAGACGGAGGGGACACCCAGGGGAATGGATGCAGCCGACGTCTGGAGGAGTCCGATAAAGAGTCTGAGGACGAAGGGGAGGATGAGGACAGCGAGAGGAGAGTTGGAGAAGGGTACAGTTGAATGTTAATGAAACATATAACAGTGTAATATTAAAAACTTCTTAGGGATAGCGGGACACCAGTCGACAACATCTGGTGAAATTGGAGGGCGCGCAATTCAAATAAATAATATTAAACATTCATGAACGTATCTTATATCATTCAAAAGCTTACATTCTTGATAATCTAACTGCGTTGTCCGATTTACAATAGGCTTTACAGCGAAAGCATACCATGCGATTGTCTGAGGACTGCGCCCCACATCAACATATTTTTCAACCAGCACAGGCTTCACAAAATCACAAATAGCGATTTAAATAAATCACTTACTTTTGAAGATCTTCCTCTGTTTGCAATCCCAAGGGTCCCAGCTACAACATGAATGGTCGTTTTGTTAGATAAAATCCTTCTTTATATCCCAAAAGGTCAGTTTAGTTGGCACCATCGATTTCAGTAATCCACTCGTTCAACTTGCAGACAAAGGAGTCGATAAAGCTACCGCTAAACTTCGTCCAAACAAGTCAAACGACGTTTCTATTTAATCCTCAGGTATCCTAAAATGTAAATAAACTATAATATTTCATACGGAAAGTAGTATGTTCAATAGGAAAGTGAAATTGGTAAGCATGCGCCCTCTTCCTCGCGTGCCAAAAGACTGATATTGTTCCGGTGCTCTCTTCACCAAAACTCCAAATTCTTGCTCGTTTTTCAATAAACAAGCCTGAAACCTTGAATAAAGTCTGACATCTAGTGGAAGCCATAGGAATTGCAGTATGGGAGCCGGAATTACATAGGACCCATAGCTTCCCATTGTTAGAGCCTTGGACCGCCCCCCAAAAAATTCTGCTTGGTTTTTCTTCAGATTTTCACCTGCCATATCAATTCTGTTATAGTCTCTGAGATTATTTTAATATTTTTAGAAACAGCTGATTTTTTTTTTTTTTTATTATTATTTTTTGCTGTAGCGTGCAGAGCTCACTGTATTCACTAAGAAGCAAACTGACCGAAACGGGGAAAGAAGACCTAGCTTAACTTGCCCAATAAGAAACTCACATTTTTGTTGCAAAACATTTTGCTACGGTGTGAACTAATGAATGAGTCCCATTTCTATCATGTGAAATTGGAGTAGTGCAAGTAGTATTGGCTGAAAGCTTCTTCACTGAGTTTGAGAGCCTCGTTGTGATGGCTCTACAGGGAGCCCAAAGGTCTTTTGTGACGTTACTGCAGGATGCTTTTGTTTGATCACAGAAAAGGAGTCTGTAGAGAATCCTTTATAGTATGGCCTACCAGGGTAAAGCAATGTGTCCTGCCCAGAGTTGGGATGAAAATTTGCGTTTGCGTCTTAATGAACAGTGTTCTGTCAAGTTGTCAGCTGCTCCAACTACAGTGCCTTCAGAAAGTATTCACAACCCTAGACTTTTTCCACATTTTGTTGTGTTACAGCCTTAATTTAAAAAGGATTCATTGGAGATTTTTTTTTGTCACAATACTCCATAATGTCAAAGTGGAATTATGCATTTTTTAAAATTATTATTATTTATCTTAAATACCGTAATTTCCGGACTATTATGCGCACCTGAATATAAGCCGCACCCACTGAATTTAAAAAAAAATATTATTTTGAACATAAATAAGCCCCATATGTCTATAAGCCGCAGGTACCCACCGGTACATTGAAACAAATTAACTTTACACAGGCTTTAACGAAACACGGCTTGTAACAAAAATAAATAGGCTTTAACGAAACACGGCTTGTAACAACAATAAACAATTAGCAGTAAGCTTTAGTTGTCTTTTTGCACTGAGTCAATTCCTCACGCTGCTGTTTCCAATGTCTTATCATCGACTCATTAAGACCAAGCTCCCGTGCAGCAGCTCTATTTCCTTTTCCAACAGCCAGATCAATCGCCTTCAACTTGAAAGCTGCATCATATGCATTTCTCCGTGTCTTTGCCATGATGAGGGTGACAAAATGACTACCGTAATCAGAATGATGGGAAGTTTGAGAGCGCTCGATTTAATCTAAACAGTAAACAAAAGTTGTTTGACCTTAACCCGTTCGGCAATTTCATTGGTCTAATGAAAGCTTCATGCCGCCAAAAAACTGAGCACGTCACAGAATGTTTTTTTTTTTTTTTTTTGTGAAAAAAAAATTGAAAGCGGGAAAAATCCATATATTAGCCGTGTCATTATTTAAGCCGCGGGGTTCAAAGCGTGGGAAAAAAGTTGCGGCTTATAGTCCGGAATTTACGGTATACAAAATTTAAAAGCTGAAATGTATTAACCTCTCTCGGGTATGTGGGACGAAATCGTCCCACCTAGTCAACAGCCAGTGGAATCGAGTGGCGCGATATTCAAAAACCTTAAATGCTATAACTTCAATTTCTCAAACATATGACTATTTTACACCATTTTAAAGACAAGACTCTCGTTAATCTAACCACATTGTCCGATTTCAAAAAGGCTTTACAACGAAAGCAAAACATTAGATTATGTCAGAGTACCCAGCCAGAAATAATCACACACCCATTTTTCAAGCTAGCATATAATGTCACAAAAACCACAGCTAAATGCAGCACTAACCTTCGATCTTCATCAGATGACACTCCTAGGACATTATGTTAATCAATACATGCATGTTTTGTTCAATCAAGTTCATATTTATATCAAAAACCAGCTTTTTACATTAGCATGTGACGTTCAGAACTAGCAAACATACCGAAAACTTCCGGTGAATTTACTAAATTACTCACGTTAAACTTTCACAAAAAACATAACAATTATCTTAAGAATTATAGATACAGAACTCCTTCATGCAATCGCGGTGTCAGATTTTAAAATAGCTTTTCGGCAAAAGCACATTTTGCAATATTCTGAGTAGATAGCTCGCCATCACGGGCTAGTTATTTTGACACCCACCAAGTTTGGCGTTCACTAAACTCAGAATTACTATAAGAAAAATTGTATTACCTTTGCTGTTCTTCATCAGAATGCACTCCCAGGACTACTTCTTCATCCACAAATGTTGTTTTGGTTCAAAATAATCCATAGTTATGTTCAAATATCCTCTGTTTTGTCCGTGCGTTCAGGTCCCTATCCGAACCGTGACGCGCGGACGCATGTCGTGACAAAAAAATTCTAAATATTCCATTACCATACTTCGAAGCATGTCAAACGCTGTTTAAAATCAATTTTTATGCGATTTTTCTCGTAAAATAGCGATAATATTCAGACCGGGAGACGTCGTTTTCGTTCAAAGACTGAAAATGTAAAATGGACTCTTCACGTGCACACGCGCCCCCGTTTCATTGTTCTCAGATCGACCACTATCCAAATGCGCTACTGTTTTTCAGCCAGGGACTGCAGAGTCATCATTCCCCGTTCTGGCGCCTTCTGAGAGCCTATGGGAGCCTTAGAAAATGTCACGTTACAGCAGAGATCCTCTATTTTCCATAAAGAGGGTATAGAAGGCCAAGAAATGGTCAGAGAGGGCACTTCCTGTATGCAATCTTCTCAGGTTTTGGCCTGCCATATGAGTTCTGTTATACTCAGACACCATTCAAACAGTTTTAGAAACTTTAGGGTGTTTTCTATCCAAATAAAACAATTATATGCATATTCTAGTTTCTGGGCAGGAGTAATAACCAGATTAAATCAGGTACGTTTTTTTTATCCGGATGTGAAAATACTGCCCCCTACCCTAGAGAGGTTAAACCCCTTTGTTATGGCAAGCCTCGAAGTTCAGGAGTAAAAATGTGCTTAACAAGTCAATAAGTTGCATGGACATGAGTTGCATGGCCTCGGAGCACAATAGTTTTTAACATGATTTTTGAATGACTTCCTCACCTACCCCACACACACAATTATCTGTAAGATCCCTCAGTCGAGCAGTGAATTTCAAACACCGATTCAACCACAAAGACCAGGGAGGTTTTCCCAATGCCTCGAGGGGCACCTATTGGTACATGGGTAAAAATAAATAAAAAAGCAGACATTGAATATCCCTTTGAGCATGGTGATGTTATTAATTACACTTTTGCATGTTGTATCAATACACCCAGTCACTACAAAAATACAGGTGTCCTTCCTAAGTCAATTTCATTGAGAAATGAAACCGCTCAGGGATTTCACCATGAGGCCAACGGGGACTTTAAAACAGTTACAGAGTTTAATGGCTGTGATAGGAGAGAACTGTATATCTCACTGGTCATCCACAAAGCCAACACCTCCTTTGGCCGCCTTTCCTTCCAGTTCTCTGCTGCCAGTGACTGGAACGAATTTCAAAAATCGCTGCACTCACTGTATATAGACTTTATTTTTTTTCTCTTTTGTGTTATTGACAGTACGCTTGTTTATTCCATGTGTAACTCTTTCTGTCGCACTGCTTTGCTTTATCTTGGCCAGGTCGCAGTTGTAAATGAGAACTTGTTCTCAACTAGCTCACCTGGTTAAATAAAGGCAAAAATAAAAAAACTGAGGATGGATCAACAACATTGTAGGTACTCTACAATACTAACCTAATTGACAGGAAGCCTGTACAGAGTGCAGATGTTCCAAAACATGCATCCTGTT
The DNA here is from genome assembly GCF_965601325.2 of Salmo salar. NCBI lineage: Eukaryota > Metazoa > Chordata > Actinopteri > Salmoniformes > Salmonidae > Salmo > Salmo salar. Next base: position 34,503,822 of record NC_138299.1, read on the forward strand.
TGCAATAAGTAATACTGCAAACCAATTCACTTTTTGTCCTGAATACAAAGTGTTATGTTTGGGGCAAATCTAATACAACACATTACTGAGTACCACTCTCCATATTTTCAAGTAGTGTTGGCTGCATCATGTTATTTGGTATGCTTGAAATTGTTAACAGGAGTTTTTCAGGATAAAAAACTAAAACGTATGGCTCTAAACACAGGTCAAATCCTAGAGGAAAACCTGGTTCAGTCAGCTTTCCACTAGACATTGGGAGATGAATTCACCTTTCAGCAGGACAATAACCTAAAACACAAGGTCAAATTTACACTAGAGCTGCTTACCAAGAAGACCGTGAATGTTCCTGAGTGGCCAAGGAACAGTTTTGACTTAAATATACTTAAAAATCTATGGCAAGACCTGAAAAATGGTTGTCTAGAAAAGATCAACAACCAATTTGAGAGAGCTTGATGCATTTTGAAAAGAGTAATGGACAATGTTGCATAATCCAGGTGTGGAAAGCACTTAGACTTACCCAGACACTCACAGCTGTGCTTTTACTAAATATTGACTCAGGGGTGTGAATACTTCTGTAAATTAGATATTTAATTTTCAATAAATTTGCTAACTTTATTTTTTTCACTTTTATGGGGTATTGTGTGTAGATGGGTGGTAAACGCATTTAATACATGTTGGATTCAGGCTGTAACTGGAATAAGTCAAGGGGTATGAATATTTTCTGAAGCTTTGAACCAGTGTTAATGGTGATAGTAACCTGCTTTTGGAGGCTAGCTAGCAACGGCTCTTTTCTTTTTTTAAACACGGTTTACACAATCACCTTTTGATTCCAGTCATGATTAGGGATATTTTAGGCAAGGCTGAGCAGCTAAACATAAGCAGCTAGCTTTATTTTTGTGAATGGGCACTGTAAGTAAGCATGGGTTTGGTTACTAAAAGATTTAAAAGGCTATTTGGGACAACTTTTCTGTTGCCTGGCTACCCATCCATATTGCTCAGGGCCAAACGCCTGGCCCACTAATGCTCTTTCTCTACAGTGAGTCTGGGGAGTGTTCAGCAGGACGGAACATTTTAGATCAAACATGCCTCCGACATGTAGAATAAGGAATCACATTGGCTCTTTTCATGGCATTTCTATATGCAACATTCAAGTGTTTGTCAACTGAACAAGGCCCTGGATTCTTCTCCCTGACGTCTTCTGGAATGCGAACACATTCTGACCGTTTTGATTGGTCCTAGAAACTGATCGGTTTGGCCAGAGCCGGCCTACAAAATGATGTCATCAACGTTGATACTCTGGTTAATCACTGTTGAATTTGTTGTGTTCGTCACTCATTTTGACGTCACACAAACTAATTCTAGGATGTCAGTTTCAGACAATGAACAGACAGTGATCGTCGATAGAGCAACAGAACTAAATTCAGGATCATGAGTCGTCAGGCAAAGCTTTTCTGCGCATAGGTTTTTCCTTTGGCCCTGTTTTGAGCTGTCTTTCTCTACAGGGCTGAGGATGAGGACTCTGTGACAGGGACTAAGGTGAAGGTAAAGTACGGCCGAGGGAAGACCCAGAAGATATACGAGGCCAACATCAAGAAAACTGAGAACGATGATGCCGGAGATGTCCTCTACCTGGTACACTACTACGGCTGGAATGTCAGGTAACCCATGGACACACATTTCCGTTTTCACCCACCTGAAAGAAATGATGGGGATTTGTTTTTATGATTCATTGTCTTGATCATGGCAGTATTTTCGGTATTAGTTTTCCACCTTTCTCTATATTTCTGTTTTTGAAATTACTTTGACATTCAATGTCGTGCAAGGATTCTTCTGCCATAGCAACCCTTGGACGGGCTGCTTAAGCGTTTTTTTGGGACGCTTAAATCTTTTAAATCTAGCTATAATGTTTATGGGTTAATTTCCCCTCTATAGCTATGAGTGAGTCTAGCTATAATGTTTATGGTTTAATTTCCCCTCTCTAGGTATGATGAGTGGGTCAAAGCAGACCGGATCATCTGGCCTGTCGACAAGGGCGGAACAAAAAATAAACAGAAAAAGAAAGTCATGAACAAAGAGGATGGAGAGAAGGACAAGCAGGGGAAGCTGGGTGGGTTGAGAGGTCGCCCTCTTCTCAGAACCACTCCCCCCAGTGCCAACCGCAGTGTCTCCAAGACCCCCAGCCGTGAGGGGCGCTCCAGCAGCAAGAGCAAATCTGACACCTCACCCCTGCCCAATGGAGAGGGTAAGAGACACGAGACCTGTACCTAAACCAGCATGTAACGTGACTCCACGGGTGCATCCCGATAGTGAACCTTGGCTTTCTTTTCTCCTCACCTTAATCTGCACCTATTATCAATCCTATGGAGAGAGTGAACCTATGGGGCTCGTTCAGCAGGGTGCAATGTTACAGAATGTTCAGACCAAAACGTAGAACAAATATGGTCGTCTGTCATGACAACTTTATTCATAAAATTTGTCTCTGAACAGGTACCCCTCGCCAACGCACAAGAAGATCCTCTGGGATGTATGACTCGGACAGGGATGCCAACTCCAATGGTAGGTACATACCTCTAAATGCAGAGGCAGTATAGTGTAGTCACTACTTTAATTATGAGAACTATGATAGTCAACATTTAAGGACGATTAGAGGGTGTTTCTTGCCAAGTGAGGTGGGTTTTACCAGACACAGATTAACCTGTTGAGGACAGACGTTCCGCTAGCGGAATCCCGTTCCGCCTGCGGAACCCCTAGCCAACAGCCAATGGCATCGCACGGCGCGAAATACAAAACCAACTAAAAAAAACAATTCAATTTTCTCAAACAATCAAATATTTTACACCATTTTAAAGATGAGACTCTCGTTAATCTAACCACATTGTCCGATTTCAAAAAGGCTTTACAGCGAAAGCAAAACATTAGATTATGTTAGGGGAGTACATAGACACAAATAATCACACAGCCATTTTCAAAGCAAGCATATATGTCACATAAACCCAAACCACAGCTAAATGCAGCACTAACCTTTGATCTTCATCAGATGACACTCCTAGGACATTATGTTATACAATACATGCATGTTTTGTTCAATCAAGTTCATATTTATATCAAAAACCAGCTTTTTACATTAGCATATGATGTTTAGAACTAGCATACCCACCGCAAACTTCCGGTGAATTTACTAAATTACTCATGATAAACGTTGACAAAATACATAACAATTATTTTAAGAATTATAGATACAGAACTCCTTTATGCAATCGCGGTGTCAGATTTTAAAATAGCTTTTCGGCGAAAGCACATTTTGCAATATTCTGAGTACATAGCTCGGCCATCACGGCTAGCTATTTTGACACCCACCAAGTTTGGGGCTCACTAAACTCAAAATTACTATTAGAAAAATTGGATTACCTCTGCTGTTCTTCGTCAGAATGCACTCCCAGGACTTCTACTTCAACAACAAATGTTGTTTTGGTTCCAAATAATCCATAGTTATATTCAAATAGCTCAGTTTTTTTTTCGTGCGTTCAGGTCACTATCCGAAGGGTGACGCGCGATCGCATTTCGTGACATAACATTTCAAAATATTCCATTACCGTACTTAGAAGCATGTCAAATGCTGTTTAAACTAAATTTTTATGCTATTTTTCTCGTAAAATAGCAATAATATTCCAACCGGGCAACGTTGTATTCATTCAAAGGCTGAAAGAAAAAAATGGAGTAGTCTCGTGAATGCGCATCTCAGTCTCACTGTCCCCAGGCTGACCACTTACAAATTCTGCTGCTGTTCTTTGCCCAGAGACAGCAGACACCCCATTCCACTTTCTGGCGGCTTTAGAGAGCCAATGGAAGCCTTAGAAAATGTCACGTTACAGCACAGATGCTGTAATGTCGATAGAGCTGCAACAGAAGGACAACAAATTGTCAGACAGGGCACTTCCTGTATGGAATCTTCTCAGGTTTTGGCCTGCCATATGAGCTCTGTTATACTCACAGACACCATTCAAACAGTTTTAGAAACTTTGGAGTGTTTTCTATCCAAATCTACTAATTATATGCATATTCTAGTTTCTGGGCAGGAGTAGTAACCAGATTAAATCGGGTACGTTTTTTATCCGGCCGTGAAAATACTGCCCCCTATCCCAAAGAAGTTAAACCTAGTCCTGGACTAAAGTAGCTCTTTCAGTGGATATTCTGCATTGGGCTTGATTTTCAGTCCAGGACTACACTTAATCTGTGTCTGGGGAAACTGCGCCTTGGTGTTTGGAAGTAATGGTTATTTTATGGATTCAAGCCTGGACTTTTGATGGATGGAAGCTAACGCTTTATGTGCCCCTTCTACTTCTTTTAGATGAGTCAGGGAATTCGTCTGAGGACAGTGAGTCAGAGGATTCGCCGGAGAAGAAGCCTGCATGGGCGGAGAGAACCGACCCCGCCACGGCCCGTAAACAGGAAGAGGAGGAGGACCTGAGGGTGGAGAGAGGAAGAGCAGAGGCAGTGGCCGCCGCAGCAGCCCAGGCAGCAGCACAGCTCCAGCCCCCCAGCAGCCCTAAGGAGAAGGAACAGCAGCAGGAGGACAAACTCCCTGAGAGGGAGCCTGAGAAAGATGAGGCTGAGGAGCAGCCCCAGATGCCTCCCATGACCCCTGAACCTGACAGACCCAAGGAGGAGGACCCCCCTAACCTGAAATCCCCCAGGCCTAAAGCATCACGTAGAAGTAACGTTAGAGACCCAGAGAGGAACACCAACAACACTGGCTCTGAGATATCCACCACCACTCCCAACCACACTGAGAAGGAGTCGTTCCCCAGCCCATGCCCCCTGAAGAGGCAGGATGAGCCCATGGTGGTCCTTCACTGTCTCACTGCTGAGCACCTCCCCAGCATGCCCGACCTCCCCATCATGGACTCCGACACAGACTCTGCCCCGGAAGAGGAGATCTGCAGGGAGGAGCGAGGCGTGGCCAAGCGTAAAGCCACCGACCACAGGACGCCGGACAAGAAGGTGCGTCTAGACTGGAGGGAGGATACTGTCAGAATGGCATCGCCGGGCGGGAGGCCCCACGACTCGCCGGGCGGGAGGCCCCACGACTCGCCGGGCGGGAGGCCCCACGACTCGCCGGGCGGGAGGCCCCACGACTCGCCGGGCGGGAGGCCCCACGACTCGCCGGGCGGGAGGCCCCACGACTCGCCGGGCGGGAGGCCCCACGACTCGCCGGGCGGGAGGCCCCACGACTCGCCGGGCGGGAGGCCCCACGACTCGCCGGGCGGGAGGCCCCACGACTCGCCGGGCGGGAGGCCCCACGACTCGCCGGGCGGGAGGCCCCACGACTCGCCGGGCGGGAGGCACACGATTCCAGAGCGGAGGCTGGAGTCGGGGGGACTGAAAGAAGAAGAGTGTCTGACGCAAGCGAAGGGTAAAACGGAGCCGGAGGTTAAAACAGAGATGCCTGCCCTCACTCCGGAGGTGCGGTGTCGAGGTCCAGGAGAGGGGGGTGTCGCAGGAGGTCAGCCCAGGTCGGAGCAGCCAGACTATGGGGCAGAGGAGGAGCTGATGCCCCAGATAGGGCCTGAGGCGCTGGTCTGCCATGAGGTGGATTTGGACGACCTGGATGAGAAGGACAAGACCTCAGCAGAAGACCTCCTAATGATGATGAGCCAAGGGAAAGTCCATGCTCCCCCTCCATCCAATGCCTCCTCCCACCACCCCCAGACCCACAACAACCCTCCTCCGTCCTCCGGTGGCACTGCTCCTCCACAAGTCTTTTCCCCCACCTCGGCCCCTAGCCCTGATGAGTCTATAAGCACCAAGAGTGAGAGCGACGTCACCATCGAGGTTGACAGCGTAGCTGGGGAGTCTCAGGAGGGGCTCGGTGATAATGAGTCGGCCAACTCCAACTGCTTTGAAGCCAACACCAGCTCTAGCAACTCGAGCGTGTCACTACAGGAGAGGGACACCAAGGACAGAGGTGGGTCACATACAGACTGGCATAGAATAGGCTATATCCATTTAGCCTTGCGGTTAGAGCGTTGGGCCAGTAACCGAAAGGTCGCTGGTTCGAATTCCTAAGCCAACTAGGCAAAATCTCTGTGCCCTTGAGCAAGGCATTTAACCCTAACTGGTCCTATAAGTTGCTCTGGATAAGAACGTCTGCTAAATGACTCAAATGTATACTACCGTTCAAAGGTAAGGGGTCACTTAGAAATGTCCTTGTTTTGAAAGAAAAGCACATTTTTTTGTCCTTTTTAAAATGACATCGAATTGATCAGAAATACAGTGTAGACATCGTTAATGTTGTAAATGACTATTGTAGCTGGAAATGGCAGATTTTTTTATGGAATATCTATGGAGGCCCATTATCAGCAAACGTCACTCCTGTGTTCCAATGGCACGTTGTGTTAGCTAATCCAAGTTTATAATTTTAAAAGGTAAATTGATCATTAGAAAACTATTTTGCGATTGTTAGCACAGCTGAAAACTGTTGTTCTGATTAAAGAAGCAATAAAACTGGCCTTTAGACTACTTGAGTATCTGGAGCATCAGCGTGGGTTTGACAGGCTCAAAATGGCCAGAAACAAAACTTTCTTCTGAAACTCGTTAGTCTATTCTTGTTCTGAGAAATGAAAGTTATTCCATGCGAGAAATTGCCAAGAAACTGAAGATCTCGTACAACCCTGTGTACTACTCAATTTACAGAACAGCGTAAACTGGCTCTAACCAGAATAGAAAGAGGAGTGGCAGGCCCCGGTGCACAACTGAGCAAGAGGACAAGTACATTAGAATGTGTAGTATGAGAAACAGACGCCTCACTAGTCCTCAACTGGCGGCTTCATTAAGTAGTACCCGCAAAACACCATTCTCAAAGTCAACAGTGAAGAGGTGATTCCGGGATGCTGGCCTTCTAGGCAGAGTTCCTCTGTCCAGTGTCTGTTCTTTTGCCCAACTTAATCTTTTCTTTTTATTGGTCAGTTTGAGATATGGCTTTTTCTTTGCAACTCTGCCTAGAAGGCCAGTATCCCGGAATCACCTCTTCACTGTTGACGTTGAAACTGGTGTTTTGCCTGTACTATTTAATGTAGCTGCCAGTTGAGGACTTGTGAGGCGTCTGTTTCTCTGGTAGTGCCAGTTTGCACTATTCTGTGAAGGGAGTAGTACACAGCCTTGTATCAGATCTCGCATGGAATAGCCTTCATTTCTCAGAACAAGAATAGACTGATGAGTTTCAGAAGAAAGTTATTTGTTTCTGGACATTTTGGGCCTGTAATCAAACCTACAAATGCTGATGCTCCAGATACTCAAGTAGTCTAAAGAAGGCCAGTTTTATTGCATCTTTAACCTCTCTGGGCTAGGTGGGATGTTAGCGTCCCACTCTATTCAACAGCCAGTGGAATCGCATGGCGCGAAATACAAATACCTCAAAAATGCTATAACTTCAATTTCTCAAACATATGACTATTTTACACCATTTGAAAGATAAGACTCTCGTTAATCCAACCACATTGTCCGATTTCAAAAAGGCTTTACAGCGAAAGCAAAACATTATATTATGTCAGGAGAGTACCCAGCCAAAAATAATCACACAGCCATTTTCAAAGCAAGCATATATGTCACAAAAACCCAAACCACAGCTAAATTCAGCACTAACCTTTTGATCTTCATCAGATGACACTCCTAGGACATTATGTTATACAATACATGCATGTTCTGTTCAATCAAGTTCATATTTATATCAAAAAACAGCTTTTTACATTAGCATGTGATGTTCAGAACTAGCATACCCACCGAAAACTTCCGTTGAATTTACTAACTTACTCCATGATAAACGTTGACAAAATACATAACAATTATTTTAAGAATTATAGATACAGAACTCCTTTATGCAATCGCTATGTCAGATTTTAAAATAGCTTTTCGGCGAAAGCACATTTTGCAATATTCTGAGTACATAGCTCAGCCATCACGGCTAGCTAATTTGACACCCGCCAAGTTTGGGGCAACCTAAACTCAGAATTACTATAAGAAAAATTGGATTACCTTTGCTGTTCTTCGTCAGAATGCACTCCCAGGACTTCTACTTCAACAACAAATGTTGTTTTGTTTCCAAATAATCCATAGTTATATCCAAATACCTCCGTTTTGTTTGTGTGTTCAGGTCACTATCCAAAGGGTAACGCGCGAGCGCGTTTCGTGACAAAAAAATTCTAAATGTTCCTTTACCGTACTTAAAAGCATGTCAAACGCTGTTTAAAATCCATTTTTATGCAATTTTTCTCGTAAAATAGCGATAATATTCCAACCGGACAACGTTGTATTCATTCAAAGAGTGAAAGAAAAAAATGGCGAGGTCTCGTGAACGCTCATCTCCAGTCTCTGTCACCAGGCAGTCCACTGACAAACTCTGCTGCTGTTATCTGCCCAGAGACAGGAGACGTGTCATTCCGCTTTCTGAAGGCTTTAGAGAGCCAATGGAAGCCTTAGAAAGTGTCACGTAACAGCACAGATACTGTAATTTCGATAGAGATGCAACAGAAGGACTACAAATGGTCAGACAGGCCACTTCCTGCTTGTAATTTTCTCAGGTTTTTGCCTGCCATATGAGTTCTGTTATACTCACAGACACCGTTCAAACAGATTTAGAAACTTTAGAGTGTTTTCTATCCAAATCTACTAATAATATGCATATTCTCGTTTCTGGGCAAGAGTAGTAACCAGTTTAAATCGGGAATGTTTTTTTTTTTTATCCGGCCGTGAAAATACTGCCCCCTATCCCAGACAGGTTAATCAGAACAACAGTTTTCAGCTGTGCTAACATAATTGCAAAAGAGTTTTCTTTTCAATTAGCCTTTTAAAATGATAAACTTGGATTAGCTAACACAATGTGCCATTGGAACACAGGAATGATGGTTGCTGATAATGGGCCTCTGTATGCTTATGTAGATATTCCATAAAAAATCTACCTTTTCCAGCTACAATAGTCATTAACAACATTAACAATGTCCGATCAATTTCATGTTATTTTAATGGACAAACATGTGCTTTTCAAAAACAAGGACATTTCTAAGTGACCCTAAACTTTTGAACGGTAGTGTAAATGTAAAAATGTGTTTATTGCGAACAGTTCCTCACACGTTAGTTTTTATACATATTTTACTCATTGCAAATAAGGTTTTAGTTGTACACTCATGGGGAAACATCTCTGTCCTCTGAAATGAATATATTACATTTTCTCCCTTTTATCATTAGGTCAGAAAAGGTTGATGGACTGCAATATGAGTTGTTCTGCAAAGAAGCAGAAGCGCAACCAGAAACGGCCAAGCACAACATCCAAAATGGAGAACAATGGAGCAGGTAAGTCACATGGTTTGATTTAGTAACGCACCGATATGACATTTTTAGCCAATACTGATATCCGATATTTTCCTTGCCAAAGAAAATTATACCGATAACCGATATTTAAAATGTAAGCATTCTAAGTACAGTTAAATAGTTAACACGCACACATGGACGCAGCGGTCTAAGGCACTGCATCTCAGTGCAAGAGGCGTCACTACAGTGCTTGGTTCGAATCCAGGCTGTATCACATCTAGTCGTGATTGGGAGTCCCATAGGGCGGCGCACAATTGGCCCAGCGTCGTCTGGGTTTGGCTGGTGTAGGCCATCGTAAATAAGAATTTGTTCTTAACCTCTATGGGCTAGGTGGGACGCTAGCGTCCCCCCCGTGGTGCACTCCATCAACAGCAGGTGCATTTCAAGAGCGGCAAATTTGAATCCAAATAAATGTCAAAATTCAAATTTTTCAAACATAGAACTATTTTACACCCTTTGAAAGATAAACATCTCCTTAATCTAACCACGTTTTACGATTTCAAAAAGGTTTTACGGCGAAAGCATAAATTTAGAGTATGTTAGGACAGTACATTTACAAGAGTTGTGTGTAATGTTTTGTCAATTCAAAGACAGGGTCACCAAAACCATAAAACCAGCTAAAATGATGCACTAACCTTTTACAATCTCCATCAGATGACACTCCTAGGACATTATGTTAGACAATGCATGCATTTTTAGTTCTATCAAGTTCATATTTATATCCAAAAACAGCGTTTTACTATGGCATTGATGTTGAGGAAATCGTTTCCCTCCAATAACCGGCAGTCAAGTCAACACCACAAATTAAATAATTCAAATTAGAAAACATTGGTAAAATATTATATTGTCATTTAAAGAATTATAGATTTACATCTCTTGAACGCAATCAACTTGCCAGATTTAAAAATAACCTTACTGGGAAATCACACTTTGCAATAATCTGAGCACTGCGCCCAGAAAAATACGCGTTGCGATACAGACTAGACGTCATGTTGGGGAGATCTAAAATCGAAAATACTATGTAAATAATCCATTACCTTTGATTCTCTTCATCAGATGTCACTTCCAGGTATCACAGGTCCATAACGAATGTAGTTTTGTTCAAAAAAGCTCATCATTTATGTCCAAAAATCTCCGTCTTGTTAGCACATGATCTAAGCCAGCCGGACTTCTCGTCATGAACGAGGGGGAAAAATATATTTACGTTCGTTCAAACATGTCAAACGTTGTATAGCATAAATCATTAGTGCCTTTTTTAACCAGAACATGAATAATATTCAAGGTGGACGAATGCATACTCTTTTATAATGTATTGGAACGAGGGTACCCAACATGAACTCGCGCGCCAGGTGTCTAATGGGCCATCATCGTTCCATGGCTCTTGTTCGGTCAGATCTCCCTCCAGAAGATTCAAAACACTTTGTAAAGGCTGGTGACATCTAGTGGAAGCAATAGGAAGTGCCAAAATATTCCTCAGCCCCTGTGTTTTTCAATGGGATAGGTTTAAAGGTAATACAACACATCAGGTATCCACTTCCTGTCAGAAAATGTCTCAGGGTTTTGCCTGCCAAATGAGTTCTGTTATACTCACAGACACCATTCAAACAGTTTTAGAAACTTTAGGGTGTTTTCTATCCATATATAGTAAGTATATGCATATTCTAGTTACTGGGTAGGATTAGTAACCAGATTAAATCGGGTACATTTTTTTTATCCAGCCGTGCAAATACTGCCCCCTAGCCCTAACAGGTTAACTGACTTGCCTAGTTAAATAAAGGTTACACACACACACACACCACACTGTCACTGTGTCCGTTACCATCTTGTCCAGCTGTGTATGTAACATTTCACGTAAACCCTGTTTCTTGTCTGCATCGAAGTAGTGGTCCTTGTACATAGCATCGAGCATGGTGGTGACACAGTAAAGAGAGAATGCCACCGAATCGCTTGTTCACAGCCTGTGTTGCCAGTTCTGTTGAGCAGGTGTTTCAATGCCATGACAGAGGTTATCACGTCTTCTGCAGACGAAGTTCATGAGTTTATTTCTCCAGTCAGTTCGAATGGAGCTAGGAATGTGTTAATGTTTCCAAGTATCAAACATGTTCTCAAATGCCATTGAAATGGCAGCAGTGGTATGACAACCAGCACATTCATGAGCATGAAATAAGACTTTTCTCAGTACGAAATCCTCGGCGTCCCACTGTGCTGTCAGACTCGGCATGCTCATGGGGCTGATATCGCTGGTCCAAACGTCAGTCGTGAAGCTAATAGCAGTGATGCTACTACTGTGTAACTCCGGTAGGGCAACATCTGAAAAATAGCGCACTTGGTAACGCTAGTGTGTACCGGTGCTCGAAAAGTCGCGAAAGCGAACATCACCCACGACAGAATGGTTGATTTGAGAAGGGCAATGAATCCCATTATCTTGACGTTAATGGATTTCGCCTTTGAGTTGTCTCGCTGAAATTGTATTACTCTTTCAAATGACTGTTCGACTTGTTGACTGCTCGATCTACACAGCAGACGTTGTGGGCTAGGTTAGGAATGCTGTGTTGCATGTGTAGAGCAAAATTTTACGTGATGTCATTACTTTATGTACCTACGTTATATAGGTATGCACGTCAGCTTTGACATCGGTTTTGCACATCGGCGTTAAACTAGACATCGAGCCGATGTTAACACTTTTGGCTAATGTTGTCTGATTCTGATATCTTCACCAATATATCATGCATCCCTAGTTTGATTCCATTAATGACAGGCCGTCGTTTGGCATCCATCCTGCCCTACGTCGACTCACCTAAAAAAAAAAAAAAACATGTCAATGGTTGAATCATTCTTGACTGTAAGGTGATTTATGGGTTCAAATAAATTATTTAAAATGTGTGTCCAGAGTACAGCAGTGACAGTGAGGACCTGGCTGTTATGGACCCCTCCTGTAAGATGACTCCAGTGAAACACTCAATGTCTAAAGGAAGCCTGAAGTTGGTCTCTCCTAACAGTAAGGAGTTAGAGAAGGACAAGCACAAACACAAGCAGTCCTCCTTCCCCTCCCCTCGCACATACAAGTGGACCTTCCAGCTCAGTAAGTAGAACTTATCACTAATCAGGGGTGTATTCACTATAGAACCAAACACGGAGGGACCTACCTGAATTTATCCAGTAGGAACTATGTATTAATGATTATATCCCTGTTTATCACACTGAGCTCAGGTGTTGAAGAATAACAATAGCATCCGGTTTCCCAGACAGACAGCCTAGTCCTGGACAAAAATCCCCTTCAATGTAGAGTTTCCATTGTTTTTATAACTATGCTTAATCTGTATCCGGGAAACCGTGCCTGGGGTTTGGATTTTAGCTTTCATTCTGTGAATATTCTTAAATGTAATATTATATTTACTGTGATAAATGAAATGGCTTCGAAAGCACGCATAGCTTTATAGCTGAATGGTCAAAGTATCTACAGTTGAAGTCTGAAGTTTACATACACTTAGGTTGGAGTCATTAAAACTCGTTTTTCAACCACTCCACAAATTTCTTGTTAACAAACTATAGTTTTGGCAAGTTGGTTAGGACATGTACTTTGCATGACGCAAGTAATTTTTCAACAATTGTTTACAGACAGATTAATTCACTGTATCACAATTCCAGTGGGTCAGAAGTTTACATACACTAAGTTGACTGTGCCTTTAAACAGCTTGGAAAATTCCAGAAAATGATGACATAGCCTATCAGAATACCTGTGGATGTATTTCAAGGCCTACCTTCAAACTCAGTGCCCCTTTTCTTGACATCATGGAAAAATCAAAAGAAATCAGCCAAGACCTCAGAAAAAAAATTGTAGACCTCCACAACTGGTTCATCCTTGGGAGCAATTTCCAAATGCCTGAAGGTACCACGTTCATCTGTACAAACAATAGTACACAAGTATAAACACCATGGGACCACGCAGCCGTCATACCGCTCAGGAAGGAGACGCGTTCTGTCTCCTAGAGACGAATGTACTTTGATGCGAAAAGTGCAAATCAATCCCAGAACAACAGCAAAGGACCCTGTGAAGTTGCTGGAGGAAACGGGTACAAAAGTATCTATATCCACAGTAAAATGAAACAGCCAAGCACAACATCCAAAATGGAGAACAATGGAGCAGGTAAGTCACATGGTTTGATTTAGTAATGCACCGATATGACATTTTTAGCCAATACTGATATCCGATACTGATATCGACATAACCTGAAAGGCTGCTCTGCAAGGAAGAAGCCACTGCTCCAAAACCGCCATAAAAAAAGCCAGACTACGGTTTGAAACTGCACATGGGGACAATGATCGTAGTTTTTGGAGAAATGTCCTCTGGTCTGATGAAACAAAAATAGAACTGTTTGGCCATAATGACCATCGTTATGTTTGGAGGAAAAAGGGTTAGCCTTGCAAGCCGAAGAACACCATCCCAACCATGAAGCACGGGGGTGGCAGCATCATGTTGTGGGGGTGATTTGCTGCAGGAGGGACTGGTCCACTTCACAAAATAGATGGCATCATGAGACAGGAAAATTATGTGTATATATTGAAGCAACATCTCAAGACATCAGTCAGGAAGTTAAAGCTTGGTCGCAAATGGGTCTTCCAAATGGACAATGACCCCAAGCATACTTCCAAAGTTGTGGCAAAATGGCTTAAGGACAACAAAGTCAAGGTATTTGAGTGGCCATCACAAAGCCCTGACCTCAATCCCATAGAAAATGTGTGGATTTGTGGGCAGAACTGAAAAGGTGTGTGTGTGTGTGTGTGTGTGCGAGCAAGGAGGCCTAAAAACCTGACTGTTACACCAGCTCTGTCAGGAGGAATGGGCCAAAATTCACCCAACTTATTGTGGGAAGCTTGTGGAAGGCTACCTGAAACTTTTGACCCAAGTTAAACAATTTAAAGGCAATGCTACCAAAAACGAATTGAGTATATGTAAACTTCTGACCCACTGGGAATGTGATGAAAGAAATCAAAGCTGAAATAAATAATTATTTATATTATTCTGACATTTCACATTCTTAAAACAAAGTGGTGATCCTAACTGACCTAAGACACTTTCACTTTTTCAATTTTTACTAGGATTAAATGTCAGGAATTGTGTAATACTTAGTTTAAATGTATTTGGCTAAGGTGTATGTAAACCTTCCGACTTCAACTGTATTTGTTCAGATGGTATGGTCTCAGACGATTACAATAAGAACTTTTGTGTCTCTCTGAGCAGATGAACTGGACAGCATGACAAGTGCTGAGAGGATTTCCTTCTTACAAGACAAACTACAGGATATAAGGAAGTATTACATGTCACTCAAGTCTGAAGTGGCCTCCATAGACAGGAGGCGGAAGAGGTTAAAGAAGAAAGAAAGAGAAGGTAGGATGGCTTTTCCTGTTCCATCCCAACTCAGACCCAATGTTACTCTTGTCCTCAGTCATGTTCCAGAGCAAACTGCTTGAATAGCTTTGTATTGAAATGCTTTTGTTTTTGAATGATTGCTTAATCAAATTTTGACATGCACTACAAAGTATTATTATATGCTTACAGCGGTCTAACCTGCTCTCTTCCCCCTCCTTTATTGTAATGGTATGCTTTGTTTCCATGGTCTCTTTGCTCACCACAATATTGTGCAGAGTATGAAAGATGGATACGGCTGTCTAACCTGCTCTCTCCCTCTCGCTCCCAGTGTCCCACACCACAGCTTCAACATCGTCTGGCTCGTCAGACACTGGGATGAGCCCTTCCTCTGCCTCACCGACTCAGAACACTGTGGTTGTCGAGTGCAGGTGATGACACGCCTTCTCCCCCACGGTTCCCATGACGACTACCCTTTCCCACCATCCCGCTGCCTCCCTGGAGACACGGTTGTGTCTGAAATGGCACCCTATTCCCTTTAAAGTGCAAATCTTTTGACCAGAAGCCAGTGTTAAATGACCAGAGGCCCTGGTCAAAAGTAGTCCACTATATAGGGCATAGAGGTGCCATTTCAGGCATACCCACGTACTGACACACCAGAGCCAGCGGCCAAAAGCACTCGACTGCCCCCCTCTGTCTCCTTTCACCCCCCCCATCCCTCCTACCGCATCCCATCCACCACTTGGCCACTCCCACTTCTTGCACTTCCCTGCCTTGTAGATATTGTGGTCCACCTACTGTAGTGTTGTCAGGAAATGGATTCTACATGAGTTGAATGTAAAGGAAACCACAAACCCCAGATACTCCTAGCCAAACCCCTTCACTCTCCATCCTTGAACAGTCCATGGCACTTTTCTTCTTCATACTCTGTCAGAAACAGATATAACCTCCTCTGGTTCCCCAAACAGGAGCAATCTAGATTCAGTAATGAATCAATGATGTCTATCAGCAGAACCAGACATACATTGTGTATGTAACCTACAATGTAAAGGGTCCCTACCCATGTTAATAATGGTCACTTAACCACCATGTTAATAATGGTCACTTAACCACCTTGGACATTGTTTGCAAAAAGGTCAATTATGTTCGCTTGCGCCATCAGAACTGCCAAAGTACACGTGTTACAGCAGATTGCCCTATTTTGGAAAAGTGGGACAAATTCAATTGCGAAAGGGAATGTAGTTTACTGAAAACTGCAGCCGTTGTCTTCCATTATTGCAGTGTGTTATCACAGATTAATTATGAAAACTATTTTTGGGTCTCTTTTTAAGAAAAGTAATAAAAAAATGATTAGAAAAAGGTTTATTACAGTGGAACACAGGAGAATGTTTTCAGTGGACTAATTTCCTTTGCGAGTGTATTGTCTTTTTATATGTAATTGCAGAGTTTTTATTTTAGTATGGAAAATTTCAAAAAGAATATATCACAACAGTGAAGTTATTTAATGAAAGATTTCTAGCCCTGAAATTTTGTGTAAAAAAGGTTTCTTGCATTGTTAAATATATTTATTCTGTCAGTGGACACATTTTAGTATTTTTTACAATATAGAGACACGAACCTTCCACAGTTTGGACAATGGGAAATTCTGATATTGAAAGAATGTTGTGTGCTCATCTAAAAGCAGACTTTGACTGTGATGTTTCAATTGGGTAGCTACTGTGCAGTACATGTTTCCCCCATTTTCAACAGGGCACTCAACTTTCTCAACATGTTTTTTTTTTCCCCCTAGATGGTTTTTGGGGAACACCGTAATTTGGTGGCCTTCACTTTGTTTCTTGGTACTTGTATTTGTTATAATTTAAAACATCTATTCTTATTTCGACATGAGTTCTGACCAATAAATAAAAGTTGCTTAAGGAATAAGTATGTAAAGCCCAGAGGTTTCTTATGATTGTTTTGTATATAGATCTTCCAAAACCATGAATTTGAAAAATACATTTGACAAACTGTAAAGAATGACTTATATAATTTTTTTTAAACCTCATCTTTGTACTGGTATATTAAAACTTTTTTTTATGTCAAGTTGGTAGAAACATTCACACACACACAGACTATATACTGACCCAGTGGGTTTCAGCATTAGTCTGAAACTAACCCTACAGAAGAGTGTCATGGAAGCATTCAGAACATTGATGTTTTTTATGCCTTTATGGACTTGTTTAAAACACACAGTACTTCCTTAAAACCTAAGTTTACCTACAGATTCCTGGATGAAGGAAAGAAGGTATTAAGATTACCTGAGCAAAGTCTTTGTATCTTAATGTAAAATAAGCAGAGCTCTTCATTTCTAATAAAGTTTTTAAATATATCCCTTGTGAATTACTGGTCATTTCAGAGACTGACGTGGACGGACACTCCGAGGGACGTTCTGCGTCCACCTCTGTTCTAACGCTTACTGTTATTTCCCCCAGACAAAATTAACACCTAGTCATTCTAGGGTTTTTCTTTCACTATTTTCTACATTGTAGAATAAGTTTAGACATCAAAACTGAAATAATGTCATCAAAAAAGTGTTAAATCAAAATATAGTATGAGATTCAAAGTAGCCACCCTTTGCCTTGACAGCTTTGCACTCTAAACCAGCTTTATGATGTGGTTAACTGGAATGCATTTCGATTAACAGGCGGGCCTTGTTAAGTTAATTTGTGGAATGTCTTTCCTTGTGTTTGAGCCGATCAGTTTTGACAAGGTAGGGGTGGTATATGGAAGAACAGCTCAAATAAGCAAAGAGAAATGACAGTCCATTACTTTAAGACATGAAGGTCTGTCAATGAGGAAAATTAAGAACTTTGATAGTTTCTTCAAGCGCTATGATGAAACTAGCTCGGAGGACTGCCACTTTGTGTGTATGGGATCATTTCAGCTTGTGGGACCAACACGTTGAGTTTATAGTTTTGTTCTGTACAGTTTAGCGGTCAAACAAAATAGGACATTATACAAATGGAAATTTACCAGTATACCCAGGTAATTCTATTTAATGAATGTTGCACAAGAGGGGACAGCTGGATGATGGTCAGTGTTTAGACATTTACTTACAAATATGGATTTTTATATGAAAAGGACAATTAACACTCCCAAGTTATTGCTAGTATCTTATTAATTCACATCATAGACAAAGAATACTTTACATACACTATAATAAACAAAAATTCACATTCTGCCTGGATCAAAACTCAGCATGATCTCATACATGATCAGGCTTTTCCTTGTGAGGGCTCATAACAGCCCTCTGGTTAGAAGTGTCCAAGCAGTCATCAGCCTGAGAAGTAGATGATGTAGGTTAGCCATCCACTGATTCACAAATAACAGCTTCATAGTGGTGTGTAGATCGTGTTGTGATCAGACTGGATGGGGGACTGCTGGTGTTATGTCCATATTTAAAGGGCGGTAGTTCTCTACCGTGGTCCCATTAAACCTGCTTTCTGTGCCAGGGCTTCGTTCTGCTGGATGTGGTACTCCTGGAAGCGCATGGAGATGCGCTGGGTCATCTTCAGGTACTTCTGTAGGCAGCTCTCTGAGCAGGTGGACTGAGGGGGAAACCAAGACAGTTCTATGACATCACATATTACACCTCTTCAAATATGGATGTCCACTGCAAAGGCTTCTACTCCAACTAAAGCTAACCTGGTAGAATGTTACTTTTAACATACAGGAACATTCAGTGATAACGTTTTGTTGAGGAGGAATGATACCACATTGTGTCCTATTTTACCCAATACCTAACCTCATCCCCAGGCTTGATTGCTACAGAAAGAGAACCTTCTGGTGGATGAGATTATCCACTTCCTAGCCTCCAATTACGAGACAGGATTTGGAAGAATGGCCACAACTACTTACTTCTCAGACATGAGTATGGGAAAATCTCCATTACATTTCCTTGACACCTCGCCTCATTCTCAAAGCCCATTGGAGAAGGTCAGAGGGAAGTGAACTCTGACTTTCTCATTCAATGGGTTTTGCGAAGGAACTCTAGAAAACATCAAGGAAGTCAACCTACCTCCTCTGGCTTTACTTCTCTAGTGGTAAAATCCTTCACACAGTCCATGAAGCAGTTCTCTGAGTTTGTTGTAGGTGCCAAGAAATTCTTTGAACTGTGAACAGAAACAATATTTTATGAATGTGTTCATTTAACACTCAGATTAAATTGTGTATGAGAAGAATCCTCACGGTATACCTGTTTAATCTGGTCTGCTTCTGTTACCTGGGCAGCCATGGTGGTCAAATTCGAGATTTCTGTTGGATTAAAGTTACACACATGATGTAACTGATTGAATGACAGCCCTATCCATGTTATGTATGATGTACGTCCACTATAACTATTTTAGCATAGGGAGTACTGAATTACCAAGATAGCTATATATGACACCTGCCCATGCATTCATAGCAGCTGCATAGTTAAAGGCTTTTTGTAGTGTTGGCAAGCAAACTCAGTATGCAGCTAAAAGCTCCCAAGCTGATTTGGTAAGGTTCACAGGCTAACTATATAGCCCAGCAGATCCAGTTAAGCCTTTGAAAACACGACATACATTTAGATATCAAACTGTGTGCACAAAATGCATGAACAATCACCTTTTCTTCAACACAGCAACGAAGTCATTCACCCACCCAGGTTCCCGAAGGACATGTTGTGAAAAGGGGACTGCAGTGGATGAGGCTTGAAAGGTAACGTTACAGAATATTCTATAATCATTAGACATTGTTTTAAAAACATTTCTATAATGTTACAGATTTTATACGTTCGTGTGGATATGTATGACATTCAAAACCGAAAAATAATTTGTCTAAAATAACTGAAATGTCTAATTGTGGATATAGTGTTACTGCATAAAAACTCCGGTGAGGCACGAAGTAATGTCTCAGTACCTCATTCTAGTGTTTATCGCTAGCCCCCCTTTTATTCCAATATAAATATAAACCGCACTTGTTTAGCATTATTTTATTCATTACTGCTTATATTGTTTTTTTATTAACTTTCTCATCCGTGGTTGTTTAATTATCATTATTTTTGTTGTTTAATGCTTATTTGGGGGTTTTGGGTTAACGTTCTGAGCCGTGGAGTCCCTATCATGCACAGCAGATGGAGATATTTCACGAACGATATCATGTCCTTGACCGGAAGTTACTGTTGTAAGCAGCAGCTGCTGTGTTTTCATATTGTCTCATAGTAGCTAACAGTAGAATCTATGTTATATTTCTCGATTCTGACTTCAGGTTGTATTCATTTCCCAACGATTGTTTAAAATCGCACTGGTCTAGCAACTTCTTATTTGGTTTGCTGTGCTGTTCTTTCATCCTTTTAGAGGTGCCTACTAGCTAGCAATTTAACGTCAACAAACAATTGTCTTGCGGGAAGTAAAACATGTTAAGATAAAATCAAATTTTATTTGTCACGTGCCGAATACAACTGTTACGGACTAAAAGGGGAACCCAGACGCGAGCCTGCCAGACGAGCTAAATGGAGCACCAGCTGTTCTGGATGACTGTGTGATAATGCTCTCTGTAGCTGATGTGAGCATGACCTTTTAAACAGGTCAACATTCACAAAGCCATGGTGCCAGATGGATTACAAGGATGTGTACTCAAAGCATGCGCGGACCAACTGGCAAGTGTCTTCACTGACATTTTCAACCTCTCCCTGGCTGACTCTGTAATACCAACATGTTTCAAGCAGACCACCATAGTCCCTGTGCCCAAGGAAGCGAAGGTAACCTGCCTAAATGATTACCGTCAGTAGCCATGAAGTGCTTTGAAAGGCTGGTCATGGCTCACATCAATAGCATCCTCCCGGATACCCTAGACCCACTCCAATTCGCATACCGCCCCAACAGAGCCACAGATGACACAATCTCAATCACACTCCACGCTGCTTTTTCCCACCTGGACAAAAATAACACCTATGTGAGAATGCTGTAGACTGTCTCATTGTTGTCAGTGATCAGGCCTACCACTGTTGTATCATCAGCAAACATAATGATGGTGTTGGATTTGTGCTTGGCCACGCAGTCGTGGGTGAACAGGGAGTACAGGAGGGGACTAAGCATGCACCCCTGGGGGGCCCCTATGTTGAGGATCAGCGTGGCAGATGTTGTTGCCTACCCTTACCACCTGGGGGCGGCCCATCAGGAAGTCCAGGATCCAGTTGCAGAGTGTTGTGTTTAGTCCCAGGGTCCATAGTTTAGTGATGAGCTTTGTGGCCTCTGGTGTTGAATGCTGAGCTGTAGTCAATGAACAGCATTCTCACGTAGGTGTTCCTTTTGTCCGGATGGGAAAGGGCAGTGTGGAGTGCGATTGAAATTGCATCATCTGTGAATCTGTTGGGGCGGTATGCAAATTGAAGTGGGTCTAGGGTTTCTGGGATGATGGTGTTGATTTGAACCATTACCATCCTTTCAAAGCACTTCATGGCTCCTGGGCGGCAGTCATTTAGGCAGTTTACCTTCATTTTCTTGGGCACAGGGACTATGGTGGTCTGCTTGAAAAATGTAGGTATTTCAGACTCGGTCAGGGAGAGGTCTAAAATGTCAGTGAAGACACTTGCCAGTTAGTCAATGCATGATCTGAGTACATGTCCTGGGAATCCGTCTGGCCCCTCAGCCCTGTGCATGTTGACCTGTTTGAAGGTTTTGCTCACATCGGCTACGGATAGCGTGATCACACAGTCGTCCGGAACAGCTGGTGCTCTCATGCATGCTTCAGTGTTGCTTGCCTCAAAGTGAGCATAAAGGCATTTAGCTTGTCTGATAGGCTCACGTCACTGGGCAGCTCGCGGCTGGGTTTCCCTTTGTAGTCCATAATAGTTTGCAAGCCCTGCCACATCTGACGAGCATAAGAGCCGGTGTATTAGGATTTAATCTTAGTCCTGTATTGATGTTTTCTTCTGTTTGATGGTTCATCTGAGGGCATAGCGGGATTTCTTATAAGCGTCCGGATTAGTGTCCCGCTCCTTGAAAGCGGCAGCTCTAGCCTTTAGCTCGGTGGGGATGTTGCTTGTAATCCATGGCTTCTGGTTGGGATATGTGCATACGGTCACTGTGGGGACAACGTCGTCGATGCACTTATTGACGAAGCCGGTGACAGAGGTGGTGTACTCCTCAATGCCATTGGATGAATCCCGGAATATATTCCAGTCTGTGCTAGCAAAACAGTCCTGTAGCGTAGCATCTGCATCATCTGACCACTGGTACCTCCTGCTTTAGGTACCTCCTGCTTTAGGGAGAGCTCTGTGTGTGGAGTAAAGGTGGTCTGGAGTTTTTTCCCCCTTCTGGTTGCACATGTGACATGCTGGTAGAAATTAGGTGAAACGGATTTAAGTTTGCCTGCATTAAAGTCCCTGGCCACTAGGAGCGCCACTTCTGGATGAGCATTTTCTTGTTTGATTATGGCCTTATACAGCTCGTTGAGTGCGGTCTTAGTACCAGCAAGTTGCAGAGAACGACTGCATTGTTTGTTTATCTAGCTATCTAACAACTTGCAAGGCAAGTATCACCCGGTCACGTTCATATTACCCACCTTGATGCTGCAGACTCTCCCACTGTGTTTCCAGCAACAGGTAGGCTACCCAGTTACCTTAGTCACTTGCTTTATTTAAACAAATTATGAGAATAGCCTTGACATCTGTCATTATTAAATAAAAAGTTTATCCTCATTGGTTAGTTACGATAAGATACTTTATTGTCAACTTTTGTGGAAACTACTTTTATAAGTTAGTTGTGGAAAAATGTATATTTGTCTGTCTCCCCTACGTTAGCTTCTCCAGAACCTTCCAGCAAGTGGAGGGAAGGAGGGAGTATGAGACCCCAGCTCCTCGCAGGTTCAACCCAAAGCCCACACTCTGGAACACCACTAAACTCCGGAACACCCAGAACACTACACAGCTGCACAGCTCCAGGACACAGAATACACCTCACACAGTGCAAGGTTAGTCATCAAAATGTCTTTGCATCTGATAAGTTGTCATGGTCTGGGTTTGAAATGGCACCCTGTTCCCCATATAGTGCCCTATTTTTGTGCAGAGCCCTATGGGCCTTGGTCAAAAGGAGTGCACTATGTTGGCCCTATAGGGAATATGATGCCATTTCGGATGTAGCCATGGATTTCCAACAGACGTAAGAGTCATTTTCACCACTCGGGGGCAGTAGTGTCACTCCAACCTACTGGTTCTGTAGGAAGCACAGGATTTTGCAGAAGGCTGGAGATTCTAAAAAGGAAGTGTTTATTCACACAAAACAATCTGAGAACACTGTTTAATAGGCTACAATGTCACTGTGTTTTTTCCTGTCCTTGTTGATTTTGGTGATTGCTATTTCCATTTGTCACTCCCTTGATGAGATGGAATACAAGACAAGCATGTTACTTTCAACCTCAGTTCTTTGAACTAATAACCATTTGCCTTCTGTACTCCTCTGTTTGGCAACCTCTCATTATCATTAGTCGCTTTATGTTGATGCAAACACGACAGATTTCCACTAGGCCATTTTCAACACATTATTGCAGTCAGGTCAACACACACCTGTCAGCATCTGCATTACAGAAAATATCTTCAAATGTTACCCACCAAATTGAAAACCTGCATTGTACAATGAGCCAGACTGCGTTGCATGCTAAACTAAGTCAAATGCATGTTTGGAATAATTGTCTGACAATATATAATTGGATTCATTACAAGTAGGCCTTTGGCTGGCTTATTAGCATGTTGTGTGATACAATGATCAACACATGCAATACATATAGCTCATGTTTTGGCGGCCAGTCAATTCTCCGTCTTGGTTTTGTCATAAACATACATAATGTCCCTGTGTTTGGCTCTGTTGGCCGAGCACCAAGACTGCTCTGAATTGTTACAATGGCTGCTGGGCCTCGCTCGATCTCCCTCTCGTCTCACTAGCCACAAGCTTCGGAATGCAGCCTCCTCCTGAACATTGGAGATCATAATTAGATCCATACAAAGCACCACTGACTATTTTAAAGCCCACATTTACTGTAAAGTAGGAAAATAATGGTAAAAGCTCACACACCGCACGGCATGAATATATCAACTCTGTACCGCTATTATATTATGCTGGCTGCCAATATCCATCCAGTTACATGGGAAAATTAGGTATGCTCCTCTCTTCTGGTGTAAAACTCAATTAAAGGTCCAAATGCAGCTGTTTTTATCTCAATATCAAATCATTTCTGGGTAATAATTAAGTACCTTACTGTGATTGTTTCAATTAAAATGGTCAATAATAAACAAAAATAGCTTCTTAGCAAATAGCAATTTCTCAAGCAAGAATTTTGCTAGGACTGTCTGAGAGTGGTCTGAGTGGGACAGGGGAAAAACAGAAAATTAGCTGTTATTGGCAGAGAGGTTTGGAACTCTCTTATTGGTCTAACTCATTTGCTGCCTGGTGATGTCACCAGGCAGTCCAAAACCCCATTCCACCAAAACGGGCAGAAATTTCAGGCGATCTTTAAAACAGCTCTTACACTAAATGGGCATTATCATAGTTTTTCCCATTATTAATCCAACCTCATAGTTTGGAAATATATATAAAACACAGGAACATCTATTTTGTTTACTGTACTGGGCCTTTAAGCATGAAACCATTCAGCTGAAACCATATGTCACTGGCTGGTGCACAGCTGTGCAAATAGACAGACAGACAGTGCCCTTCAGTGTTCAATAGAAGTACAATGGAGTTTAGTTAATTGATAACACCACCCTCTTGAAATACTTAGTGAAATAATGGTTGGCTTTTTAAAAAGGTAGAAAAAAATGTTTTTACTGATGTGGAGGAGATCCTTTATAAGAAACCTATTTGAAAAGCACCAGGTTTGAAGAAATTAGTTGTTATTGTTGATGTTTGACAACAACAGAAAGGCTGTAAGTACTACTATTCTATCCATTGATATTCAACCACAGGCCTAGGCTATTACTGGCTTGTCCTCCTCCTCCTTTGTCCTTGGTTGAACTGTAATTTGTGTGCAGGCAGCAGGCTACATGTTGGGTAGGAAATGTCACTGCCTGGTTCTCTGTTACACCCGTGTGAGAGCCTTGGACAATCTTCCCCTTGAATCTAATCGGCCTCCCTCTAGAATGGTGCTGCTCGCCAATCTCTCTCACACAAACATGCACACACACACCAATGTGGAATTGCTTTCTCAGGAATGGAGCTGTGCTGCTTAGTGACCATGGTGATGGATGTGTGGGCGAGAATGGAGTTAATTATGGCACAGAAAGCATCAGTTTGTGTGTCTGTGTATGGATCACTGAGTGTGTGTGTGTGGGGGGGGGGGGGGGGGGGGGGGGGGTTAATGCATTAGAGAGAGTTAATGCATTAGTCTTGTAAGATTGACTCGATACCCTTGCTTTGTTTGGCCAACTGACCAGTGTTACTAGATCAGCTTCCCGAAGCAATACAGCCAGCAATGCAGCCAGAGGGACACAACAGTGTTGATAAGGGAATGCACTGAATCAGTTACAGGCATTTGACATTTGTATCGAATAACTGTCTGTCCAATGTGTCCATATATTTTTATAATTGACTTGGTTGGGTCACAATATATGTTCATATAGTCCTCACAATTGATCATTACTTATTTTAGTTTGTTCAAGATGGACTTAAATGTTTATGAACTGTGAATGGCCGGGTACAGCAGTGATGTACTGTACAGATGTGGTGTGACTCTGGTTATTGTAATGATTAGTGTATGTTTAAAGGAGAAGGAGTACGTTATGCTATAAGATGTCTGAAGGGGCACCATTTTGTATCTGGTAGTACCTCTAAACCAGTTGTCATGGCAACCCTGCTATTTCTATTCCTCCTTGCACCTCTCGTTTTCTTTTTTTAGTTTTAACTCTACAGCTGCCAGACTGCGCTCACTTTGGGGATTGGCTATTTTTAGTCCTTGTCTTTGTTTCTCAACACATCATCAAACCATATGTGAAACAACCCATGCCCTGAATGATTCAGGCCACTTCATTTTATGATTCAGGTCACTTGGTCGCTGTCACTCACATTGTCTGTACAAAACAGAACACCATTTTTTACATTATGTAAACCCTTTTGGCATAATGACACTAGAAGATAA
The DNA here is from genome assembly GCF_965601325.2 of Salmo salar. Lineage (NCBI taxonomy): Eukaryota > Metazoa > Chordata > Actinopteri > Salmoniformes > Salmonidae > Salmo > Salmo salar. Next base: position 34,529,686 of record NC_138299.1, read on the forward strand.
TTGCAGATTGAGAAGACCAGGGTTATGTGTGAAGCGTCGTTTTTAGAATCTATTTATTTATTTTCAATATTTGGTCAATCTCACTATAGAAATCAGCAAACACAAGTGGGGACAGTTCCTTCGTCAATCATGATGACCATGGAATCTGATTTGGTACCCAGAGACCCATGGTATCTGATTTGGTACCCAGAGACCCATGGTATCTGATTTGGTACCTAGAGACCCATGGTATCTGATTTCTGTACGTAAATGTAGAGGGACTAGCTAGATGTAGCTGAATTCTGGCTCATGAATGCCTCATATTACCAATCTCACGTTGTAGTTGCCCTAGTCTTATTCTCATTATTGATTTAATGCTAAGGAATCTGACTGGAACACACTGCATTACATCTCCAAGTGTCCTCAACAAACAGTCGGGCGGTAATCTCCTATTTTTAAAATGTGATGTCATCAAGTATTTCATCATCAGTCATGACACACACAGAATCAGTCCCAGCCATAACAACACACACACACACACACGCACACACAGTTGGAGCATTCATTTGTCAGCCTGGACCTAATTCAGATGAATTACACGGCCTAATCGTCTCCTCTGAGGGGTCTTTCCTCTAAGCCTGTTACAGCGCCAGATCAAATGAGGTAATTGCCTCCCAAACGGCACCCCATCCCCTATATAATGCACTACTTTTGACGAGGGCCCATAGTGTACTACTTTTCACCACAGTTCTATGTAATGAATAGGCTGCCAATTGGGACACAGTCCAGGTAATTGCTTTTCTTGTCTGTATAAGAACACAGCAGCTTAACGGTGACTTCACCGGTGTCTGAATTTTGGAAAGCTTTTGTAGACTCATTGAACCAGCGGAAAACACATTTATGATAAGCAAAGGAAATTTGTTAATGTATTTGGTAACATCTACTTTCTTCCCTGTGACCCATTAATAAACTTAGTTTAGTTAGTTACCTTCAGCCAAATCCACCATTAGGTTTGAACACTTATCATTGATTGGACTCCGAGCTTCCATTACAGCCCATGAGATATAGGATTTAGAGTCATGTCTGGCCCCTGTATTATGAGGAAGTGTCTGTTGAACAAGATGAACAGGTACTGAACTAAAAAGTTAAGGAATTCCACTGTGTGGGAGCAATATATAGACCTATGCTCAATGTTGCTTTGTTTGAAATGAGTTGGCAGAATTCTTCCAGAGGTTTAGCAAGTATATTGCTTTGTTTATTTGTGTATTTACTCACATAGGGTTGAAAAGTACTGTGAACTTTCAATAAATTCCCAGGTTTTCCCAAAATCTCAGTTGGAGAATTCACGGAATTAGGAGGGCATAAGCAGGCAACCTGGATCCTCCAACCTGGATCCTCCAACCAGGATTTCTGGAAAACCAAGTAATTTATTGAAGTTCCCGTAATTTTGTAACCCTAGTCACACAACATCCCGCCATAATGACATTGTAATAGGCACTTGACTCTACTCCGAGTCATTATATTTATCGTGGTGGTGAATACAGTTTGTTTCCACAGCAACAATATATGTGATATTTTCCAGCTGTAAACAATGTCGTCATTAGGGTAAGCAGCTGTAAAAGTGGTTTGAAAATATCAGCAGACGTTGGACTTGGAAAAGACAACACAGGGCTGTAAAAACTGGGATGCAGGAGCATGTGAAAACTTCTTATGGCTTGAATCCAGTTAGCGAGATCGATATGACGACAGCCAGTGAAAGTGCATGGTGGCAAATTCAAAACAACAAAAATCTCATAATTAGAATTTCTCAAACATACAAGTATTATACACCATTTTAAAGATAAGATTCTCCTTAATCTAACCACAGTGTCTGATTTCAAAAAGGCTTTAATGGCGAAAGCAAAACATTAGGGACAGCACCTAAACAAGAAAAACCACACAGCCATTTTCCAAGCAAGGAGAGGCGTAAAAAAAAAACTGAAATACAGCTAAAATTAATTACTAACCTTTGATGATCTTCATCAGATGACACTCCCAGGAGTCAATGTTACAAAATACATGTATGTTTTGTTCGATAAAGTTCATATTTATATCCATAAACCCCATTTTTACATTGGCGCGTGATGTTCAGAAAATGTATTCCCACCAAAACTGCCGGTGAATGAGCACATCAATTTACAAAAATACTCATCATAAACGTTGATAAAATTTACAACAGTTATTGAAAGAATTATAGATATACTACTCCTTAATGCAACCGCTGTGTCAGATTTTAAAATAGCTTTTCGGCGAAAGCACATTTTTCAGTATTCTGAGTACAGAGCTCAGCCATCAAAGCAAGCTAGACAGTTACCCGCCAAGTTCTGGAGTCAACTAAACTCAGAATTAGTATTATAAATCTTCCCTTACCTTTGCTGATCTTCGTCGGAATGCACTCCCAGGACTCCTACTTCCACAAGAAATGTTATTTTTGTTCGAAATACTCCATATTAATGTCCAAATACCTCCGTTTTGTTCGTGCGTTCAGATCACTATCCAAAGGCATAACGCGTGAGCGTAAAACAAGAGACAAAAAGTCAAATAGTTCCATTACCGTTCGTAGAAACATGTCAAACGATGTTTACAATCAATCCTTAGGGTCTTTTTAACATAAAACGTCGATAATATTCCAATATTCCAATAGCGTATTCATTACAGAAGAAAAAGAAGGAGCGGCGCACCAAACGTGTTGACTGAGCTCCTATTCTCTGCCCAGTAACAGTAGACGGATGAAACAAGTTTCTAAAGGCTGTTGACAGCCAATGAAAGCCTTAGGAAGTGCAAAATGACCCCACAGACACTGTAGTTTGAACAGGGATTAGATAGAAGAACTACAAGTCACTTCCTGGTTGGATTTTTTTCTCAGGTTTTTGCCTGCCATATGAGTTCTGTTATACTCACAGACATCATTCAAACAGTTTTAGAAACTTCAGAGTGTTTTCTATCCAAATCTACTATTAATATGCATATCTTAGTTTCTGGGAGTGAGTAGCAGGCAGTTTACTCTGGGCACGTCAGTCATCCAAGCGACTCAATACTGACACCATCCATAAGAAGTTAAGAATACAATACCATTCAATTGATTTTCTTCCTACTTGTCCAACGTTGATTCAACATACCAGTAGTATATAGTAGTCATTGTTTTAGGAGAACGGTCTCTTCCCACTATGACCCATTTGACCTTTGACCAGAGGAAATGTTTATGCTGGACATCCTGCAGACTGACAGATTGACTGTCTGTTGTTGGAGTGCACCATCCATCTGTTTATTAAATTGTTTTCACTGAGCTGATGAAAAGATACTATGGCAAATTAACACCAACACACACGCACACTCTAACTCACTCACTCTACACACAAACACATTGTAATATTGTTGTATTGTACATTTGATATTGTAAATGTGTAATTGGAGTACTGTCTTGTATTATATTTGATGTAGGCTGTTTTGTTCTGATGTAATTGTTTAAATTATGTTTGGACCCCAGGAAGAGTAGCTGATACTAAACATTCCAATACATTGATGCCAATGACTAAATACAACCAGTATCATCCATCTGACTAGCTAGCTTAGAGAGAAAAGCCATTTGGATCCAACAATAAATATTGATACATTTGCTGTGTGACACATCTTCAAGCTAGAACATGAACACACAATGTAGCATAGCAAAATCTCTACAGAAGAGATTGTGATGAAAATGGAATAAGAAACCCAGGAGGCTCTGTGAAGCAATCAGCTCATTGTGTGATCTGAATGACTGTGTCCCTGTGTGGAATACTGAGAGAGAGGGAGATATAAAGTGCTGATCTGAGCTGAGGCAGGTGGCTGATTGCTGGTGTTTCTCTCTGTCTCTGCAGGAAACTTCTGGAGGCCATCCCTAACAACAGCAGCAGCTTGGCAGCCAGAGGTGTGCAGCAGCAGTTTTCTTAGGGTTGCCATAGCAACACCACCGATGGCAACCTGCAAACAGTGCAATCCAGGTAAGAGGGAGAAGAAAAAAAATGTTTGTCATGTTTTCACGATTTGAAAACATAATTGGCTATCTTTTGTCTATTTGACTATTTCCTCCTCCCAAACAAAAACATGCATCTGTACCATACCTGAGGCATTGTGCACTTTAAAAAGAGCTGTATGATACTTATTCTTAATGTTTAGTCAATAAATATTTGACTTATTTTATACATTGTAATATGTACAGTGCCTTCAGAAAGTTTTCACATCCCTTGACTTTTTAATTGATCAGATAGAGATGTATTGTCACTGGCCTACACACAATACCCCATAATGTCAAAGTGGAATAATGTTTTTCAAAAGAAATTGAAATGAATTAAAAATGAAAAGCTGAAATGTCTTGAGTCAATAAGTATTGAAGCCTTTTGTTCTGGCAAGCCTAAAAGTTGCATGGACTCTGTGTGCAATTATAGTGTTTTAACATGATTTTATAATGACCCCCTCATCTCTGTACCCCACACATGCAATTATCTGTAAGGTCCCTCAGTCAAGCAGTGAATTTCAAGCACAGATTCAACCACAAAGACCAGGGAGGTTTTCCAATGCCTCGCAAAGTACGCCACCTATTGGTAGATGAAGAAGAACTCAGACATTGAATATCCCTTTGTGCATGTTGAAGTTATGGGTGTAATTAATAATTACACGTTATTAATTACACCCAGTCACTACAAAGATACAGCCGTCCTTCCTATCACAGTTAGAGGAAGGACACCGCTCAGAGATTTCACCATGAGGCCAATGGTGACTATAAAACAGTTAGAGTTTAATGGCTGTGATAGGAGAAAACTGAGGATGGATCAACAACATTGTAGTTACTCCACAATACTAACCTAATTGACAGAGTGAAATGAAGGAAGCCTGTACAGAATACAAATATTCCAAAACATGCATCCTGTTATCAACAATGCACTAAAGTAACACTGCAAAAAATGCAGCAAAGCAATACACTTTTTGTCCTGAATACACTGTGTTATGTTTGGGACAAATCCAATACTCTTCCTGGGGTCCAGCAAAAATGAAGGCAGTTATAAAAGTATTTTTTAACATGATAATACATTCATAACAGATTTAACAAGTGTGTGCCCATGGGACTCTATAGTCGTGGCCAAAAGTTTTGAGAATTACACAAATATTAATTTTCACATTATTTGCTGCTTCAGTATCTTTAGATATTTTTGTCAGATGTTACTATGGAATACTGAAGTATAATTACAAGCATTTCATAAGCGTTAAAGGCTTTTATTGACAATTACATGAAGTTGATGCAAAGAGTCAATATTTGCACTGTTGACCCTTCTTTTTCAAGACCTCTGCAATCCGCCCTGGCATGCTGTCAATTAACTTCTGGGCCACATCCTGACTGATGGCAGCACATTCTTGCATAATCAATGCTTGGAGTTTGTCAGAATTTGTGGGTTTTTGTTTGGATTAAGGTCTGGGGAGTTTCCTGGCCATGGACCCAAAATATTGATGTTTTGTTCCCCGAGCCACTTAGTTATCACTTTTGCCTTATGGCAAGGTGCTCCATCATGCTGGAAAAGGCATTGTTTGTCACCAAACTGTTCCTGGATGGTTGGGAGAAGTTGCTCTCGGAGGATGTGTTGGTACCATTCTTTATACATGGCTGTGTTCTTAGGCAAAATTGTGAGTGAGCCCACTCCCTTGGCTGAGAAGCAACCCCACACATGTATGGTCTCAGGATGCTTTACTGTTGGCATGACACAGGACTGATGATAGCGCTCACCTTGTCTTCTCCGGACAAGCTTTTTTCCGGATGCCGCAAACAATCGGAAAGGGGATTCATCAGAGAAAATGACTTTACCCTAGTCCTCAGCAGTCCATTCCCTGTACCTTTTGTAGAATATCAGTCTGTCCCTGATGTTTTTCCTGGAGAGAAGTGGCTTCTTTGCTGCCCTTCTTGACACCAGGCCATCCTCCAAAAGTCTTCGCCTCACTGTGCGTGCAGATGCACTCACACCTGCCTGCTGCCATTCCTGAGCAAGCTCTGTACTGGTGGTGCCCCGATCCCGCAGCTGAATCAACTTTAGGAGACGGTCCTGGCGCTTGCTGGACTTTCTTGGGCGCCCTGAAGCCTTCTTCACAACAATTGAACCGCTCTCCTTGAAGTTCTTGATGATTCGATAAATGGTTGATTTAGGTGCAATCTTACTGACAGCAATATCCTTGCTTGTGAAGCCCTTTTTGTGCAAAGCAATGATGACGGCACATGTTTCCTTGCAGGTAACCATGTTTGACAGAGGAAGAACAATGATTCCAAGCACCATCCTCCTTTTGAAGCTTCCAGTCTGTTATTCGAACTTAATCAGCATGACAGAGTGATCTCCAGCCTTGTCCTCGTCAACACTCACACCTGTGTTAACAAGAGAATCACTGACATGATGTCAGCTGGTCCTTTTGTGCCAGGGTTGAAATGCAGTGGAAATGTTTTTGGGGGATTCAGTTCATTTGCATGGCAAAGAGGGACTTTGCAATTCATCTGATCACTCTTCATAACATTCTGGAGTATATGCAAATTGCCATCATACAAACTGAGGCAGCAGACTTTGAAAATTAATATTTGTGTCATTCTCAAAACTTTTGACCACGACTGTACTCTACTACCACATATCTATAACACAAAATCCATCTGCACATGTGTGTATGTTACCGTGTGTTTGTATGCATGTGTCTATGTTTGTGTTGCTTCAGTAGGTGCCTCTTATTTGTTTTGTTTTAAACAACGACAGTGATAGCTTGGCAAAATCAAGTGGTAATGAGTTCCAGAACATAGGCCCTCTATAGTATATTGAGAATTTGTTTTTCTTCAAAAACTATTTTACAGCCACATATGAATTCCCTAACTACGCAACAAGAAGCAGACAACAGCTACATCACCCATATTCAAGAACGAGGGTAACAGGTGATTTAAAGTGCAGTAAACAAGCAACTTGAAAATAATGAATTTGATAAATACTCAGGCGTCCGCATTGAAAAGTGGTGCTGAATGGTCTCTAAAACCAGCAGATGATATTATTCTTACAGAGCGTCTCTGTAGGCGATAGATTGATAGTAGTTTGGTATGGTGTGTGTGTGCTGGCCCATATAATGTTACAGTAACGGATGAATGGGATATTCATTGTGTAGTAGAGACTGAGAGCAGTGCCTCTGTTTAGGAGATATCTAATTTTGCCAAGTATCCCCGTATTTTTGGCAATCTTAAAGGTTATTGTCTTTGTGTGGTTTCCATGACAATTCATCATTAATCAGAACACCAAGAAAGCGTGTTGTACAGCCCTGATCAATGGGTATATTATCAATATGGACCACTATATAATCTGTATTGTATTTTATTTTCTTTGGACCAAATAATAAAACATTTTTTATATTTTTATTCAGTGACAATTTGTTCATTTTAAACCACTGAGATATTACATAGTTCATCATTAACAACATCAATAAGGTACTTACATTTTTTATCATCGTATCTGGGAGAGCACTTTAAATGCATTGGGCAAATCATTTATATAAATCATAAATAATAGTGGTCCAAGAATTGATCCCTGAGGCAAGCTGGAGACCAAAGCAGTCACGCCCAGTTTCAAGTTTTTGTAATAAAATATGAGGATCAACAGTATCAACTGCTTTTGAGAGATCCAAAAAAATACCTAATGTATGATGTTTGCGGTTATTTGCCTTATGTATTTTGTCAATTAAGTAAGTAACCGCCAGTTAGGCAGTGAGATTTTCTGAAGCCATTGTTAAGCTATTTGATGAATCTGTTATATGCAAGCTTCTCTAACATGTTTGAGCTAGCTGGAAAAATTGAAATTGGTCTGTAATGTGTACAGTTTGCTGGATCTTTTAGCTTTATAAATTGGAACAATTTTGACCGTTTTCAGTTCATAGGGCTCAATGCCCTTAATAAATTATAGATTTAAAATGTGGGGAAGAGGTGTGATAATGAAATCAACCACGTCTTTAGCTAGCTTAGCATCCAATCTGTTGTGACCAGAGGCAGTGTTTTTCAGAGATAATAAGATGTCACATACCTCATTACAGGACAAGGGTGAATTGAAACTTGCTAGAATGGGACAGATTCATAAATTGGGGTGGACTTTCATCAGTCACAGGAATTTTGTCTGCCAAAATAGGCTCTGTGAAAAACAGATTAAACTTGTGTGCTGTCTTTTTTTGGATCAGAAGTAAGTGATCCTTCGACTAGGAATTCATTGGGGAGGGATTTGGGTTTCATCTTTTTATTGAGGATTTCATTAATAGTGCTCTCATATTGTTCTTGTCCTTTGAGAGTTTACTGTCATAGTATACTTTTTATGGTTGTTTTAATAATTTGATTTAGTTTGTTTCTATATGTTTTGAATCTCACATGGTTGTATGGAATAGGGTTTGAAATATAGTTTTTGTATAATTTTTTCCTTAAAGGGATTTTAATAATACTATTGGTCAGACAGGGTTTTCTTATTTTAGGCTGTACTTTAGTCATTTTTATTTTTTTAATGGAAAGCAAGATTGTAAGATGTTGATATTTTAATTTAAAAACTAGATATAGGCGTGCTGAGGATCATCAGCCTCTTAGTCTCATTCCAAGAAACTTGCTGTATCAGATTCTTAAAATGATTGATTGTATGCTGGTTGACTATCCTATACAGTTGAAGTCGGAAGTTTACATACACTTAGGTTGGAGTCATTAAAACACGTTTTTCAACCACTCCACAAATGTCTTGTTAACAAACTATAGTTTTGGCAAGTCGGTTAGGACATCTACTTTGTGCATGACACAAGTACATTTTCCAACAATTGTTTACAGACAGATTATTTCACTTATAATTCACTGTATCACAATTCCAGTGGGTCAGAAGTTTACATACACTAAGTTGACTGTGCCTTTAAACAGCTTGGAAAATTCCAGAAAATGATGTCATGGCTTTAGAAGCTTCTGATAGGCTCATTGACATCATTTGATTCAATTGGAGGTGTACTTGTGGATGTATTTCAAGGCCTACCTTCAAACTCAGTGCCTCTTTGCTTGACGTCATGGGAAAATCTAAAGAAATCAGCCAACACCTTTTTGTTAACCTCCACAAGTCTGGTTCATCCTTGGGAGCAATTTCCAAACGCCTGAAGGTATCACGTTCATCTGTACAAACAATAGTACGCAAGTTTAAAAACCATGGGACCATGCAGCCGTCATACCGCTCACAAAGGAGATGCGTTCTGTTTCCTAGAGATGAACGTATTTTGGTGCGAAAAGTGCAAATCAATCCCAGAACAACAGCAAAAAGGACCTTGTAAAGATGCTGGAGGAAACGGGTACAAAAGTATCTATATCCACAGTAAAACGAGTCCTATATCGACAACCTGAAAGGATGCTCAGCAAGGAAGAAGCCACTGCTCCAAAATCACCATAAAAAAATACAGACTACGGTTTGCAACTGCACATGGGGACAAAGATCGTACTTTTTGGAGCAATGTCCTCTGGTCTGATGAAACAAAAATAGAACTGTTTGGCCATAATGACCATCATTATGTTTGGAGGAAAAAGGGGAATGCTTGCAAGCTGAAGAACACCATCCCAACCGTGAAGCACTGGGGTGGCAGCATCATGTTGTGGGGGTGCTTTGCTGCAGGAGGGACTGGTGCACTTCACAAAATAGATGGCATCATGAGACAGGATATATTGAAGCAACATCTCAAGACATCAGTCAGGAAGTTAAAGCTTGGTTGCAAATGGGTCTTCCAAATGGACAATGACCCCAAGCATACTTTCAAAGTTGTGGCAAAATGGCTTAAGAACAACAAAGTCAAGGTATTGGAGTGGCCATCACAAATCCCTGACCTCAAACCTATAGAACATTTGTGGGAAGAACTGAAAAAGTGTGCGTGCGAGCAAGGAGGCCTACAAACCTGACTCAGTTACACCAGCTCTGTCAGGAGGAACGGTCCAAAATTCACCCTACTTATTATGGGAAGCTTGTGGAAGGCTACCCAAAATGTTTGACCCAAGTTAAACAATTTAAAGGCAATGCTACCAAATACTAATTGAGTGTATGTAAACTTCTGACCCACTGGGAATGTGATGAAAGAAATAAAAGCTGAAATTAATCATTCTCTCAACTATTATTCTGACATTTTCACATTCTTAAAATAAAGTGGTGACCCTAACTGACCTAAGACAGGCAATTTTTACTAGGATTAAATGTCAGGAATTGTGAAAAACTGAGTTTAAATGTATTTGGCTAAGGTGTATGTAAACTTCCGACTTCAACTGTACATTTATACTGACTCTACGCACACCCACTCAGCTACAATCATCATACATGCTGCTGCTGCTACTCTGTATCATATATCCTGATGCCTAGTCACCTTACACCAATACATATCTATCTCTATTGATCCAATATTCCTGTACATTGTAAATATGGTACTGGAACTGAATGACCATGCCTATACACTGTAGTATGCTTACTTACTTTTCGTGCTCTTCTTATTTTTAGTTCTCGTGTGTTTTTGTTCTCTCTACCTTATGGTATTTTTAGTATTACATTTTTATTGATTACTACATTGTTGGGTTTAGAGCTTGCGAGAAGGGTATTTCACTGTACTTGTGCACTTGAATTCACAGGACCACTTTGCTCTGTCTCCTAGCTCAGAAGGATCCCCATGGCAACGGCAGCAGCATTTGTCAGCTTCATCAGAGAGTGAGAGGAGAGAGTAGGTAAAGGGCAATTCCACGATAATGTAATTACGCTGAGACTCAGGTTTTTCACTTTAAAACATATACCAAACAAAAAAACGTTTATTTCAAAGTTGAACAAACCATAGAACCATAGGACTACTTTTAACAATTTCCACAGAAACTTTTACAAAAACACCTTTACAGGAAGAACTGTGCAGATACAAAGTTTGATAACAGAATAAAACTGAGGGAGATTTTACAGTAATTCTGTAACCAAACTTTGCATCTGCACAGTTTTTCCAGTAAATTATTCATTTTATTTTACTGTGTAAATTGTTGAAAGTAGTCATTGTGCATAGAGCTGTATGGTTTGTTTTAAAGTGAAAAGTAACTCTCAGTGTAATTCCGTTAGCATGGAATTGCCCTAACGTAAATCTGCATGCTGCTGGCAGTCTGCCAGCGTCTCAAATAAAAGAGCACTTTGAACTGCTGCCCAATTTGGAGGAGAGGAGCTGTCAGGCCTGCTTAATGTTGGCAGTTTGTCATTGGCAAGCCTTTCCCAGAATTCATCTGTCTGGCAACGTGCCAGGCACTTAGCTGAAGCTAAAGAAATGAACCCATGCGCTTGCAAAATGTTCCACATAGAGCAAGATAGAGATAGGGAGAGAGACATCAGCACAGTTAGTATGTGAGCAGCTCAGTGTATGCATGAGGGGCCGTGGGGATGTCACAGGATCCTTTTCAGGATGGAGGAACTATTAACCGCCCCTGCTCTGCTTTGTTTTGTGTAAAGATATGTATTTGGTTGTTTTTAAAGTTTTCTGAGGTCTGAGGCAGAATTTGTAAATCGTTTTAATTGTTGTGATGTTGAGTTCTGCCTGTGATATTTATAGTACCGACCTTCCACTTACATGAATGGATGTATGTTATTGGGTAGTTAGGCTAGTTGATGTGGCATAGTTTTGTAATAAGCTTATGTTTGAATTGTATCCATATGTGTAAACCTAAGAGAGAAGGCACTGTTTTGCCATCTGCTTTTAGGATCATTCAGACCTTTTTTTACTGTGAGATTGCGCTCCACACTTAAATCAAGCAAAACTATTGGTGTTGGAATTGTATTGAGCCTCGCCTGGCACGCAGGCCCAGTGTTGTATTAAATGGCACAAACCCTTTTTTCTTCCCATGCCCACACCTTTTTCTGCTCTATTCTGTTGACTGATGATGGCTGCTCTTTCATTTGGCTGTCTGTCACAATCCCTGGTGCACAAATAGAGGGAGAATTGTCCACATACAGCCCACATAACAACCTCGACTGCTACCTGCTGCTGGTAGTCATTCAGCCTGCTGTGTATTGCACTGACTCTGAATAAAAACCAGACTCCATCTTCTCTTCTCGTCATTTTGTGGCGTTTCTAGCTTCCCCTGCCACTGATGGGCTGAGCTATGAAACTAAATCATGTTTTCTTGGTTATTTGTTTAGGTGCATTTATTTCATGTGGTCAGACTGCATTATACATAAATCATATACTGTCACCTCAGAGACATCAGTGCTTGTAATTTAAAGAAAATCTGTAATGTATCAAAACACAGTATTCACAAATACACACATGTGCAACCAGTACCCATGTAGCCTAACGCATGGCACATTTTTGGTGCAGTGAAAACAACATTGTTTTGGAAAAGCGGCGGCATGGTGCAGACTCTTTCTTGGCCAAGGCCATACTTGGTCCCTTGGCTGGATGGAGGGAACACACCACCACGATACAGTACCGTGCCAGGCCAGCGGTATGTGAAGACTGCAATAAACTACTTTCCTCCCTCTCTGCTGCCATACCTTGTTTTTCTTTCTTTGCTCTCCTTCTCTCCCAGTTGTATAACAGGGGGAAATTCTTCTCTGCCTGCCTACTGGGTGTTGTTAATCAGGAAGGGAGACTGGGGGGAAAGGGGAAGGAAGGGGCGGCGGATGGAGGTTGCGCAGAGCAGGCTACTCTTGTCTGTGCAGTAGGTAAACAATCGAAATGTAGGGAAAATATCTCTAGTTCACCTAGCCCAGTGTTATTTTTTACAGAGGATATTGCAGAGGAATCGACTCCCTATTTATTTTAGCCATCACACTGTGCTTATATTTTCTTTTGGGGAATATATGAAACGGTTATTGTAATCACACATGCCTATTGCAATGCATGTTGCTAAATGAAATCAGATTATCAACATATTTTAATCAGAAATGAAAAGATAAAGGTATATTAAAGGCTTTCGCTCCATTACATAATGGTAGGCTATAGCCAGGCGTTATCCTTTTAACCAGGTTTTTTGCTCGATAGTGGTTTGATTAAGATAATGCTGTTTTGATGCTCCTGCATTGCGAAAAACAAACATAACGCATAACAAATTGAATTGTTTCGTAATCGTAAATTGCTTTATGCTATTGAAGGTTTCGTTTTGCTGACATAAGCGAAAGTAACCTATTTGAAACATAATACATTTGTATTTAATAATTAATGGTATATTAATGATATCTAATATGACATCTAATATAATATTGACACACAATTTCTCAGTAGTAAAATACATTCAAATGCCAGAGTTGTAGAAACCCATATTCTGCTTTATGTAATTTGGTCAGCGTTCGTGTTGTTAGCTCCCAGTCCATTCAAAAGATTAGGAGGGAGTGGTTTGAGCTTTGCTTGTTAGGAAAGCAACAAGTGGCATGTCTTTTTTTCTGAACTGCGGAACGTGGTGCTTACGTCACTGTTCCAGCCAGGTGGCATTCCAAACTGGGGAGAGGAGACGTGGAGGCACAATCAACATTTCAAATCACGAACCAAGTCAGGATGTGAGACGCGCGTAAAGCACATTTCAGTCCTACAACCGATCACTGCTCGTCACTGGCATCAGAAAAGGAGTAGGGAAGGAAGAGGGTTCCTTTTTTGGGGCAAATTCACGGACTGAAAAGAAAAATTGCAATCAAATAATCTGGGGGGAAAAGGACCAGGGCAAGGGACATTCAACATGTCTTCTGCACACGCATCTTCATCTCGGAGACAGTCATGTTACCTGTGCGATTTACCCCGTATGCCGTGGGCTATGATTTGGGATTTTACGGAGGCAGTGTGCAGGGGTTGTGTGAATTATGAAGGTGCAGATCGGATCGAGTTTGTAATCGAAACTGCACGCCACCTCAAACGTGCTCATGGTTTCCAGGAGGGGAGATCCCCCGGTCCACCGCCGCCGCCCACAGTCAAAACCCAGGCGGCAATATCAGCCAAGGAGACGGTGCAAATCAACCATGTGGACGGACCATCTAAACAACAACAGTCGGGGATGGACCGCTACTCTCTGAACGCAGAGAGACCTCGCTTTGACTACTCCAGTATTGGCGCCCATGCCAGCAGACTTCCCAATGGAATGAGCGGTCCAAATGGGTTCCCAAAACCGGACGATGGTCCCCCAGAGTTGAACCGACAGAGCCCAAACTCCCGTCGGAGCCATGGTCTAGTTGCGGCCCCAGGACAAATGAATGTCCCCCCCAACCTTCTCCCACAGACCATGTTGAATGGACCCTCCTCGGCAACAGCCATAGCCTCGCATAGCCTGTCTAGCCGCCCCCCTCCATCCATTGTGGGACCCTCTTTGTCCACGTCTTCTCAGTCCATGTCAGAACAAGGTAAACGACCAGGTTCTGTGTCAAGCACTGACCAAGAGAGAGATCTGAAAGAGAAACAGCGTAATGCGGAAGCTTTGGCTGAGCTCAGTGAAAGTTTAAGAAACAGAAACGAAGACTGGGCAAACAAACCGAAAATAGTAAGGGACACTTTGGTTACTCTTTCAAACAGCGCCCCGTTTGATGTGAGATTTAAAAAGGATCATTCACTCGTGGGTAGGGTGTTTGCTTTCGATGCAGTGTCAAAGCCAGGCATGGACTATGAATTGAAAATATTTATCGAGTACGCAAGTGGATCTGGTAATGTATTTTCCAGCGCATCGGGGGTGGCCAAACAAATGTATCAGGACTGCATGAAGGACTTTGGCAGAGGGCTCTCCTCGGGTTTTAAATATTTGGAGTATGAGAAAAAGCATGGTTCTGGGGACTGGCGACTCCTGGGTGATTTGTTGCCCGAGTCGGTCCGATTCTTTAAAGAGGGACTGGGGGTTGAAATGTTGCCACAGCCCTACATTGATGCCAGCTGTCCATTGCTGCCCACTGCTTTGGTCAACATCCCCCGTGGCTTGCCATCTGCTAGTGCCCCGAGGATTGGCGTGCGTAAGCGTAAAGCCTCCCCAGAACCTGACTCTGCAGAGAGCGCGCTGAAACTGTCTGAACAAGAACAACAGAGGCAGCAGTGGATGGCCAGCCAGAGCGAGGCGTTAAAACTGACGATGGCATCCGGATCATTCGGTACCTCACACGGGGCACCCCCACCGCTCGGCCCTGGTCATTCTGTTCACTCAAGTCGCGCTACGCCCCCTGAATCAACGCCCCAGAATGGACAGTCTCCAATGGCCGCGCTCATGTCTGTCGCGGACACGTTGGGCAATGCGCACTCCCCGAAGGACAACAACTCAGTTCACTCCACCACATCCACCAGGCATAACAACAGCAGCCCGGTCTCGCCCGCCTCTGTTTCGGGGCAGAGGCGTTTGGCTTCCCGTAACGGAGAGCTCAATCTATCCGGGGGTCCCTCCCAGTCCAATGCGCATTCTGGCATGGATCAGGTCCACGCGCAAAACATTCCAGATTCGCCCATGGCAAACAACGGGCCTCTGTGTTGTACCATTTGCCACGAACGTTTAGAGGATACCCATTTCGTTCAGTGTCCGTCAGTTCCCAACCATAAATTCTGTTTCCCTTGTTCTCGAGAGAGCATCAAAGCGCAGGGAGCAACTGGCGAGGTGTATTGTCCTAGCGGAGAAAAATGCCCCCTGGTAGGTTCTAATGTGCCTTGGGCGTTCATGCAAGGTGAGATAGCAACAATATTAGCTGGGGACGTTAAGGTAAAAAAGGAGAGGGACCCATAGATATGTCCGATGGCTTCCCATAGAAACGTGCATTTTAGTCCAATATATACAGTATACACATGTGAATACTCAAAACGTACAAAAATAGTTGATGTACAGAGACGTCCCCTCATATTTCTGTTTTTTGAAGCAACGGAACAGTACAGTATGTGATGTCACCTAATTGTATGGAGGGTGTTTTGACGGGTACTAGTGTTGTATTTGGATGGCAGTGACGAGTCAAAGCACTTTCACTTTGTAATCACTGCTGCCGTTTTTCCCCCAACTCATGCACTTCTCTCATTATAAAAAGGCCAGTTTAAACTCCCAATGAATATATGTCTGTAAAATGAAACTACGCATAGTAAATATCCAATAACAGTAATGACAATTTGCCCTTACTCCTATATTGGGTACAAATCATTCTGAGGACTTTTTTTCGTTAATTTAATTTTTTTTTTCTTTTCTTCTTGTGATAGAAAATATTTTACTACGTGTTATTCATTTCTCTTCCCGTTTGCTTTGATGATGCACGGATGCTTAAAAAGGTAGAGCAAAATGCTGTACATGAACGTAAACTGTTTGTTAATACATTTCTGTAGTAACAGAAGACTTGTAATGTGCCTTGGAGCTGAGTAAATTGTAATAAATTCCATTGATATTAACCCTTGGTGAAATGTCAGTTTATTTAACAAGTTTAGACTGTTAACATAGCTGGTTCACTGAGGTATAACAAATCATTAATTTATTTTTGTGTCCATATATATATAGCTCAACCATAACATTGTAAATTGTTATGCTATCTAACATAAGATATGCTGTATTTGGAGATGACAACCTTGACATTAAGATCTGGTTCAAAATACCTTTATTTCATATTTACATTTGTTTATTACACACAGACCTTACTGCAAAGCCAAATTAACGTTGGACTCATGTATAGAGATCAGATGATGCCATGCTTATTCATCATAACATCTTTCAATATGTAAAAGTAACATTACCTTACATTCTAGTAGTTCTGCAAGCTCGTTACTCCAGAGCGATTTTAAATACATGTGAACAAGTGTTTATTTCTACTGTATCTGTCTGTTGGTTAGGCTGCTTTAGTTGCAGCGATCTGATAGGCAAATGGTTTACTTGCATTGGATGGGCCACAATTTGAACAGCTGTGCTTCTCAGCAAGACAACAAAAAGAGTCCTCAACAAGTTGGCATTGGAATGTCAAGTTGCTCTCCTCTCCTCATTGTGCTTATAACAGTCAGCTCTTATGGCATGCTTCTCACTGAGGACGCCTCATCTTGCTGATGGTTATAGTATTGGTGCATGCTCAAACAGTACCACGATTTCTCCATGTTTATGCTGTGGGTGGGTGTGTGTGTGTGTGTGTGTGTGTGTGTGTGTGTGTGTGTGTGTGTGTGTGTGTGTGTGTGTGTGTGTGTGTGAAAATGCTTGCACAAGCCTGAGTATACCTCCTCGTTTACAATGCAGCAGGCAGGCTGTTCATGTGACATGGTTCCTCACTGTCCCATTAGCCAGAGAAAATATATATATAGAGAGAGAGCACAGTTGCATGCCTGTTATTTAGCTGTGAGTTAAGCCTAATAGTCTAGCTCTGCTCTGGGTTACCGAGACAAATGGTCATATGTACACACTGACTGTCTGCAGCAGGCAGGCAGCGTGGTTTCCAGTCCCACATGGCTCAGATAATCCATAAATACCAACCAGGCCCAACTGGAGCCTTCCATATGTGAGCTTGAGGAAGAGACAGAGACAATGGCTGCTATGTATGTCCTGGAAACATGACACAAACCAGTATTCTTTTCCCAAGAGCAACAGCAGATGTACATTAAAGGCTTACTGGTAGTAGCGTAGAGGAGCTTTGAGATGCCCGTTGACAAGTATTTGACTGGCGCTATGTTTTAGATTGTCTCTCCTCCAGCCTGTGATTGTTGGAGGTGGCGTTCAGTATCACGGACCATCGCTGCTCCTAGGTGGGTTATGAGATGGTTATTTTATGTTCTGTAGAGAGGGGCGAGAAACACTTTTCCTCAGAGACTACTGTCTTCTAAGCATAGCTCCTGCTCCAACCAACTACCAGTTATTTATAGATACTCTGTATCCTGGTTTCTGTCCCTGTTTCAAAGTAGGGTTTTTACCTCCTGGGGAATACTACTATATGGTCAAAATAATTGGTTGAATGCCAGAGGAAGACGGGGGTTGGTAAAATGTTGAGTTTCTGAAATGTTCTTCACCCAAATTGGCTCATCAGTTCTAACTGCAGTAGGAAAAGCAGCTGTCTGAGTGAGTAAGTGACAACCCCACACTCCCCGCCCCTTTCTTCAAGTGTGATTTATAAACAAATATCACAATCTCACACTCATTTTCTCACTCAATCTTTTCTTTTTCATCTCCCATATGGTATTATCTGACTATAGTATATCCAAAACGATCTCTCTATTTACCAACATGCTCATACCCCCAAAACAAACAGGACTATAGAAGCCGTAAGCTAGGGTTGAGCCGTTTAATCGTGGCTACCCATCTAATGGTGCATTGCAGTGCTTCAGTCTTCCATGGCCTATCTATCCCAGGTGCTGTGAGGCAACAAAGCACCTGGTTTGGGACAGAGCATGTCTCTATTGTCATGCTAAAACAGAACAGCCCTTCCATGGTTAAGGTGCCCTTGGCTGTCTCAACACTTGTTTGGGTTTCAGGTTGCAGTGTGCATGCTAAAGAGACCAGGGAGGGCTCTCCCTCTCTCTCTCTTAACCTGTTTAGAATTCACCAGACTCCTCATCCGTTACAAACAAATGCAGCCTCACACACACGTCTCACCACCACTGCCTTCATTCTGGCTGTAAAACAGGTCTCTTCTTTTCTCTCTATTAGACCTCTTAATTACCTGAGGTGACGAACGAGATGCTAGATTGTGTATAGAATAGCTGATATGTTGCGTGAAATCAAGGAATCCGTCACGGGATGATTTCAAAAAAATAGTTTATACACCGCAAGTTGACTACAACTAAGCCCAAAAATAGATATTGTATTTGAAATTAACAACAATTTCATACCTTAATTGAATTTAGATGATTTTAGAGTATTTTGTTGACCAAGAACAAAAATCCTGAAAACTTTAGGACGGCCAAGTAAAACAACTCGCCTGTTGCCAACCAATGCTATAGGTTGTCTGTTGAAAAGATGTGAAAGGAAAAGGGACCACATTTTCTTAATGCATTTTTATGAGTGTTTTGTATATATATACTCTCCCTTGTAACTAATAATAATTGCACTGATCACGTATCTAATCAGCTCAAATACATGGTTGAAAATATGAGCGTTGTAAATGTCCGTCTGTGGCTGTTAGTGCGAGCAGAGCGATTGCAGTGTCATGGGGAGTGGCTGACAGGCATGCTGGTGTCGGTGGGGTCTGCAGTGCGAGGGATGGATGCAATGGCAGGGAGTTTCTGCTCCATTACATAGGCTGAGCCTAGAGGGGAGGCCGAGCGAGAGGTCCTGCCGGTACCACAGACAAACCCCTTTGTTCCACATTCACCCAATGGTCTATGTAGCCTAAGCTTAAGCGCTTGGCTGATATCTCTGATGCCTTGACCAAGGTATGTTTTAGGCGCCATCTTTTATGAATTTTAACATTTCTTTAGGATGTAGGTTTTGTCAGTTTTTAAATTTTTTAAATGTAGGTTTTGTCCGTTTATTTTCTTTATGTAGGTGTTTTGAATTAGGGGATTTTGTGTTAAAGCCCTACATTACCAGTTAATCAGTCCATTCCAGCACCACTTGTGATACATTTACCTACAGAGAACAAAAATATAACTGCTCATAACAGTAAATCACTAAACAGGCCTTAGGAAACTCAATGGGTTCGATTGATAATGAATATTTCCTTCCATCACCTTGTAGAAATATAATTCAAACACCATTCCTCTCCTCAAACAAACCCAGTCTGGAGTGGCCAGGCTTTTAGAGTTGACTGTTTCAGTTTACATTCCCAAATCACTGCAGTCTGTTGTCCTTCTGTTGGCCAGCCAGGGAAGCCAGCCCCCTCCCTCCTTTCCCCTTCCTACCCAGTCAGGAGAAGTTTCCAGCGGATAAAAAACTCCCTTCCCAAAGGTTACTCAGACTCTGCAGTGCCACCGTGCCGCTCTACTGTTGCCATGGGTTACCTGCCTTGTTCAAAACATCATTTATTCAGGAATGTGCTACGGACACAGAGGGAGGGAGAGAGACGAGGGAGAGAGACGGCAGACTGGTGTTTAACCCTGCGTGTGCTGGACTCACAATGTTTTCTCCTTACACAGATTCTCTCTATTTTTTGTTAATTTGCGCAGCCTCACGTCTTGTTTTCTTTGCATCGAATATAATCTTGCATGCTTTTGTAACCTTACATTAGTGGAGGAAATTCTACATTACCCGAATAGCAACAAAATGTCTAAGCCATGCATGTATGTATTCGGTGCATATGGTCAAAGTATATGTAACATATTGCAGATTGTTTAGAAATGCACAAACATCAGAGTTCCCCTTTGAAATCCCATCTCCCTTTATTCTCCTAGAAACAAGCAAAATACTTTCATCTGGTCAAGGCTCGAGCATGCTGTTTTTAGGGGGAGGGGAGTGTGTGTGTGTGAGGAAAGGGTTATTCCCATTTTGTTTTCTCTCCCAGTGTCTTTCAAAGCCCAGCTCTTTATAGATGGTGATGTCAGCACTATCTTTCACAGCCCTGGGCCCCCTTAACAGATAATAATGTATGCAATTTCAAACATTCCTCTCTGGCGAATGAGCTGCTGGTAGCTGCAGGCGTGTGCCTCCCTCCCGCCTTCCACTCCTTTCTGCAGAAGCACAGCCTCAAGCCGCAGCGCGGTGAGGAATTGATTTGCCCTTTGCCCTTTTTCATTCCCACTTTTTTGTTCTCCTTCGTCCTCCCTCTTTATTTCTCAGAAAAGAAAATAGAGCAGGAAAGGAAAGGCTGAGGATGTTTTATTGGGATCTCGTTTTAGGGCGTCTTGTCTCTTCACTCGTTTTGATCGTTAGCTGGACAAAAATCTCATGTTGAATGCAGATTGCCTTTGTGTTTATCACCTTTGACGGCTGATCTGGAACATATTTTATGCAGTCAATAATATATGTATTGTTTGCACTTGTATTATCATTTTATTTGAATATAATGTGTGTGTATAAATGTCTGTCAAAATGCTGCTCTTATCAAATTCATGTTTTAAATTGGTTGGCAGAAATAGTTTCTTATACTCTTAAAGATATAAATGCCTCTGGTTTCCAGGGCTGATACCCTTTGTGTGCAAGAAGTTTCGGTTTCTCAAAGAATTCCCAAACATTAGCATTCCAAGGCCCTCCCCCCTGGAGAAGAAGCCTAGTGCAGCCTTTATGAAGTTTCCCGCCAAAACATAGAGGGGTCCCCCTGTTAAGTGGGGCACAAATAGAGAGGTGTTGTTTTTGGAGAGCTAGACACTGACAATAAGGTCAGCTGCTTTCTCCTCTGAAGTAGCAGATGCCAGCCCTTTCAGATTTGATCTGTTTCTCTCCACCCTGGCTGAATTTAGTCATATTATACCCTTTCTAGCTCAGTGCAGCATTTCCTCCTCATAGTTTTAGAGCTATCGGTAATTTTTCTGTCATGTTGAATGTGAGGAAACTGGAGAAGGGAAGGGGTTAACTTCCTCCTCAACACTCTGGGCTAGTACAGCCCCTGCAGTCCCTGGCATGCAGGCTGGAGAAATTTAGCTCTTTCATTCCCTGGCTTGTTTACACCAGGATGTGGCAGCCATCTTAGGCTGCTGCCACAAGCAAGGGAAGGGGCGCTGCGCCGCGTGCTGCTCGGGTTTCTCCCCAGCCCTCCAAGTGCACAGAGTTCATACGGCAGACTGCCATGAACATTAGCTTCTACTGAGGCCCACTGTTCCTACAACATTCTTCCCACAGATGAGAATGCTCTGTACGTTCATCGCTCATGGATACAATGCTATGTCTCCCTTCTTCCTGCACGCTCCCTTTCACTCTAAGCTTTTGTATGACATTTTTTGTTTGCATTATTTTTCTCTGCACAGGTTTCTTGGAATATAAGCCTCCATTTGTCTTTGGTTTAGACATATTTAGAAAGGCTTGCGTGTGACTGAAAGCACATGCTCCAAGCCGGGGGAGTCAGTCGACTGTGTTTCAAGGCATCCTTTGTCTCTGGCCTTGACTGATCTAACATTGTGATAACAACCACAGATTGAAAATAGTTAACACGAAGAACACAGCATTTCCCTTGTTTAAGATAACTTTACTCTCTCATTGGGAATGAAAGACACAGTGAGGCATGTATTTGAAGTCTGATAACTGCAACAAGGGACAGGATAAGTAGGCTAGGCCTAGTTTTTACATCAAGTAGGTCGGTAGGCCTAAATGTCACCACAATTATCTTCTTTAGCATTGGCAACAACAGCTGAGGAGAGGAAGCTAACAGCTTTGTGCCTCCTCTCTGGCGTAGCAGCATTTCCATATCTAAGGCCAGGCCTCAGTGGCTTTCTGTTGACATTTACAATCATCTCTCTTGAGGAGTTTCCTCTGACACCCTCCTGATCTTTCCATCTCCCTGTTTGCTGTGAATTATCAATGGGGGACGGCTCCCTGTGAAAACAGCCTTCTAACGGCAACAACAACCTCCAACACAATCCACACTGACTCACTGACCGCCTTTCCTTCAGCGCTGTCTAGTTCGGTGCTTTTGTTTTGTATATTGCAACAGTCCTAGGAATGTATTGAGCCATGCTACCAATACAGTGCGAGACCCCTTTCCCTAGCCCAAACAAACAGCATATCATCATAGAAAGTGTTTATGTAGTGTTGGCAAAACATTACATGGAGATAAGGGATTGGAGATTGAATGGGATCATACCTGCATCCAACCCACAACAGCCAGCCAGGGCCTAATGTGATGGTAAGTATTTTGACAGACTGTGGGGGATGGGAGCCTGTGTATTGTGTTGCCAGATTCTATTGACACTTTCCTGTCTTAACAGATCCAATAGGCTATGGAACCCCCCCCCCCCCCCCACACTGTGAGAGTGTGTTGCTCTCCTGCATATGTGTGCACTGTAGCAAAGCTGCAGTCACCTCCCTCAAGTCCCTTGTCAGTCGTCACCTGTGTAAAGTGTGGATCGTTCACTCTCTCTCCCACCTTTAGTCCTCCACCCGTCTGTTGTGTGAATGGGACTGTGATGGCTGATGCTAATTAAGAGGTGCTGTAGCTAGATGCCAGTATTGTTTCGCTACTGTCAAACAGCAATGGCAGACTTCCTCTCAGACTTCCTCCTACAGCTGACAAAAGTCTTTGAAAAGGAAAGTTTCAGTGATCCCTGTGGGGTTTCTGTCATCTACTAATAAGTACAGCAATGAGCTACTTTCCATAGAATTTAGTTTAGAAAAATGCTGTTGCTACTCTTCAGAAATATTTTTTTTATTCCGACCTTATTTGGAGTATTTCTTGGTTTAATACACTACATATAAATGTGTATTAAAGAATGGTGTAGTTTGGGGCTTGCTACTATGGGGATAACAGGATTGGGGCTTTAAGCACAGTTTGGGGCTGACAGTGGAACATAATGTATTCAGAGAGTCTCATTGGGTTCAAGCAGCAATAGTCTTAGACAGCCTGGATTGCCCCCTCAGTGCCAAAAACATACGGCCTTTTATATGACAGACAAAAAGCCATACCTTCCCTGTCCAGGTAATAAAGACTGTAGCCTGTTCTGTTCTGCAGCAGTCAGCAGTATAGTCTAGTAGCTGCCTGAGCCCCTCTCCTTCCCCCTTCACAGGTGCACTACTCCGCTACTAAGGAAATGAGATGGTTGTATGTTTCGTATGAGCGAGCTGCAACGTTCCCTAGAGGTCAACATACAGCATGCCGTTATATGCTGATATGGTTCTGAACAGATCTGCTAACAAATTAAACATGTACTTAGTAAATAGTCATTTCATGCATGGTGATTTTCTGTATTTCTGACATGATGTTGGAATCCTCTACCAATTTGGACAGAACTGTATTATGTAATCATAATGATAATTTATGACTGATGGAAGTGCCAGTTTACGTCTATCACCAAGAATACTTGGCAGTTAGGTAAGTTGTTATATACCCGGTACATAACTAGTTACCTAACTGCCAAGTATTAATATCTATATACTGCATGTGGTTATTTTGATTGCAATGGGGATTACTTTTTAAGGAACATGCCATTATTGAATTCCACTTTCTGATTGAAAGTGGTTAACAAATTACTTATAAAAAATGTTATACTCATGCATGCGCATACACACACACACACACACACACACACACACACACACACACACACACACACACACACACACACACACACACACACACACCACACACTCACTATTATAAATCAAGACAAAGGGTATATCTAGCCTCCTCCCTTCCTCCTGCAGTAACCCCCAGCTACCTGCAGTAAACAGAATGTCGTCTGTCATGAACTGTTGCACGCTAACCTAACCAAGCCATCGCACCGCTGCCACCAGATGCATGTTACCATGACGACGGAGCCATCGGTTGATGCTGATTGGATGGCATGGATGTGTTTCCTTCCCCCTCCCCCCTTCCCGCCTGAATACTCTCCAAAGGATTGTATTTTTCTACTGCCCTCCAGAATGTATTTGATTGACAAGGTGAATGATAGCAGGGCTCACAGGTGCAGACTATCTTTCAGAGTCGTTTAAAAACCTGATTACCACAGCACCTGATTATAATGGCAGTTTTGTGATTGATTCTGAATATGAAACATGAATAGTTTGGTGTGCTGCTCTAGCCTGATAGGAGAGAAATGACAATGGAGTCTAGTGGTGGGTCTATTTATGTTATGTGAATGCATAAGTCTCAATCCACAGCCTCTCTGTTTTAAAAAACATCTGACCTGACCATTTCTCTAGATACTTCAGTCGAGAAAGTATCTATGTTTTTCAGCTGTACCCAGGTGTAAAAGACATTACAGAAATAGGTTTTAAATGAACACGGTGCTTCCCTAGTTTACAACAGGAAACAAGGGCTGTGTCCCAAATGGCACCATAATCTCAATATAGTGCTCATGGGCCCTTCTCAAAAGTAGTGCACTATATATGTATTTACATTTTTTAAATGTAACCTTTATTAAACTAGGCAAGTCAGTTAAGAATAAATTATTATTTACAATGATGTCCTACCCTAGGGGTGGCAGGTAGCCTAGTGGTTGGGTGTTGGGCCAGTAACTGAAAGGTTGCTGTTTTAAATCCTCGAGCTGACAAGGTCTCAACATCTGTCGTTCTGCCCCTGAGCAAGGCAGGGGTTGGGTTAAATGCGGAAGACACATTTCAGTTGAAGCTATTTAGTTGTACAACTGACTAGGTATCCCCCTTTTCCCTATAGAAGGGGTAGTGTGCCATTTGTGTCTTATTTAGTCATTTCCTGAATTAAAATAGTCATTGCTCATCTGAGGTCATGTTTCAGATTCATGAGGCTCATTCATTCATGTCTAAAATGCTGCCAGCCAGCGTATTGAGTGTTCATAATTTCACTGACGCTGTCAACACAGCCTGTGTATACTGCCACGAGGACTTTTACTGGCCGTTCTATGGTAGTAGTGTCCAGCCATTTGACGCATCCAGCCAGTCTGCTGCCTTCAGCCTGTCTGTCGTCTGTGCTGCCTCCACCTCAGTGTGATTTAATGGAGCTCCGTTCTTCCCGTCTGCCTTTCCCTCTGTGGACCACTGCTCACCCCCCACAGGATGCACTCTGATTACCAGAAGACAGTGCACACGCTTACTCTCAGGTATTACAAGGCAACAGACATGTCCCTCAGTGAACTTTCAAAGTTTTAGTGTACCTGCTGTATTCTCTCCATCCAGCTTTGTCCGTTATACGTCATAACCCATGTGTCTTGAATGCCGTTGTAGAATACTGATTGACAGTTGTAAAAGTAAATAGTGGCTAGTCTTAAAGCACTACTGCCTGCCTGGAATTTCCGACTCTCTGTGGGTGTGTCTGGTCTGTCCTGTCTGTGTACACGTCACAGGAGGCTGCTGAGGGGAGGACAGCTCATAATAATGAAGGAATGGCATCAAATGCATGGAAACCATGTGTTGGATGTATCTGATACCATTCCACTGATAGTGCTTCAGCCATTACCACAAGCCCGTCCTCCTCAATTAAGGTGCCAACAACCTCCTGTGGTACACATCATCATCTGTCCCCAGTGTATTGGTGGGTGTGCAGAGGAACACTGTGACTGACATAAACACTGGTACATTCCAAATCCCTGACCCGGCCCTGTCCGTTCTGCCAGTCATGTTGACAGAGCTGTGGTTCAGGATAATGTTGGCCCAGTTCTGCAGGAGAGACCGAAGCAGGGCGCCAAACAGGACTGGTCTGTTTGAGTTTGTTTGGTTAACAGACTCTTAGGTTACCCAAGTGGAGAGAGGACTGGCTTGACTTTCTAAAGATATTAGGTGTGTTATGATGATGATGATGATGATGAGTGAGATTGTGGAGGAAATGGTGTCGTATGGTGCATTACGTTTGTTGGAACCTCTCCAGGTTGCTGATAATAATAATTCATTTAAGTTTGACTTTGAGTCCCTGGTGGTAATTTCCACGACAACGGTATGGCTCAGAAATAATTTGTAGCCTTATTGCCTGGATCAGAAGAGAAAGAGCAAACAGAAGGATAGATGGATGTCTGGTTGCTGCTGGTGCTACTGCTGCGTCTTGTTCTGGGCTGCTGCCCCCCAGCCTCAATGTTCTGGTCTGCGCTGCTCTGTTCTCTGTGTGGGGGAGGAGGAGCCAGCCAATGTCATTTTGATGTGGCGAGCAGGGATGACATGGGCAGAAATAGCCCCCCGCTTCCTCATTTAGCCGCTTGGTCCCAGTCTGCCCCAAACCCACTTTGCTGTTTACGTCTCCTCAGCCAATCACAGCCAGCTCTGTTGCTAGGTAATGGCTCCATGGCCTCGCCATCGAGCTATGCTAATATGCTGTTGCTGCCACTGCTGAATCCCCTCGGTGATGTTGAAGACTAGGAGATGCCTCTTACATGGAAAATAGTGTTTGTCTCTCTGAGAGGGGAGGAGAGAAAATTGAAATGCAGGAGAGAGGTTGACATGTCGAGATGGAGAAAAACAAGGAGGGACTGACAGACGGAATAAAACATACCTTTATATCCCCTAAGGTTCACGTCCATCGACTGAATCACCACAGCACTTGATCATAGGACGAACACCTTTGGATAGATGGATGGGTGTATTTTTACCAGCCTGGTAGTGCAGGCCAGGGCACAGGGCTGTAAAGACAGAGACTCACTGTGGTGTGAAGACATTCATTGAGGAGTGTGCTTTCCAGTTTGCAGTAAATATGATGTATTTTAGAGCGTATCTGGCTCTGCAGCGTTCAGGTCTGTGTTCAGTTCCACTCCCTGTAATGTGTGATATAACTTTGCCTGCCATACCCGGCCAGTCACATTCCCAGACAGCCTGTTAAATACTGCAGGTCCTTTGACAAGCAGGCAGGCCTCTCCTTCACTATTTTAGGCAGTTAGAAATGCAAATAGACAATTCTCCTTTTGTTGGATGTATCTGATACCATTCCACTGATAGCGCTTCAGCCATTACCACAAGCCCGTCCTCACTCTATCTGTACCATAATATTGTAGGTAAATTAGACACATGGCCTAGCATAGAACTCAAATCAAAGTTTATTGGTCATGGGCCTCCCGAGTGGCGCAGCTGTCTAAGGCACTGCATCGCAGTGCTTGTGTCGTCACTACAGACCCGGGTTCGATCCCAGGCTGTGTCACAGCTGGCCGTGACCGGGAGACCCATGAGGCGGCACACAATTGGCCCAGCGTCGTCCAGGTTAGGGGAGAGTTTGGCCGGGCGGGATATCCTTGTCCATCGCGCTCTAGTGACTTCGGTCGCCAGCTGGACGGTGTTTCTCCGACACATTAGTGCGTCTGGCTTCCGGGTTAAGCGAGCAGTGTGTCAAGAAGCAGTGCGGCTTGGCAGGGTCGTGTTTCGGAGGACGCATGGCTCTCGACCTTCACCTCTCCTGAGTCCGTAGGGGAGTTGTAGTGATGGATCAAGACTGTAACTACCAATTGGACATCATAAAAAAGTAACGAAAAACACAAAAAATACATTGTTTATTGGTCACGTGCACAGAATACAGGTAAATGGTACAGTGAAATGCTTACTTGTTAACTCTCCTCAACAATTCAGCACAATATCAATCATGAATCAAATGCCAAAGTCCAAGAATACAAAAAAAGAACTAGTATCCTTGTTGTGGTAATACACACATGGCTTTACTTGTACTTCAAAAAGATACTCATCAGTATTATTAGCTATCAGGCATTGAGAAGGATGCACTTACAATATTCATACATTCAATTGGAAACAGATGACTTGGAGAGGAATGGAGGGATGGGGGTTGATAGTCTGTCATGAGTCCGTTTTCTCATTTTCTGTCTTTTGTAACTTTCTGCACAAAGCACCTAAGGACCTAGCTGCACAATGTGGATGGATGGAATGGATTCAGATTCAAAGATGTGGCATGCGATAAGAATTCTCATTTTGATGCCTTCCGTGAGTGTGTTTATATTTAGGAAGAGGAAGGAGCACATTAGGCCCGCTGCATAATTCAAGCCTCTTTATCCAGCAGCACAGCAGAATGCTTAGTTGGGACTTTCAGCCTCGGGAGAGATGAACTAAATCAAAATGTTCTATGAATAAGTAGCATTATGCCAGGAGGGCAGGCAGGCAGAGGGAGGGAGGCTGGGGAAATGACAGGCACCATGTCCAAATGACTGACTGACTGGCTGCCTGCCTGCTTGCCAGCCACCAGAATAAATAAGCCCTCGAAAAACATAAATATGTATGGCCAGCCAGCATCCATCCGTCCACAGCCCCCATTGTTATTAGAAAAGGACCTTTACATTAATAAAAAAATACATGAGCTTTGTATTAACACAGATAAATATTAATGAGGACGCATCCATTGGGCGGATGGACGGATGCGCTTTAGTAATAAATGTGTGTGTGGTGCTGTGAGCATCTGAGCGCTGGGCTAGGATGAGGGGAGGAGTGTGGTCAGGACACACTAGTGAGTAGAATCTTAATGCGCCCAAATACCTTTTTCTTCTATGGTTTTCTCTGCCTGCTTCCTCAGACCCACAGCCTCTCTCTCTTCCTATTTCAGGCTTGATTCTATATCAAACCACCAGGCAAGGTAGATATTTAGGGCATTGAATGTGTTTGTGTCATCGCACTAGATTAATGGATGAGTGACTACTGTACAACACCGATTTTTATCATGAATTACTGAGAAAAATGGCAGAATTATGATTGCTGCACCGATTGAACAGGGTTTTTGTGGGTTGTTATGTGTGTGTGTGTGTGTGTGTGTGTGTGTGTGTGTGTGTGTGTGTGTGTGTGTGTGTGTGTGTGTGTGTGTGTGTGTGTGTGTGTGTGTGTGTGTGTGAGAGAGTCCTCAGTATGAGGCAGCAGCTTAAAGATCCCACATGCTGCGTTGTTCCCCTGGGATACTGTTGCTATGTTGACCGTCATGAATTTATACAGTGACCTTGACAACAACATTGATTTCACTTCCTTCCTTTTGCATCGTTATCACCAAAAAATACTAACTGTATGTGTGTGTATAGGATGGAACACTGTATGGTCATATGACTTTATATGACTTACTCAAAACTCCTTGACAGTTTTCCAATACTAAGTGTGGTGGTATTTTAGTCGGCCTACTGTGTGTGTAACATGAACTTTCTGGTTTTCATTGTATAAAGGAGTGAAAGAAATCACCTTCCAACCACGCTAGTGGTTGTTCTTACTAGGTTTATTCATAGTGCCATTGTGAACATGTTGGATTTAGGTTTGAGGGCGATGATTGAAAGACGTGTTTTCGTGGTTATTGGATTCAGTCAATTCTGCCTTGTTCAGGACCCTCAAGCTCCAACACAGCACAGACATATCCAGGGAAATTGCTTTTAAATTACATTGAGAGGGGGCTTCTAAGAAACCCCTACTTTTATCAGTGCATGGAAAGAAATGAATATAACCATTCATGGTATCCAATTTCACTTTGCCCTGAGATCTAGTGGGTGAAGGAAATGTGGTCAAAGTACGCTCTTCTTATTCCAGACTCAACCAGAATAATTTTTCGAAACCAAATCCAGGTTTTTTTATATCATAATGAAACAGAAATGTTGAATGGTTTTGACTACAAAGCCAGGGTGACATCAGGCTGAGCTAGCCTTGGCTACACCACCAATGAGTGTGAATGGGCTTTTCTCGCCCCCGACCAGGGATCAACACTGATCTGGAGGAGTGTCTGGCACTCCCAGACAGACCTTGGTTCAAATGCTTTTTCAAATCATTTCAAATACTTTATCTGTGCTTGATTGGCCTTGTCTGGCACAATAGAACCAATAGAATAGTCACAAACCTCGCCCATCTGACATTAGAGGCTGACTAGAGCAAATGCTAAAAGTATGTGAACGATTTGAAATAGTTTTTGAATCCAGGTCTGCTCCCATTTATAGCTGCTGGGGCATCAGGTGGTCAACGTAAACAATGGCAATGAGGTCACATCTGGTAGACTGGGTTTATTTGCACATAGAGGGGCTGGAATTCAAACATCTGCTGCTTGATGATGACATTTAAATGCTGTGGCAGCCAGAGCAGGGGTTGATAAGGATTGGGATGGGGGTAGGGACGGCCCAGGGTGATGGATGGTACAGCTTGAAACACCAGAGCAGAGAGGGTGGAGGGTGAGGCCACCACCAGCAGGCTTCCTAATATGGCTCTGGTATTGATCAGATAATAGCAGCTATTCTGGTGGTGATGGCAGAAATGACTGCGTGTTGAAGGAATGGGAGGCAGGATGAAGAAGAGGCCAAAATAATCACAATGTTTGAGCGGTGTAGGATCACATTTGTAACCGGCAAAGACCGATGTTTCAAGAGCTAGACTACCGTGGGTGTTATGTTCAGAGTCATTTGTGGTTCATTATTTGTTGAAGTCCTGTCACTGCTTTGTCACGGACATCCCTCTCACCTCACCCCCTCTCAACATGGGTCATAATTCTACCTATACATTTCTGGCTAATGAATGGGATATGAATTGGCGCGACACCTCTGCTCTGGACTCACAAAGAGAGAGACGTTTGAAACTATCTGTTCACCATGGTGACGAAACCTTGCTCTACCTTTTCGAGGGAAGGGAAAGCTGTTGGAGTTCTCTCCTCCACATCTTGCACCGTCCTCCATCCATCATCATCCTTACTTTTTCAGCCCTTTTAGCTGAAGGTATTTCCCCGCTCTTTTGTCCAGCAGATACCACCGTAGCAATGTGTTTGTGTGTTAGCGTTTCCCTCTGCAGGAGAGAAGGGCGAGCTAGAGAAATAGACTGTGCTCGGTACAATGCAAGTAAAGGTCTTACCTCCTTACCAGAGAGAAAAACAGTGTATAACATTGAGATGAATATAAGGTGACATTTACTAAGCTGCTGATAATAATTATCAAGTGGATCAGTTTGTATGAGTATCACTGAAACATGAGGAAGTATTAATGAAGACCTCAAGCACCAACTCCAACCTGTCCATGATGTGATGTATTATAAAACGAATATGTAATATTGCTCTGGTTTCCATATCGACCATCAATAAACCACTATCAACATATAGATTTCCCATCACCTTATCAACGTGGCATCATTTCTCTACCTCCGTAATGATTTTATGATCAGTGTTTTACACACAGGCATGACTGCACACAGACCTGTCAACAACATCTTGTAGGAAAAGATGTCGTCTCAAATGGCACCCTATTCAAAAGTAGTGCACTAGCCTATATATGGCATAGGGTGCCACTTCAGATGCAGTCAGCCATCAAAAACAGTGCGCTATAGGGAATAGGGTGCTATTTCAGAC
Organism: Salmo salar; assembly: GCF_965601325.2. Lineage (NCBI taxonomy): Eukaryota > Metazoa > Chordata > Actinopteri > Salmoniformes > Salmonidae > Salmo > Salmo salar. The sequence goes on from NC_138299.1 coordinate 34,561,416, forward strand.
AGCCTGAGTGAATTGAACAATCTGTTCTATTTGAACCCATTTCCTATGGAAGGAGGGAGGAGACATTTGCATACAGTGACCTCTAACGGGACGTTTTGTCTCTGCCTCCCTGTATCTCCACCCTAATCAATTTGAGCAAGATCTAAAAGGCTGGCATCAACAAGGCACACTCCCGCTCTTCAAATGGATTAGCTCCATTTGATACATCTTAAGGCTGATTGAAGACGTCTCACTGTGTGGAATACATCAGCACTACCGGAGACACAGCATGACATTCTGCCTTCATGTTTATTTATTGGAACAGAACAGAACACCCCCAAAAGGGGAACCAACGCTGCTTCTTCTTTTCTGTGTTTCCCTCAGAGGGCAGAACAGACATGAGGACCAAACATTATTGTGTGATTGACATTTAGAACATGTTCCATGTTAGTCCATGGATCTGATAGGCTGATGGTGGTCTGAGGTTAATGTTTACATTCTCCTTCTCTTTGAAGTTCATACTCTTATCATTTATGCATACATTTTCCTCAGTTGCTTACATAAATGTCAATGTGTATCCTATTCCCACCCCACACTAAAAATCTGAATGCCAAATGATTCATTATGGTAAACCCCACACAGTTGATCTGACTTCTATGGTTCAACCTCCGTAGATGACTTCCGTAGAGATGCTGCTGTCCTAGCAGTACCTGTCTGTTTTTACCTAGACCCTAGAATTACATTCCCTTCCAGTGGAATGTCAAGTACACAATACCCGCCACTGCCATGCATCCCCAGTACACCCTGTCTTTGTCAGTTTGAGTCAGAACATTCCTGAGATGTGTCAAAGAAAGCTCCCCCCCCCTACATAATGACAGTGTGAGTGCAGAGGCAGTGGCCTAGGTATTGTATAAGACAGCACTGTGAATGTGTGGGGGCTTAACAGTGAATAGTCCATGGTTGCTACATGTTGCGTGGTGCAACGCCTTTTTCTCCTCTGACAGTTGGCCGGATGATTGGCACCCCCCACGGCAGCCCTGTGCTCTGTTAGCACACACACACACACACACACACACACACACACACACACACACACACACACACACACACACACACACACACACACACACACACACACACACACACACACACACACACACACACACACACACACACACACACACACACACACACACACACACACACACACACACACACTGCCAAGAGGATGGATGCTGCCTCTGCATTGTGGGTGTGACCTTTGCCTTGTGATCACGGCTCAGTGGGAACCACACAGGTCAGCTAGCGTCTCTCCTCTCCTCTTCTTCTCTCACTTCCTCCTATCCCTCTGTGAGATTCACTACATTAAAATGTGTATGTGTTTTCTATCCCTCTCTTTCTCTCCATCTCTCTCTGCACCATGTTCTCTGATTGTTCAGACTAGTCTTCCTCCCTGTTGGTCCTTCTGATGTGGTGATGAAGAGGGATTCATTGTGTAAATATACAGTTAAGACATCCTCATCCTCTGTGCCAATATTGATTTACCTTCCTGTCTCTGGCTGTATCTGAGCCACAATGAAGGGACTATTTGGATACGTCCCAAATCACACCCTACTCCGTACATAGGAAAGGCTCTGATCTCACCAAAAGTAGGGTGCCATTTGGTACTTCACCTGTAAATCTGTATTAAGCCAGAAGCAGTAAAAATATACCCATTGCCCCCTGTGAAACCATAGAAATGAAGGAGATTATATTTTTGCAACTTGACAAGATAAAAACAATCCAGGGGCTCATTGTGCTTTCAATGGCAGTACTTTTGAGTGACAGTTTTGTCAATTAATGGTATGTGGGTCTGTGCCTGCCTGTAGCACCCGACAGGGAAGAATAATAAGTGTATCTACTGTGGAAGAAGTCTCTCACACTCACACTCACACACACACACACACACACACACACACACACACACACACACACACACACACACACACACACACACACACACACACACACACACACACACACACACACACACACACACACACACACACACACACACACACACACAGTTTCCAATGTAACACCATCATAGTAACATATTTTAATGATACAAAGTGTGTGTGTGTTTACTTGCGTCAAAAGTGGGCAAGTCCAGCAATGTCGGAGCCATTGAGTTCATAGTCGGTAACACGATGGACTGGAAACCCTATACTATGAAAACAGTTCATTAGAACACACACACGGAGTGGGAAATGAGCGGACTCTCTCAGATCCTCGCAGTCCGCTCATTATCGGCTCCATCCATGCCTGTGTAAATACAGCTCTCATCTCCAATACTAGACAGGTTTGATTTTATCCCCATTACCGCTCATACGAAACTGAAATGTAAACAATGAGACTCACTGAACAGAAAAAGATCAGAAAGTTAATATTACATTTTTTTTTATACACTAACAGCCTAATATTATTGAATACAGTAAGGTGCGTACCAGAGTCTCAGCCAAGCATGGCCTATAATAGGACAGCGAGCCTCATTGTCCTCTGAATGACCCTATGGGCTTTCCCCTCCTTCCAAAGCAGGACTCACTCTCCTCAACCAGTCAATGCATTTGAAGTCTTTGATAGTTATGTGGCAATAACATTACGTAGGCTGCTTGGATGCTGTCCTATGTGTGAGTCATGTTATTGGTGCTGTGCCACCACTCTGGCCCTCTTCTCCAAACACTTCTCCAGGCCGGAAGGAAGGAAGGAGGGAAGAAAGAAGGGAGGAAGGCTGGCTCTCCTCTCCCACTCCTATTGGAGGAGCTGATCAAGATATAACATCATTGCAACCATTTAAAAAATCAGAAAAATGACAGGGAAAGCCAACATCAGCAAGAGGTCTCTGGTGTTCGCTCTGGGGTTAGAGAGCTGGTCACTGCAGCATTGGCGAAGCACAGCAACACGAACCACCAAGGTATAAAAGGAGGTGGTCACCAGCCAGGCCTCCCATTATCCTCTGGGGTTACTGAGTGACCCAGCTCAGCTGTGAAATGAGCCAATGATATGCTTTAGGACCTTGGACGACTCAAGACAGAGATGCAGACCCTGCTGCAGGTGAGATGGACTCACTGAGAGGAACAATCAACAAATAGCAATCTTATCAATAATACTGTATAAAGTGATTGTCCCTCCACTTTTTATAGCCTCCTTGAATAACCTCTACTGGTAGCAATATAATGAGAACAGAAGTTGTCCGAGAACAGAGCCTTGAGGAACTCTGAACTACTGTCTAACCGTTTTCCTTTCCCCTAGAAGATAATTAAGGTCAAGAGAAAAACTGTCAACTGCCGTAGGGCCTCACAATGACTTTCCCATTACACCACTTCTGTGTGTCCTTTTCCATTTACTTTCCTTTTGTATTGTAATGCACCAAGTCTATAAGCTGCTATTGCTGGCGCTGCTCACTTCCCCCTAAATCTATTATTGGCATATTGGAGACATTCAGACTGGAGAATGAGATTATCCCACTACCCACATATTGCTCTGAACGACGGGAGACCCCCCCCCCCACACACACACACACACACACACACACACACACACACACACACACACACACACACACACACACACACGAGAGAGAGAGCCATCAGGACGTTTCCTGTTTCCCTAAGTGGGCCAATGTCATCCTCTCGACAGTGTTTAGCTTTGGGAATGTGCTAATCTAATTGGTGCCTTTACCACTGATGAAATCAAGCCAAGACACGAGTGTGTCTGGTATTTCAATGACCAAGACTGCAATTTGAGATTGTTTCTACCCCCTCTCCTCTCCTCTCCTCTCCTCTTAATAAATTATAACACTTCTTCATCCTTACCCAACGAACACGTTGCCACAGCCGCCCGAAGCCTGTACCCATCTATAATACTCTGAGACCCGTTGCCGCGCCAACCAGGCATTGAGTCTCCAAGCACGCCTTTTCCGCCGCTGAAAAATTCCATCAGCTTAGAATAATGTAGCACACGGCAGATAACACATTAGCATACAATTGAAGATGCAGGGTGTGAATGCTCTGGTTTGCCGCTGTCGTGTCTGTCTGTTTGCGGGAATAGGAAGGTGTGCGTCTCTTTCTCTCTCTCTCCTCAGAGTGGGCAGTGACACCCAGGTCCCCTCACTGTGTGTCTGGATTACGTTGAATGCCTGTCATTATCACACTGTGAGACCAGGGCAGTTTTAGTGCTGCAGTTCATAATAGTGGGGTTTAGTGGCAGGCATGATAATTGAATGGTCGTCATGCTATGTTGTCACATGGCCAGATGGTCATACTATATAATGTGCTTTATTTGTATGATGTGTAAATGCTTAGTGATGATTGAAATGTATGAGTCCAGCATTTCTGTGTCCCACAAATGATCGAATTTGGCCTTTTACAACCAGATCAGACCCTCTAATATGATTTTGAGTGGGAAAACCATGTCCACATGGCACTCAAACGGACAGCCTGTGTTGTGTTCCTCTGTCCTTCTCATCCAGCCTCACGCTGCCTTTCCTGCTGCAGAGAGCACAGAGACAGTCAAAGAGACGGCTTCCGCCAAGACCAGCAAAACCACAAGCAGCAGCAGAAATCACCCCCTCCTCTTCCTCCCTGCGTCTCCATGGTAGGTTTCCATAGCAACCCCTGCCTGCCTCTGCAGTGCCAGCTTTACGAGGTAGATTCTGTGTTGTACGGTCTGTGTTGCTATCCATCCATCCATAGCAAGCCACCGCCAAGCAGCAGACAGACACAATGCCACCATTGTATCCCTGCAATTTCAGCTGTGCTCCCACTTTATGGACAGAAACCAATAAATCAGTGCTTTTGTTATCTCTTTTACAAATGGACCAAAGGAGAAAGAGGAGAAAGCACAGTGGCTACAGAGAGAAAGAGTAATGATGACCATTGTCACATTGGTTGGTTGGGAGCCGACCGTCCTGTGCTAGCCTATTGGTGTGCTGTATACTCTACTCAATTCCATAGCTCTGTCTATATATTTTAGAGTGGTTACATTTCTCCAGGTCCATCCCTCAGCTTTTTACCAAAACAGAGTCAGGTTGGCACTTTGTTCTTTTTTCAATTTAGGATTCTAGCTTTAAGAGGTATTGTCACAATGCCTGTTCTGTAAAGGTTCTGGGATTGACTTGGCATCAAGGAAATTACTACTTTCATACTGTAACTTGCCAGACTATTTCAGTTGCCACATGAAGTTCAGACAGAATGACTGAGTTGCTGTCAGCAGCACAGATGTGAAAAGCAAGGACGAACCTCATCCCATTACTGCAGTGCACGGCTGCTGTGAAAATGCAATATCCACAGAAACGAATGAGACAAATACCTCCCTCACACACAAAAGGAGTTTATTGGTGTCTGATAAGTGGAACTTGTTTTGAAATGTCATTATTTGCGACAGCAACTTCAGAAAGCGTCAGGGACTGCACGACTCTGAAACAAACGACCCTCGGCTAGCTAACGATGGCAGGCAGGCTGTCGTCTGCTCCTCCCCATGCAGCCAGACAGGGCAGCCAGGCGCACTGATAGATTTATATAATATATATATATATATATACGAGATGAGAAGGAAATGAGGGGAGGATGAAAGAAACAGCCAAGGTCTCTCAGCTGTACCAGCTATGCCTGCCTGCCTGGGCCGGGGAAGAAAGAAATGCTTCCTGATGGGTGGAGAGCGAGAGAGAAGAGATTGAGGGAACAGAATGGAATAGAACAGAATATTCTCTCCTGCTGCCATCAGTCATTCTATAGTGACAGTTACTAAAGCCAGAATCAAACTTGAGTATAATGGTTTCTTTCAAACAGTTCTAGATCCTGTGACACCCAATATTTTACACCTCTTATGCATCTGATGGGTTTGACTATAACTTAGCCCAGCCGGAAAATGTTGAAATGGAACTAACCAAAGCCATATATTTGGATTTCTGTATATTTAGAATGTAATCTAGATGTTTATTTCTAAATATGTGTCTTTGTGTGGAACGGTGTATGTATCATCGAAAGCTTTTCTTTTCCCCCCACAACAGTCTCAGGAAGGGGTGGCCATGGTCCCCCCTCCAGCCAGGCCAACCTCCACCCTGCTCCAGCCGTGCCACTCCATTTCTGAGGATGCTCAGAGGGTCCTCCGGAAGGTCTAATGACATGAGAATGTTTAACCCTCTCCTGCAACAGGTAACACACACATACACTGTCTGGAGCCATGCTCTGACGTACCTCTCACTCACGCAGACTGATGTGTTGGCACAGGATCAAAAATATGTTATGGCCATATCTCCACTTTATCAACATATGTCATGATAATAAGGATTACTACTTGAATTAATGGTTTAAATGTTTGAGGTAACTCCCTTCCAGCACCAGAATGTAACACCGCCATGTGAAGATAGCAATTCAAAAAGAATAACAATTCTACAGCACTACAGCATGTTCATTTCAGCAAATCTATTCTTGGAGAAACTTGCTCAATTTAATAAATACCCTTGCAACATTTTGGGTTGTTGTTGTGAAGTGGAAAATGTGCAGAGGGCAAATTGGGAGAATTCAAGGCAGTGACTGCCTGCGCTGAGCTCTATTGTGGAGAGCTGAGAGCTGCGTCTCTCCTGTTGATTGACAGCTGGCCTCGGAGCACACTGGAGGCAGCAGAGGGCTAAGCCAAATGGAACAATCACTGTGACAGGCAGCTGTCAGTGGGGAGGAGACGACGAGTGCGTCCCAAATGACACCCCATCGCCTATATAGTGCATGGGTCCTGATCAAAAATACCGCACTCTTTAAGGAATAGGGTGCCATTTGGGACGCAGACGACTGCTGCCCTGCCAGCTCTCAGCCTCTCTCCGCACAACCCAATAAATTCAATGTGAGATGTGCTGAAGTGACTGACTGGGAACTGTGAGGCCTCTTCTGTGGCCCAGCCTCTGGAACTCAACTGCACCTTTCATAAATAGACACACAGAGTTGTGGACAGCAGTGAGCATCTATACCGCAGTGGATGTGGAACCTGTAGGGACAGCTCAGGGCTTCCAGTCCACTTCTATCCCTCTTCTCAGTAAGTCTACTTGAGAGACGGTGAGCACCCTGGAGCTTTTACCCAGAGAAATAGTACATCGTTAACCAGAAGGAAATGGCACACAGATCAATGTTATTCTTTCTCTGTCCCAGTTACATTTACATTTCAGTCATTTAGCAGACACTCTTTTAAAAATGTTACCAGGTAAGTTGCCTGAGAACACATTTTTCATTTACAGCAACAACCTGGTGAATAGTTACAGGGGAGAGGAGGATGAATTGAATGCTGGGGATGATTAGGTGGCCATGATGGTATGAGGGCCAGATTGGGAATTTAGCCAGGACATCGGGGTTAACACCCCTACTCTTACGATAAGTCAGGACACCCATTTAACGTCCCATCTGAAAGGCGGCCCTGACTCTTTGAAGATACTCTACAGAGAGTCATTGCATTGACTATTTTTCTTCATTTTCAACGTTAGTATCCAGTTGGCCGACCTGCCACTTTGTTTCTGTCTGGAGAATTGACCAGAGAGAGCCTATGTGAAAGCATGGAGAGACCGTTGATTAATCCTGTCATTGTAAAACTCAGGAGATGTCCTGCATGGTTGTTTGTGTTTGTTTACTGCTCTTCAAACAAGCATAACAATGGTCAAATTACTTCCTCAGATAAAAGAGAGTTTTTAAAAAGTAAATACTCACTATCTGAAGTGTTGCATTCATCTTATGGAGTGGCGGTGGATCAGGGCAATGCCTTTTCCCGCCTGGAGATTCAGTGTGACATTAAGAAGGTTCCAACTGGGTGAGATTGCCTAATGGCTTGTGATGCAGCACCCGGAGCTGAGCTCTCGCTTGCTCCCACTCTCCAATTCTCCTCTCACTCCTTCTCTCTCTCTCCTTTTCTCTCTCTCTCTCTCTCTCTCTCGCTCTCTCTCTCTCACTCTCTCTCGTCTGCAGCATAACAATACAAATTCTCTCTCTGGATGAAAGGTTAACTCTTTACAGCCCCTCATAATGAGTTTTAAAATAGGACTTAATTCCCTCCCGTACTGAAGAAACTACATTACATCAGAGAAATATCCTTCCTAGAGGTGACAAAGCTCCTCAGACCACAGCATTTGACTTGACTGAGCCGCATGGGTTCATTCAATACGACCTGACATGGTGTTCTAATTCTATGGATTATACATGGTGTGAAGGATAAGTCTGTCCAGAGAACAACCATAGAGTTCCAACAGAAAGCAAAGCACAGTGAACAGGTTATTAAGATGGTATCATCACATACCAACCGCACAACACACTTATGATGCTTTGCTGGTTTTTATGTCGACCTAGTGGGACACTACTCCCTTCACCTCAAATGTCAGCTTATTTGCTAATTGTCTCCAAAATGGCAGCCGGCCGCAATCAGCTCTGAGCTAACGTCAGAGCATGAAAACACAAACACACTGATTGATGCAGCTGCCTCCACCCCCCCCCCCCCCCCCCCCCCCCCACATCATAATAGCTTTGATATTTTCCGTCACTGAAAAGGTCACGGGACAGGGATGGGGCTGCCAGATGCTCAGGTAAGAAGAAGTGAACGGTTGTGGATGGCTTGACGCTGACATCACCCTCAAATGTGACTGGATGTTTGGTTGGTTGATGGATTCAGTCATTTGTATTGCATGACAATGCAAAACGAGGCAGGGGTGTGACTTAATGCGTGCCGTCCATTTCCACACAACATATTAATGAAGCCATTTGCAAACAAAAATGTGCCTCCATCTCAATCCCTGCATGACACTTTGTGCTCTGTTTATTTGTATTATATCTCACCAGATGAGTTCATTAAGAACACACTTAGACGGGCGTCCTGGCCCTGGTCCACACCGGTCTCTGTCTGGGGCTTGTCTGTCTGGGGCATCTGTCTGTATGGGGTCTTGGGCAGCAGGTAGCCTAGCGCTTAAAAGCCTTGTGCCAGTAACCCGAAAGGTCGCCGGTTCGAATCCCCGAGCCGACTAAGTGAAAAATATGTCAATGTGCCCTTGAGTAAGTCACTTAACCCTAATTTCTCCTCTAAGTCACTCTGGATAAGAACTAAATGACTAAAATGTACATGTCTGTCTGCAGTATCTTTGTTCCTACAGTTCGGGGTCTACTTCACCATTCCACGGCTCTTTTGTTTTTCTTCGAAAATGATTTTCTATTCGATTTATTCTCTTCACATTCCTCTGATTTCTTTTGTTTGGCTTCTTCAATATTTTGCTGCTGGACAAATGTTGTCCTGGCTTAAAGATTAGTCCTGATTTCCCCTGTCTGTAAATTGGAAGCAGACAGTCAGTTGGCAGTTGGCACAGACAGTTGTTAGAATTTTTCTAAGAAATAATGTCCAGGCAGGGGTTGGGGCAGCCTTGTCTGTTGTAGTTTCTGTGTTGAGTTGAATAGTCTGTGCTCTCCCTGTTAGACCTCCATAGACAGTGAAACACTGTTTCTGTTTTTCATATTGCAGAGGATTTCCTGACCCTGTTCCAATGGGGATATTATGCCTGCAGAATAACTATCATTAGCTCTTGCCATTTCCTACTATCTGTAGGAATCGTTGCATATTGACTGTATGATTCCCAGGCCTTCACTTTCGGCTATCATTTACATTTGTTTTACATTTCATCTTGTGAAGACGCCTATTATAGCAGCAGTAGATAGGCTTGTCCATGATCGCAAACCTATCACAACAAAACTATACTCAAGGTGTTGTTATGCCACTACAGTGAGGGGAAAAAAGTATTTGATCCCCTGCTGATTTTGTACATTTGCTCACTGACAAAGAAATGATCCGTCTATAATTTTAATGGTAGGTTTATTTGAACAATGAGAGACAGAGTAACAACAAAAAAATCCAGAAAAACACATGTCAAAAATGTTATAAATTGATTTGCATTTTAATGAGGGAAATTAGTATTTGACCCCCTCTCAATCAGAAAGGTTTCTGGCTCCCAGGTGTCTTTTATACAGGTAACGAGCTGAGATTAGGAGCACACTCTTAAAGGGAGTGCTCCTAATCTCAGTTTGTTACCTGTATAAAAGACACCTGTCCACAGAAGCAATCAATCAGATTCCAAACTCTCCACCATGGCCAAGACCAAAGAGCTCTCCAAGGATGTCAGGGACAAGATTGTAGACCTACACAAGGCTGGAATGGGCTTCAAGACCATCGCCAAGCAGCTTGGTGAGAAGGTGACAACAGGTGGTGCGATTATTTGCAAATGGAAGAAACACAAATGAACTGTCAATCTCCCTCGGCCTGGGGCTCCATGCAAGATCTCACCTCGTGGAGTTGCAATGATCATGAGAATGGTGAGGAATCAGCCCAGAACTACACGGGAGGATCTTGTCAATGATCTCAAGGCAGCTGGGACCATAGTCACCAAGAAAACAATTGGTAACACACTATGCCGTGAAGGACTGAAATCCTGCAGTGCCCGCAAGGTCCCCCTGCTCAAGAAAGCACATATACATGCCCGTCTGAAGTTTGCCAATGAACATCTGAATGATTCAGAGGACAACTGGGTGAAAGTGTTGTGGTCAGATGAGACCAAAATGGAGCTCTTTGGCATCAACTCAACTCGCCGTGTTTGGAGGAGGAGGAATTGCTGCCTATGACCCCAAGAACACCATCCCCACCGTCAAACATGGGGGTGGAAACATTATGCTTTGGGGGTGTTTTTCTGCTAAGGGGACAGGACAACTTCACCGCATCAAAGGGACGATGGACGGGGCCATGTACCGTCAAATCTTGGGTGAGAACCTCCTTCCCTCAGCCAGGGCATTGAAAATGGGTCGTGTATTCCAGCATGATAATGACCCAAAACACACGGCCAAGGCAACAAAGGAGTGGCTCAAGAAGAAGCACATTAAGGTCCTGGAGTGCCCTAGCCAGTATCCAGACCTTAATCCCATAGAAAATCTGTGGAGGGAGCTGAAGGTTCGAGTTGCCTAACGTCAGCCTCGAAACCTTAATGACTTGGAGAAGATCTGCAAAGAGGAGTGGGACAAAATCCCTCCTGAGATGTGTGCAAACCTGGTGGCCAACTACAAGAAACGTCTGTGATTGCCAACAAGGGTTTTGCCACCAAGTACTAAGTCATGTTTTGCAGAGGGGTCAAATACTTATTTCCCTCATTAAAATGTAAATCATTTTATAACATTTTCGACATGCGTTTTTCTGGATTTTTTTGTTGTTATTCTGTCTCTCACTGTTCAAATAAACCTACCATTAAAGTTATAGACTGATCATTTCTTTGTCAGTGGGCAAACGTACAAAATCAGCAGGGGATCAAATACTTTTTTCCCTCACTCTATATGGGAGGCTTTCAACATTCTAAAATAATAATACGTGTTTTTTGCAGCAAGTAGTTTATTGAAGGTCACATGCTGCACTGATGACACTGAAGTGTCTGGAAGCGGCACCTGATTAGGCAGATCAATCCCAGATCACAGACTGACACAGAATCAAAGAGACACCAGGGCTTGGAGCTAACACAGTCATGGAGGGTAGCTTCATCTGCAATGAGGTTTGCGTCTGTCTGTGTGTGTGACGCTAAGCTCCCTCTCCTCTCTCCTCTCCTCTCCTCTCCTCTCCTCTCCTCTCCTCTCCTCTACCCTCCCCTCTACCCTCCCTCTCCCCTTCCTCCTTCTCCTGTCCCCTTCCTCTCCCCTTCCTCCCTCTCCTGTCCCCTTCCTCCCTCTCCTGTCCCCTTCCTCTACCCTCCCTCTCCCCTTCCTCCCTCTCCTGTCCCCTTCCTCCCTCTCCTGTCCCCTTCCTCTACCCTCCCTCTCCCCTTCCTCCACCCTCCCTCTCCCCTTCCTCCACCCTCCCTCTCCCCCTCCCTCTCCCCTTCCTCCACCCTCCCTCTCCCCTTCCTCCACCCTCCCTCTCCCCTTCCTCCCTCTCCTGTCCCCTTCCTCCCTCTCCTGTCCCCTTCCTCTACCCTCCCTCTCCCCTTCCTCTACCCTCCCTCTCCCCTTCCTCCACCCTCCCTCTCCCCTTCCTCCACCCTCCCTCTCCCCTTCCTCCCTCTCCTGTCCCCTTCCTCTACCCTCCCCTCTACCCTCCCTCTCCCCTTCCTTCCTCCCTCCCCCTTCCTCCCTCTCCCCTTCCTCCTTCTCCTGTCCCCTCCCCTCTACCCTCCCTCTCCCCTTCCTTCCTCCCTCTCCTGTCCCCTTCCTCCCTCTCCCCTTCCTCCCTCTCCTGTCCCCTTCCTCTACCCTCCCTCTCCCCTTCCTCCCTCTCCCCTCCCTCCCTCTCCTGTCCCCTTCCTCTACCCCCTCTCCCCTCCCTCTCCCCTTCACTTCACTTCACTTACCCTCCCTCTCCTCTCCCCTTACCCTCCCTCTCCTCTCCCCTTCCTCTACCCTCTCTCTCCTGTCCCCTTCCTCTACCCTCCCCCTTCCCTTACCCTCCCTCTCCTCTCCTCTCCCCTTACCCTCCCTCTCCTCTACCCTTTCTCTCCTCTCCCCTTCCTCTACCCTTCCTCTACTCTCTCTCTCTCTCCTCTCCGCTCTACCCTCCCTCTCCTCTCCCCTTCCTCTACCCTCTGTCTCCTCTCCCCTTCCTCTCCCTTCCTCTCCCCTTCCCTTACCCTCCCTTTCCTCTCCCCTTCCTCTCCCCTTCCTCTACCCTCCCTCTACTCTCCCCTTCCTCTACCCTCTCTCCTCTCCCCTTACTCTACCCTCCCCCTTTCCTTACCCTCCCTCTCCTCTCCCCTTACCCTCCCTCTCCCCTTCCTCTACCCTCCCTCTCCTCTACCCTTTCTCTCCTCTACCCTCCCTCTCCCCTTCCTCTCTCCTCTCCCCTTCCTCTACCCTCCCCCCTTCCTCTACCCTCCCCTCTACCCTTCCTCCCTCTCCTCTCCCCTCTCCCCTTCCTCCCTCTCCTCTCCCCTTCCTCTACCCTCTGTCTCCTCTCCCCTCTCCCGCTACCCTCTCTCCCCTCTACCCTCCCTCTCCCCTTCCTCTCTCCTCTCCCCTTCCTCTACCCTCCCCTCTACCCTCCCTCCCTCTCCTCTCCCCTTCCTCTACCCTCTGTCTCCTCTCCCGCTACCCTCTCTCCCCTCACCCTCCCTCTCCTCTCCCCTTCCTCTACCCTCCCTCTCCTCTACCCTTTCTCTCCTCTACCCTCCCTCTCCCCTTCCTCTCTCCTCTCCCCTTCCTCTACCCTCCCCCTTCCTCTACCCTCCCCTCTACCCTTCCTCCCTCTCCTCTCCCCTTCCTCCCTCTCCTCTCCCCTTCCTCTACCCCTCTGTCTCCTCTCCCCTCTCCCGCTACCCTCTCTCCCCTCTACCCTCCCTCTCCCCTTCCTCTCTCCTCTCCCCTTCCTCTACCCTCCCCTCTACCCTTCCTCCCTCCCTCTCCTCTCCCCTTCCTCTACCCTCTGTCTCCTCTCCCCTCTCCCGCTACCCTCTCTCCCCTCACCCTCCCTCTCCTCTCCCCTTCCTCTACCCTCCCTCTCCTCTACCCTTTCTCTCCTCTACCCTCCCTCTCCCCTTCCTCTCTCCTCTCCCCTTCCTCTACCCTCCCCTCTACCCTTCCTCCCTCCCTCTCCTCTCCTCTCCCCTTCCTCTACCCTCTGTCTCCTCTCCCCTCTCCCGCTACCCTCTCTCCCCTCACCCTCCCTCTCCTCTACCCTCCCTCTCCTCTCCCCTTCCTCTACCCTCCCTCTACCCTCTCTCTCCCCTCTCCTCTCCTTCTTCTACCCTCTCTCTCCCCTCTCCCCTCTACCCTCTCTCTCCCCTCTCCCCTCTCTCTCCCCTCTCCTTCCTCTACCCTCTCTCTCCCCTCTCCCCTCTCTCTCCCCTCTCCCCTCTCCTTCCTCTACCCTCTCTCTCCCCTCTCCCCTCTCCTGTCCCATTCCTCTACCCCCCCTTCCTCTAGCCCCCTTACCCTTCCTCTCCTCTCCCCTTCCTCTACCCTCCCTCTCCTCTCCCTCCCTCCCTCTCCCCTTCCCTTACCCTCCCTCCCTCTCCCCTTCCCTTACCCTCCCTCCCTCCCTCCCTCTCCCCTTCCCTTACCCTCCCTCTCCTCTCCCCTTCCTCTACCCTCTCTCTCCTCTCCCCTTCCTCTACCCGCTCTCTCCTGTCCCATTCCTCTACCCCCCCTTCCTCTACCCCCCTCTCCTCTCCCCTTCCTCTACCCTCCCTCTCTTTCCTCTCCCCTCCCTCTCTTTCCTCTCCCCTCTACCCTCCCCTCTACCCTTCCTCCCTACCCTCCCCTCTACCGTTCCTCCCTTCCTCTACCCTCTCTCTCCTCTCCCCTTCCTCTACCCTCTCTCTCCTCTCCCCTCTACCCTCCTCTCCCCTCTCCTGTCTCATTCCTCTACCCCTCCTCCCTTCCTCTACCCTCTCTCTCCTCTCCCCTTCCTCTACCCTCTCTCTCCTCTCCCCTCTCCCCTCCTCTCCCCTCTCCTGTCCCATTCCTCTACCCCCCTTCCTCTACCCCCCCTCTCCTCTCCCCTTCCTCTCCCCTCCCTCTCTTTCCTCTCCCCTCTACCCTCCCCTCTACCCTTCCTCCCTACCCTCCCCTCTACCCTTCCTCCCTTCCTCTACCCTCTCTCTCCTCTTCCTCTACCCTCTCTCTCCTCTCCCCTCTCCCCTCCCCTTCCTCCCTTCCTCTACCCTCCTCTTCCTCTACCCTCTCTCTCTCCTCTCCCCTTCCTCTACCCTCTCTCTCTCCTCTCCCCTTCCTCTACCCTCTCTCTCCTCTCTTTCCTCTCCCCCTCTCCCCCCTCCCTCTCCATCTTTACTCTCCCCTCCCTCTCCTCTACCCTCCCTCTAACCTCCCTCTCCACCTTTCCTCTCCCCTCATCTCCCCTCTACACTCCCACTCCAACCAGCTGCTCACCTCACAGCAGAAACCAGATCTCTCACTCCTCGGGATCTGAGAGGGAAATGGAGACGGCATTTTTCTGCCCAGAGACAGAGACTCTCCCCTCAGTATCCAAATGAGGAGCTACCTGCCACACACACACACACACACACACACACACACACACACACACACACACACACACACACACACACACACACACACACACACACACACACACACACACACACACACACACACACACACACAGCAGCCCTGGTGGGCTTTCCTCACTGAGCTGGGATGCATCTGTCAAGCCTCAGTAGCCACTTTCTCTTATTCCTTATTCCGTCTGGATAGCTGGCTGTGCTTTTGACATAGTGCTACAGTTCAGAATGTATTCACACCCCTTGACCTTTCACATTTTGTTGTGTTACAGCCTGAATTTTAAATTGTCACTGGCCTACACACAATACCCCATAATGTCAAAGTGGAATTATATTTTTGGATATTTTTACAAATTAATAAAAAATGAAAAGCTTAAATGTCTTGAGTCAATAAGTATTCAACCCCTTTTGTTATGGTAAGCCTAAATAAGTTCAGGAGTAAAACAACTTGCTTCACATAATACGTACCATGGACTCAGTGTGTGCAATAATAGGGCATAACATGATTTTGTAATGACTACCTCATCTCTGTACCCCACACATACAGATAATTGTAAGGTCCCTCAGTCGAGCAGTGAATTTCAAACACAGATTCAACCACAAAGACCAGGGAGGTTTTCCAATGCCTCACAGAGAAGAGCACCTATTGGTAGATCCCTTTGAGCATGGTGAAGTTATTAATTACACTTTGGATGGTGTGTCAATACACCCAGTCACTACAAATATGCAGGCATCCTTCCTAACTCAGTTCCTGAAGAGGAAGGTAATCACTCAGGGATTTCACCATGAAGCCAATGGTGACTTTAAAACAGTTACAGAGTTTCATGACTGTGATAGGAGAAAACTGAGGATGGATCAAGCATATTGTAGTTACTCCACAATACTGACCTAATTGACAGAGTGAAAATAACAAAAAATTCTAAAACGTGAGTCCTGTTTGCAATAAGGCACTAAAAGTAAATCCTAGACGAGAACCTGGTTCAGTCTGCTTTCCAACAGACAAAACAATAACCTTAAACACAAGACCAAATATACACTAGCGTTGCTTACCAAAACGAGTTTGAATGTTCCTGAGTGGCCAAGTTACAGACTTGAAAATGGCTGTCTAGCTATGATCATCATCAACCAACTTGACAGAGCTTGAAGAATAAAAAAAGAAAATAATGTGCAAATATTGTACAACCCAGATGTGCAAAGCTCTTAGACTTACCCAGAAAGACTCACAGCTGTAATCGCTGCCAAAGGTGAATCTAACATGTATTGACACAGGGGGTTGAATACTTATCTAATCAAGACATTCACTTTTTTATACAAAAGTTTGAATTTTTCTTCTAGTTTGATATTAAAGTATTTTGTGTAGATCACTGACAAAAAAATGACAATTGAATACATTTGAATACCATTTTGTAACACAACAAAATGTGGAAAAAGGAGAAGAGAGAGAGGGATCTGTGTAATATAGTATACCCTCTGATTGTATCACTCTGGTGCTTTCATTTCCATAGCTGCTAAAGTCTAGCAAATTGTTGTGTTGATGACTTATTGATAGATTTGTAACAGACAGTATTATTAGGGATATACAGTGGCATGAAAAAGTATGTGAACCCTTTGTAATTACCTGGATTTCTGCATAAAATTTGTCACAACAATAGACCAACACAGTGTGCTTAAACTAATAAACATTATTGTATTTGTCTTGTCTATATTGAATACATAATTTAAACATTCACAGTGTAGGTTGGAAAAAGTATGTGAAGCTCCTAGGCTAATGACTTCTCCAAAAGCTAATTGGAGTCAGGAGTCAGCTAACCTGGAGTCCAATCAATGAGACCAGATTGGAGATGTTGGTTAGAGCTGCCTTGCCCTATAAAAAACACTCACAAAATTTGAGTTTGCTATTCAGAAGCAGAAGCATTGCCTGATTTGAACCATGCCTCGAACAAAAGAGATCTCAGAAGACCTAAGAATAAGAATGGTTGACTTGCATAAAGCTGGAGCGGGTTACAAAAGTATCACTAAAAGCCTTAATGTTCATCAGTCCACAGTAAGACAAATTGTCTATAAATGGAGAAAGTTCAGCACTGTTGCTACTCTCCTTAGGAGTGGCCATCCTGCAAAGATCACTGCAAGAGCACAGTGCAGAATGCTCAATGAGGTTAAGAATAATCCTAGTGTCAGCTAAAGACTTAGAGAAATCTCTGGAACATGCTAACATCTCTGTTGACGAGTATACAATACGTAAAACACTAAACAAGAATGGTGTTCATGGGAGGACACCACGGAAGAAGCCACTGCTGTCCAAAAAAAACATTGCTGCACGTCTGAAGTTCGCAAAAGAGCACCTGGATGTTCCACAGAGCTACTGCCAAAATATTATGTGGACAGATGAAACTAAAGTTGAGTTGTTTGGAAGGAAGGAACACACAACACTATGTGTGGAGAAAAAAAGGCACAGCACACCAACATCTAAACCTCATCCCAACTGTAAAGTATGGTGGAGGGAGCATCATGGTTTGTGGCTGCTTTGCTGCCTCAGGGCCTGGACAGCCTGCTATCATCAACGGAAAAATGAATTCCCAAGTAAATCAAGACATTTTGCAGGAGAATGTTATGGCTATTTGTCCACCAATTGAAGCTCAACAGAAGTTGGGTGATGCAACAGGACGACGACCCAAAACACAGAAGTAAATCAACAACAGAATGGCTTCAACAGAAGAAAATATGCCTTCTAGAGTGGCCCAGTCAGTCCTGACCTCAACCCGATTGAGATGTTGTGGCATGACCTCAAGAAAGTGGTTCACACCAAACATCCCAAGAATATTGCTGAACTGAAACCGTTTTGTTGAGAAGAATGGTCCAAAATTCCTCCTGACCATTGTGCAGGTCTGATCCACAACTACAGAAAATGTTTGGTTGAGGTTATTGAGCCAAAGGAGGGTCAACCAGTTATTAAAACCAAGGGTTCACATACTTTTTCCAATCTGCACTGTGAATGTTTACATGGTGTGTTCAATAAAGACATGAAAAATGATAATTGTTTGTGTTATTAGTTTAAGCAGACTGTGGTTGTCTGTTGTTGTAACTTAGATGAAGATCAGATCAAATTTCATGACCAATTTATGCAGAAATCCAGGTAATTCTAAAGGGTTCACATACTTTTTCTTGCCACTGTATTATGGTTTCTTATGGTACTAGATTATCTTACCAAGTATGTGTTCATATGGATAGACACACTGCTCTAGTCTATTGGATATAGCTATTAGTTGAGTAAACTCTTATAATGAAACACACTTAATAGTCTTATTTCCTGTTAACTCATATGGGAAGATCTAAAGTACTGTGTCATATGAGTTGACGTTGATGTGATTTAGTGTCCTGGGAAGAGCATGTATGTGTGATTTATGGGGTGTGGAAGGGGGATGTGAACATTCTGTTGGTAAGTAGGGAGGTTGGCTGCAGCTCCAGCATGCAAAAGCTTCCATGTGTTCCTCTGTTACAGGGACACCACAGATGAAGTCAGGATTAAGAAAACAGTGGATGCATGGATCAACGCCCTGAGTAAGGATATCCAGGTGAGTCGGTCAAAAGGTCACCTTGAGTCATTTCAGTTGGTTTGTTCCAACTGTCGTTTTGTTTTGTCCTGTTGGATTAGCATATAGTACGCGACATTTATGTCCAATTTAATGATGCTAGATCATAGCGTCTTATGACAACCCGATAACCCATAAGATATTACATTCTATTGACATTACTGTTAGTAATATGCCGGAGTTGTATGTGATCCAGTGTAACAGATTTTTAAAGTCAAGTATTTTAACATATTTTCAACCCTCAGTCCTCAGAGATCTAAAGATTCCATGCAATTTGGTTTGGATGCTCCGTGCTGTTTGATAGTAAATATCTCAGCCACAAAAGCCTGGAGGGACTGAGTTCAGCCTCAATTTTTATGGGCTTTGCAGCAGAGAGAGGTTCACAATTGTATCATGGTAGAAGAAGAGTAATGCTCATACAAAGTAGAGTGAATTTGAGCAGTAGAGGCTGCTGGCTGTGCCATTTATTTAACAGGAGACTTTGCAGCAACGTGATCAACTGCATGTCCCCAGGCTTTTAGGTCCTCAAGTCCAAATATCTATAATTAATCTGCTGAAATTGAAGACATTTGTTCCAATTAAAGCCATGTTTTGCTTCCCAAATTGCACCCTATTCCCTATATAATGCACTTATTTTGACCAGAGCTCTATGTGCCCTGGTCAAATGTACTGCACTATTAAGGGAATGAGGTACAATTTGGGACGCTGTGTTGGACAGTGTCTCCAGCTGGATAAAAACACTGTTGTCTATTAGTTGGTTCTGCCTCTATCACATCTGAATCCATTTTCTTTGTGTATGTAAGAGAGTTTTAGCTGAAGACGATGACCATTTCTGACCAATGACTATCCAGTTTGTGTCTACAAGCCATCAGACTGCTGACCACTTGAACTGGACTGACCACCTGCTCTGATTCTCCGTAGCTTAGAACACATGTACTCACTCATGCACACACACATACATTCATGCTACACACACAACACAGCCGCTGCTACCAGACACTTTATTATACTGCTCAGTTTATACACTTCCCCAATACAGGTGTAAATATTTGAATATAAATTGTGCCTACCTGTATTATACTTATGCAAAGAAAAAAACTCTACTGAGCCGTTTACTTTATGTTCGTATTCTTATCTTTGTTATTTCTTATTGTTGTTGCCTTGTCGAGAAGAAACCTGCAAGTAAGCATTTTGGTTGGATGATGTATGGTTGGATGATGTATGGTTGGATGATGTATGGTTGGATGATGTATGGTTGGATGATGTATGGTTGGATGATGTAAGGTTAAATACCATGCGTATCCTGTACATACGACTAATAACGCTTAAAACTATCCTGAGATATCCACTAACTGTGGTCCTCAAATAAATATGCCATTGCTTGTTTTTGTTTTTTGCAGGCCGATATTTCAAAATTAGACTTTGTTGCTCAGACGAGAGCTAAAGACTTGGTGAAAGAGTCTGCTGCTGCTGCCGTGTTACCCCAGAAAAACAAACTAATAACACCACCACCTCCAGGCTTAAAGATGTGAAGACCATGATTCAGACTGGTGGGCCTGGAACAGCAGGACGTAAACCCCTGTCAGAGCAGCCAGAGGACAGACAGAGCACTGAGGAGCCGAACAAACACACCACTGGCCCCAATGTGAGACTGACCATCTCTATCTCAACAGGTGGTGAGCAATATGATGGCACTGAACATATACCCCATTCTCTGTATAATACGCTACTTTTAACTAGGATCTATAGGGACCAGGGCCAATAGAGCTCTGGTGAAAAGTAGTGCACTATATAGAGAATAGGGTGCCATTTTGGATGCAGACGATGACAGCACTGAACATACACCCCCTTCACTATAGGGGACTGAACATACACCCCCTTCACTATAGGGGACTGAACATACACCCCCTTCACTATAGGGGACTGAACATACACCCCCTTCACTATAGGGGACTGAACATACACCCCCTTCACTATAGGGGACTGAACATACACCCCCT
Organism: Salmo salar; assembly: GCF_965601325.2. NCBI lineage: Eukaryota > Metazoa > Chordata > Actinopteri > Salmoniformes > Salmonidae > Salmo > Salmo salar. The sequence goes on from NC_138299.1 coordinate 34,582,022, forward strand.
TCACTTCACTCAATCATCAACACACAATTAGCAGGGTGACATCATAGCCCGTATCTGTAATGTCTCATTGAACAGAACTTTTGTCACTGCTTTCTTTCTAAAACCCTGTATTTACTTACGTAATATATTTCTGCTTTTAGCGTTGACTGACTTATCGACGGTACTCAAACAACAAAGTGGTCACACCAGTCTGTCGTGTACCTTGCTAATCTTCCCATCTGGATGCAAACACAGCGTTTCTGAAGCGTCCGAGGCTATTTAACTACATGAGGTTCTCTAACTGGCCATATGTTTCCTCCCACATTGATTGGCTATAAATAAATAGCACAAAACCTAAACCTGACAAAGGACGAGCCTGCTTATCTCCAAGCTGCATACCGTTTTTGCTTAATGGCCGACTTCGTTGCCATGAGACCAAGAAGAACATACAGAAGAACCTAGCAACCAGTACAGTGCTTAGTTAACCCCTAAGTCTGGTTTGATCTGTCCAAGTGTGGCTTCTTTTTTTAATTACACTAACACAGTCAGGACGGAAAAGCTGCACAAACTCAGATGTATTATACTATATAATAACTAATAGAAACATCACCATGTGAAGATATTTGTAAATACAGATGTATATATTATAGGTACTTAGTTTTAATAGTTGTAACAGTAGTTTTTATTAGTTGTAGTTTTTATTAGTTGTAGTCCTATTAGCAGTTGTACAACTTTTGTGTGTTGTTAATGTAAGTCTTCTTATTTTATCATTACTGGACAATAGTTGCCATATTATTATTGTTAATAAGTATTGTTCTTTTTTTTCATTTGGGTTTTCATTTGGTTTATCAGCTTGAGGCTGATAAAAATGCTATTCAATGATAGAAGAGTACAAGTATCGGTGGAGCTCAAGTGTGGAAAGAACCTTCATCGGTTCAACACACGTGTACACACATACCTTCTCATCCTCCTAGATCTATCTTCTGCCTTCAACACTGTGAACCATCAGATCCTCCTCTCCACCCTCAGGGCTGGGCGTCTCAGGCTCTGCACACTCTTGGATTTCATCCTACCTGGCAGACTGCTCCTACCAGGTTCCATAGAGAGGATCTGATGGTTCACGGTGTGGAAGGCAGCGGATAGATCTAGGTGGATGAGGAGAGAGAGTCAGCTTTGGCAGTGCGGAGAGACTGACACAGAGAAGAGCAGTCTCAGTTGAGTGACCCGTCTTGAAGTCTGACTGGTTAGGGTCAAGAAGATCGTTCTGGGAGAGATAGTTGGTCAGAGACAGAACGCTCAAGTGTTTTAGAAAGAAAAGAAAGGAGGGATACTGGTCTGTAGTTTAACGTCAGAGGGGTCGCATGTTGGTTTCTTGAGGAAGGAAGCGACTCGGGTTTTGAAGTCAGGGGACACAGCCAGTGGTCGGGGATGAGTTGATGAGGGAAGTGAGGAATGGGTCTGGAGGAGGGAATGGGGTTGTCAGGCGGCAGGACCTCACTAGTCGCAGGATGTTATCTGGAGAGAGAGAGGAGAAAGAGGTCAAGGCGTAGGGTAAGTTCTGTGTGAGTGGGACTAGTGGACTCAATAGGCCGAGTGAATGAGCAGATGTTGTCAACATTCTTTTTCAAAGTAGTTGACAAAGTCGTCCGCAGAGAGGGAGGAGGGAGAGGGTGGAGGATTAATAAGGGAGGATAAGGTGGGAAAGAGTTTCCTAGGGTTAGAGGCAAAAGCTTGAAATTGAGAGTGATAGAATGAGGCTTTAGAAGTGGATAAAGAGGAAGAGAATGTAGAGAGGTGGGAGTGAAAGGATGATAGGTCCTCCGGAAGTTTCGTTTTCCTCCATTTTTGCTTAGCTGCCCGCAGCCCTGTTCTCGCAATGAGTCAACAAACAATGGGAAACCACACACTGAGTAAAATAATAACAAAATGAATTTATTCCATAAGGTGTCAAAGCCACAACAAAACAACCAAAGGTATGCATGGAGAGAGGAATCTCTAGCTGAATGGGGAAACATTGGCTTTATGCCACAGCTGAGCTTTCACAGGTGTGCCCCATCAGCACTGACAACCCTCCCAGCTCTGCCCTCCTCTCCTACTCTTCCCACCAATCTCCTGCAGGAAGTAAGCACAGCAGAACCCAGTATACAGAACAGGAAGGGCCTTCACACCCCCACCTATAACGGGGACCTCCCATATCCCCGAAACAAAACCAAAATGTTTTAATAGTCACAAGCAATAAACAATACAAATATACTTGCACTCCCTGGACATCCAACCACCCAGGTCCACCACTTAACTCAACCCACACCTCCACCTTCAGCAACCATGGCGCCTGGATGCAAATTAAGAGAAGGAGAGGAAGAGAGAGACCAAGAGAGAGGAGACCAAGTTGTCGGAGAATAGACACAATATTAAACAGGACGGCTAAGGAGAGGGTACACGGGACAACGCATCTGCGACCTGTATGCTCTCGTCGGCTGGCCCTCGCTACATTTTCGTCGCCAGACCCACTGGCTCCAGGTCATCTATAAGTCTTTGCTAGGTAAAGCTCCGCCTTATCTCAGCTCACTGGTCACCATAACAACACCCACCCGTATCACGTGTTCCGGCAGGTATATCTCACTGGTCATCCCCAAAGCCAACACCCCCTTTGGCCTCCTTTCTTTCCAGTTCTCTGCTGCCAATGACTGGAACGAATTGCAAAAATCGCTGAAGTTGGAGACTTATATCTCCCTCACTAACTTCAAGCATCAGCTATCTGAGCAGCTTACCGATCACTGCAGCTGTACACAGCCCATCTGTAAATAGCCCAACTACCTACCTCATCCCCATATTGTTTTATTAACTTTTTTGCTTTTTTGCACAGCAGTATTTCTACTTGCACATCACCATCTGCACATCTATCACTCCAGTGTTAATTTGCTAAATTGTAATTACTTTGCTACTATGGCCTATTTATTGCCTTATCTCCTTACGCCATTTGCACACACTGTTTATAGACTTTTTCTATTGTGTTATTGACTGTACATTTGTTTATTCCATGTGTAACTCTGTGTTGTTGTTTGTGAAGCACTGCTTTGCTTTATCTTGGCCAGGTCGCAGTTGTAAATGAGAACTTGTTCTCAACTTGCCTACCTGGTTAAATAAAGGTGAAATAAATAAATAAGTTCTGAGCCAGGAACTTAAACATGAGCTTTTTTACTTGGCACATATTGCACTTTTACTTTCTTCTCCAGCACTGTGTTTTTGCATTATTTAAACCATCAGGGATACGTAACCCTCCGTAATGAACAGTGAATAGATGGATGCACTGTCAACCATACCAAGTGGTTCTTTTAACTGGTCCTGAGGTGGAACAATTGAGTCCCTTAACATAAAAGCAGGTGCGCTAAGCTTTAAGGACAGGGCATTCATTTTTCCAATGACCTTTACCATGGCAGTAATTGCAGAGTTTGCCATGATCTTGAGACAAGATCAGGCCCAGTAGGAAAGAATTTACTCCCAAAACTCTCCCTGCGACCATCACTGCGAAGACGGGATTCCCCAAAGTGACCTTTATGTGTCAGCACATATTAATCAGCCAACACGGCTGTATGTGACAAGGCTCCAGCACAACTAAACTGCACAATTGCTTGCAGGTTGTAACATCCAATGAAGTGCACCATCGGTTAAACTGGGTGTGCAAATCCCGTGCGAACTCAACATAAGTCTGTCAGCTTTTTTCCAGGTTCTAAACCGCTCGCAATACGCTTCAGGAACTAACTCATAGGTGTACAACACGGCAGCTTTAACTTTGCCACAGTTTTGGCTGTCAGCAACGTTAAGAGCCGAGTAGACCTCTTGTGCTTTCCCAGTTAGCACACATTGCAACATCAACATACGGTCGGTGTCAGGCCAATTCCTTTCAAACAGTGAAAAAAAAATCTCAGGTTCCTTTTCACTGAATTTCAGCAGAAGCCTCAAGTTTCCAGCTTCGTCAAAGGAAAGCTGAGCACGACCCCTGGGAGAAATCACCGTAACGGTCATTAAGAGACATGTCAGAGAGCTTACCATCGCTGACAATCAAAATGGACTCGTTGCAGCATCACTTTGGCTCCGTTTCTTGTTTAAGACTTTCTACCTCCAACTCCTTTTCCAAGGCTTGTTGCTGTTTCAGCCTATCATGCTCTAGTTGTAGCAACAACAGTTCCTTTTGCTGTTCAAAAGAAAAGACAGGGTTAGGGGCATTTGTAGTGGATCGAAATGTGGCCAAACCAGGAGAAAATGACTCCATTAGAAGGCCGGATTCAATCAAGTTGGCCTTTGGTATAAACTTAACTGTCAGACGTTTATCAGCAAACTCAATGTTATGTGTCGCAATTCGTAAAAATTGGTCTTTAGTATAGCAATCCAGAAGCTCCTCCCTCAGGACTTGGAAGAATTCCTCAATGTTAACCATAGTCAACCAACTATGGATGAACAACCTGCTGTCGCCCCAATTGTATACACCAAACAAAACAGAAGCACAGACTCAACCACACAGGAGAGAAAGAAACAAATGGAGCTTCCCCAAGACTCATTACTAGCTCAACCCTAGTCTTCATGCAGTTACTGGCGCTGGGTATTTTTGCACTTTAGCCCGCTGTCGCAGAAAAAGCTCCCAGCAAGCTGGTTAGCCCTCTGAGCCACAGATGTGCTCCTGAGACAACTGCTCCAGCCACAGTCACCACACAAAAATAACCAAGAGCTAACACTGCCCAACGTGTGTCGTAAGGGTCACACGTCGCTAAACCTGTGGGAGAAGACGAGTCCAGGTAGCCAATCCACGCTACCCCAACAATCTCTCACTGCTAACACCGCAGAAATAATAACCTGATGTCCCTACAATGAGCCAAGCAGGATCTCTAACCAGGAACAGGGGATGGAGATAAACTGTAGTCCTCTCTCCACTGCAGCACAAACCAACACTACTTCCACACCAACAGCAACCACAGGCGTGTAACCAAAGAAAGTAGCAACAGGCAGTATCCAGATGTCACAAATACTTTGTACGTGTACCTCAGTATGTAACTCCCAATCAAAGTTGTGCCCACAACATAACTCAATAGACAGAAGGGTTAGCCAAACAATAATCACCAAGCACTTTACTTTGAAATACCACCTTAACCAGTTAGCAAATGCTACCAAACAAATACAATTCCAGGGAGTAACTCCACAGAGATCCCGGATGAGCCCCCACTTGGCTCAAGATTGTAACAACAATGGGAAACCATACACTGAGTAAAGAAATAACAAAATTAATTTATTCCATAAATAAATAAACACAACAATAATCAGATGAGGCATGAAGGTCAGTAAATTAGGTGCCACATGCCAAAGCCACAACAAAACAACCAAAGGTATGCATGGAGAGAGGAATCTCTTGCTGAATGGGGAAACAGTGGCTTTATGCCACAGGTGTGCCCCATCAGCACTGACGACCCTCCTCACAGTCTCTCAGCCACGGAGCAGGAGGGGAGGGCCGAGCCGGCTGGGAGGAAAGGGGACAGTGAGAGTCATAGGATGCGGAAAGGGAGGAGAGTAGGGTTGAAGAGGCAGAATCAGGAGACCGGAAGGAGATTTAGCAGAAGGGAGAGATGATAGGATACAAGAGGAGAGAGAGAGCGAAGATCACGACTGCATATGACCATCTGGGTAGGGGCTGAGAGTGGCTAGGGTTGGAGGAAATGAAGACAGAAAATTAACCAAAGTAGTGATCAGAGACCTGGAGGGGGGTTGCAGTGAGATTAGTAGGAGAACAGAGACCTGGAGGGGGGTTGCAGTGAGATTAGTAGGAGAACAGAGACCTGGAGGGGGGGTTGCAGTGAGATTAGTAGGCGAACAGCCTCTAGTAAAGATGAGGTCAAGTGTATTGCCTGCGTTGTGAGAGGGACGGGACTGGGAAAGGGTCAGGTCAAAAGAGGCGAGGAGGTGGAAAAACAGTTGGAAAGAAATTAATCGAAGGCAGATGTCGGGAGGTTGAAGTCGCCCAGTACGAAAAGGGGTGAACCATTGTCAGGAAATGAGCTTATCAATCAAATGTATTTATGAATCAAATGTATTTATAAATCCCTTTTAACATCAGCCGATCAGCTTATCAAGGTGTCAAGCTCACTGAGGAACTCTCTAAGGGCACCGGGTGGGCGATAGATGACAACAATGTTAAGCTTGAGTGGAGAAATGACAGTGACAGCATGGAATTCAAAAGAGGAGATGGACAGGTGAGAGGGAGAAAATAGAAAATCTCAATTTAGGAGAAATGAGTAGCCCTGTGCCACCACCGCGACGACCAGATGCTCTCGGACTATGAGAGAAAATGCAGTCAGATAACAAAAATGCAGCTGGAGTAGCAGTGTTCTCTGGGGTGATCGATGTCTCCATCAGGGCCAAAAACCTCAATGTCAGAAATTGCCCTGCCCCTTAATCCTGGTTGAGATGTAAACAATCATCTGAAAGTTATCAGCAGTTAGCAGTTCAAATTCCAAGTAGGCTACTGGGAAGACAAGCAGAACTTAAAGTAGATGGCCCTAGCTAGCAAAAAGACAGTACTAGACAACAGATAAAGACAAACAAATTATACTTATCACTCCTGGAGATATCAGGAGTCCTCTAGCTATAGAATGAATCTCTCTCTCTCTCTCTCAATTACAATTTCAATTTAAGGGCTTTATTGTCATGGGAAACATAATTTAACATTTCCAAAGCAAGTGAACTAGATAATAAACAAAAGTTAAATAAACATTAAAAATGAACAGTAAACATTACTCACAAAAGGTCCAAAAGAATTAAGACATTTCAAATCAAATCAAATTTTATTTGTCACATGCGCCAAATACAACTGGTGTAGAACTTAGTGAAATATTTACTTACAAGCCCTTAACCAACAATGCAGTTTTAAGAAAAATACCTAAAAAAAAGAAGAAACAAAAGGAACAAATAATTAAAGAGCAGCAGTAAAATAACAATAGCGAGGCTATATACAGGGGGTACCGGTACAGAGTCAATGTGCGGGGGCACCGATTAGTCGAGGTAATTGAGGTAATATGTACATGTAGGTAGAGTTATTAAAGTTACTATGCATAGATAATAAACAGAGTAGCAGCAGCGTGAAAGAGACTGGGCACTCTTGAGAGCCAGGTCTGCCTATGGCTGCCTTTCTCAATAGCAAGGCTAAACTCACTGAGTCTGTACATAATCAAAGCTTTCCTTAAGTTTGGGTCAGTCACAGTGGTCAGGTATTCTGTCACTGTGTACTCTCTGTTTAGGACCAAATAGCATTCTAGTTTGCTCTGTTTTAAAAAAATTATTTCCGATGTGTCATCGATCTCTATGTTTTCTCATGCTCTCTCTCTCTCTCTCTCTCTCTCTCTCTCTCTCTCTCTCTCTCTCTCTCTCTCTCACTCACTCACTCACTCACTCACTCACTCACTCACTCACTCACTCACTCACTCACTCACTCACTCACTCACTCACTCACTCACTCACTCACTCACTCACTCACTCACTCACTCACTCACTCACTCACTCACTCACTCACTCACACACTCACTCACATTCCAAACCTATTTTAATCACAATTTAACCCAGTGCACCCAGTTTCACAACTAGTATAACCTGAAAATTAATGCATTCTATGGCTAAACATTTTTGAGGAGCTGCATCTGATCTACTTTCTCAATCAATAGTCCTTTAGCTTATTAAATCAAATGACTACATTTGAAAATATGTTATCACTGTCTTTATTTTATAAACAGTGACATAAACAGTTTCCACATTTTGTTAGGTTACAGCCTTACAGGCCACTCATGGAAATTCAGAGACTTGTCCCAAAGCCACTCCTGCGTTGCCTTGGCTGAGTGCTTAGGGTTGTTGTCCTGTTGGAAGGTGAACCTTCACCCCATATTGAGGTCCTGAGCGCTCTGGAGCAGGTTTTCATCAAGGATCTCTCTGTACTTTGCTCAGTCTCCCAGTCCCTGCCGCAGAAAAACATCCCCACAGCATGATTCTGCCACCACCACCATGCTTCACCGTAGGGATGGTGCCAGCTTTCCTCCAGACGCGACGCTTGGCATTCAGGCCAAAGAGTTCCATCTTGGTTTCATCAGACCAGAGAATCTTGTTTCTCATGGTCTGAGAGTCCTTTAGGTGCCTTTTGACAAACTCCAAGCGGGCATGTGCCTTTTACTGAGGAGTGGCTTCCGTCTGGCCACTCTAGCATAAATGCCGGTTTGGTGGAGTGCTGCAGAGATGGTTGTCCTTTTGGAAGGTTCTCCCATCTCCGCAGAGGAACTCTAGAGCTCTATCAGAGTGACTATTGGGTTTCTGGTCAACTCCATGACCAAGGCCCTTCTCCCCCGATTGCTCAGTTTGGCCGGGCAGCCAGCTCTAGGGAGAGTCTTGGTGGTTCCAAACTTCTTCTATTTAAGAATGATGGAGGCCACTGTGTTCTTGGGGACCTTCACTTTTTTGGTACCCTTCCCCAGATCTGTGCCTCGACACAATCCTGTCTCGGAGCTCTACGGACAATTTCGACCTCATGGCTTGGTTTTTACTCTGACATGCACTGTCAACTGTGGGACCTTATATAGACAGGTGTGTGCCTTTCCAAATCATGTCCAATCAAATGAATTTACCACAGGGTGGACTCCAATCAAGTTGTAGAAACATCTCAAGGATGATCAATGGAAACAGGATGCACCTGAGCTCAATTTCGAGTCTCATAGCAAAGGGTCTGAATACTTATGTAAATAAGGTATTTCTGTTTTTTACTTTTAATACATTTGCAAACATTTCTAAAAACCTGTTTTCACTTTGTCATAATGGTGTATTGTGTGTAGATTGATGAGGAGTTTTTCTTATTTAATCCACATTAGAATAAAGCTGTAACGTAACAAAATGTCAAAAAAGTCAAGGGGTCTGAATACTTTCCGAAGGCACTGTATGTTGATTAATTTAGTTTGGGCTATTGAAAGCTTTTGGGGTAGTGAGAGTGGTTTTAAATTATGTAAGATAAGTTCCTTTTCTTGAATCATAATGACCTCGTCTAAGCGTCTATAAACATTTGTTGATTTTGTATAATTTCTGGGGAGAAATATTGTTTTATTTTTGTTTTAAAACGTATGGTAATATCCTGTGTCTGAAATGTCAGCACCTCCACACACAAAAAGCTCAATGAACGTTTCTGATAGAAGCCACAGTACTAACCGGTAATTGGCTGGAAGCCAAGCTCAATTAATGATGCGTCGTATCCGAAATGGAATTAAAAAGAATGAAATCAAATATTTTTGTTCAAACAGTGGGAGGTAATTTGTATCTTGTCTTCCATCTGCTTTGTTGACCCACACACACACACACACACACACTTGTTAGTGTTGCAGGCTTATTGGGGAGTGTGTCGATAGTTCCCTCTCAAGGACAATAAAGGCTGATTTATCAGTGTGTCTGTCTGCATGGGGGTTGGCCTGATTCCCACCACTGCAGCATTGTAATGCAGTCCCATAGTAAAGCTGTCTAGGTGTTATGCAGTACATACAGTGCAAGGTATTTCTGAGATCTAGGCAATGATGCCCTTTATCTACTTCCCGAGAGTCAGATGAACTCAGGGATACCATTTTTATGTCTCTGCATCCAGTCCAGTATGAAAGAAGTTGGCGGGTAGTTTATTGAGCCAATGCCAACTAGCGTTAGCGCAATGACTTGAAGTCTATGGTATCTACTAGTATTACATATACTTTTTGAGTATATGTATTTGAATGCATTTATTTGAATGCGCTTGGCGCAGTTGTGACGGTGAACCCGGTGCACCAAGTCTGAGTAAAGCACCCAATCTGGAAGTGCCATGTAGGGATCCTAACTAACTAACCTTTTTTCTTTTAAATCTTGTATATTTTGTGGATTTTATTGTTTATGCACTGTGTCAGTCGGAAGGTAGAGAGGGTGACCGATACAGAGGGAGACGGAGAGAAGGGACCGAGGCGGTATTCAGATACAGAGGGAGACGGAGAGAAGGGACCGAGGCGGTATTCAGATACAGAGGAAGACGGAGACGGAGAGAAGGGACCGAGGTGGTATTCAGATACAGAGGAAGACGGAGACGGAGAGAAGGGACCGAGGCGGTATTCAGATACAGAGGAAGACGGAGACGGAGAGAAGGGACCGAGGCGGTATTCAGATACAGAGGAAGACGGAGACGGAGAGAAGGGACCGAGGCGGTATTCAGATACAGAGGGAGACGGAGAGAAGGGACCGAGGCGGTATTCAGATACAGAGGGAGACGGAGAGAAGGGACCGAGGCGGTATTCAGATACAGAGGAAGACGGAGAGAAGGGACCGAGGCGGTATTCAGATACAGAGGAAGACGGAGACGGAGAGAAGGGACCGAGGCGGTATTCAGATACAGAGGGAGACGGAGAGAAGGGACCGAGGCGGTATTCAGATACAGAGGGAGACGGAGAGAAGGGACCGAGGCGGTATTCAGATACAGAGGGAGACGGAGAGAAGGGACCGAGGCGGTATTCAGATACAGAGGGAGACGGAGAGAAGGGACCGAGGTGGTATTCAGATACAGAGGGAGACGGAGAGAAGGGACCGAGGCGGTATTCAGATACAGAGGGAGACGGAGAGAAGGGACCGAGGCGGTATTCAGATACAGAGGGAGACGGAGAGAAGGGACCGAGGCGGTATTCAGATACAGAGGAAGACGGAGAGAAGGGACCGAGGCGGTATTCAGATACAGAGGAAGACGGAGAGAAGGGACCGAGGCGGTATTCAGATACAGAGGAAGACGGAGAGAAGGGACCGAGGCGGTATTCAGATACAGAGGGAGACGGAGAGAAGGGACCGAGGCGGTATTCAGATACAGAGGAAGACGGAGACGGAGAGAAGGGACCGAGGTGGTATGCAGATACAGAGGAAGACGGAGACGGAGAGAAGGGACCGAGGTGGTATTCAGATACAGAGGGAGACGGAGACGGAGAGAAGGGACCGAGGTGGTATTCAGATACAGAGGAAGACGGAGACGGAGAGAAGGGACCGAGGTGGTATTCAGATACAGAGGGAGACGGAGAGAAGGGACCGAGGTGGTATTCAGATACAGAGGAAGACAGAGAGAAGGGACCGAGGCGGTATTCATAACCCCGCCAGCGGGCATGTGTGGTCGGGAGTTGGCAGCACTACCACTAGACCATACTCAGACACACCTAACTAGGAGTTGGCAGCACTACCACTAGACCATACTCAGACACACCTAACTAGGAGTTGGCAGCACTACCACTAGACCATACTCAGACACACCTAACTAGGAGTTGGCAGCACTACCACTAGACCATACTCAGACACACCTAACTAGGAGTTGGCAGCACTACCACTAGACCATACTCAGACACTCCTAACTAGGAGTTGGCAGCACTACCACTAGACCATACTCAGACACTCCTAACTATGCCTTTGCTGAAAGTTTCTGTCTTTCCCACTGAGTGTGTACGTTAGCTAGTCAGAGACAGTTTGTCACATTGTGAGGGTATAGATTAGAGCTGGCCTAATTCTTCTTCTCTGGCTGTGCTGTGAATCCCCGGGGAGGGAGGAGGCTGGGAATGGTGGAGTCCTCCAGGGGCCTGCCAGCCCTTTCATCTTCTGCAGATGCTCCCACTCTTACTCCTACTCCCTCCGACACAGACATACAGAGGCAGCTCAGGACTACCAGCATACTCACTGACTCTCTCTTGCTTTCGCATCTCGTGCATGTTGTTGGTCGCTGGGTTTGAATTCCAACATTTCTGCGACAGTTGGTCTGTTCCTTGTTTCTCATTATCTGTTATTTTGGCCTTGTGGTTCTTCCAGTTCTATTTTTTTTCAGCCACCCTATGTCCCAAATGGCTCCCTGTTCCCAATATAGTGCACTAATTTTAACCAGGACCCATTGGGCTCTAGTCTAAAGTACTGCACTATATAGGGAATAGGGTGCCATTTGGAATGCATCGCCAGCCTTGGGAGAAGGAGGACCACTCCAAATGTTCATTTTTTCCTTCTTTCTGTCAGCTGTTACACAACTGCCCACAGAGCCACTTGCTCCGAAACAGAACGACTCAGACCCACTTGCTCCGAACAAAATGGCTCAGACCCACTTGCTCCGAACGAAATGACTCAGATCCACTTGCTCTGAACGAAATGGCTCAGACCCACTTGCTCTGAACGAAATGGCTGGTCTGCATGGTCACATATATCTTAATAGGTGGAACTCATTTTTATTAATTTATTTTATTTTATTTCACCTTTATTTAACCAGGTAGGCTAGTTGAGAACAAGTTCTCATTTACAACTGCGACCTGGCCAAGATAAAGCATAGCAATTCGACACATACAACAACAGAGAGTTACACATGGAATAAACAAAACATACAATCAATAATACAGTAGAACAAAAGAAAACAAAAAGTCTATACAGTGAGTGCAAATGAGGTAAGTTAAGGCAATAAATAGGCCATGGTGGCGAAGTAATTACAATATAGCAATTAAACACTGGCATGGTAGATGTGCAGAAGATGAATGTGCAAGTAGAGATACTGGGGTGCAAAGGAGCAAGATAAATAAATAAATAAATACAGTATGGAGATGAGGTAGGTAGATAGATGGGCTCTTTACAGATGGGCTATGTACAGGTGCAGTGATCTGTGAGCTGCTCTGACAGCTGGTGCTTAAAGCTAGTGAGGGAGATATGAGTCTCCAGCTTCAGAGATTTTTGCAGTTCGTTCCAGTCATTGGCTGCAGAGTACTGGAAGGAAAGACGACCAAAGGAGGAATTGGCTTTGGGGGTGACCAGTGGAATGCGTGCTACGAGTGGGTGCTGCTATGGTGACCAGTGAGCTGAGATAAGGCGGGGCTTTACCTAGCAGAGACTTGTAGATAACCTGTAGCCAGTGGGTTTGGCGAAGAGTATGAAGCGAGGGCCAACCAACGAGAGCGTACAGGTCGCAATGGTGGGTAGTGTATGGGGCTTTTGTGACAAAACGGATGGCACTGTGATAGACTGCATCCAGTTTGTTGAGTAGAGTGTTGGAGGCTATTTTATAGATGACATCACCGAAGTCGAGGATTGGTAGGATGGTCAGTTTTGAGGGTGTTTGGCAGCATGAGTGAAGGATGCTTTGTTGCGAAAAAGGAAGCTGATTCTAGATTTAATTTTGGATTGGAGATGCTTAATGTGAGCCTGGAAGGAGAGTTTACAGTCTAACCAGACACCAAGGTATTTGTAGTTGTCCATGTATTCTAAGTCAGAGTCGTCCAGAGTAGTGATGCTGGACGGGCGAGCAGGTGCGGGCAGCGATCGGTTGAATAGCATGCATTTAGTTTTACTTGCGTTTAAGAGCAGTTGGAGGCCATGGAAGGAGAGTTGTGTGGCATTGAAGCTCGTCTGGAGGTTAGTTAACACAGTGTCCAAAGAGGGGCCAGAAGTATACAGAATGGTGTCGTCTGCGTAGAGGTGGATCAGAGACTCACAAGCAGCAAGAGCGACATCATTGATGTATACAGAGAAGAGAGTCGGCCCGAGAATTGAACCCTGTGGCACACCCATAGAGACTGCCAGAGGTCCGGACAACAGGCCCTCCGATTTGACACACTGAACTCTAGGAAATCATTTGAGAAACCAAGGCGGTTGAGTCTGCCAATAAGAATGTAGTGATTGACAGAGTCGAAAGCCTTGGCCAGGTCGATGAATATGCCGGCACAGTAATGTCTCTTATCGATGGCGATTATGATGTCGTTTAGGACCTTGAGCGTGGCTGAGGTGCACCCATGACCAGCTCTGAAACCAGATTGCATAGCGGAGAAGGTACGGTGGGATTCAAAATGAACTCATCAACAGAAGCCTTCACCAATGAGTCCAAGAACAAATTGTACAACCTAACTACACTTTATCTAGTTTCTCCAATGCCCCCTCGCCAAATAGATGCTAATCTTTGCGAGCTCCGAGCGGAGCGGGTGGAGCGGCCAGCGTCCCAGGTTGCCAGCTGTTTGGAGGATAAAAGAGTGATGCATGATGGGAGTTATTATTTACAGCCCACAACAAAACAGAACAGCAGCTCATGCGAAATAAGAGCCAGGTGTGTTTCGCCTCACTGTGCTTTGTGTTCCAAAGGCAGAGAGAGCCAGTCGTGGGAGCTCTCCTCTTAGTACGCCCAGCACGTAATGCTCTTCACTGTTCATTACCCCGTGTTGTGTAAATAGGGCTGGAATACTATCTTCTCTGCTCCAAGGGGATATACTGTATGTATGAGCTGGAGCTGGAGGGTAGAGCTGGAGAGAGAGACGTAGCTATACTCTCTCTGCTCAAGTGCATCCAGCTGCTATATTATAGCCTCCCTCGCATGTATCATCATGCCTAAAACAATAAACAACTGTTTTTCTTCCTAGGTGACTTTCCTTTTTTAACTCTTCGACAGTAGCTCAGTGCCATGATGTAACCAGACACAAGTGTTTTTGAGTATTGCCTCCACACTTACCAGTAAATATCTATGTTTGACTCTCTTCAGCGTACTATAGTTTGTTTGATGTTATTATCTACTGTCGATGCGTTTTGTGTAATTGAGTCAGTATTTGATCATTCTTCCTCTCTCTACCTCCAGGCCAGCCCAGAGTGGATGGATTGCCCCCCCCAGCCCTCCTCTGTCCTCATGAGTGACCGGCCAGTGATACTGACCACCTCCATGTCCCCCACCCAGACCGGCCCCGGCCCCCCAAACCCACCGTGGCCATCCTAAAGGTGGTCTGAGCAGAACAGAAGACAACCACAGCTCCAAGTACAAGTAAGGGTAGCCTCATCAGTCAGCTTCAGTATTTACATTTACATTTTAGTCATTTAGCAGACGCTCTTATCCAGAGCGACTTACAGTATCTGCCTGGTTGTGCATTTCAGGATCATCCCAAATGTAATGGCATCATTGTGTGTACTGTATAGTTCTGCATTTTAATCATGCATCTAATGTCTGAATCTCTGAATGCACCAGGTTCAGCCCAACACCAACACCAACCCCCAGCCTGAGCCCAGCTCCACCACCACCTCCACCTGCTGCTGATCCACCTCCAGACATACAGGTATAGTACAGTGATAAGACCCCAATCAATATGCATCAACTCAAATTGAAATGTACCATACTTTTCTCCCTCCCCCACCAACCCTATGGGCCCTGGTCAAACGTAGTTCACTATATAGGGAATATGGTGCCCTTTGGGACACACCCACAGCCTCTCGCAGGCCGCTAGCTGCAAGCCTTCCCCAGTAATGTTTCTATTCTGGTCTGGCTGTGATGTGTGTTGTGGACAGAGAGCCTCTGATGTCTCCAATATAGCAGCTGATGACAGACCGTTTAGGGAATGCAGATGGTTGTCTGGCCATCTGAGCTTGGCCCTGCTCCACACTGTGGAGGCTGCTAGCTTATAGGAGAGATCCATTTGCTGTGTTTACACTCGCTATGAAGCGCAGCGCATTTTTTGCGATGAGATACGGAGGGAGAGGGTGTATGCGTGTGTGTGCGTGTGTGCCCACGGTCGTGTGTGTGTGTTGCTCCCACATTAGTATTTCCATCGTGTCTGCATGGAGTGTGTATGTGTGTGTGGAAGTGAATGTATATTAAGGCTGTGGTGGAGCCTGCCAGGCCGCAGTGTTACTCACACTAAAAGGTCCTGGCCATTCACACTCTCTCACAAATTCAGCTCAGCTCGAGTCACGCAGTCACAGCTGGTTGCCTGGCAACGGATGCGGCATCTCGATCTCTGTGCTTGTAGTGGGAGTCAGTCGATGCGAGGACAAAGCAGAGCTGCCTGTAGAGCTATGGCTGCTGCCTGACTGCTGCAGTGAGCATCATCCCTAGCCAACTTCCTTCTTCCTCCTCACAATACGGCCTCAGTCACACACTAATTATGCTGATTTCAGCTTTGGTTATGTCCTAGAATTGCTGAAAGATTCCCGTGGTCTGCCATCCAGTTTGTACTAGTGGTTTAAATGTGTTCTCATCCCTTTCACCCTGCTAGGAAGAAATTGCTTTGCCAGAGGAATTTTTCAGTTGAGACCCGTCTTGATACTGTATGTACTTGATATTCTAGCATTCCACACTGACTGGGGGCTATATTCTAGAGAATAAAACATGTTCCGTTGTTCTTTGGTTAGAACACGGTAGACCTCAATTTGTTATTTTTCTATGAACACTAGCTACTCTCTGAGCAATCAAGTGTGTGTCAAGTGTGTTGTTACCAATTTGCCGTTTTGTCCCTCCAACTCACTGATGTAGTGAATCCCCTGGCAAATACTGGCCTGCTCTGTTTGGTCCACCTCTCTCACCTCTCTCACCCCATCTCCTCTATCGCTTTCTTTTCTGACCTGCTCTCTCACTACCTCTCTCACTACCTCTCTTGTGCTCCCTCTACCCCCCCTGCTCTCTCACTACCTCTCTCTCTCCCTCTACCCCCCCTGCTCTCTCACTACCTCTCTTGTGCTCCCTCTACCCCCCCTGCTCTCTCACTACCTCTCTCTCTCTCCCTCTACCCCCCTGCTCTCTCACTACCTCTCTCTCTCCCTCTACCCCCCTGCTCTCTCACTACCTCTCTCTCTCCCTCTACCCCCCTGCTCTCTCACTACCTCCCTCTCTCTCCCTCTACCCCCCCCCCCCTGTTCTCTCACTACCTCTCTCACTCTCCCTCTACCCCCCCTGCTCTCTCACTACCTCTCTCTCCCTCTACCCCCCCTGCTCTCTCACTACCTCTCTCTCTCCCTCTACCCCCCCTGCTCTCTCACTACCTCTCTCTTTCCCTCTACCCCCTCGCTCTCACTCCTCTTTCTCTCTCTCTCTCTCTTTATTTATTGCTTTTATAAACTGGTTACTAACCTAATCAGAACAGTTAACAAGTACTTTTGCCTCATAACCGTGGTATATTGTCTGATATATACATGGCTAGAATACTGTTTCAGCCAATCAGCATCCAGGACCCAAAGTACCAAGTATATTGTACTCTATATATTACTGACATGCTGCAAAGGGAGTCAATGGTAAATGAATCAAGCAAATAAAGTGTTTGAATCAAGCATGGTCTTGTGTGTGTTTACCACAGCAACCAGTACATTTACCCCATATATCACAGGTCCCTCAGTCAGTCATAGCGGTGTGTTTCTGCTGAATAGGGAGGCTCTCCTGTAAGCCTGTGCTGTGTGGTACAGTGTGTGAATGAAGCTGGGCCAACACTGAGGTTTCACAGTTAGAGAGCCTGAGCTGGGGTGAGGTCATTCAACTAATGTAATAAACCTTCCAACTTGATTCATGGCCCTCAGAGACCACACTACACGGGGTGAGTGTACTGTATGTATGGAACACTCCTGAATGGTGCTAGTACTGTCACCTCCGGCAATCGCTTTGAAACAAATCATTGAGCTTGAAGAATAGTTTTTCTACCATAGCTTCAACATTTGGACAGGCAAGACTCTGTGAGAGGCTGCCATTGATTTAGATCAGCCCATTGCGTTGGATTGATTGGGTTGTACTTTGTACAGTTGAAGTCGGAAGTTTACATACACTTAGGTTGGAGTCATTAAAACACGTTTTTCAACCACTCCACAAATTTCTTGTTAACAAACTATAGTTTTGGCAAGTTGGTTAGGACATCTACTTTGTGCATGACACAAGTAATTTTTCCAACAATTGTTTGCAGACAGATTATTTCACTTATAATTCACTGTATCACAATTCCAGTGGGCCAGAAGTTTACATACATTATGTTGACTGTGCCTTTAAACAGCTTGGAAAATTCCAGAAAATGATGTCATGGCTTTAGAAGCTTCTGATAGGCTAATTGACATCATTTGAGTCAACTGGAGGTGTACCTGTGGATGTATTTCAAGGCCTACCTTCAAACTCAGTGCCTCTTTGCTTGACATCATGAGAAAATCAAAAGAAATCAGCCAACACCTCAGAAGAAAAATTGTAGACCTCCAGAAGTCTGGTTCATCCTTGGGAGCAATTTCCAAACGCCTGAAGGTACCACGTTCGTCTGTACAAACAATAGTACGCAAGTATAAACACCATGGGACCACGCAGCCATCATACCGCTCAGGAAGGAGATGCGTTCTGTCTCCTAGAGATGAACGTACTTTGGTGCGAAAAGTGCAAATCAATCCCAGAAGAACAGCAAAGGACCTTGTGAAGAGGCTGGAGGAAACAGGTACAAAAGTATCTATATTCACGGTCAAACAAGTCCTATATCGACATAACCTGAAAGGCCGCTCAGCAAGGAAGAAGCCACTGCTCCAAAACCGCCATAAAAAAGCCAGACTATGGTTTGCAACTGCACATGGAGACAAGGATTGTACTTTTTGGAGAAATGTCCTCTGGTCTGATGAAACAAAAATAGAACTGTTTGGCCATAATGCCCATTGTTATGTTTGGAGGAAAAAGGGGGAGGCTTACAAGCCGAAGAACACCATTCAAACCGTGAAGCACGGGGGTGGCAGCATCATGTTGTGGGGGTGCTTTGTTGCAGAAGGGACTGGTGCACTTCACAAAATAGATGACATCATGAGGCAGGAAAATTATGTGGATATATTGAAGCAACATCTCAAGACATCAGTCAGGAAGTTAAAGCTTGGTCGCAAATGGGTCTTCCAAATGGACAATGACCCCAAGCATACTTCCAAAGTTGTGGCAAAATGGCTTAAGGAAAACAAAGTCAAGGTATTGGAGTTGACATCACAAAGCCCTGACCTCACTCCTATAGAAAATGTGTGGGCAGAACTGAAAAAGTGTGTGCGAGCAAGGAGGCCTACAAACCTGACTCAGTTACACCAGCTCTGTCAGGAGGAATGGGCCAAAATTCACCCAACTTATTGTGGGAAGCTTGTGGAAGGCTACATGAAACTTTGACCCAAGTGAAACAATTTAAAGGCAATGCTACCAAATACTAATTAAGTGTATGTAAACTTCTGAAATAAAAGCAGAAATAAATCATTCTCTCTACTATTATTCTGACATTTCACATTCTTAAAATAAAGTGGTGATCCTAACTGACCTAAGACAGGGAATTCTTACTAGGATTAAATGTCAGGAATTGTGAAAAACTGAGTTTAAATGTATTTGGCTAAGGTCTATGTAAACTTCCTACTTCAACTAATATATGAAAAGCAGGATGAATTGAAGGCTCTTCATAATGGCCTCTCTCTCCCAGGGTGTTATTTACTTTTTACGGTCAATAGCTGTACACATCTTAGAATGTCAGCACGACATTATCAATAATAAGTGGTTTTCCAGGCATTTGTCATCCCTATAGCATGTTCTGCACGTCTGCCACAACTGGGGGAACGTGTGCTAATTGTCTTTTTGCCCACATAGATAGACACAGGTTAAATAAAGGACTATAATCAATCCATCTTCTTATTGCATAGTGTGGAGAGAACACATGACGAAGAGGGGCATGAGAAGGGGGTTTCCTGGAGGTTGCTGACATTGCTCAGGTAGAGAGATTACATTTGAAAATCTCTCTGTGTGTGTGTCTGCATGCGTGCGATTCTGTGGGCAGAGCCCAGCTCAGACCTGTGTGTTGGGTCTCTGGGAAGTACGTGACATCTGAGTCACTGGCTCAAGGGCCTCTAGAAATCGGGTCTGCTGCCTCCAACACTTTTAACCCCTCCCTCTCCCTTGACATTCACCTCCCTGGAAGGCTGTTTTAAATATTGCAAAAGGAATAGATTATTTTCACACAGTGTACAGTGGGTCACCGTTGTATGTCAATGAGATTCAGAGCAGTGCCATAGAACTTTGCATTTCTCCTCACTTCTACGCATCGTCAGACACAACTCTAAAATGCATTTTCACAGGCACAAATCCTTCTAAATGGATATTCATTTCATGACAATATCTTGTCAATAATAGCCTACATTTTCACTAGCTGTTTTCTCTTCTGTGTTTGATGCACTTTTCCTCCAGCAGCACTCCAGAAGAGATACACAGTTGCTTCCCCAGGAAGTTGTATATTATCTAAACATACATCTCCTCAATCAGCAGATCCACACAAAGCCATACGCTTTCCATATTTACTGCTAACAAGCAGCCAAAGCAGCACTACAGCAAATTGGGCATTAAGGAAGCTTCCACACAGTCATACAAGGGCAAACAGTTGGTTAACATAGAAATACTCCTGCTGTTATCAGTGTGTATGGAGGCTTAGGAAGGTACTGAGAACAGTGGGCTTCTTAGCTGTCGGAAAGAACAGAAAGAGAAAGAAAGGTATTGGAATAAAATAAGGGGTTTGAATTGAGGAAAATCTGTGCAGTTCCACAGTGCCCTCTTTTGGTCGGGAGTTGAATTACATTCTCAAACAAAAGGAGATTGAAATGTACCTTAGCTCTGTGTGGAATTGATATGTAATGGAAATAGTTTAAGGAGGGGATGGGAGAGGATAGGGGTGTTCTACATTTGGCATAAACAGGTTATGTCCCAAATGGCACCCAATCCCCTATTTAGTGCACTACTTTTGAACAGGACCTTATGGGCCCTGGTCAAAAATAAATGCATTACATAGGGAATAGGGAGCCATTTGGAATGCAACTATAGAGTTCAGTTGCTGCCTGCTGGTGAATCACTGTCTGGGTTACTCAGTCCTCCCTCATTATTTCAATTGTGGTAATTTGGATTAGAAAAATTGTTCCAATAACGCACACGTTTCCAAAACAGTTAAGGCTGTAAAAGTTTTAATTTGATCTGGAACAATTGCCCATAATTAAGCAATTTTTTAATTGTGTTCTTTCCCTGCAATCACTCATTAACTTCTCCCAAAAACCTAATAAAGTATTTAGTGTTTTTCAAAACCCCAAAACCCCATTATGAGAGCCATAATGAAACATGGGCTGACTCTGTGGTGTTACTCAACCCTGTACCAGCTACTAAAGTGTCCCCACCTCTAAACGCTCCAGCCTTTAACTCTATTTATTTATTTATTTATTTCAATATTTTGACGAAGCAGTAAACTTCAAACATTCTCCTTTTGGCCTACTACTTTCCCTCTCGTTCTATCTCTTTCCTCTCTCTTCTGTCTCTCTCTCTCTCTCTCTTTCTCCTCTACTCCCCCCTCCCTCTTTCTCTTTTCTCTCTCTCTCTCTCTCTCTCTCTCTCAAAATATACTAAACTGAGGCCATAAAGTCAGAGCAAGGAATCTACAATCCTAAATAGATTTTTGGGTCCCAACCTTTCCTCATGTTATTGACAGTTGCTCCAACAATGAAGAATAATGCAGATGTTTGAATCGAGCAGAATACACTTGCATTAGCAGATCGATAAGGAATATTGGCATGTTCAGTAGAACAGAATTAAAGACATTTCAATATTATATGAACATTGAAGAGTGGCCTTGTTTTATCCTCCCCATGTAACCAAAGAGCACCTTCAATCATACCTTTAAATATTCTACTAGCGTATCTATGTAGCGTTCCACACCCATCCTTTTCTTACAATGAAAATGTATTATTTTCATTCTTTCCATCAGGAGGAGCTCCTAGATGCTCCTATAGAGTTGAACGGTCTGGTCTCTTTTCCTGCAGTTATGCACCACGGCCCTGTGCTACCTTGCAGAACCCCTACAACCCCCACACCCTGTCCTCAGCTCCATCCAACACAGAGAGACCCTGGAGAACAGGCTGGTCGACTGGTGAGAAGGATGACATTATGTTGCACAGTGGAGCTGATTTGAATTTGCCCTATTGGTAAGCAGTGTTGGCTCTAAAATGTATGCCAACAGGCGATTTGTAAGCCTATACTTCATGGTCATTTTACAGGGATTTACAGGTAACCGAGCCAGAGGACAGCACTACCTCAGATATCGGTGAGAACAGGAACTGGTTACATAGTATCCTATCCCGTAACCGCATGATAACCCTTAACCCCTTTACAGCAATAGCAGGGCGTGGCTAACTTGGTCACGCTAACCCTTACCCGAACCTTAACCCTAACCATAGCCATAACCTTTACCCTAACCATTGCGGGAAAAGCCTTGTGCTATGCAGGACTGATATGTGAGAACTGGGTCCTTTCACTGTACAAGGACTAGTCCTGTTCGGGTCCACCCCATACCTGTGGAGCTGAGCCCAGCCCCTAGTCCTGGTTGGGTCCACCCCATACCTGTGGAACTGAGCCCAGCCCAGCCCCGAGTCCTGGTTGGGTCCACCCCATACCTGTGGAACTGAGCCCAGCCACTAGTCCTGTTCGGGTCCACCCCATACCTGTGGAACTGAGCCCAGCCACTAGTCCTGGTTGGGTCCACCCCATACCTGTGGAACTGAGCCCAGCCCCTAGTCCTGGTTGGGTCCACCCCATACCTGTGGAACTGAGCCCAGCCACTAGTCCTGTTCGGGTCCACCCCATACCTGTGGAACTGAGCCCAGCCACTAGTCCTGTTCGGGTCCACCCCATACCTGTGGAACTGAGCCCAGCCCCTAGTCCTGTTCGGGTCCACCCCATACCTGTGGAACTGAGCCCAGCCCCTAGTCCTGTTCGGGTCCACCCCATACCTGTGGAATTGAGCCCAGCCACTAGTCCTGGTTGGGTCCACCCCATACCTGTGGAACTGAGCCCAGCCCCTACTCCTGTTCGGGTCCACCCCATACCTGTGGAACTGAGTCCAGCCACTAGTCCTGGTTGGGTCCACCCCATACCTGTGGAACTGAGCCCAGCCCCTAGTCCTGTTCGGGTCCACCCCATACCTGTGGAACTGAGTCCAGCCACTAGTCCTGGTTGGGTCCACCCCATACCTGTGGAACTGAGCCCAGCCCCTAGTCCTGTTCGGGTCCACCCCATACCTGTGGAACTGAGCCCAGCCCCTAGTCCTGTTCGGGTCCACCCCATACCTGTGGAACTGAGCCCAGCCACTAGTCCTGTTCGGGTCCACCCCATACCTGTGGAACTGAGCCCAGCCCCAAGTCCTGGTTGGGTCCACCCCATACCTGTGGAACTGAGCCCAGCCCCTAGTCCTGTTCGGGTCCACCCCATACCTGTGGAACTGAGCCCAGCCACTAGTCCTGTTCGGGTCCACCCCATACCTGTGGAACTGAGCCCAGCCACTAGTCCTGTTCAGGTCCATCCCATACCTGTGGAACTGAGCCCAGCCCCTAGTCCTGGTTGGGTCCACCCCATACCTGTGGAACTGAGCCCAGCCACTAGTCCTGTTCGGGTCCACCCCATACCTGTGGAACTGAGCCCAGCCCCTAGTCCTGGTTGGGTCCACCCCATACCTGTGGAACTGAGCCCAGCCACTAGTCCTGTTCAGGTCCACCCCATACCTGTGGAACTGAGCCCAGCCACTAGTCCTGTTCGGGTCCACCCCATACCTGTGGAACTGAGCCCAGCCACTAGTCCTGGTTGGGACCATCCCATACCTGTGGAACTGAGCCCAGCCACTAGTCCTGTTCGGGTCCATCCCATACCTGTGGTACTGAGCCCAGCCCCTAGTCCTGGTTGGGTCCACCCCATACCTGTGGAACTGAGCCCAGCCCCTAGTCCTGGTTGGGTCCACCCCATACCTGTGGAACTGAGCCCAGCCACTAGTCCTGTTCGGGTCCATCCCATACCTGTGGTACTGAGCCCAGCCCCTAGTCCTGGTTGGGTCCACCCCATACCTGTGGAACTGAGCCCAGCCCCTAGTCCTGGTTGGGTCCACCCCATACCTGTGGAACTGAGCCCAGCCCCTAGTCCTGGTTGGGTCCACCCCATACCTGTGGAACTGAGCCCAGCCCCTAGTCCTGGTTGGGTCCACCCCATACCTGTGGAACTGAGCCCAGCCCCTAGTCCTGGTTGGGTCCACCCCATACCTGTGGAACTGAGCCCAGCCCCTAGTCCTGTTCGGGTCCACCCCATACCTGTGGAACTGAGCCCAGCCACTAGTCCTGTTCGGGTCCACCCCATACCTGTGGAACTGAGCCCAGCCCCTAGTCCTGTTCGGGTCCACCCCATACCTGTGGAACTGAGCCCAGCCACTAGTCCTGGTCGGGTCCACCACATACCTGTGGATCTGAGCCCAGCCAGTAGTCCTGGTTGGGTCCACCCCATACCTGTGGAACTGAGCCCAGCCACTAGTCCTGTTCGGGTCCACACCATACCTGTGGAACTGAGCCCAGCCACTAGTCCTGGTTGGGACCATCCCATACCTGTGGAACTGAGCCCAGCCACTAGTCCTGTTCGGGTCCACACCATACCTGTGGAACTGAGCCCAGCCACTAGTCCTGTTCGGGTCCACACCATACCTGTGGAACTGAGCCCAGCCACTAGTCCTGTTCGGGTCCATCCCATACCTGTGGTACTGAGCCCAGCCACTAGTCCTGTTCGGGTCCATCCCATACCTGTGGTACTGAGCCCAGCCCCTAGTCCTGGTTGGGTCCACCCCATACCTGTGGTACTGAGCCCAGCCCCTAGTCCTGGTTGGGTACACCCCATACCTGTGGTACTGAGCCCAGCCCCTAGTCCTGGTTGGGTCCACCCCATACCTGTGGAACTGAGCCCAGCCAGCATTGATGCAGACTACAGCATAGCTGTGGCCTGGGAGCCTCTGGTAGCATCTCCCCTTCAGTGGTGTGTGTGGGGCTCTGTGGTACAGGGACTGTGTGGGGCTCTGTGATAGTATTGCGAGTGCTGTTCTCCATCTGATTATATGCTAAACGCTACTTAAAGCTCAACTGCTTTGTAAAGCCACAAACCAAAATCCTCATGTTCAGGAATCCCACAATGTCCCTCAAAAATGAGTTCAAATGGGGTTTGCATGCATGCTGAAATATTGACTGACCTTTGAACTGAATAGATTAACTATACCTCGTCTCCTTGATTCAAGTAGCTGAACACCCTTTGGTGTTGAGCCAGAACAATAAAAATGTAGCTGTTCTGTTTATAAGTCTACACCTCATTGAAAGCTATGCCTCATGGTTTTCTTTGAGTCCAAGCAGTCTGTCGTGAAGGAACAGTACATGTCAAAACCCCAATACGACCTTCCATTTTCTCATTAAGACATTGATTGTTCTTTCACATCTCCTCTTCTCAACTGGCCCGGCCCAACCCAGCGCTGCTAAAGATTGCAGTCAGAACACTTAAGAGAGGTAGTGGCAGCAAAGTTAGCGGGCCATTGATTCAGGCGGTGTCCCAAACAGCACTATATTTCCTTTATAGTGTCCTACTTTTACCCATAGCACTGTATAGGTAGTAGGGTTTCATTTGGGATGCGGCCTTGCACTCTCATCTAATAGAAAGATCAATGATGTATCACATCTGCAGATGAGTCCTCCAGTCTGTGATCACTGGTGTGTTGTCAGCACTTTTCCCACTGATCTGCTACTTCCCTTTCAGGAACTAGTTAAGAACACAACAGACAGAAGAATAGAGTAGGGGAATACTTGTGGTTGTTTCGTGCAATAGAATTCCAACTCTGTTGTGCAAAGATGGGTGTATCAGAATAGTAGAGAGAAACCGTTTTGGAACAGAGACCAGGGCCTGTGTTCACAAAGCATCTCAAAGTAGGATCAGGTCCCCCCTGTCCATATAATCTTATTCATTGTGATCTAAAAGGCTAAACTGATTCTGAATCAGCACTACTACTGAAAGACATTTGATAAAAACGCCCCCTGAACTGTCCCTGTTTGTTCCCATGGAGGCTGCGGGGTGGAGCCTACACCTGTTTGTGGATTCCAGTGTTCCTGTTAGACAGTATGTGGTCCTTACCAGTGTTCCTGTTAGACAGTATGTGGTCCTTACCAGTGTTCCTGTTAGACAGTATGTGGTCCTTACCAGTGTTCCTGTTAGACAGTATGTGGTCCTTACCAGTGTTCCTGTTAGACAGTATGTGGTCCTTACCAGTGTTCCTGTTAGACAGTATGTGGTCCTTACCAGTGTTCCTGTTAGACAGTATGTGGTCCTTACCAGTGTTCCTGTTAGACAGTATGTGGTCCTTACCAGTGTTCCTGGCAGAGACCATAGCTCTGATGCTGGGACAGAGAGAGGGACAGGAGAGACCTGTAGCACCAGCCAAGCCTCAGGATCCTCCACCACAGGAGGTACTGTATAGTCAATCAATCAATCAATGTCTTAATTGTATCAATTAAAACATATGTTGTGCATTCAGTGTAAAACAAATTTATTTTGAATTGGTTGGTTTTGTCGTCAATGTATGCTCTTTTCTTTTTTTCTGCTCTCCTTTAATGTATGTGTTCTTTCTGCTCTCCTTTAATGTATGTGTTTGTTCTTTCTGCTCTCCTTTAATGTATGTGTTTGTTCTTTCTGCTCTCCTTTAATGTATGTATGTGTTCTTTCTGCTCTCCTTTAATGTATGTATGTGTTCTTTCTGCTCTCCTTTAATGTATGTGTTTGTTCTTTCTGCTCTCCTTTAATGTATGTGTTTGTTCTTTCTGCTCTCCTTTAATGTATGTATGTGTTCTTTCTGCTCTCCTTTAATGTATGTATGTGTTCTTTCTGCTCTCCTTTAATGTATGTATGTGTTCTTTCTGCTCTCCTTTAATGTATGTATGTGTTCTTTCTGCTCTCCTTTAATGTATGTATGTGTTCTTTCTGCTCTCCTTTAATGTATGTGTTTGTTCTTTCTGCTCTCCTTTAATGTATGTATGTGTTCTTTCTGCTCTCCTTTAATGTATGTGTTTGTTCTTTCTGCTCTCCTTTAATGTATGTGTTTGTTCTTTCTGCTCTCCTTTAATGTATGTGTTTGTTCTTTCTGCTCTCCTTTAATGTATGTGTTTGTTCTTTCTGCTCTCCTTTAATGTATGTATGTGTTCTTTCTGCTCTCCTTTAATGTATGTGTTTGTTCTTTCTGCTCTCCTTTAATGTATGTGTTTGTTCTTTCTGCTCTCCTTTAATGTATGTGTTTGTTCTTTCTGCTCTCCTTTAATGTATGTGTTTGTTCTTTCTGCTCTCCTTTAATGTATGTATGTGTTCTTTCTGCTCTCCTTTAATGTATGTATGTGTTCTTTCTGCTCTCCTTTAATGTATGTATGTGTTCTTTCTGCTCTCCTTTAATGTATGTGTTTGTTCTTTCTGCTCTCCTTTAATGTATGTATGTGTTCTTTCTGCTCTCCTTTAATGTATGTATGTGTTCTTTCTGCTCTCCTTTAATGTATGTGTTTGTTCTTTCTGCTCTCCTTTAATGTATGTGTTTGTTCTTTCTGCTCTCCTTTAATGTATGTATGTGTTCTTTCTGCTCTCCTTTAATGTATGTATGTGTTCTTTCTGCTCTCCTTTAATGTATGTGTTTGTTCTTTCTGCTCTCCTTTAATGTATGTGTTTGTTCTTTCTGCTCTCCTTTAATGTATGTATGTGTTCTTTCTGCTCTCCTTTAATGTATGTGTTTGTTCTTTCTGCTCTCCTTTAATGTATGTATGTGTTCTTTCTGCTCTCCTTTAATGTATGTGTTTGTTCTTTCTGCTCTCCTTTAATGTATGTGTTTGTTCTTTCTGCTCTCCTTTAATGTATGTATGTGTTATTTCTGCTCTCCTTTAATGTATGTATGTGTTCTTTCTGCTCTCCTTTAATGTATGTGTTTGTTCTTTCTGCTCTCCTTTAATGTATGTATGTGTTCTTTCTGCTCTCCTTTAATGTATGTATGTGTTCTTTCTGCTCTCCTTTAATGTATGTGTTTGTTCTTTCTGCTCTCCTTTAATGTATGTATGTGTTCTTTCTGCTCTCCTTTAATGTATGTATGTGTTCTTTCTGCTCTCCTTTAATGTATGTGTTTGTTCTTTCTGCTCTCCTTTAATGTATGTGTTTGTTCTTTCTGCTCTCCTTTAATGTATGTGTTTGTTCTTTCTGCTCTCCTTTAATGTATGTATGTGTTCTTTCTGCTCTCCTTTAATGTATGTATGTGTTCTTTCTGCTCTCCTTTAATGTATGTATGTGTTCTTTCTGCTCTCCTTTAATGTATGTGTTTGTTCTTTCTGCTCTCCTTTAATGTATGTATGTGTTCTTTCTGCTCTCCTTTAATGTATGTATGTGTTCTTTCTGCTCTCCTTTAATGTATGTGTTTGTTCTTTCTGCTCTCCTTTAATGTATGTGTTTGTTCTTTCTGCTCTCCTTTAATGTATGTATGTGTTCTTTCTGCTCTCCTTTAATGTATGTATGTGTTCTTTCTGCTCTCCTTTAATGTATGTGTTTGTTCTTTCTGCTCTCCTTTAATGTATGTATGTGTTCTTTCTGCTCTCCTTTAATGTATGTATGTGTTCTTTCTGCTCTCCTTTAATGTATGTGTTTGTTCTTTCTGCTCTCCTTTAATGTATGTATGTGTTCTTTCTGCTCTCCTTTAATGTATGTATGTGTTCTTTCTGCTCTCCTTTAATGTATGTGTTTGTTCTTTCTGCTCTCCTTTAATGTATGTGTTTGTTCTTTCTGCTCTCCTTTAATGTATGTATGTGTTCTTTCTGCTCTCCTTTAATGTATGTATGTGTTCTTTCTGCTCTCCTTTAATGTATGTGTTTGTTCTTTCTGCTCTCCTTTAATGTATGTGTTTGTTCTTTCTGCTCTCCTTTAATGTATGTGTTTGTTCTTTCTGCTCTCCTTTAATGTATGTGTTTGTTCTTTCTGCTCTCCTTTAATGTATGTATGTGTTCTTTCTGCTCTCCTTTAATGTATGTATGTGTTCTTTCTGCTCTCCTTTAATGTATGTGTTTGTTCTTTCTGCTCTCCTTTAATGTATGTATGTGTTCTTTCTGCTCTCCTTTAATGTATGTGTTTGTTCTTTCTGCTCTCCTTTAATGTATGTGTTTGTTCTTTCTGCTCTCCTTTAATGTATGTATGTGTTCTTTCTGCTCTCCTTTAATGTATGTATGTGTTCTTTCTGCTCTCCTTTAATGTATGTGTTTGTTCTTTCTGCTCTCCTTTAATGTATGTGTTTGTTCTTTCTGCTCTCCTTTAATGTATGTATGTGTTCTTTCTGCTCTCCTTTAATGTATGTGTTTGTTCTTTCTGCTCTCCTTTAATGTATGTGTTTGTTCTTTCTGCTCTCCTTTAATGTATGTGTTTGTTCTTTCTGCTCTCCTTTAATGTACGTATTTGTTCTTTCTTTCCACCTTGTGCTGTTGTAGGAGCCCTTGGTGCTAACCCCTGTTCCCACCCCCTCGCCTAGTGTTAGTCCTGGGCCCCCCAGCAGAGGCTTGTCCCCCCTTGGCACCCCACAGGCCTTGGAGCTGGGGACCCCATAGCAGTCACCAAGAGATCCTCAGCCACCTGATCCCCACACCAGCACAACAAGCCACTGTGAGTCTGCCTGTCTACCTGCCTGCCTGCCTGTTTAACTGCCTGTCTATCTTCCAGCCTGCCTGTCTACCTGCTGACCTGCCTGCCTATCTACCTACCTGCCTGCCTGCCTGCCTGCCAGTCTACCTGCCTGCCTGCCTGTCTACCTGCCTGCCTGCCTGTTTACCTGCCTGCCTGCCTGTTTACCTGCCTGCCTGCCTGTCTACCTGCCTGCCTGTCAACCTGTCTACCTGTCTTTGTGTCTGTCTGTGTGTCTGTCTGTCTGGCTGCCTACCTGTCTACCTACCTGCCTGTCTACCTGCCTGCCTGTCTACCTGTCTACCTGTCTTTGTGTCTGGCTGTGTGTCTGTCTGCCTGTCTGTGTGTCTGTCTGCCTGTCTGTGTGTCTGTCTGCCTGTCTGTGTGTCTGTCTGCCTGCATGCCTGTCTGTTTTTGTCTGCCTGTCTGCCTGAATGTCTGTCTGCTCTGTCTGTCTGTCTGTCTGTCTGTCTGTCTGTCTGTCTGTCTGTCTGTCTGTCTGTCTGTCTGTCTGTCTGTCTGTCTGTCTGTCTGTCTGTCTGTCTGTCTGTCTGTCTGTCTGAATGGTGGAACTGCATGTGGACGTCCCTCAGAAGACAAAGAGAGTACATAGTGAAGAGTGTGGGCAGCTCTGCTTGGTATGGTTGTATTGTACCACAGCTCCCCCTGCTGTCATAATATTACAATGCAGTTAGAGTTATAAAGATAGCACATAGGCCTGTCACTTAGATGGTAATTGGTTTCAACCTAAATTTGTGAAATGGCTTGTCATGACTGAGTGACTCAGTCTGTTTCTCTGTTTCTGCCTCTCTCTCTCCCTCTCTCTCTACAGAGTAATGTCAACGGCTGAAGAGGAGCCTGTCTGTGTGGCCTCCCCAGTCCCCAACCCCACCACCCTCACCAGGGCCTCAGACCCTCCATTCCCTCCTCCTGGTCCTTGTGGGGAGTGTATTAGCAGACAGACTGCTGACAGACTGCTGCTAGACTGACTGCTGCTAGACTGACTGCTGCTAGACAGACTGCTGCTAGACTGACTGCTGCTAGATAGACTGCTAGACAGACTGCTGCTAGACTGACTGCCGCTAGACAGACTGCTGCTAGACAGACTGCTGCTAGACAGACTGCTGCTAGACTGACTGCTGCTAGACTGACTGCTGCTAGACTGACTGCTGCTAGACAGACTGCTGCTAGACAGACTGCTCCTAGACAGACTGCTGCTAGACAGACTGCTGCTAGACAGACTGCTGCTAGACAGACAGACTGCTCCTAGACAGACTGCTCCTAGACAGACTGCTCCTAGACAGACTGCTGCTAGACAGACTGCTGCTAGATAGACTGCTGCTAGACAGACTGCTGCTAGACAGACTGCTGCTAGACTGACTGCTGCTAGACAGACTGCTGCTAGACAGACTGCTAGACTGACTGCTGCTAGACAGACTGCTCCTAGACAGACTGCTAGACTGACTGCCGCTAGACAGACTGCCGCTAGACAGACTGCCGCTAGACAGACTGCTGCTAGACTGACTGCTGCTAGACTGACTGCTCCTAGACAGACTGCTGCTAGACAGACTGCTCCTAGACAGACTGCTGCTAGACAGACTGCTGCTAGACAGACTGCTGCTAGACAGACTGCTGCTAGACTGACTGTCGCAAGACTGACTGCTGCAAGACTGACTGCTGCAAGACTGACTGCTGCAAGACTGACTGCTGCTAGACAGACTGCTGCTAGACAGACAGCTGCTAGACTGACTGCTGCTAGACTGACTGCTGCTAGACAGATTGCTGCTAGACAGACTGCTGCAAGACTGATTGCTGCTAGACAGACTGCTGCTAGACAGACTGCTGCTAGACAGACTGCTGCTAGAAAGACTGCTGCTAGACTGACTGCTGCTAGATGGACTGCTGCTAGACAGACTGCTGCTAGACAGATTGCTGCAAGATTGATTGCTGCAAGACTGATTGCTGC
Organism: Salmo salar; assembly: GCF_965601325.2. Classification (NCBI taxonomy): domain Eukaryota; kingdom Metazoa; phylum Chordata; class Actinopteri; order Salmoniformes; family Salmonidae; genus Salmo; species Salmo salar. The sequence continues at coordinate 34,613,263 of NC_138299.1, forward strand.
AAGACTGACTGCTGCAAGACTGATTGCTGCAAGACTGACTGCTGCAAGACTGACTGTTGCAAGACTGACTGTTGCAAGACTGACTGCTGCAAGACTGACTGCTGCAAGGCTGACTGCTGCTAGACAGACTGCTGTTAGACTGCTCCTAGACCGACTGCTGCTACACAGACTGCTGCAAGACTGACCGCCGCAAGACTGACTGCTGCAAGACTGACTGCTGCTAGACAGACAGACTGCTCCTAGACAGACTGCAGCTAGACAGACTGCTGCTAGACAGACTGCTGCTAGACTGACTGCTGCTAGACAGACTGCTGCAAGACAGACTGCTGCTAGACAGACTGCTGCTAGAAAGACTTCTGCTAGACTGACTGCTGCTAGACAGACTGCTGCTAGACAGACTGCTGCTAGACAGATTGCTGCAAGACTGATAGCTGCAAGACTGATTACTGCAAGACTGATTGCTGCAAGACTGACTGCTGCAAGACTGATTGCTGCAAGACTGATTGCTGCAAGACTGACTGCTGCAAGACTGACTGTTGCAAGACTGACTGCTGCAAGACTGACTGCTGCAAGACTGACTGCTGCAAGGCTGACTGCTGCTAGACAGACTGCTGTTAGACTGCTCCTAGACCGACTGCTGCTAGACAGACTGCTGCAAGACTGACTGCTGCAAGACTGACTGCTGCAAGACTGACTGCTGCTAGACAGACAGACTGCTCCTAGACAGATTGCAGCTAGACAGACTGCTGCTAGATAAACTGCTAGACTGACTGCTGCTAGACTGACTGCTGCTAGACAGACTGCTTCTAGACAGACTGCTGCTAGACAGACTGCTGCTAGACAGACTGCTAGACTGACTGCTGCTAGACTGACTGCTGCTAGACAGACTGCTGCTAGACAGACTGCTGCTAGACAGACTGCTGCTACACAGATTGCTGCAAGACTGATTGCTGCAAGACTGATTACTGCAAGACTGATTGCGGAAAGACTGACTGCTGCAAGACTGATTGCTGCAAGACTGACTGCTGCAAGACTGATTGCTGCAAGACTGACTGCTGCAAGACTGACTGTTGCAAGACTGACTGTTGCAAGACTGACTGCTGCAAGACTGACTGCTGCAAGGCTGACTGCTGCTAGACAGACTGCTGTTAGACTGCTCCTAGACCGACTGCTGCTACACAGACTGCTGCAAGACTGACCGCCGCAAGACTGACTGCTGCAAGACTGACTGCTGCTAGACAGACAGACTGCTCCTAGACAGACTGCAGCTAGACAGACTGCTGCTAGACAGACTGCTGCTAGACTGACTGCTGCTAGACAGACTGCTGCAAGACAGACTGCTGCTAGACAGACTGCTGCTAGAAAGACTTCTGCTAGACTGACTGCTGCTAGACAGACTGCTGCTAGACAGACTGCTGCTAGACAGATTGCTGCAAGACTGATAGCTGCAAGACTGATTACTGCAAGACTGATTGCTGCAAGACTGACTGCTGCAAGACTGATTGCTGCAAGACTGATTGCTGCAAGACTGACTGCTGCAAGACTGACTGTTGCAAGACTGACTGCTGCAAGACTGACTGCTGCAAGACTGACTGCTGCTAGACAGACAGACTGCTCCTAGACAGATTGCAGCTAGACAGACTGCTGCTAGATAAACTGCTAGACTGACTGCTGCTAGACTGACTGCTGCTAGACAGACTGCTTCTAGACAGACTGCTGCTAGACAGACTGCTGCTAGACAGACTGCTAGACTGACTGCTGCTAGACTGACTGCTGCTAGACAGACTGCTGCTAGACAGACTGCTGCTAGACAGACTGCTGCTACACAGATTGCTGCAAGACTGATTGCTGCAAGACTGATTACTGCAAGACTGATTGCGGAAAGACTGACTGCTGCAAGACTGATTGCTGCAAGACTGATTGCTGCAAGACTGACTGCTGCAAGACTGATTGCTGCAAGACTGATTGCTGCAAGACTGACTGCTGCAAGACTGACTGTTGCAAGACTGACTGCTGCAAGACTGACTGCTGCAAGACTGACTGCTGCAAGGCTGACTGCTGCTAGACAGACTGCTGTTAGACTGCTCCTAGACCGACTGCTGCTAGACAGACTGCTGCAAGACTGACTGCTGCAAGACTGACTGCTGCAAGACTGACTGCTGCTAGACAGACAGACTGCTCCTAGACAGATTGCAGCTAGACAGACTGCTGCTAGATAAACTGCTAGACTGACTGCTGCTAGACTGACTGCTGCTAGACAGACTGCTTCTAGACAGACTGCTGCTAGACAGACTGCTGCTAGACAGACTGCTAGACTGACTGCTGCTAGACTGACTGCTGCTAGACAGACTGCTGCTAGACAGACTGCTGCTAGACAGACTGCTGCTACACAGATTGCTGCAAGACTGATTGCTGCAAGACTGATTACTGCAAGACTGATTGCGGAAAGACTGACTGCTGCAAGACTGATTGCTGCAAGACTGACTGCTGCAAGACTGATTGCTGCAAGACTGACTGCTGCAAGACTGACTGTTGCAAGACTGACTGTTGCAAGACTGACTGCTGCAAGACTGACTGCTGCAAGGCTGACTGCTGCTAGACAGACTGCTGTTAGACTGCTCCTAGACCGACTGCTGCTACACAGACTGCTGCAAGACTGACCGCCGCAAGACTGACTGCTGCAAGACTGACTGCTGCTAGACAGACAGACTGCTCCTAGACAGACTGCAGCTAGACAGACTGCTGCTAGACAGACTGCTGCTAGACTGACTGCTGCTAGACAGACTGCTGCAAGACAGACTGCTGCTAGACAGACTGCTGCTAGAAAGACTTCTGCTAGACTGACTGCTGCTAGACAGACTGCTGCTAGACAGACTGCTGCTAGACAGATTGCTGCAAGACTGATAGCTGCAAGACTGATTACTGCAAGACTGATTGCTGCAAGACTGACTGCTGCAAGACTGATTGCTGCAAGACTGATTGCTGCAAGACTGACTGCTGCAAGACTGACTGTTGCAAGACTGACTGCTGCAAGACTGACTGCTGCAAGACTGACTGCTGCAAGGCTGACTGCTGCTAGACAGACTGCTGTTAGACTGCTCCTAGACCGACTGCTGCTAGACAGACTGCTGCAAGACTGACTGCTGCAAGACTGACTGCTGCAAGACTGACTGCTGCTAGACAGACAGACTGCTCCTAGACAGATTGCAGCTAGACAGACTGCTGCTAGATAAACTGCTAGACTGACTGCTGCTAGACTGACTGCTGCTAGACAGACTGCTTCTAGACAGACTGCTGCTAGACAGACTGCTGCTAGACAGACTGCTAGACTGACTGCTGCTAGACTGACTGCTGCTAGACAGACTGCTGCTAGACAGACTGCTGCTAGACAGACTGCTGCTACACAGATTGCTGCAAGACTGATTGCTGCAAGACTGATTACTGCAAGACTGATTGCGGAAAGACTGACTGCTGCAAGACTGATTGCTGCAAGACTGATTGCTGCAAGACTGACTGCTGCAAGACTGATTGCTGCAAGACTGATTGCTGCAAGACTGACTGCTGCAAGACTGACTGTTGCAAGACTGACTGCTGCAAGACTGACTGCTGCAAGGCTGACTGCTGCTAGACAGACTGCTGTTAGACTGCTCCTAGACCGACTGCTGCTAGACAGACTGCTGCAAGACTGACTGCTGCAAGACTGACTGCTGCAAGACTGACTGCTGCTAGACAGACAGACTGCTCCTAGACAGATTGCAGCTAGACAGACTGCTGCTAGATAAACTGCTAGACTGACTGCTGCTAGACTGACTGCTGCTAGACAGACTGCTTCTAGACAGACTGCTGCTAGACAGACTGCTGCTAGACAGACTGCTAGACTGACTGCTGCTAGACTGACTGCTGCTAGACAGACTGCTGCTAGACAGACTGCTGCTAGACAGACTGCTGCTACACAGATTGCTGCAAGACTGATTGCTGCAAGACTGATTACTGCAAGACTGATTGCGGAAAGACTGACTGCTGCAAGACTGATTGCTGCAAGACTGATTGCTGCAAGACTGATTGCTGCAAGACTGACTGTTGCAAGACTGACTGTTGCAAGACTGACTGCTGCAAGACTGACTGCTGCAAGACTGACTGCTGCTAGACAGACTGCTACTAGACAGACTGCTGTTAGACTGCTCCTAGACCGACTGCTGCAAGACAGACTGCTGCAAGACTGACTGCTGCAAGACTGACTGCTGCTAGACAGACAGACTGCTCCTAGACAGATTGCAGCTAGACAGACTGCTGCTAGATTTGACTGCTTACTGACTGCTGCTAGACTGACTGCTGCTAGACAGACTGCTTCTAGACAGACTGCTGCTAGACAGACTGCTGCTAGACAGACTGCTGCTAGACAGACTGCTAGACTGACTGCTGCTAGACTGACTGCTGCTAGACAGACTGCTGCTAGACAGACTGCTGCTAGACAGACTGCTGCTACACAGATTGCTGCAAGACTGATTGCTGCAAGACTGATTGCTGCAAGACTGACTGCTGCAAGACTGACTGCTGCAAGACTGACTGTTGCAAGACTGACTGCTGCAAGACTGACTGCTGCAAGACTGACTGCTGCAAGACTGACTGCTGCTAGACAGACTGCTACTAGACAGACTGCTGTTAGACTGCTCCTAGACCGACTGCTGCTAGACAGACTGCTGCAAGACTGACTGCTGCAAGACTGACTGCTGCTAGACAGACAGACTGCTCCTAGACAGATTGCAGCTAGACAGACTGCTGCTAGATAGACTGCTTACTGACTGCTGCTAGACTGACTGCTGCTAGACAGACTGCTTCTAGACAGACTGCTGCTAGACAGACTGCTGCTAGACAGACTGCTAGACTGACTGCTGCTAGACTGACTGCTGCTAGACAGACTGCTGCTAGACAGACTGCTGCTAGACAGACTGCTGCTACACAGATTGCTGCAAGACTGATTGCTGCAAGACTGATTACTGCAAGACTGATTGCTGCAAGACTGACTGCTGCAAGACTGATTGCTGCAAGACTGATTGCTGCAAGACTGATTGCTGCAAGACTGACTGTTGCAAGACTGACTGTTGCAAGACTGACTGCTGCAAGACTGACTGCTGCAAGACTGACTGCTGCAAGGCTGACTGCTGCTAGACAGACTGCTGTTAGACTGCTCCTAGACCGACTGCTGCTAGACAGACTGCTGCAAGACTGACTGCTGCAAGACTGACTGCTGCAAGACTGACTGCTGCTAGACAGACAGACTGCTCCTAGACAGACTGCAGCTAGACAGACTGCTGCTAGACAGACTGCTAGACTGACTGCTGCTAGACTGACTGCTGCTAGACAGACTGCTTCTAGACAGACTGCTGCTAGACAGACTGCTGCTAGACAGACTGCTAGACTGACTGCTGCTAGACTGACTGCTGCTAGACAGACTGCTGCTAGACAGACTGCTGCTAGACTGACTGCTGCTAGACAGACTGCTGCTAGACAGACTGCTGCTAGACAGATTGCTGCAAGACTGATTGCTGCTAGACAGACTGCTGCAAGACTGATCGCTGCAAGACTGATCGCTGCAAGACTGACTGCTGCTAGACAGACTGCTGCTAGACTGACTGCTGCTAGACAGACTGCTGCAAGACTGACTGCCGCAAGACTGACTGCCGCAAGACTGACTGCCGCTAGACAGACAGACTGCTCCTAGACAGACAGACTGCTGCTAGACAGACAGACTGCTGCTAGACAGACTGCTGCTAGACAGACTGCTGCTAGACAGACTGCTAATAGACAGACTGCTGCTAGACAGACTGCTCCTAGACAGACTGCTGCTAGACAGACTGCTGCTAGAAAGACTGCTGCTAGACTGACTGCTGCGAGACAGACTGCTGCTAGACAGACTGCTGCTAGACAGACTGCTGCTAGACAGATTGCTGCAAGACTGACTGCTGCAAGACTGATTGCTGCAAGACTGATTGCTGCAAGACTGACTGCTGCAAGACTGATTGCTGCAAGACTGACTGTTGCAAGACTGACTGCTGCAAGACTGACTGCTGCAAGGCTGACTGCTGCTAGATAGACTGCTGTTACACTGCTCCTAGACCGACTGCTGCTAGACAGATTGCTGCAAGACTGATTGCTGCTAGACAGACTGCTGCAAGACTGATTGCTGCAAGACTGACTGCTGCAAGACTGACTGCTGCAAGACTGACTGCTGCTAGACAGACTGCTGTTAGACTGCTCCTAGACAGACTGCTGCTAGACTGACTGCTGCTAGACAGACTGCTGCAAGACAGACTGCTGCAAGACTGACTGCTGCTAGACAGACAGACTGCTCCTAGACAGACAGACTGCTCCTAGACAGACAGACTGCTCCTAGACAGACAGACTGCTGCTAGACAGACTGCTGCTAGACAGACTGCGAGACTGACTGCTGATTGACAGACTGCTCCTAGACAGACTGCTGCTAGACAGACTGCTGCAAGACTGACTGCTGCTAGACAGACAGACTGCTGCTAGACAGATTGCTGCTAGACAGACTGCTGCTAGACTGACTGCTGCTAGACTGATTGCTGCAAGACTGACTGCTGCAAGACTGACTGCTGCAAGACTGACTGCTGCAAGACAGACTGCTGTTAGACTGCTCCTAGACTGACTGCTGCTAGACAGAGTGCTACTTGACGTCTAGACAGACAGACTGCTCCTAGACAGACTGCTGCTAGACTGACTGCTGCTAGACTGACTGCTGCTAGACTGACTGCTCCTAGACATACTGCTGCTAGATGTCTAGACAGACAGACTGCTCCTAGACAGACTGCTGCTAGACTGATTGCTGCAAGACTGATTGCTGCAAGACTGACTGCTGCAAGACTGATTGCTGCAAGACTGACTGTTGCAAGACTGACTGCTGCAAGACTGACTGCTGCAAGGCTGACTGCTGCTAGATAGACTGCTGTTACACTGCTCCTAGACCGACTGCTGCTAGACAGATTGCTGCAAGACTGATTGCTGCTAGACAGACTGCTGCAAGACTGATTGCTGCAAGACTGACTGCTGCAAGACTGACTGCTGCAAGACTGACTGCTGCTAGACAGACTGCTGTTAGACTGCTCCTAGACAGACTGCTGCTAGACTGACTGCTGCTAGACAGACTGCTGCAAGACAGACTGCTGCAAGACTGACTGCTGCTAGACAGACAGACTGCTCCTAGACAGACAGACTGCTCCTAGACAGACAGACTGCTCCTAGACAGACAGACTGCTGCTAGACAGACTGCTGCTAGACAGACTGCGAGACTGACTGCTGATTGACAGACTGCTCCTAGACAGACTGCTGCTAGACAGACTGCTGCAAGACTGACTGCTGCTAGACAGACAGACTGCTGCTAGACAGATTGCTGCTAGACAGACTGCTGCTAGACTGACTGCTGCTAGACTGATTGCTGCAAGACTGACTGCTGCAAGACTGACTGCTGCAAGACTGACTGCTGCAAGACAGACTGCTGTTAGACTGCTCCTAGACTGACTGCTGCTAGACAGAGTGCTACTTGACGTCTAGACAGACAGACTGCTCCTAGACAGACTGCTGCTAGACTGACTGCTGCTAGACTGACTGCTGCTAGACTGACTGCTCCTAGACATACTGCTGCTAGATGTCTAGACAGACAGACTGCTGCTAGACAGACTGCTGCTAGATGTCTAGACAGACAGACTGCTGCTTGACAGACTGCTGCTTGACAGACTGCTGCTTGACAGACTGCTGCTGGACAGACTGCTGCTGGACTGACTGCTGCTGGACAGACTGCTGCTAGACAGAGTGTTACTTGACATCTAGACAGGCAGACTGCTCCTAGACAGACTGCTGCTAGACTGACTGCTGCTAGACTGACTGCTGCTAGACTGACTGCTCCTAGACATACTGCTGCTAGATGTCTAGACAGACTGACTGCTGCTAGACAGACTGCTGGACTGCTGCAAGACTGACTGCTGCAAGACTGACTGCTGCTAGATATCTAGACAGACGGACTGCTCCTAGACAGACTGCTGCTAGACTGACTGCTGCTAGACTGACTGCTCCTAGACATATAGCTGCTAGATGTCTAGACAGACAGACTGCTGCTAGACAGACTGCTGCAAGACTGACTGCCGCAAGACTGACTGCCGCAAGACTGACTGCCGCTAGACAGACAGACTGCTCCTAGACAGACAGACTGCTGCTAGACAGACAGACTGCTGCTAGACAGACTGCTGCTAGACAGACTGCTGCTAGACAGACTGCTAATAGACAGACTGCTGCTAGACAGACTGCTCCTAGACAGACTGCTGCTAGACAGACTGCTGCTAGAAAGACTGCTGCTAGACTGACTGCTGCGAGACAGACTGCTGCTAGACAGACTGCTGCTAGACAGACTGCTGCTAGACAGATTGCTGCAAGACTGATTGCTGCAAGACTGATTGCTGCAAGACTGACTGCTGCAAGACTGACTGTTGCAAGACTGACTGCTGCAAGACTGACTGCTGCAAGGCTGACTGCTGCTAGATAGACTGCTGTTACACTGCTCCTAGACCGACTGCTGCTAGACAGATTGCTGCAAGACTGATTGCTGCTAGACAGACTGCTGCAAGACTGATTGCTGCAAGACTGACTGCTGCAAGACTGACTGCTGCAAGACTGACTGCTGCTAGACAGACTGCTGTTAGACTGCTCCTAGACAGACTGCTGCTAGACTGACTGCTGCTAGACAGACTGCTGCAAGACTGACTGCTGCAAGACTGACTGCTGCTAGACAGACAGACTGCTCCTAGACAGACAGACTGCTCCTAGACAGACAGACTGCTCCTAGACAGACAGACTGCTGCTAGACAGACTGCTGCTAGACAGACTGCGAGACTGACTGCTGATTGACAGACTGCTGATTGACAGACTGCTGCTAGACAGACTGCTGCTAGACAGACTGCTGCAAGACTGACTGCTGCTAGACAGACAGACTGCTGCTAGACAGATTGCTGCTAGACAGACTGCTGCTAGACTGACTGCTGCTAGACTGATTGCTGCAAGACTGACTGCTGCAAGACTGACTGCTGCAAGACTGACTGCTGCAAGACAGACTGCTGTTAGACTGCTCCTAGACTGACTGCTGCTAGACAGAGTGCTACTTGACGTCTAGACAGACAGACTGCTCCTAGACAGACTGCTGCTAGACTGACTGCTGCTAGACTGACTGCTGCTAGACTGACTGCTCCTAGACATACTGCTGCTAGATGTCTAGACAGACAGACTGCTGCTAGACAGACTGCTGCTAGATGTCTAGACAGACAGACTGCTGCTTGACAGACTGCTGCTTGACAGACTGCTGCTTGACAGACTGCTGCTGGACAGACTGCTGCTGGACTGACTGCTGCTGGACAGACTGCTGCTAGACAGAGTGTTACTTGACATCTAGACAGGCAGACTGCTCCTAGACAGACTGCTGCTAGACTGACTGCTGCTAGACTGACTGCTGCTAGACTGACTGCTCCTAGACATACTGCTGCTAGATGTCTAGACAGACTGACTGCTGCTAGACAGACTGCTGGACTGCTGCAAGACTGACTGCTGCAAGACTGACTGCTGCTAGATATCTAGACAGACGGACTGCTCCTAGACAGACTGCTGCTAGACTGACTGCTGCTAGACTGACTGCTCCTAGACAGACTGCTGCTAGACTGACTGCTGCTAGACAGACTGCTGCTAGACAGACTGCTGCTAGACAGACTGCTGCTAGACTGACTGCTGCTAGACAGACAGACTGCTCCTAGACAGACTGCTGCTAGACAGACTGCTGCTTGACAGACTGCTGCTTGACAGACTGCTAGACTGACTGCTGCTAGGCAGACCAATGCTAGACATCTAGACAGACTGCTCCTAGACAGACTGCTGCTAGACTGACTGCTGCTAGATATCTAGACAGACAGACTGCTCCTAGACAGACTGCTGCTAGACAGACTGTTCCTAGACAGACTGTTCCTAGACAGACTGCTGCTAGACTGACTGACTGCTGCTAGACAGACTGCTGCTAGACAGACTGCTGCTAGACAGACTGCTTCTAGACTGACTGCTGCTAGACAGACAGACTGCTCCTAGACAGACTGCTGCTAGACAGACTGCTGCTTGACAGACTGCTGCTTGACAGACTGCTAGACTGACTGCTGCTAGGCAGACCACTGCTAGACATCTCGACAGACTGCTCCTAGACAGACTGCTGCTAGACAGACTGCTGCTAGACAGACTGCTGCTTGACAGACTGCTGGACAGACTGCTGCTGGACAGACTGCTGCTGGACTGACTGCTGCTAGACTGACTGCTGCTAGATATCTAGACAGACAGACTGCTCCTAGACAGACTGCTGCTAGATGTCTAGACAGACAGACTGCTGCTTGACAGACTGCTGCTTGACAGACTGCTGCTAGACTGACTGCTGCTAGACAGACTGCTGCTAGACAGACTGCTGCTAGACAGACTGCTGCTAGACTGACTGCTGCTAGACAGACAGACTGCTCCTAGACAGACTGCTGCTAGACAGACTGCTGCTAGACAGACTGCTGCTTGACAGACTGCTGGACAGACTGCTGCTGGACAGACTGCTGCTTGACAGACTGCTGGACAGACTGCTGCTGGACAGACTGCTGCTGGACTGACTGCTGCTAGACTGACTGCTGCTAGATATCTAGACAGACAGACTGCTCCTAGACAGACTGCTGCTAGATGTCTAGACAGACAGACTGCTGCTTGACAGACTGCTGCTTGACAGACTGCTGCTTGACAGACTGCTGCTGGACAGACTGCTGCTGGACAGACTGCTGCTAGATGTCTGGACAGACAGACTGCTGCTTGACAGACTGCTGCTAGACTGACTGCTGCTAGATGTCTGGACAGACAGACTGCTGCTAGACGGACTGCTGCTAGACAGACTGCTGCTAGACAGACTGCCGCAAGACTGACTGCCGCAAGACTGACTGCCGCAAGACTGACTGCTGCTAGACAGACAGACTGCTGCAAGACTGACTGCTGCTAGACAGACAGACTGCTGCTAAAGAGATTGCTGCTAGACAGACTGCTGCTAGACAGATTGCTGCAAGACTGATTGCTGCTAGACAGACTGCTGCTAGACAGACTGCTGCTAGACAGACTGCTGCTAGACTGACTGCTGCTAGACAGACTGCTGCTAGACTGACTGCTGCTAGACTGAATTCTGCAAGACTGACTGCTGCAAGACTGACTGCTGCAAGACAGACTGCTGTTAGACTGCTCCTAGACTGACTGCTGCTAGACAGAGTGCTACTTGACGTCTAGACAGACAGACTGCTCCTAGACAGACTGCTGCTAGACTGACTGCTGCTAGACTGACTGCTGCTAGACTGACTGCTCCTAGACATACTGCTGCTAGATATCTAGACAGACAGACTGCTGCTAGACAGACTGCTGGACTGCTGCAAGACTGACTGCTGCAAGACTGACTGCTGCTAGATATCTAGACAGACAGACTGCTCCTAGACAGACTGCTGCTAAACAGACTGCTGCTAGACAGACTGCTGCTAGACAGACTGCTCCTAGACAGACTGCTGCTAGACAGACTGCTGCTAGACTGACTGCTGCTAGACAGACTGCTGCTAGACAGACAGACTGCTGCTAGACAGACTGCTGCTAGACTGACTGCTGCTAGACAGACTGCTGCTCAGACTGACTGCTGCTAGACAGACTGCTGCTAGACAGACTGCTGCTAGGCAGACCACTGCTAGACATCTAGACAGACTGCTCCTAGACACACCTGCTGCTAGACAGACTGCTGCTTGACAGACTGCTGCTTGACAGACTGCTGCTGGACAGACTGCTGCTGGACAGACTGCTGCTGGACTGACTGCTGCTAGATATCTAGAAAGACAGACTGCTCCTAGACAGACTGCTGCTAGATGTCTAGACAGACAGACTGCTGCTTGACAGACTGCTGCTTGACAGACTGCTGCTTGACCGACTGCTGCTGGACAGACTGCTGCTGGACTGACGGCTGCTGGACAGACTGCTGCTAGACAGACTGCTGCTAGACAGACTGCGGCTAGACTGACTGCTGCTAGACAGACTGATGCTAGACAGACTGCTGCTATATGTCTAGACAGACAGACTGCTGCTTGACAGACTGCTGCTTGACAGACTCCTGCTGGACAGACTGCTGCTAGACTGACTGCCTGCTAGACTGACTGCCGCTAGACTGACTGCCGCTAGACTGACTGCTGCTAGACTGACTGCTGCTAGGCAGACTGCAGCTAGACAGACAGACTGCTCCAAGACAGACTGCTGCTGGACAGACTGCTGCTGGACTGACTGCTGCTAGACAGACTGCTGCTTGACAGACTGCTGCTAGACAGACTGCTGCTAGACAGACTGCTGCTAGATGTCTAGACAGAAAAACTGCTGCTTGACAGACTGCTGCTTGACAGACGGCTGCTGGAAAGACTGCTGCTGGACTGACTGATGCTGGACAGACTGCTGCTAGACAGACAGACTGCTCCTAGACAGACTGCTGCTAGACTGACCTGCTGCTAGACAGACTGCTGCTAGACAGACTGCTGCTAGACAGACTGCTGCCTTGACAGACTGATGCTTGACAGGACTGCCTGCTGGACAGACTGCTGCTGGACCTGACTGCTGCTAGACAAACTGCTGCTAGACAGACTGCTCCTAGACAGACTGCTGCTAGACAGACTGCTGCTAGACAGACTGCTAGACAGACTGCTGCTAGACAGACTGCTAGACAGACTGCTGCTAGGCAGACTGCTGCTAGACTGACTGCTGCTAGGTTGACTGCTGCTAGATAGACTGCTAGACAGACTGCTGCAAGACACACTGCTGCTAGACAGACTGCTGCTAGGCAGACTGCTGCTAGACTGACTGCTGCTAGACAGGCTGCTGCTAGACAGACTGCTGCTAGACAGACTGCTGCTAGACAGACTGCTGCTACACAGACAGACTGCTCCTAGACAGACTGCTGCTAGACTGACTGCTGCTAGACTGACTGCTGCTAGACTGACTGCTCCTAGACATACTGCTGCTAGATGTCTAGACAGACAGACTGCTGCTAGACAGACTGCTGGACTGCTGCAAGACTGACTGCTGCAAGACTGACTGCTGCTAGATATCTAGACAGACAGACTGCTCCTAGACAGACTGCTGCTAGACAGACTGCTCCTAGACAGACTGCTGCTAGACAGACTGCTGCTAGACTGACTGCTGCTGGACAGACTGCTGCTGGACAGACTGCTGCTGGCGACGCGCTGACTGCGCGCTGCCCTGCAGACGCGCTGAGTCTAGACAGACAGACTGCTGCTTGACAGACTGCTGCTAGACTGAATGCTGCTAGACAGACTGATGCTAGACAGACTGCTGCTAGATGTATAGACAGACAGACTGCTGCTTGACAGACTGCTGCTTGCCAGACTGCTGCTTGACAGACTGCTGCTGGACTGACTGCTGCTAGACTGACTGCCGCTAGACTGACTGCCGCTAGACTGACTGCCGCTAGACTGACTGCCGCTAGACTGACTGCCGCTGGACTGACTGCTGCTGGACAGACTGCTGCTTGACAGACTGCTGCGTAGACAGACTGCTGCTAGACAGACTGCTGCTAGATGTCTAGACAGACAGACTGCTGCTTGACAGACTGCTGCTTGACAGACTGCTGCTGGACAGACTGCTGCTGGACTGACTGCTGCTGGACAGACTACTGCTAGACAGACAGACTGCTCCTAGACAGACTGCTCCTAGACAGACTGCTGCTAGACAGACTGCTGCTAGACAGACTGCTGCTAGACAGACTGCTGCTTGACAGACTGCTGCTAGACAGACTGCTGCTAGACAGACTGCTGCTTGACAGACTGATGCTTGACAGACTGCTGCTGGACAGACTGCTGCTGGACTGACTGCCGCTAGCCAGTCTGCTGCTAGCCAGTCTGCTCCTAGACAGACTGCTGCTAGACAGACTGCTGCTAGACAGACTGCTCCTAGACAGACTGCTGCTAGACAGACTGCTGCTAGACAGACTGCTAGCACAGACTGCTGCTAGACAGACTGCTAGACAGACTGCTGCTAGGCAGACTGCTCCTAGACAGACTGCTGCTTGATTGACTGCTGCTAGATAGACTGCTAGACAGACTGCTGCTAGCCAGTCTGCTCCTAGACAGACTGCTGCTAGACAGACTGCTCCTAGACAGACTGCTGCTAGACAGACTGCTGCTAGACAGACTGCTAGACAGACTGCTGCTAGACAGACTGCTAGACAGACTGCTGCTAGGCAGACTGCTCATAGACAGACTGCTGCTTGATTAACTGCTGCTAGATAGACTGCTAGACAGACTGCTGCTAGACAGACTGCTGCTAGGCAGACTGCTGCTAGACTGTCTGCTGCTAGACAGACTGCTGCTAGACAGACTGCTGCTAGACAGACTGCTGCTACACAGACAGACTGCTCCTAGACAGACTGCTGCTAGACAGACTGCTGCTAGACAGACTGCTGCTAGATATCTAGACAGACAGTCTGCTCCTAGACAGACTGCTGCTAGACAGACTGCTCCTAGACAGACTGCTGCTAGACAGACTGCTGCTAGACAGACTGCTGCTAGACAGACTGCTGCTAGACTGATTTCTGCAAGACTGACTGCTGCAAGACTGACTGCTGCAAGACAGACTGCTGTTAGACTGCTCCTAGACTGACTGCTGCTAGACAGAGTGCTACTTGACGTCTAGACAGACAGACTGCTCCTAGACAGACTGCTGCTAGACTGACTGCTGCTAGACTGACTGCTGCTAGACTGACTGCTCCTAGACATACTGCTGCTAGACAGACTGCTGCTAGACAGATTGCTGCAAGACTGATTGCTGCTAGACAGACTGCTGCTAGACAGACTGCTGCTAGACTGACTGCTGCTAGGCAGACCACTGCTAGACATCTAGACAGACTGATGCTTGACAGACTGCTGCTAGACTGACTGCTGCTAGACAGACTGCTGCTAGACAGACTGCTGCTAGGCAGACCACTGCTAGACATCTAGACAGACTGCTCCTAGACACACCTGCTGCTAGACAGACTGCTGCTTGACAGACTGCTGCTTGACAGACTGCTGCTGGACAGACTGCTGCTGGACAGACTGCTGCTGGACTGACTGCTGCTAGATATCTAGAAAGACAGACTGCTCCTAGACAGACTGCTGCTAGATGTCTAGACAGACAGACTGCTGCTTGACAGACTGCTGCTTGACAGACTGCTGCTTGACCGACTGCTGCTGGACAGACTGCTGCTGGACTGACGGCTGCTGGACAGACTGCTGCTAGACAGACTGCTGCTAGACAGACTGCGGCTAGACTGACTGCTGCTAGACAGACTGATGCTAGACAGACTGCTGCTAGATGTCTAGACAGACAGACTGCTGCTTGACAGACTGCTGCTTGACAGACTCCTGCTGGACAGACTGCTGCTAGACTGACTGCTGCTAGACTGACTGCCGCTAGACTGACTGCCGCTAGACTGACTGCTGCTAGACTGACTGCTGCTAGGCAGACTGCAGCTAGACAGACAGACTGCTCCAAGACAGACTGCTGCTGGACAGACTGCTGCTGGACTGACTGCTGCTAGACAGACTGCTGCTTGACAGACTGCTGCTAGACAGACTGCTGCTAGACAGACTGCTGCTAGATGTCTAGACAGAAAAACTGCTGCTTGACAGACTGCTGCTTGACAGACGGCTGCTGGAAAGACTGCTGCTGGACTGACTGATGCTGGACAGACTGCTGCTAGACAGACAGACTGCTCCTAGACAGACTGCTGCTAGACTGACTGCTGCTAGACAGACTGCTGCTAGACAGACTGCTGCTAGACAGACTGCTGCTAGACAGACTGCTGCTTGACAGACTGATGCTTGACAGACTGCTGCTGGACAGACTGCTGCTGGACTGACTGCTGCTAGACAAACTGCTGCTAGACAGACTGCTCCTAGACAGACTGCTGCTAGACAGACTGCTGCTAGACAGACTGCTAGACAGACTGCTGCTAGACAGACTGCTAGACAGACTGCTGCTAGGCAGACTGCTGCTAGACTGACTGCTGCTAGGTTGACTGCTGCTAGATAGACTGCTAGACAGACTGCTGCAAGACACACTGCTGCTAGACAGACTGCTGCTAGGCAGACTGCTGCTAGACTGACTGCTGCTAGACAGGCTGCTGCTAGACAGACTGCTGCTAGACAGACTGCTGCTAGACAGACTGCTGCTACACAGACAGACTGCTCCTAGACAGACTGCTGCTAGACTGACTGCTGCTAGACTGACTGCTGCTAGACTGACTGCTCCTAGACATACTGCTGCTAGATGTCTAGACAGACAGACTGCTGCTAGACAGACTGCTGGACTGCTGCAAGACTGACTGCTGCAAGACTGACTGCTGCTAGATATCTAGACAGACAGACTGCTCCTAGACAGACTGCTGCTAGACAGACTGCTCCTAGACAGACTGCTGCTAGACAGACTGCTGCTAGACTGACTGCTGCTGGACAGACTGCTGCTGGACAGACTGCTGCTGGACTGACTGCTGCTAGATATCTAGACAGACAGACTGCTCCTAGACAGACTGCTGCTAGATGTCTAGACAGACAGACTGCTGCTTGACAGACTGCTGCTAGACTGAATGCTGCTAGACAGACTGATGCTAGACAGACTGCTGCTAGATGTCTAGACAGACAGACTGCTGCTTGACAGACTGCTGCTTGCCAGACTGCTGCTTGACAGACTGCTGCTGGACTGACTGCTGCTAGACTGACTGCCGCTAGACTGACTGCCGCTAGACTGACTGCCGCTAGACTGACTGCCGCTGGACTGACTGCTGCTGGACAGACTGCTGCTTGACAGACTGCTGCTAGACAGACTGCTGCTAGACAGACTGCTGCTAGATGTCTAGACAGACAGACTGCTGCTTGACAGACTGCTGCTTGACAGACTGCTGCTGGACAGACTGCTGCTGGACTGACTGCTGCTGGACAGACTACTGCTAGACAGACAGACTGCTCCTAGACAGACTGCTCCTAGACAGACTGCTGCTAGACAGACTGCTGCTAGACAGACTGCTGCTAGACAGACTGCTGCTTGACAGACTGCTGCTAGACAGACTGCTGCTAGACAGACTGCTGCTTGACAGACTGATGCTTGACAGACTGCTGCTGGACAGACTGCTGCTGGACTGACTGCCGCTAGCCAGTCTGCTGCTAGCCAGTCTGCTCCTAGACAGACTGCTGCTAGACAGACTGCTGCTAGACAGACTGCTCCTAGACAGACTGCTGCTAGACAGACTGCTGCTAGACAGACTGCTAGACAGACTGCTGCTAGACAGACTGCTAGACAGACTGCTGCTAGGCAGACTGCTCCTAGACAGACTGCTGCTTGATTGACTGCTGCTAGATAGACTGCTAGACAGACTGCTGCTAGCCAGTCTGCTCCTAGACAGACTGCTGCTAGACAGACTGCTCCTAGACAGACTGCTGCTAGACAGACTGCTGCTAGACAGACTGCTAGACAGACTGCTGCTAGACAGACTGCTGGTAGACAGACTGCTGCTAGGCAGACTGCTCATAGACAGACTGCTGCTTGATTAACTGCTGCTAGATAGACTGCTAGACAGACTGCTGCTAGACAGACTGCTGCTAGGCAGACTGCTGCTAGACTGTCTGCTGCTAGACAGACTGCTGCTAGACAGACTGCTGCTAGACAGACTGCTGCTACACAGACAGACTGCTCCTAGACAGACTGCTGCTAGACAGACTGCTGCTAGACAGACTGCTGCTAGACAGACTGCTGCTAGATATCTAGACAGACAGTCTGCTCCTAGACAGACTGCTGCTAGACAGACTGCTCCTAGACAGACTGCTGCTAGACAGACTGCTGCTAGACTGACTGCTGCTAGACAGACTGCTGCTAGACAGACTGCTGCTAGACAGACAGACTGCTGCTAGACAGACAGACTGCAGCTAGACAGACTGCTGCTAGACAGACTGCTGCTAGACTGACTGCTGCTAGACAGACTGCTCCTAGACAGACTGCTGCTAGACAGACTGCTGCTAGACTGACTGCTGCTAGGCAGACCACTGCTAGACATCTAGACAGACTGCTCCTAGACAGACTGCTCCTTGACAGACTGCTGCTAGAGAGACTGCTGCTAGACAGACTGCTGCTAGACAGACCACTGCTAGACAGACCACTGCTAGACAGACTGCTGCTAGACTGACTGCTGCTAGACAGACTGCTGCTAGACAGACTGCTGCTAGGCAGACCACTGCTAGACATCTAGACAGACTGCTGCTAGACAGACTGCTGCTAGACTGACTGCTGCTAGG
The DNA here is from genome assembly GCF_965601325.2 of Salmo salar. Classification (NCBI taxonomy): domain Eukaryota; kingdom Metazoa; phylum Chordata; class Actinopteri; order Salmoniformes; family Salmonidae; genus Salmo; species Salmo salar. Next base: position 34,631,685 of record NC_138299.1, read on the forward strand.
CAGACCACTGCTAGACATCTAGACAGACTGCTCCTAGACAGACTGCTCCTTGACAGACTGCTGCTAGAGAGACTGCTGCTTGACAGACTGCTGCTTGACAGACTGCTGCTTGACAGACTGCTGCTGGACAGACTGCTGCTGGACTGACTGCTGCTAGATATCTAGACAGACAGACTGCTCCTAGACAGACTGCTGCTAGATGTCTAGACAGACCAGACTGCTGCTTGACAGACTGCTGCTTGACAGACTGCTGCTGGACTGACTGCTGCTGGACAGACTGCTGCAAGACAGACTGCTGCTAGACAGACTGCTGCTAGACAGACTGCTGCTAGATATCTAGACAGACAATCTGCTCCTAGACAGACTGCTGCTAGACAGACTGCTCCTAGACAGACTGCTGCTAGACACACTGCTGCTAGACTGACTGCTGCTAGACAGACTGCTGCTAGACAGACTGCTGCTAGACAGACAGACTGCTGCTAGACAGACAGACTGCAGCTAGACAGACTGCTGCTAGACAGACTGCTGCTAGACTGACTGCTGCTAGACTGACTGCTGCTAGACAGACTGCTGCTAGACAGACTGCTGCTAGGCAGACCACTGCTAGACATCTAGACAGACTGCTCCTAGACAGACTGCTCCTAGACAGACTGCTGCTAGACAGACTGCTGCTAGACTGACTGCTGCTAGACAGACTGCTGCTAGACAGACTGCTGCTAGACAGACAGACTGCTCCTAGACAGACTGCTCCTTGACAGACTGCTGCTAGAGAGACTGCTGCTAGACAGACTGCTGCTAGACAGACCACTGCTAGACAGACTGCTGCTAGACTGACTGCTGCTAGACAGACTGCTGCTAGACTGACTGCTGCTAGATATCTAGACAGACAGACTGCTCCTAGACAGACTGCTGCTAGATGTCTAGACAGACAGACTGCTGCTTGACAGACTGCTGCTTGACAGACTGCTGCTTGACAGACTGCTGCTGGACTGACTGCTGCTGCACAGACTGCTGCAAGACAGACTGCTGCTAGACTGACTGCTGCTAGACTGACTGCTGCTAGACAGATTTATGCTAGACAGACTGCTGTTAGATGTCTAGACAGACAGACTGCTGCTTGACAGACTGCTGCTTGACAGACTGCTGCTGGACAGACTGCTGCTAGACAGACTGCTGGCTGCTAGACAGACTGCTGCTAGATAGACTGCTGCTAGACAGACTGCTAGACAGACTGCTGCAAGACAGACTGCTCCTATACAGACTGCTGCTAGATTGACTGCTGCTAGATAGACTGCTAGACAGACTGCTGCTAGACAGACTGCTGCTAGACAGACTGCTGCTAGGCAGACTGCTGCTAGACTGACTGCTGCTAGACAGACTGCTGCTAGACAGACTGCTGCTAGACAGCCTGCTGCTAGACAGACTGCTGCTAGACAGACTGCTGCTAGACAGACTGCTGCTAGACAGACAGAATGCTCCTAGACAGACTGCTGCTAGACAGACTGCTGCTAGACAGACTGCTGCTAGATATCTAGACAGACAGACTGCTCCTAGACAGACTGCTGCTAGACAGACTGCTCCTAGACAGACTGCTGCTAGACAGCCTGCTGCTAGACTGACTGCTGCTAGACAGACTGCTGCTAGACAGACAGACTGCTCCTAGACAGACTGCTGCTAGACAGACAGACTGCTCCTAGACTGACTGCTGCTAGACAGACTGCTGCTAGACAGACTGCTGCTAGACTGACTGCTGCTAGACAGACTGCTGCTAGACTTACTGCTGCTAGGCAGACCACTGCTAGACATCTAGACAGACTGCTCCTAGACAGACTGCTCCTAGACAGACTGCTGCTAGAGAGACTGCTCCTAGACAGACTGCTGCTAGACTGACTGCTGCTAGACAGACTGCTGCTAGACAGACTGCTGCTAGACTGACTGCTGCTAGACAGACTGCTACTAGACAGACTGCTGCTAGGCAGACCACTGCTAGACATCTAGACAGACTGCTGCTAGACAGACTGCTGCTAGACAGACTGCTGCTAGACAGACCGCTGCTAGACAGACTGCTGCTAGATGTCTAGACAGACAGACTGCTGCTTGACAGACTGCTGCTTGACAGACTGCTGCTTGACAGACTGCTGCTTGACAGACTGCTGCTAGACAGACTGCTAGACAGACTGCTGCTAGACAGACTGCTAGACAGACTGCTGCTAGACGTACTGCTCCTATACAGACTGCTGCTAGATTGACTGCTGCTAGATAGACTGCTAGACAGACTGCTGCTAGACAGACTGCTGCTAGACAGACTGCTGCTAGGCAGACTGCTGCTAGACTGACTGCTGCTAGACTGACTGCTGCTAGACAGACTGCTGCTAGACAGACTGCTGCTAGACAGACTGCTGCTAGATATCTAGACAGACAGACTGCTCCTAGACAGACTGCTGCTAGACAGACTGCTGCTAGATATCTAGACAGACAGACTGCTCCTAGACAGACTGCTGCTAGACAGACTGCTCCTAGACAGACTGCTGCTAGACAGCCTGCGCTAGACTGACTGCTGCTAGACAGAATGCTGCTAGACAGACTGCGCATAGACAGACAGACTGCTCCTAGACAGACTGCTGCTAGGCAGACAGACTGCTCCTAGACTGACTGCTGCTAGACAGACTGCTGCTAGACAGACTGCTGCTAGACTGACTGCTGCTAGACAGACTGCTGCTAGACAGACTGCTGCTAGACAGACAGACTGCTCCTAGACAGACTGCTGCTAGAGAGACTGCTGCTAGACAGACTGCTGCTAGACTGACTGCTGCTAGACAGACTGCTGCTAGACAGACTGCTGCTAGACTGACTGCTGCTAGACAGACTGCTACTAGACAGACTGCTGCTAGGCAGACCACTGCTAGACATCTAGACAGACTGCTCCTAGACAGACTGCTGCTAGACAGACTGCTGCTAGACAGACTGCTGCTAGACAGACTGCTGCTAGATGTCTAGACAGACAGACTGCTGCTTGACAGACTGCTGCTTGACAGACTGCTGCTTGACAGACTGCTGCTTGACAGACTGCTGCTAGACAGACTGCTAGACAGACTGCTGCTAGACAGACTGCTAGACAGACTGCTGCTAGACATACTGCTCCTATACAGACTGCTGCTAGATTGACTGCTGCTAGATAGACTGCTAGACAGACTGCTGCTAGACAGACTGCTGCTAGACAGACTGCTGCTAGGCAGACTGCTGCTAGACTGACTGCTGCTAGACTTACTGCTGCTAGACAGGCTGCTGCTAGACTGACTGCTGCTAGACAGCCTGCTGCTAGACAGACTGCTGCTAGACAGACTGCTGCTAGACAGACTGCTGCTACACAGACAGACTGCTCCTAGACAGACTGCTGCTAGACAGACTGCTGCTAGACAGACTGCTGCTAGATATCTAGACAGACAGACTGCTCCTAGACAGACTGCTGCTAGACAGACTGCTGCTAGACTGACTGCTGCTAGACAGACTGCTGCTAGAGTGACTGCTGCTAGACAGACAGACTGCTCCTAGACAGACTGCTCCTAGACAGACTGCTGCTAGATGTCTAGACAGACAGACTGCTGCTTGACAGACTGCTGCTTGACAGACTGCTGCTTGACAGACTGCTGCTGGACTGACTGCTGCTGGACAGACTGCTGCAAGACAGACTGCTGCTAGACTGACTGCTGCTAGACTGACTGCTGCTAGACAGATTTATGCTAGACAGACTGCTGTTAGATATCTAGACAAACAGACTGCTGCTTGACAGAATGCTGCTTGACAGACTGCTGCTGGACAGACTGCTGCTAGACAGACTGCTGCTAGACAGACTGCTAGACAGACTGCTGCTAAACAGACTGCTAGACAGACTGCTAGACAGACTGCTGCAAGACAGACTGCTCCTATACAGACTGCTGCTAGATTGACTGCTGCTAGATAGACTGCTAGACAGACTGCTGCTAGACAGACTGCTGCTAGACAGCCTGCTGCTAGACAGACTGCTGCTAGACAGACTGCTGCTAGACAGACTGCTGCTACACAGACAGAATGCTCCTAGACAGACTGCTGCTAGACAGACTGCTGCTAGACAGACTGCTGCTAGATATCTAGACAGACAGACTGCTCCTAGACAGACTGCTGCTAGACAGACTGCTCCTAGACAGACTGCTGCTAGACAGCCTGCTGCTAGACTGACTGCTGCTAGACAGACTGCTGCTAGACAGACTGCTGCTAGACAGACAGACTGCTCCTAGACAGACTGCTGCTAGACAGACAGACTGCTCCTAGACTGACTGCTGCTAGACAGACTGCTGCTAGACAGACTGCTGCTAGACTGACTGCTGCTAGACAGACTGCTGCTAGACTGACTGCTGCTAGGCAGACCACTGCTAGACATCTAGACAGACTGCTCCTAGACAGACTGCTCCTAGACAGACTGCTGCTGGAGAGACTGCTGCTAGACAGACTGCTGCTAGACTGACTGCTGCTAGACAGACTGCTGCTAGACAGACTGCTGCTAGGCAGACCACTGCTAGACATCTAGACAGACTGATCCTAGACAGACTGCTCCTAGACAGACTGCTGCTAGACAGACTGCTGCTAGACTGACTGCTGCTAGACAGACTGCTGCTAGACAGACTGCTGCTAGACAGACAGACTGCTCCTAGACAGACTGCTCCTAGACAGACTGCTGCTAGAGAGACTGCTGCTAGACAGACTGCTGCTAGACTGACTGCTGCTAGAGAGACTGCTGCTAGACAGACTGCTGCTAGACTGACTGCTCCTAGACAGACTGCTGCTAGATGTCTAGACAGACAGACTGCTGCTTGACAGACTGCTGCTTGACAGACTGCTGCTTGACAGACTGCTGCTGGACTGACTGCTGCTGGACAGACTGCTGCAAGACAGACTGCTGCTAGACTGACTGCTGCTAGACTGACTGCTGCTAGACTGACTGCTGCTAGACAGATTTATGCTAGACAGACTGCTGCTAGACTGACTGCTGCTAGACAGACTGCTGCTAGACTGACTGCTGCTAGGCAGACCACTGCTAGACATCTAGACAGACTGCTCCTAGACAGACTGCTCCTAGACAGACTGCTGCTAGAGAGACTGCTGCTAGACAGACTGCTGCTAGACTGACTGCTGCTAAACAGACTGCTGCTAGACAGACTGCTGCTAGACTGACTGCTGCTAGACAGACTGCTACTAGACAGACTGCTGCTAGGCAGACTACTGCTAGACATCTAGACAGACTGCTCCTAGACAGACTGCTGCTAGACAGACTGCTGCTAGACAGACTGGTGCTAGATGTCTAGACAAACAGACTGCTGCTTGACAGACTGCTGCTTGACAGACTGCTGCTTGACAGACTGCTGCTTGACAGACTGCTGCTAGACAGACTGCTAGACAGACTGCTGCTAGACAGACTGCTAGACAGACTGCTGCTAGACATACTGCTCCTATACAGACTGCTGCTAGATTGACTGCTGCTAGATAGACTGCTAGACAGACTGCTGCTAGACAGACTGCTGCTAGACAGACTGCTGCTAGGCAGACTGCTGCTAGACTGACTGCTGCTAGACTGACTGCTGCTATACAGACTGCTGCTAGACAGACTGCTGCTAGACAGACTGCTGCTAGATATCTAGACAGACAGACTGCTCCTAGACAGACTGCTGCTAGACAAACTGCTCCTAGACAGACTGCTGCTAGACAGCCTGCTGCTAGACTGACTGCTGCTAGACAGACTGCTCCTAGACAGACTGCTGCTAGACAGACAGACTGCTCCTAGACTGACTGCTGCTAGACAGACTGCTGCTAGACAGACTGCTGCTAGACTGACTGCTGCTAGACAGACTGCTGCTAGACTGACTGCTGCTAGGCAGACCACTGCTAGACATCTAGACAGACTGCTCCTAGACAGACTGCTGCTAGACAGACTGCTGCTAGACAGACTGCTGCTAGACTGACTGCTGCTAGACAGACTGCTGCTAGACAGACTGCTGCTAGACAGACAGACTGCTCCTAGACAGACTGCTCCTAGACAGACTGCTGCTAGAGAGACTGCTGCTAGACAGACTGCTGCTAGACTGACTGCTGCTAGACAGACTGCTGCTAGACAGACTGCTGCTAGACTGACTGCTGCTAGACAGACTGCTACTAGACAGACTGCTGCTAGGCAGACCACTGCTAGACATCTAGACAGACTGCTCCTAGACAGACTGCAGCTAGACAGACTGCTGCTAGACAGACTGCTGCTAGATGTCTAGACAGACAGACTGCTGCTTGACAGACTGCTGCTTGACAGACTGCTGCTTGACAGACTGCTGCTTGACAGACTGCTGCTAGACAGACTGCTAGACAGACTGCTGCTAGACAGACTGCTAGACAGACTGCTGCTAGACATACTGCTCCTATACAGACTGCTGCTAGATTGACTGCTGCTAGATAGACTGCTAGACAGACTGCTGCTAGACAGACTGCTGCTAGACAGACTGCTGCTAGGCAGACTGCTGCTAGACTGACTGCTGCTAGACTTACTGCTGCTAGACAGGCTGCTGCTAGATAGACTGCTGCTAGACAGACTGCTGCTAGACAGACTGCTGCTACACAGACAGACTGCTCCTAGACAGACTGCTGCTAGACAGACTGCTGCTAGACAGACTGCTGCTAGATATCTAGACAGACAGACTGCTCCTAGACAGACTGCTGCTAGACAGACTGCTGCTAGACTGACTGCTGCTAGACAGACTGCTGCTAGGCAGACTGCTGCTAGACAGACAGACTGCTCCTAGACAGACTGCTCCTAGACAGACTGCTGCTAGAGAGACTGCTGCTAGACAGACTGCTGCTAGACTGACTGCTGCTAGACAGACTGCTGCTAGACAGACTGCTGCTAGACTGACTGCTGCTAGACAGACTGCTGCTAGACAGACTGCTGCTAGGCAGACTGCTGCTAGATGTCTAGACAGACAGACTGCTGCTTTAAAGACTGCTGCTTGACAGACTGCTGCTTGACAGACTGCTGCTGGACAGACTGCTGCTAGACTGACTGCCGCTAGACTGACTGCCGCTAGACTGACTGCTGCTAGGCAGACTGCTGCTAGATGTCTAGACAGACAGACTGCTGCTTGACAGATTGCTGCTTGACAGACTGCTGCTGGACAGACTGCTGCTAGACAGACTGCTGCTAGACAGACTGCTGCTAGACTGACTGCTGCTAGACTGACTGCCACTAGACTGACTGCCGCTAGACTGACTGCCGCTAGACTGACTGCTGCTAGGCAGACTGCTGCTAGACAGACAGACTGCTCCAAGACAGACTGCTGCTGGACAAACTGCTGCTGGACTGACTGCTGCTAGACAGACTGCTGCTTGACAGACTGCTGCTAGACAGACTGCTGCTAGACAGACTGCTGCTAGATGTCTAGACAGACAGACTGCTGCTTGACAGACTGCTGCTGGACAGACTGCTGCTAGACAGACAGACTGCTCCTAGACAGACTGCTCCTAGACAGACTGCTGCTAGACAGACTGCTGCTTGACAGACTGCTGCTAGACAGACTGCTGCTAGACAGACTGCTGCTTGACAGACTGATGCTTGACAGACTGCTGCTGGACAGACTGCTGCTGGACTGACTGCTGCTAGACAGACTGCTGCTAGACAGACTGCTCCTAGACAGACTGCTGCTAGACTGACTGCTGCTAGACTGACTGCCGCTAGACTGACTGCTGCTAGACTAACTGCCGCTAGCCAGTCTGCTGCTAGCCAGTCTGCTCCTAGACAGACTGCTGCTAGACAGACTGCTCCTAGACAGACTGCTGCTAGACAGACTGCTAGACAGACTGCTGCTAGACAGACTGCTAGACAGACTGCTGCTAGGCAGACTGCTTCTAGACAGACTGCTGCTAGATTGACTGCTGCTAGATAGACTGCTAGACAGACTGCTGCTAGACAGACTGCTGCTAGACAGACTGCTGCTAGGCAGACTGCTGCTAGACTGACTGCTGCTAGGCAGACAGCTGCTAGACAGACTGCTGCTAGACAGACTGCTGCTGCACAGACAGGCTGCTCCTAGACAGACTGCTGCTATACAGACTGCTGCTAGACAGACTGCTGCTAGACTGACTGTTGCTAGACAGACTGCTGCTAGACAGACTGTTGCTAGACTGACTGCTGCTAGACAGACTGCTGCTAGACAGACTGCTGCTAGACTGACTGCTGCTAGACTGACTGCTGCTAGACAGACTGCTGCTAGACAGACTGCTGCTAGATATCTAGACAGACAGACTGCTCCTAGACAGACTGCTGCTAGACAGGCTGCTCCTAGACAGACTGCTGCTAGACAGACTGCTGCTAGACAGACTGCTGCTAGATGTCTAGACAGACAGACTGCTGCTTGACAGACTGCTGCTTGACAGACTGCTGCTTGACAGACTGCTGCTGGACAGACTGCTGCTGGACAGACTGCTGCTGGACTGACTGCTGCTAGACTGACTGCTGCTAGATATCTAGACAGACAGACTGCTCCTAGACAGACTGCTGCTAGATGTCTAGACAGACAGACTGCTGCTTGACAGACTGCTGCTGGACAGACTGCTCCTAGACAGACTGCTGCTAGACAGACTGCTGCTCGACTGACTGCTGCTAGACTGACTGCCGCTAGACTGACTGCCGCTAGACTAACTGCCACTAGCCAGTCTGCTGCTAGCCAGTCTGCTCCTAGACAGACTGCTGCTAGACAGACTGCTCCTAGACAGACTGCTGCTAGACAGACTGCTAGACAGACTGCTGCTAGACAGACTGCTAGACAGACTGCTGCTAGGCAGACTGCTCCTAGACAGACTGCTGCTAGATGTCTAGACAGACAGACTGCTGCTAGACAGACTGCTGCTAGACTGACTGCTGCTAGACAGACTGCTGCTAGACAGACTGCTGCTAGACTGACTGCTGCTAGACAGATTTATGCTAGACAGACTGCTGTTAGATGTCTAGACAGACAGACTGCTGCTTGACAGACTGCTGCTTGACAGACTGCTGCTGGACAGAATGCTGCTAGACAGACTGCTGCTAGACAGACTGCTGCTAGACTGACTGCTGCTAGACTGACTGCCGCTAGACTGACTGCCTCTAGACTGACTGCTGCTAGACTGACTGCTGCTAGACTGACTGCTGCTAGGCAGACTGCTCCAAGACAGACTGCTCCAAGACAGACTGCTGCTGGACAAACTGCTGCTGGACTAACTGCTGCTAGACAGACTGCTGCTTGACAGACTGCTGCTAGACAGACTGCTGCTAGACAGACTGCTGCTAGATGTCTAGACAGACAGACTGCTGCTTGACAGACTGCTGCTTGACAGACTGCTGCTGGACAGACTGCTGCTGGACTGACTGCTGCTGGACAGACTGCTGCTAGACAGACAGACTGCTCCTAGACAGACTGCTGCTAGACAGACTGCTGCTAGACAGACTGCTGCTTGACAGACTGCTGCTAGACAGACTGCTGCTAGACAGACTGCTGCTTGACAGACTGATTCTTGACAGACTGCTGCTGGACAGACTGCTGCTGGACTGACTGCTGCTAGACACACTGCTGCTAGACAGACTGCTCCTAGACAGACTGCTGCTAGACAGACTGCTGCTAGACTGACTGCTGCTAGACTGACTGCCGCTAGACTGACTGCCGCTAGACTAACTGCCGCTAGCCAGTCTGCTGCTAGCCACGCTCCTCGCTCCTAGACAGACTGCTCCTAGACAGACGCTGCTGCGCGCTAGACAGACTGCTGCTAGACAGACTGCTAGACAGACTGCTGCTAGGCAGACTGCTCCTAGACAGACTGCTGCTAGATTGACTGCTGCTAGATAGACTGCTAGACAGACTGCTGCTAGACAGACTGCTGCTAGACAGACTGCTCCTAGGCAGACTGCTGCTAGACTGACTGCTGCTAGACAGACTGCTGCTAGACAGACTGCTGCTAGACAGACTGCTGCTACACAGACAGACTGCTCCTAGACAGACTGCTGCTATACAGACTGCTGCTAGACAGACTGCTGCTAGACTGACTGTTGCTAGACAGACTGCTGCTAGACAGACTGCTGCTAGACTGACTGATTCTAGACAGACTGCTGCTAGACAGACTGCTGCTAGACAGACTGCTGCTAGATATCTAGACAGACAGACTGCTCCTAGACAGACTGCTGCTAGACAGACTGCTCCTAGACAGACTGCTGCTAGACAGACTGCTGCTAGACAGACTGCTGCTAGACTGACTGCTGCTAGACAGACAGACTGCTCCTAGACAGACTGCTCCTAGACAGACTGCTGCTAGACAGACTGCTGCTAGACAGACTGCTGCTAGACAGACTGCTGCTAGACTGACTGCTGCTAGGCAGACCACTGCTAGACATCTAGACAGACTGCTCCTAGACAGACTGCTGCTAGACAGACTGCTGCTAGACAGACTGCTGCTAGATGTCTAGACAGACAGACTGCTGCTTGACAGACTGCTGCTTGACAGACTGCTGCTTGACAGACTGCTGCTTGACAGACTGCTGCTGGACAGACTGCTGCTGGACTGACTGCTGCTAGACTGACTGCTGCTAGATATCTAGACAGACAGACTGCTCCTAGACAGACTGCTGCTAGATGTCTAGACAGACAGACTGCTGCTTGACAGACTGCTGCTGGACAGACTGCTCCTAGACAGACTGCTGCTAGACAGACTGCTGCTAGACTGACTGCTGCTAGACAGACTGCTGCTAGACAGACTGCTGCTAGACAGACAGACTGCTGTTAGACAGACAGACTGCTGTTAGACAGACTGCTGCTAGACAGACTGCTGCTAGACAGACTGCTGCTAGACTGACTGCTGCTAGACAGACTGCTGCTAGACAGACTGCTGCTAGACAGACTGCTGCTAGACTGACTGCTGCTACGCAGACCACTGCTAGACATCTAGACAGACTGCTCCTAGACAGACTGCTGCTAGACAGACTGCTGCTAGACAGACTCCGGCTAGATGTCTAGACAGACAGACTGCTGCTTGACAGACTGCTGCTTGACAGACTGCTGCTTGACAGACTGCTGCTGGACAGACTGCTGCTGGACAGACTGCTGCTGGACTGACTGCTGCTAGACTGACTGCTGCTAGATATCTAGACAGACAGACTGCTCCTAGACAGACTGCTGCTAGATGTCTAGACAGACAGACTGCTGCTTGACAGACTGCTGCTGGACAGACTGCTGCTGGACTGACTGCTGCTGGACAGACTGCTGCTAGATTTCTGGACAGACAGACTGCAGCTAGACAGACTCCTGCTAGACAGACTGCTGCTTGACAGACTGCTGCTAGACAGACTGCTGCTAGATGTCTAGACAGACAGACTGCTGCTTGACAGACTGCTGCTGGACAGACTGCTGCTAGACAGACTGCTGCTAGACTGACTGCTGCTAGACTGACTGCCGCTAGACTGACTGCCGCTAGACTGACTGCCGCTAGTCAGACTGCTGCTAGACAGACAGACTGCTCCTAGACAGACTGCTGCTGGACAGACTGCTGCTGGACTGACTGCTGCTAGACAGACTGCTGCTTGACAGACTGCTGCTAGACAGACTGCTGCTGGACTGACTGCTGCTGGACAGACTGCTGCTAGACAGACAGACTGCTCCTAGACAGACTGCTCTTAGACAGACTGCTGCTTGACAGACTGCTGCTTGACAGACTGCTGCTAGACAGACTGCTGCTAGACAGACTGCTGCTTGACAGACTGCTGCTTGACAGACTGCTGCTTGACATACTGCTGCTGGACAGACTGCTGCTGGACTGACTGCTGCTAGACAGACTGCTGCTAGACAGACTGCTGCTAGACAGACTGCTGCTAGACTGACTGCCGCTAGACTGACTGCCGCTAGACTGACTGCCGCTAGACTGACTGCCGCTAGGCAGACTGCTGCTAGACTGACTGCTGCTAGCCAGTCTGCTCCTAGACAGACTGCTGCTAGACAGACTGCTCCTAGACAGACGGCTGCTAGACAGACTGCTGCTAGACAGACTGCTAGACAGACTGCTGCAAGACAGACTGCTAGACAGACTGCTGCTAGGCAGACTGCTCCTAGACAGACTGCTGCTAGACTGACTGCTGCTAGACAGACTGCTGCTAGACTGACTGCTGCTAGACTGACTGCTGCTAGACTGACTGCTCCTAGACTTACTGCCGCTAGACTATCTGCCGCTAGCCAGTCTGCTGCTAGCCAGTCTGCTCCTAGACAGACTGCTGCTAGACAGACTGCTGCTAGACAGACTGCTGCTAGATGTCTAGACAGACAGACTGCTGCTTGACAGACTGCTGCTTGACAGACTGCTGCTTGACAGACTGCTGCTGGACAGACTGCTGCTGGACAGACTGCTGCTGGACTGACTGCTGCTAGACTGACTGCTGCTAGATATCTAGACAGACAGACTGCTCCTAGACAAACTGCTGCTAGATGTCTAGACAGACAGACTGCTGCTTGACAGACTGCTGCTGGACAGACTGCTGCTGGACTGACTGCTGCTGGACAGACTGCTGCTAGATGTCTGGACAGACAGACTGCTGCTAGACAGACTCCTGCTAGACAGACTGCTGCTTGACAGACTGCTGCTAGATGTCTAGACAGACAGACTGCTGCTTGACAGACTGCTGCTGGACAGACTGCTGCTAGACAGACTGCTGCTAGACTGACTGCCGCTAGACTGACTGCCGCAAGACTGACTGCCGCTAGACTGACTGCCGCTAGTCAGACTGCTGCTAGACAGACAGACTGCTCCTAGACAGACTGCTGCTGGACAGACTGCTGCTGGACTGACTGCTGCTAGACAGACTGCTGCTTGACAGACTGCTGCTAGACTGACTGCCGCTAGACTGACTGCCGCTAGACTGACTGCCGCTAGTCAGACTGCTGCTAGACTGACTGCTGCTGGACAGACTGCTGCTGGACTGACTGCTGCTTGACAGACTGCTGCTGGACAGACTGCTGCTGGACTGACTGCTGCTGGACAGACTGCTGCTAGACAGACAGACTGCTCCTAGACAGACTGCTCTTAGACAGACTGCTGCTTGACAGACTGCTGCTTGACAGACTGCTGCTAGACAGACTGCTGCTAGACAGACTGCTGCTTGACAGACTGCTGCTTGACAGACTGCTGCTGGACAGACTGCTGCTGGACTGACTGCTGCTAGACTGACTGCTGCTAGACAGACTGCTGCTAGTTAGACTGCTGCTAGACTGACTGCTGCTAGACTGACTGCCGCTAGACTGACTGCCGCTAGACTGACTGCCGCTAGGCAGACTGCCGCTAGACTGACTGCTGCTAGCCAGTGTGCTCCTAGACAGACTGCTGCTAGACAGACTGCTCCTAGACAGACTGCTAGACAGACTGCTGCTAGACAGACTGCTAGACAGACTGCTGCAAGACAGACTGCTAGACAGACTGCTGCTAGGCAGACTGCTCCTAGACAGACTGCTGCTAGACTGACTGCTGCTAGACAGACTGCTGCTAGACAGACTGCTGCTAGACTGACTGCTGCTAGACTGACTGCCGCTAGACTGACTGCCGCTAGACTAACTGCCGCTAGCCAGTCTGCTGCTAGCCAGTCTGCTCCTAGACAGACTGCTGCTAGACAGACTGCTCCTAGACAGACTGCTGCTAGACAGACTGCTCCTAGACAGACTGCTGCTAGACAGACTGCTAGACAGACTGCTGCTAGACAGACTGCTAGACAGACTGCTGCTAGGCAGACTGCTGCTTGACAGACTGCTGCTTGACAGACTGCTGCTGGACAGACTGCTGCTGGACAGACTGCTGCTAGACTGACTGCTGCTAGACTGACTGCCGCTAGACTGACTGCCGCTAGACTGACTGCCGCTAGACTGACTGCCGCTAGGCAGAATGCTGCTAGACTGACTGCTGCTAGACTGACTGCTGCTAGATGTGTAGATAGACAGACTGCTGCTAGACGTCTAGACAGACTGCTGCTAGACACATCTGAGAGGGAGAGCTGCTCCTTAGCTACAGCCAGGTGGCAGCAGCACCAGGTGAGGTGGATATCCGCCACTCCTTCCAGTTTTCTGCTGCCAATGACTGGAACGAACTACAAAAATCTCAAACTGGAAACACTTATCTCCCTCTCTTGCTTTAAGAACCAGCTGTCAGAGCAGCTCACAGATCACTGCACCTGTACATAGCCCATCTATAAATAGCCCAAACAACTACCTCTTCCCCTACTGTATTTATTTATTTATTTTGCTCCTTTGCACCCCAGTATTTCTACTTTTCACACTCATCTACTGTCAAATTTACCATTCCAGTGTTTTAATTGCTATATTGTATTTACTTCGCCACCATGGCCTTTTTTGCCTTTACCTCCCTTATCTCACCTCATTTGCTCACTTTGTATATAGACTTATTTTTCTACTGTATTATTGACTGTATGTTTGTTTTACTCCATGTGTAACTCTGTGTTGTTATACAGTGAGGGAAAAAAGTATTTGATCCCCTGCTGATTTTGTACATTTGCCCACTGACAAAGAAATGATCAGTCTATAATTTTAATGGTAGGTTTATTTGAACAATGAGAGACAGAATAACAACAAAAAAATCCAGAAAAACGCATGTCAAAAATGTTATAAATTGATTTGCATTTTAATGAGGGAAATAAGTATTTGACCCCCTCTCAATCAGAAAGATTTCTGGCTCCCAAGTGTCTTTTATACAGGTAACGAGCTGAGATTAGGAGCACACTCTTAAAGGGAGTGCTCCTAATCTCAGTTTGTTACCTGTATAAAAGACACCTGTCCACAGAAGCAATCAATCAAACAGATTCCAAACTCTCCACCATGGCCAAGACCAAAGAGCTCTCCAAGAATGTCAGGGGAAGATTGTAGACCTACACAAGGCTGGAATGGGCTACAAGACCATTGCCAAGCAGCTTGGTGAGAAGGTGACAACAGTTGGTGCGATTATTCGCAAATGGAAGAAACACAAACGAACTGTCAATCTCCCTCGGCCTGGGGCTCCATGTAAGATCTCACCTCGTGGAGTTGCAATGATCATGAGAACGGTGAGGAATCAGCCCAGAACTACACGGGAGGATCTTGTCAATGATCTCAAGGCAGCTGGGACCATAGTCACCAAGAAAACAATTGGTAACACACTACGCCGTGAAGGACTGAAATCCTGCAGCGCCCGCAAGGTCCCCCTGCTCAAGAAAGCACATATACATGCCCGTCTGAAGTTTGCCAATGAACATCTGAATGATTCAGAGGACAGCTGGGTGAAAGTGTTGTGGTCAGATGAGACCAAAATGGAGCTCTTTGGCATCAACTCAACTCGCCGTGTTTGGAGGAGGAGGAATGCTGCCTATGACCCCAAGAACACCATCTCCACCGTCAAACATGGAGGTGGAAACATTATGTTTTGGGGGTGTTTTTCTGCTAAGGGGACAGGACAACTTCACCGCATCAAAGGGATGATGGACGGGGCCATGTACCGTCAAATCTTGGGTGAGAACCTCCTTCCCTCAACCAGGGCATTCAAAATGGGCCGTGGATGGGTATTCCAGCATGACAATGACCCAAAACACACAGCCAAGGCAACAAAGGAGTGGCTGAAGAAGAAACACATTATTAAGGTCATGGAGTGGCCTAGCCAGTCTCCAGACCTTAATCCCATAGAAAATCTGTGGAGGGAGCTGAAGGTTCGAGTTGCCAAACGTCAGCCTCAACCTTAATGACTTGGAGAAGATCTGCAAAGAGGAGTGGGACAAAATCCCTCCTGAGATGTGTGCAAACCTGGTGGCCAACTACAAGAAACGTCTGACCTCTGTGATTGCCAACAAGGGTTTTGCCACCAAGTACTAAGTCATGTTTTGCAGAGGGGTCAAATACTTATTTCCCTCATTAAAATGCAAATCAATTTATAACATTTTTGACATGCGTTTTTCTGGATTTTTTTGTTGTTATTCTGTCTCTCACTGTTCAAATAAACCTACCATTAAAGTTATAGACTGATCATTTCTTTGTCAGTGGGCAAACGTACAAAATCAGCAGGGGATCAAATACTTTTTTCCCTCACTGTATGTGTCGAACTGCTTTTCTTTATCTTGGCCAGGTCGCAGATGTAAATGAGAACTTGTTCTCAACTTGCCTACCTGGTTAAATAAAGGTTAAATTAAAAAATTAAAAAAAATTAAAAAATAGACATCGCAGCTTCACATACACTCAGGCACGCAGACGTCAGGTGATCATTTATTTTCTGTTTCACTCAGGTCTGTGACACCTCTCAGTGAGGGCCAGGTCAGGAGGCCTGCTATCCCGGCCCACCACGACCTCATCCTGTCTCTGCTGGCTAAGATTGACCAGGGGGTCATCATTCAGACATGCCCTGACCCAGAGGTAACTATCAGACTTCTGCACTACTGTACACATACTGTGGCAGGCTTTCCCCATATATGATGGTTTAAGGGTATACATTATACATTTCTTTGTCTATGCATGCCAAAAATGAGGGTGACCTTATTGTTTTTTGCGTATAGGATTTATGTAAGGGAAATCCAAGGGAAATTCTAGTATAAGCAAAAGCTTATGTCAGTGTCTGTAAACGCTGGATTTATGCTGACTTTCAATCAAGAACAGTAATTCACCAGACTTGTCACAGACTGAGCTAACAAACAAACAGACAAGGCAGAAATCCCTTGCAGTGCAACGTGATGTTCAGAAGGGCAGACGTAGCAAAATGTTGTGGAATAGGTCAGTGAGGTGTGACTGTCTGACCTAATGTGTTCCCCAATCCCGAGGGTTCCTGTTTGGAGAAGGGGGAGGAGGAGGGAGAGGTCCGCGAGGGCCAGAGACCCATACTGCATCCTGCAGGGACTGCTGACTGGACACTCCCCCACCAGCCGGCCAAGGGCCAGGACAGGGCCCAGGACGGGGAGGGGGACAGAGCTTCACCCCAACCCTAGACAGGGACACGTCTCCTCCCCAGGACAGCTCACCCTGCAGTCAGTAGGTAGGACTGGAATCACACATCACTGTTTCTCGTTCCATTGTAGCTCTTTTCACCTAAAGGAGCTTGGCTCATACATATGTTGTGATTTAAAATGACAATTTTGATGCCAGAGGGCTTGGATGTTGTCTTTTGAAACTCTGGCCCAGAACCCAGAAGTGACAGACTTACGGCCGGACTTCTCTCTCATGGTCATAAAGGGATATGTGCATGATTTTTCCCTACCTACAACAGCTTGACTCTTTCATATCAGTAATGTATTTGAACTCAAACTGTTATGGTTATCACGCCCCCCAAGATAAATGAATGGTAGATCCAATTCAGAACAGGTAGTTACAAGGCTCCAACTTGTTTGGCAGCAGAAACATACTCCCAGTATTTAGCATCATGCTCTCCTCCTCTAACCAGCAGAAACATACTCCCAGTATTTAGCATCATGCTCTCCTCCTCTAACCAGCAGAAACACACTCCCAGTATTTAGCATCATGCTCTCCTCCTCTAACCAGCAGAAACACACTCCCAGTATTTAGCATCATGCTCTCGTCTTCTAACCAGCAGAAACACACTCCCAGTATTTAGCATCATGCTCTCCTCCTCTAACCAGCAGAAACACACTCCCAGTATTTAGCATCATGCTCTCCTCCTCTAACCAGCAGAAACACACTCCCAGTATTTAGCATCATGCTCTCCTCCTCTAACCAGCAGAAACACACTCCCAGTATTTAGCATCATGCTCTCCTCCTCTAACCAGCAGAAACACACTCCCAGTATTTAGCATCATGCTCTCCTCCTCTAACCAGCAGAAACATACTCCCAGTATTTAGCATCATGCTCTCCTCCTCTAACCAGCAGAAACATACTCCCAGTATTTAGCATCATGCTCTCCTCCTCTAACCAGCAGAAACACACTCCCAGTATTTAGCATCATGCTCTCCTCCTCTAACCAGCAGAAACACACTCCCAGTATTTAGCATCATGCTCTCCTCCTCTAACCAGCAGAAACACACTCCCAGTATTTAGCATCATGCTCTCCTCCTCTAACCAGCAGAAACATACTCCCAGTATTTAGCATCATTCTCTGCTCCTCTAACCAGCAGAAACATACTCCCAGTATTTAGCATCATGCTCTCCTCCTCTAACCAGCAGAAACATACTCCCAGTATTTAGCATCATTCTCTGCTCCTCTAACCAGCAGAAACATACTCCCAGTATTTAGCATCATTCTCTCCGACTAACCCAGTGAAGGCTCTACAGTTCTACAGGACAGCTGTGAGGGTTGATATTTTCTTCACAGACACAGGGGAGGGGTTAGAGGGAAGGAGAGGGAGAGGAGAGGGGGACTACAGGACAGGACAGCTGTGAGGGTTGGGGAGGAGGGAGAGAGGGGGAATAGTGATGTTGGCACCGCTGAGAAGAGCCACAGTGTTGAGAGACTCAGTTAGTAAACTATCCTGAGTCAGGAGAAATCAGACAGGCTCGTTTCTCCATCAGGGGCTTCTGAGAGCACAGAGAGGACAGGTCAGTGGAGACCGCTGCTGCTGGTACTGTGGGTGGGTGTTTGTGTGTGTGAGTGGGTGTTTGTGGGTGTTTGTGTGGGTGTTTGTGTGTGGGTGGGTGTTTGTGTGTGTGAGTGGGTGTTTGTGGGTGTTTGTGTGGGTGTTTGTGTGTGGGTGGGTGTTTGTGTGTGTGAGTGGGTGTTTGTGGGTGTTTGTGTGGGTGGGTGTTTGTGTGGGTGGGTGTTTGTGTGTGTGTGTGGGTGGGTGTTTGTGTGTGTGAGTGAGTGTTTGTGTGTGTGGGTGGGTGGGTGTTTGTGTGTGGGTGGGTTGGTGTTTGTGGGTGGGTGTTTGTGGGTGGGTGTTTGTGGGTGGGTGTTTGTGTGTGGGTGGGTGGGTGTTTGTGTGGGTGGGTGTTTGTGTGTGGGTGGGTGGGTGTTTGTGTGGGTGGGTGTTTGTGTGTGTGTGGGGGTGGGTGTTTGTTTGTGTGTGGGTGGGTGGGTGTTTGTGGGTGTTTGGGTGGGTGGGTGGGTGTGGGTGGGTGGGTGGGTGGGTGTGTGTGGGTGGGTGGGTGTTTGTGTGTGGGTGGGTGGGTGTTTGTGTGTGTGTGGGTGGGTGGGTGTTTGTGTGTGTGGGGGTGGGTGTTTGTGTGTGTAGGGGTGGGTGTTTGTGTGGGTGGGTGTTTGTGTTTGTGTGGGTGTTTGTGTGTGTGTGTGGGGGTGGGTGTTTGTGTGGGTGGGTGGGTGTTTGTGTGGGTGGGTGGTTGTTTGGGTGGGTGGGTGTTTGTGTTTGTGTGGGTGGGTGGGTGGGTGGTTGTTTGGGTGGGTGGGTGTTTGTGTGGGTGTTTGTGTGTGTGGGTGGGTGGGTGTTTGTGTAATAACGAACAATAAAAATGATACAATACATTTCCTATAGCGTTATTCAAGGACCCAGAGAAGGTTAGAATTCCAATACCTTATGACAAAATGAAGTGTGAATGCATAAAAGAGTCCTTCCCATGATACAGTGGTGATCCTAACAATGTATGACAGGGAAACTAGAGAGAGGGTGGTATGGTTTCCCAGTCCTGTTATGTTGTAGCCGTACTGTTCACTCTTAACTGAGCCTCCTACAGTATGTCTCATAAAAACACATGGAAAAGCATGAAATGAATACTCTAATATTTACTAAGTGATGGAAAAGCAACATGCGATTCTGTAACGGTTGTCTGTCTCATGTTGTGAATGCTCCTCTGTGTTCACATGGCTCTTTAGACACTGTGTCTAAGTTATGAGTCCACTCAGACAGAAACACCTCATAGCAGATTCCTAGCCTCTTCCTGTGTTGGCCAAAAACAATATTTACCCAACTCAAAATCAGCTCGACCCGCAGTAAAAAGAGCCCCAATGTTGCTTGGACACCTACCAGAGAGAAGGAGGGGAGGGGGAGGACCCTGCAAGCAGCAAAGACAGGACTCTCTTAACGATATCTCAAATGGCACACTACTCCCTTTATAGCGCATTACTTTTGACCAGGGCCCATAGGGGTCTGGTGAAAAGTAGTGCACTACATAGTATAGAATAGGGTGCCATTTGGGATACACCCTGGGACAGCTCTTGACACCAGCAGACTGGGGACTAAATTACAATATCGCTGAGCTGACTGACACACAGAGCCTGTAAAATGCTTTGACAAACCCTCTTATCCTGAAAAGCATCTCAAACACAATGTTTAGGCTACAGAAACTATATTTGTGTTATCTGGTTACACTGTTTTTGGACTATGTGGCTTGTGAGAGCATTTTAAATGACAGGGCTCCCCATCTAGTTGAGACAGTTATTGATGCAAGGATTCATCCAATGAAAATCTATACTGTATATCTCTATCAGTGGATAAATGATAGCTGGGCTTGGATAAGAATGTGTGTGTGTGCCTACATGTGTGTGAAGAATATGTCTTAATTTGGCACGCATTTGAGCAGAAGTTAGACACAACGAGCTTCCAGGACACTCAGTGGCCGGTTGACATCAGGAACGTGGATGTGGAACCAGAGACGCCACATCAGCCTCCTCAGCTTGACACCTCAATGTCACCTCCACCGCTGGAGGACTCCCTCTCCCTCAGTGCACCACAGGCAAGCATTACAAATGTATACTGTACACAGCATGTGCTCCACACACACACACACACACACACACACACACACACACACACACACACACACACACACACACACACACACACACACACACACACACACACACACACACACACACACACACACACACACACACACACAGAAATCTGCCTCTTAGTTTTTCATACCATGTATGCCAGGTAGGTAAGGATAAGGTTCCACCATGTTGTGTTTTTGTTATAAATACTGTATTGTTGATCTGAGGACACTTGGTAGAGGGAAGAAGCCTAGCCCTTTTCAACAGGTTTAATGAACAGTCTACAGTACACAAGACTAATGGCAGCCTTACCTCTTAGAATGGACGCTGTAGAGTTCTTGGATATCAACCTGGCTCCTAGGACAATACAGAGAGTACAGCCATGCCTGTGGAGATGATTTGGACGTACTGACTGGCTGTGTCGCATATGGAGGATGAGGACGATTCCCGATTCCTTATTTAGTGCAGTACATTTGACCAGGGCCAAGGAAGGCTCTGGTTTAAAGTAGCGCACTCTAGGGAATAGGGTGCCATTGGGGATGGTTCTTTATCTTTAATTAAACTGGTGCAGATGTCCTCCTGTGTGAATCATTGGCTGGCCTCAGCAGCTTCCATAATGTGTTCTCTGGTGGTGTTGACAGTGACAAACAAGAACCAGTTTTATTTGTAGCCCTGTGTTCTGCCTCCACATGCTAATGGCCCCAGCTGGAGAAAAAAGTCCTCCTGAATATTCCTCAATTTTCTTCATCAGAAAAGCAAAGTGGCTTCTTTAGTTACGTGTTGACACACATGATCTGGATGTAGCCCATGTGTGTGGTTAGATTACTCTTCCTAAATGGAGACATTGAAACAATGGGCTTGACTGTTGTTGTCCCATTGGCTTCCTCCTCTGCTTTCAGTTTTCATCTTATCCCTTTTGAATGCAATGTCTCTCCTCTCCTCTCCTCTCCTCTCCTCTCCTCTCCTCTCCTCTCCTCTCCTCTCCTCTCCTCTCCTCTCCTCTCCTCTCCTCTCCTCTCCTCTCCTCTCCTCTCCTCTCCTCTCCTCTCCTCTCCTCTCCTCTCCTCTCCTCTCCTCTCTGTTTAGACGGCTTAGTCTAGCTCTTCAGCTCCCAGACCTGCTCCCATCCTGGTCAGGCAGTTTCAAGAGACCAATGGAGAGACGCCAGAGAAACCAGGTATGGTTTCTCAAGTCAAGTTTTACTGTTAGAACTGTTTTCATTCATTCAATTGGTCTCCCCAATACTACAATGTATAAACATTCATGTGTATTCTTGTAAAAGGCCAGATGTGTCACGTTATTCGGAGAGACCATATGTCATGGGTAGTTGGGTACAGCTTAAGGGAAAAACGGATACAGCTTAGACACAAACACTGTTTGAGAAGCCAACGCACAAAGATGTAGACACTGGCGTGTCCCTCTGTTCTCCTCTGACCACCAGATGGCACTAGTGCGTCTGTCCTGTGTCTCTCCTCCCCTTATCTTCCTCTCCTCCTTTGTCTCCAAGTTCGGTCACAGCAGTAGTTATCCCAGCGAGGGTGAAATAATTTTGTCTTACATCACTGCTGTGTCCTGTCCTCCCTAGCTACAGCTACGCCTCATGGGGCTAGCAACTGCTCGAATCAGTGCTTTAAATCTCAATAATGTACACAGGACTGGACACACCTCAGTGACAACACAACATGGGGTGTGGAGGAGATAACATTAGTGTGGAGGGAGGGTTTCAAGTTTTAATGTCACATGCACAAGTACAGTGAAATGTTTCTTGCAAACTCAAAACCCAACAGTGCAGTAATCATTATCAGTGTAGTAGTAAAAATAACATAAGGTAGAACAAAAAAATCACACGAGAAATAAGAAGAACATAAGTAAGTAATCTATACTATATACAGGGTCAGTCAGTTCCAATACCATATTTACAATGTGCAGGGATACTGGAGGGATAGAGGTAGATATGTACAGGGAGGGAGGGACATGACGTGACTGAATACTAAGTCTGTCTCTCAAATGGCACCGCACTATTCTCTATATAGTGCACTACTTTTGTCCAGAGCCCTATGAGTAGGGTGCAATTTTGGATGTATCCCTGTGATTGAATGCATTGAGTAAGGAGCAGTTGGTAGAGCATGGTGTTTGCAACGCCAGGGTTGTGGGTTCGATTCCCACGGGGGACCAGTACGAAAAAAATAAAAATAAAAATAGTAAAAAAATGTATGCATTCACTACTGTAAGTCGCTCTGGATAAGAGCGTCTGCTAAATGACTAAAATGTAAATGTACTTAAGCTTATTGCATGTCAGTGGTACTTTAAAGAATCTCAAATATAGAATGTATTTTGATTTTTGATATGTGTTATTTCTTAGTTTTTGTCTTCACTATTATTCTACAATGTAGAAAATCATAAAAATAAAGAAAAACCCTTGAATGAATAGATGTGTCCAACCCTTTGACTGGTACTCTGTGTGTGTATATATAAACTTGAAGTCGGAAGTTTACATACACTTAGGTTGGAGTCATTAAAACACGTTTTTCAACCACTCCACAAATTTCTTGTTAACAAACTATAGTTTTGGCAAGTCGGTTAGGACATCTACTTTGTGCATGACACAAGTAATTTTTCCAACAATTCTTTACAGACAGATTATTTCACTCATAATTTACTGTATCACAATTCCAGTGGGTCAGAAGTTTACATACACTAAGTTGACTGTGTGCGCAAGGTCCCCCTGCTCAAGAAAGCACATATACATGCCCGTCTGAAGTTTGCCAATGAACATCTGAATGATTCAGAGGACAACTGGGTGAAAGTGTTGTGGTCAGATGAGACCAAAATGGAGCTCTTTGGCATCAACTCAACTCGCCGTGTTTGGAGGAGGAGGAATGCTGCCTATGACCCCAAAAATACCATCCCCACCGTCAAACATGGAGGTGGAAACATTGTGTTTTTCTAAGTTGACTGTGCCTTTAAACAGCTTGGAAAATTCCAGAAAATGATGTCATGGCTTTAGAAGTTTCTGATAGGCTAAATGAAATCAAAGTTTATTTGTCACGTGCGCCGAATACAACAGGTGTAGACCTTACAGTGAAATGCTTACTTACAGGCTCTAACCAATAGTGTAAAAAAGGTATTGGGTGAACGATAGGTAATTAAAGAAATAAAAACAACAGTAAAAAGACAGTGAAAAACTGTGGCAAGGCTATATACAGTAGCGAGGCTATAAAGGTAGCGAGGCTACATACAGTCACAGGTTAGTCAGGCTGATTGAGGTAGTATGTACATGTAGATATGGTTAAAGTGACTATGCATATATGATGAACAGAGAGTGGCAGTAGCGTAAAGAGCGGTTGGCGGGTGGTGGGTGGCTGGACACAATGCAGATAGCCCGGTTAGCCAATGTGCGGGAGCACTGGTTGGTCGGGCCAAGTGAGGTTGTATGTACATATGTACATGAATGTATAGTTAAAGTGACTGTGCACATATGATAAACAGAGAGTAGCAGCAGCGTAAAAGAGGGGTTGGGGGGGGGGGGGGGGGCACACAATGCAAATAGTCCGGGTAGCCATTTGATTACCTGTTCAGGTGTCTTATGGCTTGGGGGTAAAAACTGTTGAGAAGCCTTTTGTCCTGTTTGGGTGGTATGCAGATTGGAGTGGGTCTAGGGTTTCTGGGATAATGGTGTTGATGTGAGCCATTACCAGCCTTTCAAAGCACTTTATGGCTACGGACGTGAGTGCTACGGGTCTGTAGTCATTTAGGGAGGTTACCTTAGTGTTCTTGGGCACAGGGACTATGGGGGTCTGCTTGAAACATGTTGGTATTACAGACTCAATCAGGGACATGTTGAAAATGTCAGTGAAGACACCTGCCAGTTGATCAGCACATGCCCGGAGCACACGTCCTGGTAATCCGTCTGGCCCTGCAGCCTTGTGTATGTTGACCTGTTTAAACGTCTTACTCACGTCGGCTACAGAGAGCGTGATCACACAGTCTTACGGAACAGCGGATGCTCTCATGCATGCCTCAGTGTTGCTTGCCTCGAGGTGAGCATAGAATGATTTAGCTCGTCTGGTAGGCTCGTGTCACTGGGCAGCTCGCGGCTGTGCTTCCCTTTGTAGTCTGTAATAGTTTGCAAGCCCTGTCACATTAGATGAGCGTCGGAGCCGGTGTAGTATGATTCAATCTTAGCCCTGTATTGACGCTTTGCCTGTTTGATGGTTCGTCACAGGGCATAGCAGGATTTCTTGTAAGCTTCCGGGTTAGAGTCCCGCAGCTCTGCCCTTTAGCTAAGTGTGAATATTGCCTGTAATCCATGGCTTCTGGTTGGGGTATGTACGTACAGTCACTGTGGGGACGACGTCCTCAATGCACTTATTGATAAAGCCAGTGACTGATGGTGGTGTACTCATCAATGCCATTGGAAGAATCCCGGAACATGTTCCAGTCTGTGATAGCAAAACAGTCCTGTAGTTTAGCATCTGCTTCATCTGACCACTTTTTTTATAGACCGAGTCACTGGTGCTTCCTGCTTGAATTTTTGATTGTAAGCAGGAATCAGGAGGAAATTACATAATTTGAGTCAATTGGAGGTGAACCTGTGGATGGATTTCAAGGCCTACCTTCAAACCCAGTGCCTCTTTGCTTGACATCATGGGAAAATCAAAAGAAATCAGCCAAGACCTCAGAAGAAACATTGTAGACCTCCACAAGTCTGGTTCATCCTTGGGAGCAATTTCCAAACACCTGAAGGTACCACGTTCATCTGTACAAACAATAGTACGCAAGTATACACATCATGGGACCACGCAGCCGTCATACCGCTCAGGAAGGAGACGCGTTCTGTCTCCTAGAGATGAATGTACCTTGGTGCGAAAAGTGCAAATCAATCCCAGAAGAACAGCAAAGGACCTTGTGAAGAGGCTGGAGGAAACAGGTACAAAAGTACCTATATCCACAGTAAAATGAGTCCTACAGTGAGGGAAAAAAGTATTTGATCCCCTGCTGATTTTGTACGTTTGCCCACTGACAAAGAGATGATCAGTCTATAATTTTAATGTTAGGTTTATTTGAACAGTGAGAGACAGAATAACAACAAAAAAATCCAGAAAAACGCATGTCAAAAATGTTATAAATTGATTTGCATTTTAATGAGGGAAGTAAGTATTTGACCCCCTCTCAATCAGAAAGATTTCTGGCTCCCAGGTGTCTTTTATACTGGTATCGAGCTGAGATTAGGAGCACACTCTTAAAGGGAGTGCTCCTAATCTCAGTTTGTTACCTGTATAAAAGACACCTGTCCACAGAAGCAATTAATCAATCAGATTCCAAACTCTCCACCATGGCCAAGACCAAAGAGCTCTCCAAGGATGTCAGGGACAAGATTGTAGACCTACACAAGGCTGGAATGGGCTACAAGACCATTGCCAAGCAGCTTGGTGAGAAGGTGACAACAGTTGGTGTGATTATTCGCAAATGGAAGAAACACAAAAGAACTGTCAATCTCCCTCGGCCTGGGGCTCCATGCAAGATCTCACCTCGTGGGGTTGCAATGATCATGAGAACAGTGAGGAATCAGCCCAGAACTACACGGGAGGATCTTGTCAATGATCTCAAGGCAGCTGGGACCATAGTCACCAAGAAAACAATTGGTAACACACTACGGCGTGAAGGACTGAAATCCTGCAGTGCCCGCAAGGTCCCCCTGCTCAAGAAAGCACATATACATGCCCGTCTGAAGTTTGCCAATGAACATCTGAATGATTCAGAGGACAACTGGGTGAAAGTGTTGTGGTCAGATGAGACCAAAATGGAGCTCTTTGGCATCAACTCAACTCGCCGTGTTTGGAGGAGGAGGAATGCTGCCTATGACCCCAAGAACACCATCTCCACCGTCAAACATGGAGGTGGAAACATTATGCTTTGGGGGTGTTTTTCTGCTAAGGGGACAGGACAACTTCACCGCATCAAAGGGACTATGGACGGGGTCATGTACCGTCAAATCTTGGGTGAGAACCTCCTTCCCTCAGCCAGGGCATTGAAGATGGGTCGTGTATGGGTATTCCAGCATGACAATGACCCAAAACACACGGCCAATGCAACAAAGGAGTGGCTCAAGAAGAAGCACATTAAGGTCCTGGAGTGGCCTAACCAGTCTCCAGACCTTAATCCCATAGAAAATCTGTGGAGGGAGCTGAAGGTTTAAGTTGGCAAACGTCGGCCTCGAAACCTTAATGACTTGGAGAAGATCTGCAAAGAGGAGTGGGACAAAATCCCTCCTGAGATGTGTGCAAACCTGGTGGCCAACTACAAGAAACGTCTGACCTCTGTGATTGCCAACATGGGTTTTGCCACCAAGTACTAAGTCATGTTTTGCAGAGGGGTCAAATACTTATTTCCCTCAATAAAATGCAAATCATTTTATAACATTTTTGACATGCGTCTTTCTGGATTTTTTTGTTGTTATTCTGTCTCTCACTGTTCAAATAAACCTACCATTAAAATTATCAGACTGATCATTTCTTTGTCAGTGGGCAAACGTACAAAATCAGCAGGGGATCAAATACTTTTTTCCCTCACTGTACATCGACATAACCTGAAAGGCCGCTCATCAAGGAAGAAGCCACTTCTCCAAAACCGCCATAAAAAAGTGTTTTGCAACTGCACATGGGGACAAAGATCGTACTTTCTGGAGAAATGTCCTCTGGTCTGATTAAGCAAAAATAGAACTGTTTGGCCATAATGACCATCGATATGTTTGGAGGAAAGAGGGGGACGCTTGCAAGCTGAAGAACACCATCCCAGTTGTGAAGCACGGGGGTGGCAGCATCATGTTGTGGGGGTGCTTTGTTGCAGAAGGGACTAGTG
The DNA here is from genome assembly GCF_965601325.2 of Salmo salar. Lineage (NCBI taxonomy): Eukaryota > Metazoa > Chordata > Actinopteri > Salmoniformes > Salmonidae > Salmo > Salmo salar. Next base: position 34,659,259 of record NC_138299.1, read on the forward strand.
CACTTCACAAAATAGATGGCATCATGAGGCAGGAAAATTATGTGGATATATTGAAGCAACATCTCAAGACATCAGTCAGGAAGTTAAAGCTTGGTCGCAAATGGGTCTTCCAAATGGAAAATGACACCAAGCATACTTCCAAAGTTGTGGCAAAATGGCTTAAGGACAACAAAGTCAAACAAAGTATTGGAGTGGCCATCACAAAGCCCTGACCTCAATCCTATAGAAAATGTGTGGGCAGAACTGAAAAAGCGTGTGCGAGCAAGGAGAACTACAAACCTGACTCAGTTACACCAGCTCTGTCAGGAGGAATGGGCCAAAATTCACCCAATTTATTGTGGGAAGCTTGTGGAAGGCTACCTGAAACGTTTGACGCAAGTTTAACAATTTTAAGGCAATGCTACCAAATACAAATTGAGTGTATGTAAACTTCTGACCCACTGGGAATGTGATGAAAAAAGAAAAGCTGAAATAAATAATTCTCTCTACTATTATTCTGACATTTCACATTCTTAAAATAAAGTGGTGATCCTAACTGACCTAAGACAGGGATTTTTTACCAGGATTAAATTTCAGAATTTGTGAAAAACTGAGTTTAAATGTATTTGGCTAAGGTGTATGTAAACTTCCGACTTCAACTATATACATACAGTTGAAGTCGGAAGTTTACATACACTGGAGTTCCACTGGAATTGTGATACAGTGAATTATAAGTGAAATAATCTGTCTGTAAACAATTGTTGGAAAAATTACTTGTGTCATGCACAAAGTAGATGTCCTAACTGACTTCCCAAAACTGTTGTTTGTTAACAAGAAATTTGTGGAGTGGTTGAAAAACGAGTTTTAATGACTCCAACCTAAGTGTGTGTAATCTTCCGACTTCAACTGTACATATATAATATGCAATAGTGTGCCATTTGGGACAGAGCCATGGACAGAGAGACAGAGTTATAGCTCTTGGTAGGCTGTAGGTCCTGGAGGCTTTCTAACTGCTGCTGTGAAAGCATTTGTGTGCCATGTGCTTTTGTTATTCTGAGAGGACATACAATTCCCCATGTTTTCGGAGTCAGTCCAAACTGCTTACTGCAGCTATTACTGTGCTGCCTACAGGCTAGTGTAAATGTGAGTCCAAAACCCTATTCCCTACAGTATGTGACCTGGTCAAAAGTAGTGCACTACACAGGGAATAGCCAGGGTTTGGACACAGCCTATTCCTCTGCTGCTTCACTCACCAGTTCTCATGTGAAGTTGCTTGATACTCTTTCGTGATACATAGTTGTGCTTTATGCATGTGACATTACCCTCTATCAAGTATACATGTTGGATTCGTTTTCCTTATCTGCTTTCCTCTCAAATGAAACACCCTGCCTGTCCTTTGAACCTGTGAGTCTGTGGTGATAACTAGCTACCATCCAGGCCGGCAGAATCTGTTAAAGTAATTTAATCTGTGTTTGGATTTTTTCGTAGCTGTGTTGAATGTCAGAGTGTGTTTTGTATGTCACTGCGTATCTGTAAGGATTTTGTTTCGGTGGAAATTTGATGCACCAGTGAAACGGAGGTCGGGGGAAAGAGCAAATTGTCGACACCTTCTTCCAACTTTCATCTCCCCCCCAGTTTTCTGCTCGTTGTAGCAACTTGTTGTTAGGGGAAGAGAATACAATAATTAATTTAAAGGGACAACTCAACTGATGCCTGTGATGGTAACATGATTAAATTACCACTCAGTTATTGTGTCTTAGCCTATGTGTTATTTTATGCTCTAGCTTTACTTCACTTCACTTTACTTTAACTTTACTGAACTCAGCCAATACAACAGAAGGGGGCTTTGATTTGGGTGGTCAAATAAATAACCCATTGAGTACTAGGTTTAATGAAGAACTGCATTTAAAGGTGATGTCAAGGCTCTACTTTAGGGCTACTTCCCAAATGGCACCCTATTCCCTATATAGTGCACTAAATAGGGAATAGGGTGTCATTTGGGAGGCATGCTAGGGCCTGATTTTGTGCTCTGGAGCCAGAGCACTGAGTGGCAAAGGCCTGAATTCTCGTCCTCTTACGTAAGCCCCAAGACCAGTAGCTGTTGCCTCCTGTCCTGCCTCCCTCCTTGCTATAGATGGGCCAATGGTCAATGTGTTCGGTAGCCGTTTCATTTAGACTGGACGTGACACAGTAAAGGTCATTTTGTCTGGTTTCTTTCTAGAACTGCTATAAATGGTTTGAGTCCCAAGTGGCCCCCTATTCCCTATAAAGTGTACTACTTTTGACCACAGCCCTATTGGCGTATAGTGTGACATTTGGGACGTAGTTTCTATTTACAGGCCGGAAAAGCAATAAGCAATAGGGCTATACAGTGTATATAGTCAGAATGGATGCACTCTGTCTGTCTCCCTGCCTCAGTTTAGTCACTCCAGGCACTAAGTGTAACAAGATAATAGTGAATGAGACTTTATATAACTGTGGCCTGCAGTAGTCTTGAGGATACATCCACAATGTTGTTGTGATGTATGGAAAAGCTGTCATACATTAAATAAAGGATCTAACCACTACTGCCGCAAGCTTGAAATTAGTTTCAGTTCATTGGGAGTTGATTGGGGAGCTCACGCTACGTCTGACCTTTTAATGCACTGCTTTCACATCATGCTGTGACCCTGTTATATGGATCACATATACTGAATGTATTAAACATTAGGAACACCTTCCTAATATTGAGTTGCACCCCTCCCCTTTTTTCAGAGCAGACTAAATTTGTCGGGGCATGGACTCTACAAGGTGTTGAAAGCATTCCACAGGGATTCTGGCACATGTTGACTCCAATGCTTCCCACAGTTGTGTGAAGTTGGCTGGATGTCCTTTGGGTGGTTGACCATTATTGATACACAGGAAACTGTTGAGCGTGATAAACCCAGCAGCGTTGCAGTTCTTGACACAAACCGGTACGCCTGGCACCTACTACCATATCCCGTTCAAAGGCCTTAAATATTTAGTCTTGCCCATTCACCCTCTGAATGGCACACATACACAATTGTCTCACGGCTTACAAATCCTTCTTCAACCTGTCTCCTCCCCTTCATCTACACTGATTGAAGTGGACTTAACAAGTGACATCAATAAGGGATCGTAGCTTTCACCTGGATTCACCTGGTCAGTCTGTCATGGAAAGAGTAGGTGTTTCTAATGTTTTGTACACTTGGTGTATATTTCATTTTAAACATAATTTGTGCAAATTGACTGTAAGAGCAGCCCGATCAAATGTACATGAAATCATGTTTTTGTTTTAACATACATGGAAATTCTTTCCTTAGTGTGTAAGTGTACATATGATTACATTGCAGTGTTTCTCTTTTTTGTGGACAGAACTTTTTTGGTGGAGAGATCTGGCAAGCTTTGGTCTTCCTCCTTGGAGAACAATTATTTATATTAAAACTAACACTTGAGAATGGATTACTGGAAAATCGGTGTTCACTAACAATCTGATAGAAATGTCCCACAGACCGAAGGTTTAGAAACTCGGAAGTTAAATGTGAAAATGTAATACACATGTCCATGAAATTGTATATAGTTTTAGGTTCATTTTCACACATATTGACCGATACTGCAAACTATACAGTTTTCAGCACCAGGAAGGACTGCACTATTTATTTGTTAAGGGGGTGCTCTGCTGGGCTCCCTGGCACTAAATTGTGTACATTTTGGGGGATTAATGCTTCCTTACATTACGATTGGGCATAAAATGTATAAATCACACTTTTTCTGTGGTTCTTGACTAGTCAGCTCCAGCCTGCTCTGAAACCCTGTAACCAGACTAACTCTTGGCTGGACACTGTGGGACCTACAGTATAGTAGCCCCCCCCCCCCCCCACCTCCCTCTGTCATTGGCAGTAGAAGAAGTGTAAAGTTCTAAATCTAACAGGCCCACTAGAAGAACACCATACGAATAGAGAGCCTAAACTGATTCCAAGCTGCAGTTATGTTTTTATCGTCAGGATCAATTATCGTCACACCCCACTCTCTCAAGGAGTATCAACTTTCAAAGATCTCCCTCCAGTTACTCCTCATTTAGCTGATGTGCTTCGTAGCTGTGATCTGTAATTAACAGTCTGTCAGTCCCCCAGTTCACAACACTGTCTGCTTTAGGATGAATTACCACAGCAACACTGAGTTGACAACTTCAGCTATTAAATGTCAAGAACACTGCTGTTCACACTGTCAGACAGTCATAGTTCACACTGTTAGACAGTCATAGTTCACACTGTCAGACAGTCATAGTTCACACTGTCAGACAGTCATAGTTCACACTGTCAGACAGTCATAGTTCACACTGTTAGACAGTCATAGTTCACACTGTCAGACAGTCATAGTTCACACTGTTAGACAGTCATAGTTCACACTGTCAGACAGTCATAGTTCACACTGTCAGACAGTCATAGTTCACACTGTTAGACAGTCATAGTTCACACTGTTAGACAGTCATAGTTCACACTGTCAGACAGTCATAGTTCACACTGTTAGACAGTCATAGTTCACACTGTCAGACAGTCATCGTTCACACTGTCAGACAGTCATAGTTCACACTGTCAGACAGTCATAGTTCACACTGTTAGACAGTCATAGTTCACACTGTCAGACAGTCATAGTTCACACTGTCAGACAGTCATAGTTCACACTGTTAGACAGTCATAGTTCACACTGTCAGACAGTCATAGTTCACACTGTTAGACAGTCATAGTTCACACTGTCAGACAGTCATAGTTCACACTGTCAGACAGTCATAGTTCACACTGTTAGACAGTCATAGTTCACACTGTCAGACAGTCATAGTTCACACTGTTAGACAGTCATAGTTCACACTGTCAGACAGTCATAGTTCACACTGTCAGACAGTCATAGTTCACACTGTCAGACAGTCATAGTTCACACTGTCAGACAGTCATAGTTCACACTGTCAGACAGTCATAGTTCACACTGTCAGACAGTCATAGTTCACACTGTTAGACAGTCATAGTTCACACTGTTAGACATTCATAGTTCACACTGTCAGACAGTCATAGTTCACACTGTCAGACAGTCATAGTTCACACTGTTAGTCATAGTTCACACTGTTAGACATTCATAGTTCACACTGTTAGACAGTCATAGTTCACACTGTCAGACAGTCATAGTTCACACTGTTAGACAGTCATAGTTCACACTGTCAGACATTCATAGTTCACACTGTTAGACAGTCATAGTTCACACTGTCAGACAGTCATAGTTCACACTGTTAGACATTCATAGTTCACACTGTTAGACAGTCATAGTTCACACTGTCAGACAGTCATAGTTCACACTGTCAGACAGTCATAGTTCACACTGTTAGACAGTCATAGTTCACACTGTTAGACAGTCATAGTTCACACTGTCAGACAGTCATAGTTCACACTGTCAGACAGTCATAGTTCACACTGTCAGACAGTCATAGTTCACACTGTTAGACATGCATAGCACAAAGGCAGTGTCTCAAATGGCATCCTATTCCCTATATAGTGCACTGCTTTTTACCAGGGAGGGTCCTGATACGGCTCTGGTCAAAAGTAGTGCACTATATAGGGGATAGGGCGCCATTTAGGATGGAACCAAAGTGTATTATCGAAATGCACATTTTTGAGGAAGCATTTGCAACACAGTGTTCTGTTTCTAGTGTTTTAGGTCTAAGTCCTTGAGCGCCACCCTGTTTTTCCTATTGTGATGTTGTTTACCATATCTGACTATGCCTTGTTACCATCCATGTCTACTCAGGACTTTGAGTAAACTGAACTAACTCTTCCCACTGATCTCTCTGACTGTTTGGTTATTGTGTTTTTGCTTGCGGAGAGATTAGTCCGGCTGCTGGTATTTTTCTCTACCCAGCCAGGCAGCAGTCTAAAGAAAACACATAGTACATACTGAGACAGACAGTGGAGGTGTCTCAAATGGCACCTTATTCCCTACACAGTGCATCAAAAGTAGTGCACTATGTACGGTACCATTTGGAACACATGAAGCCTGTGTATATGGCTCTTCATGGTTCTCCCAGGTCAAGCTGAGGACTGACTATTTACCCTGTGGCAGAGCAGTATATGTCTGCCCTCTACTTTGAGGTGTAATGTACACAAGTTAAGTGCATTCTTTTAAACAACTCTCTCTCTCCCCTGGCCCAGACTCTCTAACCTTTTGTCGTTTAAACAAACACGACAGACTCAGTGCTCTGAAATGTGTTTAACCTAGCTTCAACCCGATTCTAACCCAATTTAATTCAGTCAACATCCTTAGATACTGAATTATTTGCAAGCAGCTTAAAACAAGCTGACAAGAATGGGGGGGATTCTGAAGCACTATGGGAGCCTGTTATCGTCCACGCTCGTGTTGAGTCCTGCATTTTCAGCCAGAACACTGACTTTTTGTCATTGTTAGCACAAACATGTTTATCAGCAGCGCTTGCTGGTCGAGCTCTGGCTCATCTTTGGAATGGAGGCCAGGCGAGGCCAGACAGGATGGACAGTGCTGCTCTGGTCCTAAGGGGGATTTCACTGTGTTGTATTGGTTAGCAGGAAGTGGAGTAACAATAATCAAATCCACTGCAAATCCACTGCAAAACTAACAAAAGCTAGGCTCTCTTTGTCCGCCTGTCCCCCCCTGTGCTGTGCTGCGGCAGGCGTGAGGACCAGCCAGGCCAAAAGCAGTGCTCAGTAATAACACTCTGAATAAACAGACCCAGGCCCGGGAACTGAGCAGCCCCCAGCCAGCCTCCATAGACTCCAGCCCCTCTCTCCTCTCGCCCGCCTTTCTAACTCCAAAACAGATTGGGAGAAAGAGAGAGTTGGCGTTATCACAGTTAGAGATAGAGGGAGAGATGGTTAGAGAGAGAGGTGGGAGAGAGAGAGAGAGAGAGAGAGAGAGAGAGAGAGAAAGAAAGTCAATGTTGCTCTCATCATTGCATGTGCTAGAGGCATATGACGACCAGGTATCTAGCTGCTAGCCCAGTCTGATGACCAGTCTGATGACCAGGTATCTAGCTGCTAGCCCAGTCTGATGACCAGTCTTATGACCAGGTATCTAGCTGCTAGCCCAGTCTAATGACCAGTCTGATGACCAGGTATCTAGCTGCTAGCCCAGTCTAATGACCAGTCTGATGACCAGGTATCTAGCTGCTAGCCCAGTCTGATGACCAGTCTGATGACCAGGTATCTAGCTGCTAGCCCAGTCTGATGACCAGTCTTATGACCAGGTATCTAGCTGCTAGCCCAGTCTAATGACCAGTCTGATGACCAGGTATCTAGCTGCTAGCCCAGTCTAATGACCAGTCTGATGACCAGGTATCTAGCTGCTAGCCCAGTCTGATGACCAGTCTGATGACCAGGTATCTAGCTGCTAGCCCAGTCTGATGACCAGTCTGATGACCAGGTATCTAGCTGCTAGCCCAGTCTGATGACCAGTCTGATGACCAGGTATCTAGCTGCTACCCCAGTCTAATGACCAGTCTGATGACCAGGTAGATAGCTGCTACCCCAGTCTGATGACCAGTCTGATGACCAGGTATCTAGCTGCTAGCCCAGTCTAATGACCAGTCTGATGACCAGGTAGATAGCTGCTAGCCCAGTCTGATGACCAGTCTGATGACCAGGTATCTAGCTGCTAGCCCAGTCTAATGACCAGTCTGATGACCAGGTAGATAGCTGCTACCCCAGTCTGATGACCAGTCTGATGACCAGGTATCTAGCTGCTAGCCCAGTCTGATGACCAGTCTGATGACCAGGTATCTAGCTGCTAGCCCAGTCTGATGACCAGTCTGATGACCAGGTAGATAGCTGCTAGCCCAGTCTAATGACCAGTCTGATGACCAGGTAGATAGCTGCTAGCCCAGTCTAATGACCAGTCTGATGACCAGGTGATGACAAGCTGCCCATTGTGATGACTGGGCTCCCGTGTGGTGCACCGGTCTAAGACAATGCATCTCAGTGCAAGAGGCGTCACTGCAGTCCCATAGGGCGGCGCACAATTGGCACAGCGTCGTTCAGGTTTGGCTGGGGTAGGCCCTCATTGTAAATAACAATTTGTTCTTAACTGACTTGCCTAGTTAAATAAAGGTTAAATTAAAAAAAACATGACCAGGTAGATAGCTGCTAGCCCAGTCTGATGACCAGTCTGATGACCAGGTATCTAGCTGCTAGCCCAGTCTGATGACCAGTCTGATGACCAGGTATCTAGCTGCTAGCCCAGTCTGATGACCAGTCTGATGACCAGGTATCTAGCTGCTAGCCCAGACTAATGACCAGTCTGATGACCAGGTATCTAGCTGCTAGCCCAGTCTGATGACCAGTCTGATGACCAGGTATCTAGCTGCTAGCCCAGTCTGATGACCAGTCTGATGACCAGGTATCTAGCTGCTAGCCCAGTCTGATGACCAGTCTGATGACCAGGTATCTAGCTGCTAGCCCAGTCTGATGACCAGTCTGATGACCAGGTATCTAGCTGCTAGCCCAGTCTGATGACCAGTCTGATGACCAGGTAGATAGCTGCTACCCCAGTCTGATGACCAGTCTGATGACCAGGTAGATAGCTGCTACCCCAGTCTGATGACCAGTCTGATGACCAGGTAGATAGCTGCTACCCCAGTCTGATGACCAGTCTGATGACCAGGTAGATAGCTGCTACCCCAGTCTGATGACCAGTCTGATGACCAGGTATCTAGCTGCTAGCCCAGTCTGATGACCAGTCTGATGACCAGGTAGATAGCTGCTACCCCAGTCTGATGACCAGTCTGATGACCAGGTAGATAGCTGCTACCCCAGTCTGATGACCAGTCTGATGACCAGGTAGATAGCTGCTACCCCAGTCTGATGACCAGTCTGATGACCAGGTAGATAGCTGCTACCCCAGTCTGATGACCAGTCTGATGACCAGGTATCTAGCTGCTACCCCAGTCTGATGACCAGTCTGATGACCAGGTATCTAGCTGCTAGCCCAGTCTGATGACCAGTCTGATGACCAGGTATGTAGCTGCTACCCCAGTCTGATGACCAGTCTGATGACCAGGTAGATAGCTGCTACCCCAGTCTGATGACCAGTCTGATGACCAGGTATCTAGCTGCTAGCCCAGTCTGATGACCAGTCTGATGACCAGGTAGATAGCTGCTACCCCAGTCTGATGACCAGTCTGATGACCAGGTATCTAGCTGCTAGCCCAGTCTAATGACCAGTCTGATGACCAGGTATCTAGCTGCTAGCCCAGTCTAATGACCAGTCTGATGACCAGGTATCTAGCTGCTAGCCCAGTATGATGACCAGTCTGATGACCAGGTATCTAGCTGCTAGCCCAGTCTCATGACCAGTCTGATGACCAGGTATCTAGCTGCTAGCCCAGTCTAATGACCAGTCTGATGACCAGGTATCTAGCTGCTAGCCCAGTCTAATGACCAGTCTGATGACCAGGTATCTAGCTGCTAGCCCAGTCTAATGACCAGTCTGATGACCAGGTATCTAGCTGCTAGCCCAGTCTAATGACCAGTCTGATGACCAGGTATCTAGCTGCTAGCCCAGTCTGATGACCAGTCTGATGACCAGGTATCTAGCTGCTAGCCCAGTCTGATGGGAAAACAACAGTGAAAAAGTCAAACACTGTTTGGCATTCTGCTGTCCAGCTCATCAACCACAACTGCCTACTTCACTGATTGTTTTCCTGAACTTGACTTGTTGAGTGTTGTTGTGTACAGATTGTTTGTAATGTGAATGATGTCATTGAGGGGTTGTGGTTTCACCCACAAGTGTCTGAAGGCTTGCTCTGTTGTTGTTGCTCTATTTACCCTGGTGACATTGTCGTTTATAGGTCGCGTACACAGATTTGCAGATGTTATCGCAGATGCAGCTAAATGATTGTGTTTCTAGCTCCAACGGTGCAGTAATACCTAACAATAAAAGATACACACAATCCAGAAAATTAAACAAAATAAGTTCTATAGGATGATCCTTACTGGTAGAACAAAACCCCTCAAACCATTTTCTATACTTTTAGGGACAGTTTCCCAGATACAGATGAAGCCTAGTCCTGGATAAAAAATTCTGGATCTGTGTCCAAGAAACTGTCCCTATGTGTTTTATAAAATAAAGGAAGAGATGAAATATAAAGGGCTCCACCTATCCTCAAAGGAGGGATTTCACCCCTTTCCCTCATCCTTGTGACCTACGATATTCTGCATCAGCTATTCCCCAGTCACACCCTCTATTGAAACAAGCACATTCTTGAAGAGATCTAAAGATCTTGTGGAGAAATATATAATAAGCGTTAACAATAGTCTAGTGGAGTAGACAACCATAGCATGGCTCAGCTAATCATCAGAGAGATCTGCTTTCTGTATGTTGGGTGATATTTTTAGTCCATTTATCTTGTCTGCTGTGGCCTTAGATTAAGGGGAGAACACTATGGATTTGTCCCAAATGGCAGCCTATTCCATATATAGTGCAATACTACTATATAAAGTGCACCCCTGGGCCCTGGTCAGAAGTAGTGCACTATATAGGGAGTAGGGTGCCATTTTGGACACATCCTATGTGTTCAGGCCTGATTTCACCCTCCACTCTCCACAGCTGCACTGCTATGTCTAACAGGCAACAGCTGCAGCTAGCAGGACATGTGAGAGAGATTTAGGGACAGGGTGAAGAGAGAATGTTCCGTTCCAAATAGCACCCTATTCAATTTATAGTTCCCATTTTCTCTCTGGTCAAAAGTATTGCACTATATAGAGAATAGTATTTGGGACCCAGGCAGAATGTTGCTGGCTCAAGCCGAACGCCAGGCATTCCTAACGGCTTGAACAGCGCAGGCATATCATTTGATTGTGTCTGCCAAGACAAGGATTCCACCACACGTTTGAAGTTTTTTAACCACCAACCCCGGTCCTCAGTGACTGACTATGGTTACGTCCCAAATGACACCCTATTCTCTAGATAGGGCACTCCATGCCTTGGTCAAAAATAGTGTACTAAATAGAGATTAGGTTGCCATCTCCTCACCCCTGCCAGTAGACTGTCTAAATCCTGTTAATTGCTGAAGCAGAGCCTGAAAAGGGTCAAAGTACTGATGAATCGCGTGTCAGATTCATTGTTGATTGCTGTCTCTATGGTGTTGTCTGTTGCCTAGGTAGCGATAAAACACACTTCTGTTTTAATAGGCTAGCTTTTAATAACCGACGGTCTCACAAGAACACAGGTCAGCATTTTACAACACTTGTGATCTATTTGAACCAATCCCCATCAACTTAAAAGAGCTTCTTAAATCATGCTGAAATCATAAAAAAACTTTCGACGTTGTGAAATGCCAAGCTATATTACCGGTGGGTGACCTGGGAAATGTGGTATTTGCATGAACGTTTTTTAAGAAGGGCCATGCCTCTGCCGTAATGCCTGAACCGTGTCTTTGTGGCGCACTCATCCTCCGCAGCATGTGATGGGGGATGAGAAGGGAGGAAGGGATGAAGAGAGGGAGGGATATTATAGAAAAGTGGGGAGACGGCAGTGAAACTCAAGCCCCTGTTCTTGAGTGGGCCCCGGCCGTGAGATACCACTGATAGACCTTACCTCTTCACCCCTGGCTCTTCATCTGTGCACCAGGATGCTTCCCTGATTCCCCTGGTCATGGGGCTTTGATCAGCGGGGGGCTCCAGACCTGCCGGGCCATTACAGGACCCTGGGTGCTAAGCCACGCACCAGAAGGACAGGGGCTCTGCTTTCACAGGCAGGTAGAGGAGCAGCCAGCCCCCCTCTCCTTCTCTGTTTGATGTCAGCCAAAAGAGAATCCAGGAAAAGGCTGATGTGGTGGGTCTTCCAAATTACCATCATGTGGCATGTCTCTCTCATGGGAGTCAAGGAATGCGTCCCAAAGGGCACTCTATTCCCTATATAGTGCACTACTTTTGAGTAGGTTCAGGTCCAGTAATAATGCACCATAAAGGGAATATGTTACCATTTGGGATGCAGCCTATGTGTTTTAATAGTTAGTAGGTTAATAATAGCAGTAGCAGCATGACTGTTGTTAGCGTAGCTACAAGGGGCCTCTTAGCTAACTGGATTAGTTAGAAGCACGTCTTTTTCCTTGAAATAAGAGAAGAGATATCCTGGTTTAACCCAAAACTCAACCCTTAGCCCTACTTTGCTGAAAGTCAGCCAGTGTAATGTGGAGATTGGTTGGCGTTGGTGCAGTGGGGGGTGTCTGTTGCCCGGGCTGGGTGCCTGGCTGAGCTCTGGGCTTTCTTTTGTTTTAAAAGAGCCGGTCGGCTTGTTTTCCTTTGCCCTGAACAACCCTGTTCCTTTCCTCATCTGGTTTACATCAAGCTCTGCTTTAGCTGCCAGCCAATCCCCTTCTCTCTTCTCCCTCCAGGCAGCTCTTCCTCTCTTTCTTCCTCTTCCTATCAAAGCCCCCTCCCTCCCTCCCTCTCTCCCCCCCACCACAGCTCTGGCAGCATCTTGAATCTATCACCATTGTCTGTCATGTCCTGTACCCCAGACAGCTAGCACTGCCTAAGAAACAGAACAGTGCTCCTCTGAGCTGAGCCCAGCCACAGCCAATCTCACTCACACACTGGGCGTCACACACACACACACACACACACACACACACACACACACACACACACACACACACACACACACACACACACACACACACACACACACACACACACACACACACACTTTGCAAGCACACACACTCTCACACTTACACTGCCCATCCCCATCCCCCAGCCCCATTGACTGACTGGAACACAATGAAAGGCTCAGAGGTTAGGTGACCATCGGTGTGGATTGGATTAGAAACCAATAATGGGCCACAGAGGACTGCCTGTGTTAATCCCCCCCCCCCCCCCCCCACACACACACACAAAAGTAACGCTGTCTTCCTCTTTATTAAAAAAGCATGTCGCTGTTCCCATTTTGAGCATCAATACTGAGGCTACAGACAGAAAGACCAAGTGGAAATTCACTTCGGTTTATGAATCTGTCACTGACTGGGCAGCAGTCCTGACTACTATGATTCTGGTATAGGTTTCAAAGCCTTTACAGTACCAGTCATAAATCAGTCAAATGTTGAAATGATTAATCAGACAGAGGGTGAGTCCCACAAGGCACCCTATCCCCTATATAGTGCTCTAATTTTGACCAGAGCCTTATGCACTATATAGAGAATAGAGTCCAATTTAAGACGCAACCAGAGATGAAAACAGCTGCCTTCGTTGGTTTGCCATCCAAGATTGTTAATGTGGATGTGTACAGAGTAGACAGATGTCCTACTCCCCTGTTCCTGTGTTCTGATCACAGATGGCTGATGGGGTGGGGACTGGGCTCCCTGCCCACAGGCCTTGGATGATGACCCTGTTCTCCAGAGAAGGGCAGTGTTTCAGACTGACTACATTGTAGAGTCAGTCACCTGCCAGATCTCACATATCAGCTAACCACATTATATGATACAGCATTCTGATGGCCAACTGTGCAGTCCATGACATGGCACGCAACCATTGGTTGCTTCGCACTGCGCCACTACAATGTAGTCAGACAGACAGATCCCTATGGGGCCCTAACAGCCTGGGCACTGTAGTACACACTGTAGTACACACTGTAGTACACACTGTAGTACACACTGTAGTACCTACCTGGAGAGCCATAACTATAACTTCCCCTCCATCTGTCAGGGCCACAGCAGGCTCTCAAACTGACTCTGGATCAGATTTCAGTTTCAATACTAAACCCTTTATGCATCCCAAATGGCACCCTATTCCGTATATAATGTTCTGCTTTTGACCAGGGTCCATAGGGCTCTGGTGAGAAGTAGTGCACTACAAAGGGAATAGGGTGCCATTTGAAACACAACCTGGATCAGGTTTTACCGTTTAAACCCTGTCACGTCTGGCCCTCTCTCTGATGAGGGGAGAGGGTGGCAACTAGGTGTCTGAGGGCCCCTAGCCTAGTGCAGAGACAAATATTGGAAAATCCCCAAGCTGTGAAGGACTAATCTGTTCTTTGTGAACGTGTTTGTATGGAGGACTGTACTTCATATTTGTGTATGTATTCGAATCCAATCCAATCCAATTGTATTTGTTACATGCGCCAAATACAGCAGGTGTAGATCTTACAGTGAAATGCTTACTTACAAGCCCTTAACCAACAATGCAGTTTTAAGAAAAATACCTAAAAAAAAGAAAGAAATAAAAGTAACAAATAATTAAAGAGCAGCAGTAAAATAACAATAGCGAGGCTATATACAGGGGGTACCGGTACAGAGTCAATGTGCGGGGGCACCGGTTAGTCGAGGTAATTGAGGTAATTTGTACATGTAGGTAGAGTTATTAAAGTGACTATGCATAGATATTAACAGAGAGTATAAGCAGCGTAAAAGTGTGTGTGGGGAGGGGGGGTGTGTGGAAATAGTTTGTGTAGCCATCATGTTATATGTTTGTGCATGTACTTCTGCACAAACATAACTAGATGAGTAAATCGGGTTGGCGGTGTTATGTAGCCCTACCAATTTAAAGTTAACAGTTAACATAACTAGATGAGTAAATCGGGTTGGCGGTGTTATGTAGCCCTACCAATTTAAAGTTAACAGTTAACATAACTAGATGAGTAAATCGGGTTGGCGGTGTTATGTAGCCCTACCAATTTAAAGTTAACAGTTAACATAACTAGATGAGTAAATCGGGTTGGCGGTGTTATGTAGCCCTACCAATTTAAAGTTAACAGTTAACATAACTAGATGAGTAAATCGGGTTGGCGGTGTTATGTAGCCCTACCAATTTAAAGTTAACAGGAATTTTTTCCCTTTATGGTTTAAGATACAGTGAGTTTTGAGATTTCCTCTGGCCCCCCCATAGCTGCAGAATTTACTACAAAGCAGTGGTTCCTCAAAGCAGGTAAGATTTGTGTTTTGCTCAATATGAATACTGTCAGATTAAGATGCTGGAGCAACTGTGTGCTCCACTGATAAGCATGTTCAAATACAGTACATCTTTGTGGGTGAGTTTTGGTGCTCTTTACACTGCTCCGTAACACTGGACATCAGTATTTTGTGTAGAGAATTCTAATGTCGCTGGTGTCAATTTAAAATATAAAGATTTATTTATTTCCACATTTTCTTCAATTGTTTCAAGAACATTTTTGTACACTAACAATTTTAAATCAGCTGTTGTATTTTCCTGTAAAACCGTTTTAAATAGTACCACTCAATGATTAAATTAGGTGAATTTTCAAAGATGGATCATTCCTAATACTGATTGGTTCAAAGAGAATTGCTTCAAACTAATTTCCATTTAGCTGGCTGCAACAATAATGGTCCCCCATTATTCTACCTTTAACTGGGTTCTCCCTTATTCTGTGATGTCTTTCTAAAGTTGTGCTTTCTGAAGGACGTTGGGTGTCTAGTGGGACAAGCCAACCCACTTAAAAAAGTCTAAAAATAACCATCAGCCTATCGCAGGGGTCTGCAGCGGGTCTAGGAGAGGGTTGGGTTGGGGGGGCAGTTGTCTTCAGATCTGGTTTTGGACCACCTTTCTGAAGAATAATGATGCAGAACAAAGTCCTACTTAAAGCAATGCACTGCCCTCCTCTCAGCCTGTGGGGAATTGTGACTGACAGCTTGTCTGTTTTCATATCTTGCAACATTTTGCATCCTAAATTCTTTACCAAAACAAAGGCTTAGTAATATTAGCCTAGTTATTTTGTGCTAAGCCTCAGTATAGGCCTACTAGTGTGCATTAAAACAGGTTGTCATAGCAACTGTTTTGTCACTACAATGAACCTGAAAATATGTTTCTTGTTGCAAATCTTTTTTAAATGGTTTTATTTACCACCCCAAAATAGAACACATCACCACATTTGTATGTCTCATTTTGATTGATTGGTACTGTATGTTATGGTTGGTATGTATACCCATTCTGAGGAATGTCTCTCAGTGTGTGTGAGAGAGAAGAAGATGGATAAATACAGTAGGGTTGGTTTTGAACAGCCTGCAGGGGCTCTCTAATGAAGAAGGATTATCAATGTCTCAATGTCTGCCCCTTCTCTCTCTCCCTTCCCTCCCTCCATCCCTCTCTCCCTCCATCCCTCCTCCATTGCCTCTACATAGGGGACTCTTCCACACTCCTTGACCTCTTTCACTGAGGGCACAGACTAAGCTGCTGCTGAGACCTTCACATCCTTGATGTGGGTTTTCATGAGGACACCTCCCTCCCTCCCTCCCTCCCTCCCTCCCTCCCTCCCTCCCTCCCTCCCTCCCTCCCTCCCTCCCTCCCTCCCTCCCTCCCTCCCTCCCTCCCTCCCTCCCTCCCTTCCTCTATCTCTCTATTGCTCTCTCCCTCCCTCTCTCCTGGGTCAGGCCCAGCCCTATCTTTATGTCCCTCCATGACAAGTCAAGGACCTGAGATGAAAAGCCCATTGAGTGTCTCTCCCCTGTACCCTGGCCTTCACCCTGCTCCCCGCCCCATCCATCCATCCATTGGGATAGAGTTGGGGGGATGAAAGCCTTCTTCTTGGGGCAAATGCAAATCCCCCTGTCCTTTCCCCCTGCGGCTAGGCTCTTCTACCCACACAGCTGCCTCTCCTTTCAGCCTGCTGACTGCAGGAGAGAGAGGGGCACTGTGCAGCCGAGGGGACTTTCCACAGGACCCCCTCTTCAAACCAGGCCCCCTGCACCCCGAACAGTCAGGCCAAACACTGTGTGTGTGTGTGTGTGTGTGTGTGTGTGTGTGTGTGTGTGTGTGTGTGTGTGTGTGTGTGTGTGTGTGTGTGTGTGTGTGTGTGTGTGTGTGTGTGTGTGTGTGTGTGTGTGTGTGTGTGTGTGTGTGTGTGTGTGTGTGTGTGTGTGTGTGTGTGTGTGTGTGTGTGTGTGTGTGTGTGTGTGCATGCGTGCCCAGGAGAAGAGGCTCAGGGCCCACTGGCAAAGGTCGCAACCTCTGACTTTCAATTAGCGTGGCGCTTGTGTTCTCTGTGTTGTGAAGGTTGGGTCGTGGCTGAGGCTGGCTGGGGGGTTGGCTGACCCTCTTTACAACACAATGGCTCAATCAACAGCACAAACAGTTTCCCTGTTCAGTGGTGTAAACAAATGAAGAGAATAGTATTGGTTAAAAGAGCCATTGAAGTCATCTGATTGATTTAATCTGGCTTGAGGGGAAAGGACGTTTGGGGGGTGACCTGGCCTACCCCTCGCACCACCCCTGACCTCCCTGACCCCCTCTGAGCTAAACCTCCATGATGGATACCTAGTGAGACCAAGAGAGAGAAGGACTTCCATGTTGTCTTTACTGTAGGGTCTCCAGTTGGAAAGACATACTTTGGTTGGCCAAAGGGTGCTGGTTAAAAGTAGTGCACTATATAGGGAATAGGGTGCCATTTGGGATCATACTCTCTATTAACATCCAGATAGATTAAGTCATGAATGAATGTTCCAGAAGTACACCAGGAACCATGTTAATTATGCATGAAGCTTATTTTCTCAGTTGGTGATGTTGGGTTAGTGTATTTTATAATGGAAGATCTGTTGCCATGGTGAATATAGTTCTGATATGGAGGTTTGAAGTGTGGAGGGATTCTGTAGCAAGGCTGTCCTTGCTGTCCTCATAATAATAATAATTTGGTGGGTGCTTATATTTGTCCTATTTCAGATTGAGTTTTTTGCATATCCCACTCTTCCAGAGACACCCTCAGAGTGGGTTCACGGCCAGGGTCTGCCATTCAACAGCAACCCTGGATAAATTAGGGTTCAAGCCAAGGACACATCGACAGATTTTTTGCTTTGTCGGCTCAAGGATTCAAACTAGCAATCTTTCAGTTACTGGCTCAACGTTCCAACCGCTAGGCTACCTGCCACCCTGTATCCATACTCTACATGCTGTAGCCAATGGTGGAAGACTGGAGTTGATCTCAATGACACTAGCCTGTATAAATAAAGGTTGAATGAATAAATCAATAAATAGGAGTCAGCTACAGCACATACAGTATGGATACTAGGTTAGTCTTTCCCCTCTGTATGCACCTTTAAATCCTATTCCCAGCTCTGCTACACATCCCTAATCCTGCTGCCCCTTTCAGACACTGGAGCAGCAGACAGTGTGCTTGTATTGTTAACAGAGCCGGCAGTAGCTCCACTGCATTGCATTGTTACCTTCTGCCACATTTAGCTTATAGAGGCATTTGTAAAGGATGGCGAAAAGGATTTTGCACTTTGAAGAAGGAGGTTTAAATTGGGAGAGATTGGGTAGTGGTGGTTGGAACAGAAAGAGGAACCCACTCCCTCTACTCTGTCTGTCCAGGAGTCATGGAACACAAAGAGGAACCCACTCCCTCTACTCTGTCTGTCCAGGAGTCATGGAACACAAGCAGGAACCCACTCCCTCTACTCTGTCTGTCCAGGAGTCATGGAACACAAAGAGGAACCCACTCCCTCTACTCTGTCTGTCCAGGAGTCATGGAACACAAAGAGGAACCCACTCCCTCTACTCTGTCTGTCCAGGAGTCATGGAACACAAAGAGGAACCTACTCCCTCTACTCTGTCTGTCCAGGAGTCATGGAACACAAAGAGGAACCTACTCCCTCTACTCTGTCTGTCCAGGAGTCATGGAACACAAAGAGGAACCTACTCCCTCTACTGTCTGTCCAGGAGTCATGGAACACAAAGAGGAACCCACTCCCTCTGTCTGTCCAGGAGTCATGGAACACAAAGAGGAACCCACTCCCTCTACTCTGTCTGTCCAGGAATCATGGAACACAAAGAGGAACCCACTCCCTCTACTCTGTCTGTCCAGGAATCATGGAACACAAAGAGGAACCCACTCCCTCTACTCTGTCTGTCCAGGAGTCATGGAACACAAAGAGGAACCCACTCCCTCTACTCTGTCTGTCCAGGAATCATGGAACACAAAGAGGAACCCACTCCCTCTACTCTGTCTGTCCAGGAGTCATGGAACACAAAGAGGAACCTACTCCCTCTACTCTGTCTGTCCAGGAGTCATGGAACACAAAGAGGAACCTACTCCCTCTACTCTGTCTGTCCAGGAGTCATGGAACACAAGCAGGAACCTACTCCCTCTGTCTGTCCAGGAGTCATGGAACACAAAGAGGAACCCACTCCCTCTACTCTGTCTGTCCAGGAGTCATGGAACACAAAGAGGAACCTACTCCCTCTACTCTGTCTGTCCAGGAGTCATGGAACACAAGCAGGAACCCACTCCCTCTACTCTGTCTGTCCAGGAATCATGGAACACAAAGAGGAACCCACTCCCTCTGTCTGTCCAGGAGTCATGGAACACAAAGAGGAACCCACTCCCTCTACTCTGTCTGTCCAGGAGTCATGGAACACAAGCAGGAACCCACTCCCTCTACTCTGTCTGTCCAGGAGTCATGGAACACAAAGAGGAACCCACTCCCTCTACTCTGTCTGTCCAGGAGTCATGGAACACAAGCAGGAACCCACTCCCTCTACTCTGTCTGTCCAGGAGTCATGGAACACAAAGAGGAACCCACTCCCTCTACTCTGTCTGTCCAGGAGTCATGGAACACAAAGAGGAACCTACTCCCTCTACTCTGTCTGTCCAGGAGTCATGGAACACAAAGAGGAACCTACTCCCTCTACTCTGTCTGTCCAGGAGTCATGGAACACAAAGAGGAACCCACTCCCTCTACTCTGTCTGTCCAGGAGTCATGGAACACAAAGAGGAACCCACTCCCTCTACTCTGTCTGTCCAGGAGTCATGGAACACAAAGAGGACCCCCTCCCTCTGTCTGTCCAGGAGTCATGGAACACAAAGAGGAACCCACTCCCCTCTGTCTGTCCAGGAGTCATGGAACACAAAGAGGAACCCACTCCCTCTACTGTCTGTCCAGGAGTCATGGAACACAAAGAGGAACCCACTCCCTCTACTCTGTCTGTCCAGGAGTCATGGAACACAAAGAGGAACCCACTCCCTCTACTCTGTCTGTCCAGGAGTCATGGAACACAAAGAGGAACCCACTCCCTCTACTCTGTCTGTCCAGGAGTCATGGAACACAAAGAGGAACCCACTCCCTCTACTCTGTCTGTCCAGGAGTCATGGAACACAAAGAGGAACCCACTCCCTCTACTGTCTGTCCACGAGTCATGGAACACAAAGAGGAACCCACTCCCTCTGTCTGTCCAGGAGTCATGGAACACAAAGAGGAACCCACTCCCTCTACTGTCTGTCCACGAGTCATGGAACACAAAGAGGAACCCACTCCCTCTACTCTGTCTGTCCAGGAGTCATGGAACACAAAGAGGAACCCACTCCCTCTACTGTCTGTCCACGAGTCATGGAACACAAAGAGGAACCCACTCCCTCTGTCTGTCCAGGAGTCATGGAACACAAAGAGGAACCCACTCCCTCTACTCTGTCTGTCCAGGAGTCATGGAACACAAAGAGGAACCCACTCCCTCTGTCTGTCCAGGAGTCATGGAACACAAAGAGGAACCCACTCCCTCTACTCTGTCTGTCCACGAGTCATGGAACACAAAGAGGAACCCACTCCCTCTGTCTGTCCAGGAGTCATGGAACACAAAGAGGAACCCACTCCCTCTGTCTGTCCAGGAGTCATGGAACACAAAGAGGAACCCACTCCCTCTGTCTGTCCAGGAGTCATGGAACACAAAGAGGAACCCACTCCCTCTACTCTGTCTGTCCAGGAGTCATGGAACACAAAGAGGAACCCACTCCCTCTACTCTGTCTGTCCAGGAGTCATGGAACACAAAGAGGAACCCACTCCCTCTACTCTGTCTGTCCAGGAGTCATGGAACACAAAGAGGAACCCACTCCCTCTACTCTGTCTGTCCAGGAGTCATGGAACACAAAGAGGAACCCACTCCCTCTACTCTGTCTGTCCAGGAGTCATGGAACACAAAGAGGAACCCACTCCCTCTACTCTGTCTGTCCAGGAGTCATGGAACACAAAGAGGAACCCACTCCCTCTACTCTGTCTGTCCAGGAGTCATGGAACACAAAGAGGAACCCACTCCCTCTACTCTGTCTGTCCAGGAGTCATGGAACACAAAGAGGAACCCACTCCCTCTGTCTGTCCAGGAATCATGTACTGACTGACTTCCCTCTCTCAGCTCAGTTGAACCTGCAAGACGCTCCTCTCTGCTTGTTTGGATCCATTTCCATCCATCCAGATAAATATACTTTTATTTCCCTTTTCCCTTTTAGGAGCAACGGTAGCCTAGCGGTAACCGTTCCTCCTGGGTTCCAGGTTGTTGACGGTGGAGAGGTGTGTGTGTGTGTGTGCGCGCATGTGCGTGTGTGTGGTGTAGGTTGTTGTCGTGGATATGAGAGGGAGAGGAGTGTTTACCACTTAAGACAGCCATGCCTGTAGGCCAGGTCATGGGTTCAGTGGTTTCCATGGCTCTGACTTTCCCTCTAGCCCCACCACAGAGCCAGCTGTTGTCAGCTGTAGGCTTGTTTTTCCCTCGACGCTGAAATATCAGGCCGGGAAAACAAAAAATAAAGCCCTTTTCTCTTAAAATATCCACTTTCTGTACTCCTTCTATTCAATGTGGGTTTGTGGTTATCGATCTCCATATTGAAGAAATGTCATCTTTTGTAAAAATCTAATGCAAGAACACTGAACATACCTGAAAATAACAAAATATTTGTTCTCACTGTTAAACAAGCTCTGTTTTTAGACATTGTGATAATGGAAACATTCCTATTCCCACCGATGTGGTTGACAGCCATGGTAGATGTCTTTAAGGAATACAATGTTAATACAATGTAAATACTGTGTGCACAAACTCTTTTCACATTCCTTCCCCCATGTATTTATTGTGTTCAGATATTCAAGCCAAAAAAGCATTCCAGTGTTTCCAAAATGAATCCATGAGATTTGTTCATTTTATTGTTCAGTTTATCATCTAGGGCTCTCATTTAACAATGTCCATCATCGGTTCCAATAACTATTAAACTGTAACATCAAACGAGAAGGAGAAGGAACTTTCCAGAAGCCTCTACCTCGAGGAATGGCCTGCCAAAAGGCTCTTGCCTCAGTGTCCCACACCCTCTGCAGTCAGTCAGTCAGTCTTGGGAGGCTCAGTTGGTTGTGGAGGGGGGCAGGGGGTCGTGAGTTTGGTGAGAGCGTAATCTGTCAGCTCTGGTTCACTGAGAGGAGGGTGGAGAACAACCTTTTAAGTGTTTGCAGGTGTCCTTTGAGAGAAGAACAACACAGCCTCTCTCCTCTCTGGTGTGTGCGTGTCGTTCACAATCTAGCTATCTAGCTTCCTTGCAGCCCGTCCATCTAGCCAGACTTGACCCAGACATTCTGTGCAGCTCAACCATTTAGGATTGACCTTTGACCTCATTGCTCCTCAGCCACCTCTCTGGTCACCATTCCTCTTATGTTATAACAGTTATTGTGCATCAACCATTCATTTTTCAAAGCTGTCATTGATTGAAATATTTTGAGTTGTTTAAATCAATCTGTGATGACATACAGTACAGTGCATTCAGAAAGTATTCAGACTCCTTGACTTTTCCCACATTTTGTTATGTTACAGCCTCTTCTAAAATGGTTAAAAAAAAAATCCCCTCATAAATCTACACACAATACCCCATAATGACAAAGCAAAACAGGTTAATTAAAAAAATATATTTAATGACCCTTTAATCAGTACTTTGTTGAAGCAACTTTTGCAGCAATTACAGCCTCAAGCCTTCTTGGGTATGACGCTACAAGCTTGGCACACCTGTTTTTGGTGAGTTTCTCCCATTCTTCTCTGCAGATCCTCTCAAGCTCTGTCAGGTTGGATGGGGAGAGTTGCTTCACAGCTATTTTCAGGTCTCTCCAGAGATGTTCAATCGGGTTCAAGTCCGGGCTCTGGCTGGGCCACTCAAGGACATTCAGAGACTTGTCCCGAAGCCACTTCTGCGTTGTCAGGGTTTTCATTGAGGATCTCTCTGTACTTTGCTCCATTCATCTTTCGCTCGATCCTGACTAGTCTCCCAGTCCCTGCCCCTGAAAAACATCCCCATAGCATGATGCATCGCCATGCCTCACTGTAGGGGTGGTGCCAAGTTTCCTCCAGATGTGATGCTTGGAATTCAGACCAAAGTGTTCAAACTTGGTTTCATCAGACCAGAGAATCTTGTTTCTCATGGTCTGAGTCCTTTAGGTGTCTTTTGGATGTCATGTGCCTTTTACTGAAGAGTGGCTTCCGTCTGGCCAACCTACCATAAAGCCCTGATTGGTGGAGTGTTGCAGAGATGGTTGTCCTTCTGGAAGTTTCTCCCATCTCCACAGAGGAACTCTGGAGCTCTGTCAGAGTGACCATTGGGCTCTTGGTCACCTCCCTGACCAAATCCCTTCTCCTCCCAAGTGTCGCAAATGGCCAGTCGACCAGCTCTAGGAAGATTCTAGGTGGTTCCAAACTTCTTCCATTTAAGAATGATGGAGGCCACTATGATCTTCGGGACTGTCAATGCTGCAGACATTTTTGGCACCCTTCTCCATATCTGTGCTTCGACACAATCCTGTCTCGGAGCTCTATGGACAATTCCTTCAACCTCATGGCTTGGTTTTTGCGATGACATGCACTGTCAACTGTGGGACCTTACGTAGACAGGTGTGTTCCTTTACAAATCATGTCCAATCAATTGAATTTACCACAGGTGGACTCCAATGAAGTTGTAGAAACATCTCAAGGATAATCAATGGAAACAGGATGCACCTGAGAACAATGTCGAGTCTCATAGCAAAGAGTCTGAATACTTATGTAAATAAGGTATTTCTGTGTGTATTGATGAGTGCAAATATTTGGATATATCCATTTTAGAATAAGACTTTAACGTAACAAACTGTGGAAATAGCGAAGGGGTCTGAATACTTTCCGAATGCTAGGTATATGGGTTGGTCAAAGGCAGCGCCTGATCTGTTGTTCAGGAACAGCTGCTTGACCATTTGACTGTTGTTGTTCTAGTTGTGTTGAAGAAGAAAGGCATGCAAGGCTCAGGTCACAGAATTCTCCTTCTATTCACCTGTGGTTGGTAGAGGCAGCTAAATATTACGTTGACAGCAACATTAAACAGCAGTTAGAAGACTTTAAACCACTTGTCAACAGCCAGCAGCACCTGTCGTGGACCTGCTAGCATCAGATCTGTCAGATCAATGGAGGAATCATCACAGGAATTTATATTTGCTAAGTGTCGCTGTCACCCTTATGAAAACCTATAAGTACAAGGGCGCTCTGCTGAAATTTCTGGTCATCAGTCAGAGGGCTTTGCGGTCGTTCGGAACTTGGGGGACTGCCCGTTTAACAACTTTGATCTGTCATTTAGCAGAATTAATTCGAATTTTGACACAAATATTTATTACATGGACTTCAAAGATGTCCTTGAGTTGCTTAGTGGATATGAGGAGGGGACATACATCTCAGTACATGGGTAGATCATTTACTGCTCTCTCCCTAAAATGTAATCCCCTCTTCTCGCTCTCTGCATCTCTCTCTCTCTTGTTCTCTCTCTTCCCCCCCTTCTCTCATCCACTCTGGGGCATTTCCTGTCCTGGGCCATTTTTCATATCAGCAAATACCTACTCCTCCTGATAAGTGCTACTATGCCTACTATTGCTACTACCACTACTGCAGGAAGCACTGAGCATGCAGCTGGCAGCCTCTGGCAGATAGTATGAGAAATACCTCATTTCCCAGATAGCATGTGTGTCCCAAATGGCACCCTATACCTTTTATAGTGCCCTGCTTTCAACCAGGGTCCATAGGGTCAACCTGAGTGCACTATATAGGGAATAGGGTGCCATTTGGGATACATACAACTCCTTCTTTGTGTCGTGCTCATTCACAAACAGGATGTCCTCCCTCTTATCTTCCATTAACAGTTTAGGGGGGATGAGCAACAGGAGCATGTTACAAAGCCGAGAGGGCCTGGAGAAACTAAAAACTTTTGTCAGTTTCACTCCTGGAAAGAGCTCACAAGCAATGGGTTTTAATGGACCGGTGGTATCTGATGCCACATCAGGTTCTGTATGTGTTTATGACAAAAGGGTAAAACAAATAAATGATCCTGAATCATATACATTTTTAATTTCTTGGTAGTTTGGTCAAGGCCAAGAGAGAGTCATCCTAACATCCAGTACTAGCATGTTTTTCTCTCTGCTCACCACTCACTAGCTGTGGCTCTTAGTGTTTGTTATGTGAAGGCTTAACTCCCTGTTGTCTTGTGTAGAGATGCATTCAGACATCCTGCTATTTTCTGGACATTGCCACTCTTAGTCAAAGCCTCAAGGTTGTTGTGAATAGCAACTTCTATAAACGGCATGCACGTTGCTATGTGGACTCTCAAGGCTAGCCTTTAATACTGAGATTTGGGGGGGGGGGGGGGGGGGGGGGGGGGGGTCCTTTATTCTGTTCTTTACATATGGAAGGTTTTTGTTAACCATAATTCCCTTGTTTAGCCTTACACTGAAAGTCCATGGGTGCGTCCCAAATGGTACATTATTCCCAATATAGTGCACTCATGTAAACCAGGGCTCTGGCCAAAAGTAGTGCACTATATAGGGAATAGGGTGCCATTTAGGACGCACACCTGTCTAACTATTAGAGCAAAACTGCAATATACACTCACTGGCCATCTAGTACTGAGTCGGACCTCCCTTTGCCTCTAAAACAGCCTGAATCAAGGGACCTAACGTGTGCCAGGAAAACATTCCCCACACCATTATACCACCATCACCAGCTTGTACCATTGACACCAGGCAGGATGGGGCTATGGACTCCTGCTGCTTACGCCAAATCCTGACCAGGCAATATTTTTCCACTCCACAATTGTCCAGTGTTGGTGATGGCGTGCCCACTAGAGCCTCTTCTTCTTGTTTTTAGCTGATAGGAGTGGAACCCGGTGTGGTCGTCTGCTGCAATAGCCCATCTGTGACAAGGACCGACAAGTTGTGTGTTCCAAGATGCCGTTCTGCACACCACTGTTGTACTGCCCCGTTATTTGCCTGTTTGTGGCCCGCCTGTTAGATTGCATGATTTTTGCCATTCTCCTTTGACCTCTCTCCTCAACGAGCTGTTTTAGCTCACAGGACTGCCGCTGAAAGGATGTTTTTTGTTTGTCGCACCATTCTCCGTAAACCCTAGACAATGTTGTGCGTGAAAACTGAACAGTAACTGAATGCCTCGATGCCTGTCTGCCTGCTTTATATAGCAAGCCACGGCCACGTGACTCACTGTCTGTTGGAGCGAACCATTTTCGTGAACAGGGTGGTGTACCTAATAAACTGGAAAGTCATATGAGTAACCACAGCATTAGAAAAGAAAATATCTAAACCTATATTATTTTTGGAAAGATGAGTTGAATAACGCTGGAACACAGGGGAGTAATATTTGTAGTGACATCTGATCACCCCGCTCCTCTGCTCTCTCCACTGGCTTCCAGTTGAAGCTCGCATCCGCTACAAGACCATGGTGCTTGCCTACGGAGCTGTGAGGGGAACGGCACCTCCGTACCTTCAGGCTCTGATCAGGCCCTACACCCAAACAAGGGCACTGCGTTCATCCACCTCTGGCCTGCTCGCCTCCCTACCTCTGAGGAAGCACAGTTCCACTGGATATCATAAGGTGAATGCACCAATTTGTAAGTCACTCTGGATAAGAGCGTCTGCTAAATGACTTAAATGTAAATGTAAATGTAATCCTTCACTGCTCTGCAAATACTTTTTATTAGGAGAGGAGTCAGGGCTGTGTAATTACAATCCTAATATTTCACAGAGCCCCAACTTCCCCTGTGTGCTCTTGAGTCGAGGACACTGGAGCTCCACTTTCCACATAGCAACGTCTGCCTGCCTGCCTGCCTGCCTGCCCTGCCTGCCTGCCTGCCTGCCTGCCTGCCTGCCTGCCTGCCTGCCTGCCTGCCTGCCTGCCTGCCTGCCTGCCTGCCTGCCTGCCTGCCTGCCTGCCTGACTCTGACTGTCTGCATGCATGCCTGCCTGGTCTGTGCCTGCCTGCCTGCCTGCCTGGTCTGTCTGGCTGCCTGCCTGTTCTGGCCTGCCTGATTCCATGTGTCTGATTTGTTTTGGCAGTGCAATTTGGATCTTTCATGCAGCAGTGAATACTTGTTAAGAAGGCCCATCGAAAGTGAAATCATTCCCTTTTGCTCCTCGCACTTCAGACAGTTGGCAGTGTTCTGGGAGCCATGAGAACACGGTGGGTATCTGGAGAACCTGGCAACAGAAAGGCCAGTGCTAGGCTGTGTCCCAAATGGCATCTTATTCCCAAATTAGTACACTACCTTTGTCAACAGGAGTGCACTAAATGGGGAATAGAGTGCCATATGGGACGGAGACCAGAGTCAAGCAGCTGCAGAGGAGGGGAGGGACCCAGCCGGTCTCTCTGAGGAGGCAATGATACTGGAAAATATTATCAAAACCCCTTTTGTTTTCCTTTCAATTCACTCTCTCCACCCCCTTTAAGATTCCCAATTAAGATTTGAAGAAGCTCATCATATATATTTTATTATATGCTGTTTATTGGTTCTTACCACCACCAACAAGCTCATTTGGGCCTTTTGTAGCTACGGGCTGTTTACTTGTTTTTTCGGCTTCAAAGTAGTTTTGTCCTCCAGTACTCCTAGTTTTCTAACTCCCACTCTTCTTCTCCCCACCCGGAGGTGTTGTAGGCCGTCTGTTGTGTTAGTCAGCCATGGGGCTCTCTCTCTCTCTCTCTTTCTCTCTTTCTCTCTCTCTCTCTCTCTTTCTCTCTTTCTCTCTCTCTCTCTCTCTCTCTCTCTCTCTCTCTCTCTCTCTCTCTCTCTCTCTCACCTCTTTCTCTCTCTCTCTCTCTCTCTCTCTCTCTCTCTCTCTCTCTCTCTCCTCTTTCTCTCTCTCTCTCTCTCTCTTTCTCTCTCTCTCTCTCTCTCTCTCTCTCTCTCTCTCTCTCTCTCTCTCTCTCTCTCTCTCTCTCTCTCTCTCTCTCACCTCTTTCTCTCGCTCTCTCTCTCTCTCTCTCTCTCTCTCTCTCTCTCTCTCTCTCTCTCTCTCTCTCTCTCTCTCTCACCTCTTTCTTTCTCTCTCTCTCTCTCTCTCTCTCTCTCTCTCTCTCTCTCTCACCTCTCTCTCTCTCTCTCTCTCTCTCTCTCTCACCTCTTTCTCTCTCACCTCTTTCTCTCTCTCTCTCTCTCTCTCTCTCTCTCTCACCTCTCTCTCTCTCACCTCTCTCTCTCTCTCTCTCTCTCTCTCTCTCTCTTACCTCTTTCTCTCTTACCTCTCTCTCTGCACTTTCTCTCTCACGAAGGAACTGAAAATTGCCTGAACTTTGGTCCATCTGCTCAGCAGAGACAGACATCCTTGCATTTGGGCCCTTCCAAATGTTGTTTTGCAAACACACTGTCAATACGAGAATCTAGGCCTTGGAGGGTTTTCGTCCCACGAGACCCACCATGTCTAAAAACAGTGATGTCTTTCATATTGCCAGGCTGCTGTTTTCTCTCCCTAGCTTTCCTGCACGGTCGGGCTGAGTAAATAGGTAGCCTCTTTGAGAGCTGCCTGCACCGGTCGGGCTGGGTACATAGGTAGCCTCTTTGTGAGCTGCCTGCACAGGTTTCAGGCTGAAAACTACTGTCACCATATTGATTGGCTGTGCTTGACCTTTTGATGCATTTAAGATTCAAGCTACCCCAGGGGGAGATTGAGTTTTAACTTTAGTAAAGTAAGAACCTCATTCAAATAAGAAATATATTTGGTAATGATTTCGTGGTATATTCTGTAATGTGAAATGAATTAGCCTATACACCTAGATTTGAGTTAAGTCAAGTAAGTCCACCAATATTAGTAACGTTCTTTCTCTTATCAAATTAAAAAATAAATACCCCCTCTGACTGCCTGATTACCCTGAGAGCCACTGTGGCCTGCCTCTACCAGGTGAATTCCCGGCCCTGAGTTGCAGAACACAACCAATCTGTTTGTCCATATAGCAGAGGCCGGGAACTGAACTGGAACCTCGCTGTCATGTGATATAGAGTGTCTCTCAAATGTTACCCTATTCCCTTTATAGTGCACAAATTTTGACCAGGGCCCATTGGGTAAGTGGTGCTCTATAAAGGGAATAGAGTGCCATTTGAGATGCATTCATGATATTTTTGTTTTTCCTTTGATCAAAAGTTGATGCTTATCTAGACTGTGAAAGACTCCATTCTAATCAATACAACTTTATTTGTCCCCGTTAGGGCAATGACTAGTAGGGTTATATAAGACTCTTCTTCAGCAGTTTCCTCCTGATGTCACGCCCTGACCTGAGAGAGAGGGTTTGTTTCTCTATGTGGTTAGGTCAGGGTGTGGGAGGGGGGGGCATTCTATGTTTTTGTATTTCTATGTTTTTGTTTTCTATGTTTTGGCCGGGTATGGTTTCTAATCAGAGGCAGGTGTCTATCGTTGTCTCTGATTGGAAGCCATACTTAGGCAGCCTGTTTTTCCTTTTGGTTTTGTGGTTAGTTGTTTTCTGTTTTGTTCCTTGTAACCTGACGGAACTGTTGACGGTCGTTTTTTGTTGTTTTGATTGTAGTGTTTTCATTAAAGTAAAATATGAGCACTTTACACGCCGCACCTTGGTCCCCTTTGTACGACCCTCGTTACAGAACTGCCCACCATGACTGGATCAAACGGTGTGCCCAGGCAGAGATGGACACCTGGTCACACATGGAATGGATGGAGAGGAGAAACTGGACTTGGGGGCAAGTCATTGACAGATATCGGAGCCTACCGGGGAAGAACGAGAGGCAGACCCCAAAACATTTTTTGGGGGGGCACACGGGTAGTTTGGCTGGGCCAGGGGGTGAGCCCTGAGCCAACTCCCCGTGCTTATTGTGGGGAACATGTGCCTGCCTCTCGCACTCTCTCTCCGGTACGCCTCCATAATCTAGTACGTCCAGTGCCTGCTCCTCGCGCTCTCCCTCCAGTGCGCCTCCAGAATCCAGGAAGTCCTTTGCCTGCTTCCCACACTCTCCCTCTAGTTCGCCTCAATAGCCCAGTAAGGCCGGTGCCTGCTTTGAGCACTCGGTCCTCAGTGCGTTACCCCAGTCTGGTGAGGACCGGTTCCAGCTCCCCGTAGGAAGCCTCCAGTGATGATCAATGGTCCAAAGCCTCCAGTGATAATCCATGGCATGAAGCCTCCAGTAATGATCCATGGCACAAAGCCTCCAGTGATGATCCATGGCGCGGAACCAGTAGTGATGATCCATGGCACGGAGCCTGCAGCGAAGGTCCCCATCCGAAACCTACGGAGACGCTCCTCAGTCCGGAGCCTCCAGCGACGCTCCTCAGCCCAGAGCCTCCAGCGACGCTCCTCAGCCCGGAGCCTCCAGCGATGCTCCTCAGCCCGGAGCCTCCAGCGACGCTCCTCAGCCCGGAGCCTCCAGCGACGCTCCTCAGCCCGGAGCCTCCAGCGACGCTCCTCAGCCCGGAGCCTCCAGCGACGCTCCTCAGCCCGGAGCCACTAGCGACGCTCCTCAGCCCGGAGCCACTAGCGACGCTCCTCAGCCCGGAGCCACTAGCGACGCTCCTCAGCCCGGAGCCACTAGCGACGCTCCTCAGCCCGGAGCCCCCAGCGACGCTCCCCAGTCCGGAGCCCCCAGCGACGCTCTCCAGTCCGGAGCCCCCAGCGACGCTCTCCAGTCCGGAGCCCCCAGCGACGCTCTCCAGCCCGGAGCCCCCAGCGACGGCCTGCAGCCCCGAGTCTTCAGCGACGGCCTGCAGCCCCGAGTCTTCAGCGGCGGCCTGCAGCCCCGAGTCTTCAGCGGCGGCCTGCAGCCCCGAGTCTTCAGCGGCGGTCGGCAGTTCAGAGCCTCCGGCGCTGATCCACGGTCGGGTTCCTCCGGCGACACAGAAGTGGGGGGACCAGCGGGCGGTGTGGGGGCTATGCCCCAAACCAGAGCCACCGCCAAGTATAGATGCCCACCCGGACCCTCCCCTATAGGTTCAGGTTTTGAGGCCGGGAGTCCGCACCTTTGGGGGGGGGGGGGGGGGGGGGGGGGGTACTGTCACGCCCTGACCTGAGAGAGAGGGTTTGTTTCTCTATGTGGTTAGGTCAGGGTGTGGTGTGGGCATTCTATGTTTTTGTATTTCTAGGTTTTTGTTTTCTAGGTTTTGGCCGGGTATGGTTTCCAATCAGAGGCAGGTGTCTATCGTTGTCTCTGATTGGAAGCCATACTTAGGCAGCCTGTTTTTCCTTTTGGTTTTGTGGTTAGTTGTTTTTCTGTTTTGTTCCTTGTAACCTGACGGAACTGTTGACGGTTGTTTTTTGTTGTTTTGATTGTAGTGTTTTCATTAAAGTAAAATATGAGCACTTTACATGCCACCCATCCAAGGCTTTTAAAAATGTTAAGAGTCTCAGGTCAACTAGTCGGAAGTCAACTATGAGGACCTGAATGTCGAAGCCAAACCTCATAATGTACTGTATGTATTTAGCAGACGCAGGCTAACTGTGATGTGTCTGTATTCGATCTAAGTGCATGTATCAACCCCCTTCAAATAAATAATAAAATAAATAATAATAATAATAATAAAAAAACAGACAACTAGTGTATTTATGCAAATGAGGCACATATCATTTTGAGGCACATATCATGTATTTTAACTCAAAATATTAAATAACCGATACAATAAGAAAATGTTAATACTATACAGGTTAACTAGCTCTCACAGTCTCACGCCAGAATTGGTTCATCCATGTTTATCATAAGTAAAATTTCCAAGTTCTAAATTTCGAAGTGTTTAAGGTTAAGTTTAGGCATTAACTCCAGATTCAGGTTAGGGTTACATTTAGGCATTAACTCATACATCTTAAGGTTAGGTATTTACTCCGAATGGTTAAGGTTTGGGATAGGCTTACATTTTTTTTTTTAATTAACCGTTCTATGCAACCTTTGGATTCAGAGGAAGGTGCTTACACCCAGTTCTTACGCCCATCTGCCATCCCTGTCCACAATGCCATAGCAAACCCAAAACCCAATTGAAGGTAACAGTGCTCACTTTTTCCACTAGTGGCCGGTTTCCATGTCATCTTCCGACGTCTTCAGACATGATGGACGTCAAATACTGACTTGTATCACGGGTGACCTGGCTGATACATGTATGAGTGCATTCTAAGATTTTTTAAAATATTTATTTGACAATAAATCGAATATCTGAATTGTCACAAATCCCTGAACTCCATTCATTGTTTGTCCGTGCCAGTAAAATGTTCAGCACCACTGGAGGAAGAGGAGGTTTCTGTCAGTCTGGTGCTCAGCACCACTGGAGGAAGAGGAGCAGAAGACTCATCGGGGGATAAGGTGTTCTAGTTCTGCTGCTGACTACTGACCTGCTGTAGTCATTACTGAGACATTACAGAGAAGTGGCTTCAGCAAGACAACCACCATTTCCATTTCCACCTCCTCCCACTCAGGCTGCAGTTCAGCAGATCGATGAGACCACTATAGCCTTATTACCAGACCTGAACAGAGAGAGCATAATGTACAGTAAAGGCCTTCAGACAGTCGCTAATTAATTACCTCTGTAACCAATAACCATGAATTTGGACCAATAAATAATCAATGTATTGTAAGTAGCAGTAAGAATTTTTTCATGTTTTAATAACTTCTCAACTGTTATCTTAACTTCATACTGACCCCTTGTAAATGAGAGATTTTTCATTTAAATACACATTTTCATTAAAATGCGCCCAACTTCAGGGATATCAGCTACGCAGTTGTTTTCATTGCTCCATTGTGATATTCAGACAAGCCAGCCAGTCATTAAAATGTTTGAGTTATTTCCCAAGTCCATATACAGTTGAAGTCGGAAGTTTACATACACCTTAGCCAAATACATTTAAACTCAGTTTTTCACAATTCCTGACATTTAATCCTAGTAAAAATTCCCTGTCTTAGGTCAGTTTGGATCACCACTTTATTGTAAGAATGTGAAATGTCAGAATAATAGTAGAGAATGATTTATTTCAGCTTTTATTTCTTTCATCACATTCCAGTGGGTCAGAAGTTTACATACACTCAATTAGTATTTGGTAGCGTTGCCTTTAAATTGTTTAACTTGGGTCAAATGTTTTGGGTAGCCTTCCACAAGCTTCCCACTATAAGTTGGGTGAATTTTGGCCCATTCCTCCTGACAGAGCTGGTGTAACTGAGTCAGGTTTGAAGGCCTCCTTGCTCGCACACACTTTTTCAGTTCTGCCCACAAATGTTCTAAAGGATTGAGGTCAGGGCATTGTGATGGCCACGCCAATACCTTGACTTTGTTGTCCTTAAGACATTTTGCCACAACTTAGGAAGTATGCTTGGGGTCATTGTCCATTTGGAAGACCCATTTGCGATCAAGCTTTAACTTCCTGACTGATGTCTTGAGATGTTGCTTCAATATATCCACATCATTTTCCTTCGTCATTATGCCATCTATTTTGTGAAGTGCACCAGTCCCTCCTGCAGCAAAGCACCCCCACAACATGATGCTGCCACCCCCGTGCTTCACGGTTGGGACGGTGTTCTTTGGCTTGCAAGCCTCCCCCTTTTTCCTCCAAACATAACGATGGTCATTATGGCCAAGGAGTTCTATTTTTGTTTCATCAGATCAGAGGACATTTCTCCAAAAAGTATAATCTTTGTCCCCATGTGCAGTTGCAAACCGTAGTCTGGCTTTTTTATGGCGGTTTTGGAGCAGTGGCTTCTTCCTTGCTAAGCGGCCTTTCAAGTTATGTCGATATAACAATGTTATGTTTTACTGTGGATATAGAACTTTTGTACCTGTTTCCTCCAGCATCTTCACAAGGTCTTTTGCTGTTGTTCTGGGATTGATTTGCACTTTTCGCACCAAAGTACGTTCATCTCTAGGAGACAGAACGTGTCTCCTTCCTGAGCGGTATGACGGCTGCGTGGTCCCATGGTGTTTATACTTGCATACTCTTATTTGTACAGATGAATGTGGTACCTTCAAGTGTTTGGAAATTGCTCCCAAGGATGAACCAGAGGTCTACAATTTTTTTTCTCAGGTCTTGGCTGATTTCTTTTAATTTTCCCATGATGTCAAGCAAAGAGGCAAGTTTGAAGGTAGGCCTTGAAATACATCCACAGGTACACCTCCAATTGACTCAAATGATTTCAATTAGGAATTTTCCAAGCTGTTTAAAGGCACAGTCAACTTAGTGTATGTAAACTTCTGACCCACTGGAATTGTGATACAGTGAATTATAAGTGAAATAATCTGTCTAGAAACAATTGTTGGAAAAATTACTTGTGTCATGCACGAAGTAGATGTCCTAACTAACTTGCCAAAACTATAGTTTGTTAACAAGAAATGTGTGGAGTGGTTGAAAAACGAGTTTTAATGACTCCAACCTAAGTGTATGTAAACTTCCGACTTCAACTGTAAATAGTGGGATGTTATTGTACATGTCACACCTTGATCTGTCTCACCTGTCCTTGTTATTGTCTCCGCCCCCTCCAGGTGTCGCTTATGTTCCCCAGTGTATTTATCCCTGTGTTTCCTGTGTCTCTCTGCCAGTTCGTCTTGTATGTCTCAAGTCAACCAGCGTGTTTTCCCGTACTCCTGCTTCTATTCTCTTTTTGCTAGTCCTCACGGTTTTTGACCCTTACCTGTTTCTGGACTCCGTACCCGCCTGCCTGACCATTCTGCCTGCCCTGACCTTGATCCTGTCTGCCACTCTGTACCTCCTGGACTCTGAACTGGTTTTGACCTTTTGCCTGTCCACGACCATTCTCTTGCCTACCGCTTTTGGATTCTTAAATAAATATCAAAGACAAAAACCATCTGGCTCCCGTGTCTGCATCTGGGTCTCGCCTTGTGCCCTTATAGTACAGCTAGCTGTCATAGTAATGCTATTATATTGCATTACACTAGACTAGGAGATTGGGACCCAAATATACATGGTGGCTGCGTCCCAGGTTTACATTTACATCTGAGTAATTTAGCAGGCACTCTTAACCATAATTGATCCTGTAAGTCGCTCTGGATAAGTGCCTTACATAAGGGCACATTTACAGATTTTTCACCTAGTCTGCTCGGGGATTCGAACCAGTGACCTTTCAGTCACTGGCCCAATGCTCTTAACCTGCTTTTGACCAGTGCCCTCTGGTCAAAAGTAGTGCACTATGTACACTATGGCTAAGTGCCCTGATGTTGGAGTGCAGTACTGTATGCAACACTAACAACGCCAGCCTAATGAGCATTCTGCTTCAATTCACCTAGTGTGCCAAGAGGATGAATGATATGAACGTTCCTCTCACTCTCAGCCAAACTGAAGAGAAGTCTGCAGGTTAGGCCCCATTTATTAAACAAACCAAGTTCACCAAATTAAGGAGATGCTGAATCTGCTATAAACTGATGCTCTGTTTCTCCCTCTTTTTCTCTGGAGTAGCTTGGAATCCAAACTGAATATTGCTCCATTTCACTTCACTGATGGACTGAATCAGTAAAGGGAAACCGAGCGATGTTCAGGTTGCAGCTCTGGTGAGGACCGGTTTTAAATGTGGCTCCATGTCTGGCCATTCAGTAGTGATAAATTACGATGATAAAGAGGAAGTGAGATTAAAAACAAGAGGGCAGATGGTCTGGCATGACACAGCAGGAAACTGCTTTCTTTCTCTCTCTCTCTCTCTCTCTCCCTCATTCTGCCTTGTATCTTCTTTGAACTTAATTGTGTTTATGTAACGTGTCATGAGAAATTGATTTCAGCATTAAAGGGCAAATTCATCCTATGTTTCTGGAAAAGTTTTGGAGATGGAAATGGTCTTTTGAAACCTGCAGAAAATTACAGAAAATTGAGGATGTGTCTCAAATGCCACACTATTCCCTTCATAGAGTCTTATTGTCCCTGGTCAAAAGTAGTGCACTATATAGGGAAAAGGGTGCCATTTTGGATACAGACATGGTCCATTTGGGACAATGACAGAAGTTTCTGCCCAACAGTAAGACTTCCTGTCCTACAGTACAATGACCTCAGATAGTGTGTAACTAGCTGGGACTGCTGAGCCGGCCCTGACCAGGGGAAGCTATCAAACTACAGCTAATCTCTGAGCTGGCCTTAAATCACATAAACTCTGTAACTGTTTAGTAAAGGCCAGAGGTTGAGGGTCATTGATTCCCCACCCCAGCACCTCCAGCTCTCTCTCTGCCAGCCCAGCTATTTATCAAAGACTGATGTGACGGGAGGGAAGCGGAGAGAAATTGTGCATGAGATTGACCACTCTCCTCTCACAGTCAGGGACCAGAGTGCACTGCAGAGAGGGACAAGACACCACTTCTTTTTACCCACAACCCTACAGCAAATCCAGCCTGGTCCCATATCTGTTGGCGTGTCTCGCCAACTGAACTCCTTGGCATGACAATGAATGACCATAGGACAGCAAGATCGCACAAACAGATCTGGAACAAGGCTACAGTTTATTTACCCTTATTTTAGGTGTTCAATGGTATGCCAAACATGAAGGTTTCTAACCCTGACACTATGTAGGAATAAGGTACCATTTAGGACAAAGACACTGACATCCTTATGGAGGTACCGTAGATTCTGCATTTGCATTCAGTTATGGCTCGAACACACCGATAGCGTTTAGCTCCTCCTTCCAGGCTTTTTCTTCTTTGGACTTCATATGGCGATTAGCATCTAACTTTCATAAAGGTGTATTACCATAACCAACCTTATTACCATAACCAATCTTTCAATCACCCACGTGGGTATAACCAATGAGGAGATGCTTCTAAAAGTCAATGAGGAGATGCTTCTAAAAGTCAATGAGGAGATGCTTCTAAAAGTCAATGAGGAGATGCTTCTAAAAGTCAATGAGGAGATGCTTCTAAAAGTCAATGAGGAGATTGGAGAGGCAGAACTTACAGCGCATTCTGCACCACAAATAGAATCAACTTCTTTTTTAGTGCCTGGCAACACAGACGTTCGTTGGCGCACGAGCAGTGTGGGTGCAATGATTGAATAACATATGTGTACATTTATTTTGCAACTCTCGTGCACACGATGCGACCGGTGTTGTCAGCATATACTTAAAACAGCTTTATTTTACCCTGCAGGCACTTCGAAATTGCAGTTATAAAAAAGGCTTGTACATGTGGAAGTGCTTTCAAACTTGTGTTTTTTATGAGAGGAATTCTTTAAACTCTGAAGTTGAATTCTAATGTCAGATTGCATTGATGGAGACCATCAGACATAAATGACTGCATTTGTAATCTTTGTTTAAATCATACAAACTCAAAATTGTCAACTCTTTCTGAAGGATACCTGATACCTCTCAAAATGGCAATTAAATCTGCATATCAGATTTGCTTTTTTCTTTGATTAATCATGTGGAAGAAGGACTTGAATGTAGGTCCCAAATGGAAACCTATTCCCTACATAGTGCACTTATTTTAACCATAGCCCAATGGTCCCTGGTCAAAAGTAGTGCACTATAAAGGGAATAAGGTGTCATTTGGGATGCAGATGCTGTACTTCTCTATCTATCCCCCTGCCTGCTCCAGTGAGACAGTCAGTCAGCTTCAGTGAGCCAGTTAGTTAAGATAATCTACTAATGACATTATTTAGATCCTGAGGAGTTTGTTTGGACTCAAGCAACAGCTTTAGTTTCCTTTCAAGTGATGGGCTCCATTAGGTAGAGTCCTGGGCTTATGTCCCAAAAGGGGGCCATTTGTGATGCAAGCCAGTGGTTCATGTCAGGGTTAGAGACCTCCATGTTTGGACTGCCAATGAACATCTAAAATAAGGGTAAATAAACTGTAGCCTGGTTCCAGATCTGTTTGAGCTGTCTTTCTGTCCTATGGTCATTCGTTGTCATGCCAATGAGCTGGTGTGTAGGAGGAGCCTTGTTATTTGTCTCTGCTGTGTTTTAATGGTAATAAACCCAGCGGGAGGGCCATAGTAAGTGTACTGGGTCCATAGCCGCATCGCTGGCAGGATCGGTGTCTGTCCTAGTCAGCCACATTACGCTCGCTGGTCAATGACACATGTAACTCTATACGCCAGTGATTGCATTTTTCTCTTACCGTGTCAATTGTTTTCTGTTTCCATCGCAAGAAAAACTGCATTACAATTGCTTTAAACTGTTTTCTCTCCCAGTCTGAGATAAATTATGAGGTGCGTGTGCGTGAGCGTGGCAGCTGTTAGATTGAACATGAAAGGTGTTTTTGTAAATGACTGTCAGATCAGAACATCACCACCTCAGCTTCTACCACTTGTGAGAGAGTGATTGATGGATGTGTTTAAGAATCACCTTTTAATTTCTCACCAGATACTGCAGCCCTCAGAGCTTAACCATGACAACTGCCCTGGAATATGGAGCTATGTAGATACAGTATGTCTGATTGTTATGTAGAGTTGAGTACAAATATCGTCCTGGCTACCTGGCATTTTGTCAACAATCAAGTTCCTTGGGGTGTGAAAGGCATCATTTTATTCAAATCAATTCCAACAGGAGTTTCTGCAAGCCAACAGGGAACAACAGACATCTGACTGAACCATGCAAATAGCAAACATTGATTTTAACAAGCCAGCCTACAGGAGATTTCATGCATTCTGTTCACCTCTCTTTGTGGATTGAATTAAATCTACAGTATATTGGTAGAACTATATTGTGTTACATTTTATATACAGAACAACAAGAAAGGGACAAGCACCGAAAATTGTTGTAAGCTAATGTGTGACAGTGCAGATGTATCTGACTGTTATGTATTCAATGTGTCAATGTTGAAATTGTAATGAAAAGGCTCACGGTTCCTGGATCCCGGTGAGAGAAAGACATCATGTCTGTCAATAAGCGATTATCTAGATATTTGTCCATGGTGTTTCTAACTGTAAGATAACACCAGTGTCCTGGATGTTCCGGTCTAGTGGTGATTAGCTTCCTGGTGACTTCACACTCACACTGCCACAGAGGGAGCAGTTGTGTCCACATGCGTGGAAGTAAGCGCTCAATCGCTGACCCTTTTTTCTGGAAGACAGGATTCTTTTTGTCAGGACAGAGAGGAAGACGGAGAAAGCGGAAGACCAGCTGAGAGGAAAGGACGGGAAGGAATCAAGACAACAGTCAAGCCCCTCATGTCCTCCCCCACTGCCCCCTGTTCAGTCCAACCCAACCCTGTTACAGGCAGCTGTTTTCTGCAGCTGTAGACTCCAGGGCATTGGCTATCCACAGTACACATACAAAGAGCCTTCTATTTGTTCAGATCAGGGGCCCCAAATTGTGTAGCAATGCATAAGCTGTAGGTGTCTTGGGTCCTCAAAAAAAAAAAAAAAAAAAAACATTTACCAGCAAAGTACAGTAGTTACTTTTTATGGATATCTACAATTTACTGGAGTAATTTGTGAAATCCCACTGTCATTTTAATGTTATATGTTAACCAGGGAATACAATACATTTATTCATTAAAGCCATAGACAGCAGTTGTTACAGTGTATAGAGTCATAGACTATATAGGTCTATATACTGTGTATATCTGAGGCCAGCGGTTTGAACACAGCACCATATAGTCCTGATGACTATATTATGGACTTCAAAGGGAAACCCAGACGCGAGCTGCCCAGAGACGCGAGCCTACCAGACGAGCTAAATTCCTTTTATGCTCGCTTTGAGGGCAAGCAACACTGAAGCATGCACGAGAGCACCAGCTGTCCTGGATGACTGTGTGATAACGCTCTCGGTAGCCGATGTGAACAAAACCTTTAAACAGGTCAACATTCACAAAGCCGCTGTGCCAGACGGATTACCAGGACGTGTACTCAAAGCATGCGCGGACCAACTGTCAAGTGTCTTCACTGATATTTTCAACCTCTCCCTGACTGAGTCTGTAATACTTACATGTTTCAAGCAGACCACCATAGTCCCTGTGCCCAAGGAAGTGAAGGTAACCTGCCTAAATGATTACCACCCCGTGGCACTCATGTTGGTAGCCATTAGGTGCTTTGAAAGGCTGGTCATGGCTCACATCAGCAGCATCCTCCCGGACACCCTAGACCCACTCCAATTCGCATACTGCCCCAACAGATCCACAGATGACGCAATCTCAATCGCACTCCACACTGCCCTTTCCCACCCGGACAAAAGGAACACCTATGTGAGAATGCTGTTCATTGACTACAGCTCAGCGTTCAACACCATAGTGCCCACAAAGCTCATCACTAAGCTAAGGACTCTGGAACTAAACACCTCCCTCTGCAAATGGATCCTGGACTTCCTAACGGGCCGCCCCCAGGTGGTAAGAGTAGGCAACAACACGTCTGCCACGCTGATCCTTAACACTGGGGATCCTCAGGGGTGTGTACTTAGTCCCCTCCTGTACTCCCTGTTCACCCATGACTGCGTGGCCAAACACGACTCCAACACCATCATTAAGTTTGCTGACAACACAACAGTGGTAGGCCTGATCACCGACATTGATGAGATGGCCTATAGGGAGGAGGTCAGAGAACTGGCAGTGTGGTGCCAGGACAACAACCTCTCTCTTTATGTGAGCAAGACAAAGGAGCTGATCGTGGACTACAGGAAAAGGTGGACCGAACAGGCTCCCATTAACATTGACAGGTCTGTAGTGGAGCGGGTCGTGAGTTTCA
The DNA here is from genome assembly GCF_965601325.2 of Salmo salar. Lineage (NCBI taxonomy): Eukaryota > Metazoa > Chordata > Actinopteri > Salmoniformes > Salmonidae > Salmo > Salmo salar. The sequence continues at coordinate 34,699,888 of NC_138299.1, forward strand.
AGTTCCTTGGTGTCCACATCACCAACGAACTATCATGGTCCAAACATACCAAGACAGTCATGAAGAGGGCACAACAAATCCTTTTCCCCCTCAGGAGACTGAACAGATTTGGCATGGGTCTCCAGAACCCCAAAAGGTTCTACAGCTGCACCATCGAGAGAATCCTGACTGGTTGCATCCCCGCCTGATATGGCAACTGCTCGGTATCTGACCGTAAGGTGCTACAGAGGGTAGTGCGTATGGCCCAGTACATCACTGGGACCAAGCTTCCTGCCATCCAGGACCTATATAATAGGCGGTGTCAGAGGAAAGCCCATAAAATTGTCAGACTCCAGTCACCCAAATTATAGACTGTTTTCTCTGCTACCGCACGGCAAGCTGTACTGGAGTGCCAAGTCTATGACCAAAAGGCTCCTCAACAGCTTCTTCCCCCAAGCCATAAGACTGCTGAGCAATTAATCAAATCACCACCGGACTATTTACATTGACCCCCCCCCCCTTTGTACACTGTGGTTATCTATGCATAGTCACTTCACCCCTACATACATGTACAAATTACCTCAACTAACCTGTACCGTCGCACACTGACTTGGTACCAGTACCCCCTGTATATAGCCTCGTTATTCTTATTGTGTTACTTTTTATTATAGTTTTTTACTTTAGTCTATTTGGTAAATATTTTATTAACTTTTCTTGAACTGCACTGTTGGGTAGGGGCCTGTAAGTAAGCATTTCACGGTAAGGTCTACACTTGTTGTATTCGGCACATGTGACAAATTACGTTTTATTTGATTTGTTACAGACAGAAATACTCATCAGTTTCATCAGCTGCCTGGGTGGCTGGTCTCAGATGATCTTGCAGGTGAATAAGTTGGATGTGGAGGTCCTGGGCTGGCGTGGTTACACATGGACTGCATTTGTGAGGCCGGTTGGATGTGCTGCAAAAATCTCTGAAAACGTTGGAAGCGGCTTATGGTAGAGAAATTAACATTCAATTCTCTGACAACTCTAGTGGACATTCCTGCAGTCAACATGCCAATTGCACACTCTTTCAAAACTTGAGACATTTGTGGCATTGTGTTTTGTGGCATTGTGTTGTGTAACAAAACTGCACATTTTAGAGTGGCCCTTTATTGTCCCCAGCACAAGGTGCACCTGTGTAATAACCATGATGTTTAATCAGCTTCTTGATATGCCACACCCCTCAGGTGGATGGATTATCTTGGCAAAGGAGAAATGCTCACTAACAGGGATGTAAATAAAAATGTGTGCACGAAACGTGAGAGAAATAAGCTTTTTCTGGGTATGGAACATTTCTGGGATCTTTTATTTCAGCGCATGAAACCTGGGACCAACACGTTGAGTTTATATTTTTATAGAAAATGAATACAATTCTGCCTACTAGTTGCTCCTGACTGGAAAATCGGCATCCTCAGGCAGTGCTGTAGGCACTCTCTCTGTCTGTCTGTCTGTCTGTCTGTCTGTCTGTCTGTCTGTCTGTCTGTCTGTCTGTCTGTCTGTCTGTCTGTCTGTCTGTCTGTCTGTCTGTCTGTCTGTCTGTCTGTCTGTCTGTCTGTCTGTCTGTCTGTCTGCACTGCACTGCACTGCACTGCACTGCACTGCACTGCACTGCACTGCACTGCACTGCACTGCACTGCACTGCACTGCACTGCACTGCACTGCACTGCACTGCACTGCACTGCACTGCACTGCACTGCACTGCACTGCACTGCACTGCACTGCACTGCCAGCCAGCCAGCCAACACTTGGCCGGCCGAGGACAATAAGGTTCCAGATACTATATTAGACTGGGAAGGCTTTTGAGTCTCTTGTTAATTTTCAGCACACACAATTAATTGTTTCTGGTGGAAACAGTATACCAGCTACAGAATACAAATTCTATAATAAACAAATATGAATGAAACTGATTCCTGTGTCATCCTCAGGAGAGAATAGCTTACTCTTGTGAAACATGCTCTGTGCTATGTAAATCAATACTCCATTGTATTACCATAGAAATCTATTTCAACATTTCTCAAAATGAGCTTTTGCTTGTTTTTGGAGATTCATATGAGCAGTTCTGCAGGCTCCATGTGTTAGTGTCAGAGAGAAGGAAGGAACAGGGAGGGCAGGTAGAACTATCTGACATTTCTGCTTTTCACACTTCTACCCCTTGGGGTCCAGGCTGTCACTGTGGCTTGCCTGACTGCACACACTCCAGATGTCTGTCACTAAACATGTTCTCATGGAAATGACTTGTGTAGTTTCAGCTAACAAATGTGGTTCTCTGTAACCACTATTTGCACATTATCTAAGATAGTATTAAAAATGAAAGAGTTTAGTTTTTAGATTTGGAATTTAAAAGGAAAATTTGTTTTTGTAACCATAGAAATCCTGGCACTAGGACAGAGTAAATCTCTGTTTGCCAACATGTCCTAATGAGTGAAATCATGCATGTGTGGGGTATATTAGCCGGCTCATACCATAGCACTCCAACATTTGATCTGGATGTTGAGGAGAACATCCTGCCTGTCTGGAAAGCCAGGGGCAAGCTGAGATTGGTACATCCATGTTTTTTAAAACGTTTATATTAATGATATATAGGCATTGATTGTTGAAGAATAAAATGTATAAATGCCCCATCGGAACCCCAGAAAGTGTCAGGGTTACAGCTTTGATGTTGTTTGAATTCCGGATTGCTCCTTTAACAGTGAGTGACCTCTATTTTCCCCTTTCTAGACAGCATGTCTGAGGTAGAATTTATGACCAATGTAGACGTAAAGGGTTTTAGTCTAAGAATAATGCTGCATTGTCTTTTTATTTCTGGAGATGGTGTCATTACATTGAAACATGTTTTAGAGAGTTCCACCTTGAAACTTTCCTGACTTTGGAAAGGATTTGTGTAAAGGGCACCAGAGACAATAGAAAGTATGTTTATCATATTTTCAAAAGGACCATAATGGAAATAAGTCCCAGATTTTGTGTGTTATCCTCGATGATGTTACTCATGTACACGACATGTATGTCTTTTTCATGTTTGATGCATGCTTGTTTATAAAATGGTAGAATGAATCACCTAAGCTACTAGTATGATAAGGGAGATTGTTTATTTTCTTTTAAGGAAAGCTTGTGATAATATGTGACTCAACATTTTAGGATTGGTTGCATTTTGGGTTTCTTCATTTCCATAGAGGGACTATGCAGCTATCAAATTCTCGCTATGAATGTCATCTATACGTCAGGGAAGTATGCCTTTTTTGGTTACTTCTATGGAACCTTTTTGATGTTTTTCACTACAAGAAACTGGTTTTCTATGGCTCTCTGTGTGATCATAGTGAATGCACCCTTGTGTGCATGATGGTGATTGATATGCAAAATGTTAGACATAATAACTGGAGCTATTGTACATAGGATTAAACAACTGTGAGGGCAAGTTCAAAGATTCATTTACATCAAGCATCCTCTGCGGCTCTATTTGATAGAAGCCCAGCACATAGACACTGTTCACTCTGAATCTTCTACCATCATTGTAGCCTACGACACACCAGATATTCAAATGTTATGAAATATGTCATGCGAAAGGGGTCATATATGACATGTGGCTTTATACTGTTTATGTGCTGTGGATCGTCTGTGGGCAGCAGGCTATTTGCATCTCCTATAACCTCACTAACAATGTTCATTCTGTATTGCAATGGCCATTTACATAGTCCACAGTCTACTATACTCTGCATAGAGTCTCTGTTTTCAATAAATCAGGCCATAGATTGAAAACAGCTGTTTGTAGGAGCCAGACCAGACACCAAACCAGCCGCCATTCTGGAGACTACGAGTCATCACTGAAAGAGCCTTTTTCCTCCTGGCAAGTTCCCTCACCTCCTCCTTCTCCTCCTCCATTTTAGCACCTGAATGCCAAGTCTGGCCTAATGATGCATGATACAGTCTGATCCATGCAGCCATTGGTGCAGGAGGAGTTAGTGATGAGCAGCCAAAATGCCTCAGAGGAACTTTAACATCGGTTAAATGATGGCAGATCCTCTGGTTCATCTATCTATTCTATGCCACTCTGAGCACTGTGTTTTAATTGCAAACAAATCACTGAGACGGATAACTGGAGCTAGAGGGTGTGGGAGGAGGAGGAGGGAGGAAAGGAGAAGGAGAAGAGGGAGGAGAAGGAGATGAGAAGGAGATGAGGAGGGAGGAGAAGGAGAGGAGGGAGGAGAGGGAGAGGAGGCTGGTGGTGATGATGATGATGAGTTGCCATGACGACGACATCGGCAATGGTGTAACCTTGTCGTGGCAACGCTCGGAGGATTAAGAGAACAGAAAGACGTAACACCCCAGCTCAGCTGTCTGAATTAGAAGGAGAAGGCTGATGTTGGCTATTGTTATCTCTGCTCATACACAGACACCTTGGCGGAAAACCAAGACTGCATTTCCTTGCAGATATTTTGTTTGGTTTGCCTTAAAGATATACAAGTACATGTTGAAAGGCCAGACAGAGTCTGAAGGTAGAAGGTTTCATGGTTTCATGTGCAATTTTAAAACAGCATCTGAACATGCCCAGAATTCTGGGACCTCTATTGCATTGTGGCCTCTAAGGAACCATCCAAAAACACAAACATAATTAATTATATTCATGATTGATTGATGAGTCTGTTAGACTATTGACCACTGGGGCTGTGAATAGAGGACCTGTTCTGTTGGGGTAATCAGACATTCAGAGGTTCAGGTGGACATGATCGTATAATGAGCAATCTCCGTTGACTAATTAAACAAAGACTCAGATACAGCCTAAATCTGTCAAAGCGAGAGTTGAAAAAGTAATCTCCCCAACAGAGATTCTCTTCCCCTGCTAGCAGCATAAGGCTGAGTCATTTGTTTAAATGATTGCAGTGACAGTAACTGGCTGTATGTTCCAATACAGCCTAATCTTCACCTGGGATTTTGTACTGGTCATGCTTTTAACGGGATGTTCGTTTTGGGGCAATACACTAAAGCCAAAATAAGTGTAAAACCAAAGAAATGTGTAAAAAAACATGTAGAGATACCAAAGCCAGTAAAGTAAGTCAGTTCTTCTCAGTTCCATCCAAGATGTGCCAAATCTGCAAAGTCACCCACTCTTATCCGAACTCTCAAGTGACACTTCCTCATTGACATATTATGCTAAATAATTAATAGAGTCTGGACTCTCGTAAAGGCCTCTGAATGTAATGGAGAGTTTGATTCTACAGTAGGTGGTAGCTATTACAGCTATGGGGCAGACAGACATCATTGTGCCAGGCCAGTGGGTGTGAACTGTCAATGCCCAGATTACATGGTGGGTGTTCATGACAAGGGCTGGCACCAAATGGCACCATATTCCCTATATAGTGCATTACTTTTGACCAGTGCCCATCGGGAATAGGGTGCCTTTTGGGACGCTGCCATGGTCAATTTGAGATTAGTGAGCAGCAGCAGATGGTTATATTGCTAATTAGCTCTGTTTTAGCTCAGAGGGTTTTAGATGAGACTGTGAAGGACAAGCTGCCTCTAAGCACATCGTCTGCAAACCATACTCTTCACTCATCTCTTAGGGTGTGCACGAAAATGGTATCCTATTCCCTATGTAGTGCACTACGTTTGACCAGAGCCCCACAGCTCTGGTCTAAAGTAGTGCACTATGTAAGGAATAGGGTTCGATTACAGATGCATCTTTACTGTGTCATTCCTTCTGACTTGAAGCAGCAGGCTCTCGCTAGCTGTATTCTCTTCACCAGTGGAAAAGTGACAGCAATCCGCAGCAACTCTGACTGGCAGCTTACTGCTTTCTGTTGGTAGAGGGAGGAGGCCCAAAGTGGCTTTTAATGCTTCGTGAAACTCCACCATAGTTTTGTGGTTAGCAGCTTGTGAAAAACCCTCATCACTTGTGGCTGCTAAGATCAAACTGTTGCCTTGCTTAATTACACTGTATAGACTTATGTTCCAGAGCTAGGTGCCATAGAGAGCGAGAGAGTGTGCGCTTGTGCTGGTGTGTTAGAGTGTGTGCAGTCACAAGGGACTACTCCAGGCCTCTGTCATATCTATGGCCCCTCTCAGGATGAATGGTCCTTTGAGTATTGGCCATGAGGCTGGGGTAATTGCCATTGTACACACACACACACACACACACACCACACATTACCTAACCATTAATAGTCTTAATGGCGGGGAGGCGGACAGTTAAAAGGCGCTGGATAACTACCTGGCTGGCTGACCACAGTGTGTGTGTGTGTGTGTGTGTGTGTGTGTGTGTGTGTGTGTGTGTGTGCGTATATTTTCTCTACAGGACAGTAAGTGGTCTGCTGTTGCAATGCTTTCTGAAGGAACACTTTTTATGCTGTTATAAGGCATGTTTACCTTTCTCTTTCTGTTTCATTTTGTTTGATCCAAGGAACGCATCCGCTTGGCAGCAAAAAATATAATTCATACCTTAAGTGGAACTATCGTGAAAAGTACCAGTAAGCATTTGTGTGTTAGGAGGAAATAGTAGTAGACAAATCTTAATAATCATAGCAATACTTACAGTTGGACAAAAGCAGCTTAGCTCTCTCAAAAATCTATTTCCGCAGTGTTGTTTTAACTGGGACATTGTGTTCAACTGTGGATTTCGGATTTATGATCTGACTGGGGTCATGTGAAATTTATAATTCAACAATATCTCTCTCGCTTTCTCTCTCTCTCTCTCTCTTTCTCTCCCTCCCTCTTTCTCGCTCACTCTTCTCTCTTTCTCTCCCAGCACCTTCAACCCCTTAGCTATTTTAGAACTTTAGTATTGCAGTTGTATAAACATCAGTTGACATGAAATTAGATTTCACATCTTCCACCTATGGTATGACATCAAATCAGACTTCACATCTTCCACCTATGGTATGACATCAAATCAGACTTCACATCTTCCACCTATGGTATGACATCAAATCAGACTTCACATCTTCCACCTATGGTATGACATCAAATCAGACTTCACATCTTCCACCTATGGTATGACATCAAATCAGACTTCACATCTTCCACCTATGGTATGACATCAAATCAGACTTCACATCTTCCTGACCCCATGTTAAACCAACTAGCTCTCACAGTCTCACGTCAGAATTAGACATTCATCCACCTTTCTGAAATGTCAAATTTAGAAGTGGATCTGACAGCATTTTAACTACTTTGTAGATATGAAACAAACAGACAATCATAATATCAGTCAAAAACATCAAATTCCCAGTTGATGCTACAAAACTAACTTCATAAGAGGTTTTAAAAATAGGTTCTACTTTACATAAAATTCCATACATTGTTTGCTGCCTCCGTTCAGGATGTACTGTTTCAGTCTCAACGACTCAATCTTTTTTTGAGACAAAAACGGAGGACTGTAACTAAGATCATGTCATGTCATTGGAGGAGAGGGTGAGTGACTGACGTTTTCCCCTCATATCGTTTTTCTGTGGCTATACACAGATAGAAATGTAGGTGTCATTTGGTTAGCTAGCAAGAACTTGAACGAATTATCCAGTTAGCATATGTCTTGAGTTCGAAAATGTACTCTGGCTATCTACTTTGATTTCAGAGCACCCTCATCTGAATGTGCCAGATGAATTAACAAACGCGCAACACCGGCTGAATATGACCAGTGTCAGTAAACGTAGGCAAAAAAAAGTACTAGTTAGTCACGAACGCTCTAGATAACATGTAAACAGCCTAGCTAACCAGCTCTGCTAGGGCGAGTAAAATAGTCAGATTGAGGTGTTCTCTCATTTGTGTCAATAGGACTGAAACATTCCCAAATGTAAGAGGACTCCTGTGGTATTGACATATTTGCAGAAATCCAGGTGTATTTGTGGCTTTTGGCGAATGAGTTCTAATGATCTAAAGTCGCGCTGTTGCAACTGCCTGTAAACACACAGTCCAGTTCAAAGTGAATGATGGCAGGTCCAACTGCCTGTAAATACACAGTCCAGTTCAAAGTGAATGATGACAGGGCCAACTGCCTGTAAATACACAGTCCAGTTCAAAGTGAATGATGGCAGGTCCAACTGCCTGTAAACACACAGTCCAGTTCAAAGTGAATGATGACAGGGCCAACTGCCTGTAAATACACAGTCCAGTTCAAAGTGAATGATGGCAGGTCCAACTGCCTGTAAACACACAGTCCAGTTCAAAGTGAATGATGGCAGGGCCCTGTGGTAAATAGCTTGTTTGCATAAAAGCCTACTGTAGTTTTGATTGACTATGGTGCACCGGTCTGCTTAGACTCCGGTCCTGGGCGAGACGGATGTTTTTATTAGGTTTCATTTACTGCAGTGTCTATCAATTGTCCAAACGCACGGCTGCTTTCCCATTTTATATTGCTATAGAATTTTCACAAATTCTAAGAATTTATGAAAAAGTGAAAATGACCATATCTAAGTGCTCGCTTGTCAGAACATTTTAAAATAGTGTAATTCTTCCTGGGGGTGTATATGAACAGATTTGAATAAGATTTCATGTTGCTAAAAAGCTGTCAGTTCCACTTTAAGGTTAAATTAAGGCGTTAACTCCGGATTTTTAAGTTTAGGGTTGAGTTTAGACATTAACTCAGAAATGTTAAAGTTAGGCATTAACTCCGAATAGTAAGGGTGCTTACGCCATCCCTGTCCGCAATGCCCTAACAAAACTGAAACCTACTTTAAGGTAACAGCACTCACTGTTGCCCCTGGTGGCCGGTTTCCACGTCATCTCCCGACATCCTCAGACATGGATGGACATTGAATACTGACTTGTATCACGGTTGACCTGGCTGTGTTAAACAGCTGTAGCAGGAGAGACATTTCAAACACATGCACACACACCAAACGCTGCCTGTCTGCGTCCACCAAGGTGAACTTGATCATAGCCTGAGCGCCTGTAGTTCTGAATACAGGCTGCAGCCATGTGAAGGTGTTATTAATTAACGAGGAAGCCTGTGCCTCCTCGCTACGGAATGGGAAATGAGTCTTCTTCCAGTCTAAAACACCCCCACAAGCCTCACACTGAGAACTAGACACTGTTCAATTATGAGAACTTTCAAAGTGAATAAATGAGGAGACAGCAACTTCATGAAATACTTTGCAGTGCTGAGATAATGCCATTTATAACTGCTTTATACATAGACTTGACTTTTAAATATTCATCAGGACTTTACCTTGATAAATGTTACATTATAGTTATTTTTGTATCTCTTTCTCTCGCTGTCACGGCCGTCGTAAAGATTGGGCCAAAATGTATATGCAAATGTTTTCTTTATTAAAATAAATGAACGCTGAACAAACAAGAACAACAATAACAGTCTTGTCAGGCACACAGCTAAACAAGAAACAACTACCCACAAATCCCATAGAAAAACACCCCTCTTAAATAGGACCTTCAATTAGAAGCAACGAGGAGCAGCTGCTTCCAATTGAAGGTCCACCCAATAAACACCAAATAGAAATAGACATACTAGAACTAACATAGAAATAGACTAACACAGAACATAGCCCAACAAACCCCGAAACACTCTAAACAACCCCCCCCCTGCCACGCCCTGACCAAACTACAATAACAAACACCCTCTTTTACTGGTCAGGACATGACACTCGCTTTCATTTTCTCTCTCTCTCTCCTTTTCTCCCTCTCTCTCTCTCTGTCTCACAGAGGGGTCTCTAAAAAGCGTTAAAACTGAATGATTGTTCTTTTATTTGGTCATACTTTTTGCTGGCATATCTATTTGACATTTGACAGTATGTTCTACAGTATCTGTGTAATTACTTGATCAATAATAGGCCTAATGTGCAAAGAAAGGCTGTCTATTCATCTGCTCTATTCAGTAGTGGTGGGTGTAGAGTCCTCTGATCTTCACTGTGTGTAACAGAAGGCATGGTAAAGCCCTCACAGCTCAATAACTTACCCGTAGCCTTGACTCACACTGAGTATTTGTCCAATCAGCATTGGAGACAGAATATTATATTGACTGCAAGGACACAACATGTAAATACATTTAAATTAAAATACAGTGACTTTAGAATGGTATCACCATACAGTACATTACATTATGTAGACATCGTTCATATATTTGGAATTCTAAGACAGCCATCACCACACGATTTTACCTTCAGAGTTGATAGGAGGGGGAAAAATAGGGTCTGGAATACAGTAATATATTAAGCCTCTTGTGTACTGTGCTGTGCTTGTTCAATTTGTACCACGACATCTGAATTTGAACCGCCAGCCTTTGATGCATTTAGATATATTCATTTATTCTGTGTGTTATTGCCAGGGCTACATAAGGACCTCCCTTTCTTGTTAAATGGGCTTTACTAAATACATTGGGTAATTCATCACTGAGATTATAGACGGAGAAACTCAAACTCCACTCCCGTGTGTGTGTGTGTGTGTGTGTGTGTGTGTGTGTGTGTGTGTGTGTGTGTGTGTGTGTGTGTGTGTGTGTGTGTGTGTGTGTGTGTGTGTGTTTTAAAAGTGGGTAATTTGTGGCAGACAGCCCATCTTCTGAAAAGAGCCAGTATGACGGTGGTCATTTTGACAGAGTCATAAAAATGATAATGATGCTCTCATTGAGGGGCCACAGTCCCATCATCATCAGACTGCTGCCTGCCTGACATTAATATATGCAAGAACCAGTAGCTGGATTAGAACACTGGTCCTGTAGGGCTTTATATCACAGCACTGTGAGCACAGACATCCCAGCCCATTTCCTTCTATCACCACAAATCACAAAGGTCCTTAAGGAAATGGAACTACGTTTTGCATAGCAAGTGGAACTACTGTACTAATTAAAGTGTATCCACTAAAACGTTTTGCATGACAAACCAACCACTTCGGGCATGTTCACTGCTTTTGAATATGGCTGGTAGGTTTTGATATGGTGCACTAGTGCATTCACAGTGACATAACATGGCAAGCTGCTACAGAGTAGAGTGTTCTTGGACTGTTCTAGTTGGTTGCCAATGGGATTTGATTAGAGAGAGCAGCACAAAGGGCCCCACTCCACTGACTGATCTCATTAACCTTAAGGTGCTTGTATTTATCCCCAGGCACTTCCTGTTCCACTGTTCCTTATATGGTATTGCCTCGCCCCCCTAGAGAGAGAGAGAGACACACACACAATTTGTGGTTCATTGTTACCAATTGTAAATTATAAATTGATTCCCCCTTCCTCCTGTCTCTGTCTCTAATTTTCTCTCACTCTCTCTTCTTCAGGCTGTTTTGTGTGTTTGTTTGAGTCCATGTTGGAATGCTAGTTGGATGATGACATGTCATCCAGAGGATGTTTGTTTAGGTCACAAGTTTCTATGTCAAACATCTGCTTCTTATAGAGCTACCAATGACTCCCATTTCCTAAATCCCCTGTCATGTTTAGAGAGAAGGATTAGCTTTGTGTTGCCCTGGAAACTCCCCCAACAGTTGTGTTTGATATTAAGTGTGTGTGTGTGTGTGTGTGTGTGTGTGTGTCAGTGTGTGTGTGTGTGTGTGTGTGTGTGTGTGTGTGTGTGTGTGTGTGTGTGTGTGTGTGTGTGTGTGTGTGTGTGTTTGTCCTCCTGATTCCACAAGCAGAAAATCACTTCAGCTAATATCAAACTGTCTGTGAGGTCAACTTTATGTCCTCTACTGACTGGAATAGTTTAGAGATGTGTTTCTGTGGTTTTAATTAGCCTGCATGGGAACGGCTGGCCACTAAATATCTGAGCTAATCCATCAGCTATGCAAATCGTGATTCCAATTTAGAGAGAGATGCTGTCCGCCAGAGGCGCTTTCCATAATGGATTTCTTCTTCTTCATTATTATTATTTTTAAATACAGAAAACATAAAATCACGATATCAGTTTTCTTCAACATTTGAATGGATTTAATTTGGATCAAACTGCACCATAAACCCTAGTTAGCAATGCACAGATGTAGGTTACAAAAATAAATATGTGTCTGTGGGGATAGCAGATGCTTACAATGCTGTCTAGAATGATATTGTAGGCATGACTCTATGTTTAAAATTAGCCTCAGACATGATTTCCCGTCCTTTGTGATCGGATGGTATGGAAACCTTCCCTGGGTAAATACACACATCAATAGTAAAGTTGCAGAACAAGCACAAGGGAGTGATAGAGAGGCTGGTATTGAAAACCTAGATGTTTTCTTGTCATGCACACCCCAAGAGGAAACACTAAGGTTGGGTGTTTATTAAAGGCGTACATCTGGTAAGCTACAATGACTGGCTGTTATAGCTGCTCTGGGTGTTATTTTAGTGCACTGTGAAGTTTAAGGACTAAAGACATAATGATTACAATGACCATTACTGAAACATTACTTAGCTGTCAATCTTGTGAAATAAAATGTATTTGTAAACTTGTTACATATTGATAAACTCTTTCCTTTAAATGTCATGAAAATAGTATTTATCAATAGAAAAGATCATTAAGAACCTGTAGGGTTAAATGCGCTCCAAACAATGTAGCCTGTCGAAGCTCCCTCTGTTCTTCCCTGGGGTTTCTTAACACAGGATGGCGCCCTCATCTTTAGGTAGAGAACACAACCTCATTCTTATTGGAAAAAAGGCACACCCTTTGCATACCATATTTGTCTTAATAAAAATGACATAATTGCCTAATGAATTGTTAATAAAACGCAATTAATAGGTGCAAATTGCACGCATGTTCACACATTTTAATTGCAAATCAGATTTTACATTTGGCCAGGCTAGTCTGATAATTTGCCACACCTTTTACAAACAGGATACGGGTAATTGCGCATTACATAGTTGTTTTTGCATTTATTGTCATCGATTGATTTATAGTTCATATGTAGGCCTACTAAAGATTCAATAGTCACAACGCTGACTGCAGAATCTCAGCTCTTAGAATTATTAGCCTAGTTGCAATTGTTAGGCGAATTATATTCAATACAGCACATTTTATATCTGCAAGAACATTAAACGAATCATATATTAAGGTTGTAACTCTAAGTTATTATTTTATATCACAGAAATGGGGAAGGGTCGATCAATTAGGGAGAAGGGGAGAAAACTAAGAAGGGCAGGCACTAAGACATGTTGCTACCACGGAGAATGTAGATGGGTCTCCAAAGAGAGAGGTGGTTCAACGCTACTCACCACTGTCATCAGAACAGTGCGAGCTGCTTGCCAGAGAAGCATCTACACACTGCCTACTTGACATTACATTGAAACTTTCACGTTTTGATCATGCAGCTTTTTCTGATTTGTGCAAACTGAAAAGCACTTAGATTTGTCCGTTTATCTTGGAGACCACGACGGTGTTTGAATATCAAACGGACCAGTTTTACGCACGCAGTTTGTGTCCAGTGTATACAGGCTGTTGGGATAGCCGCTCCACCAGACAAAAGTTATGGACAAGTCATTTAGTGGTCTGAAAGGTTAGACCATGATATGTGCGTCTGCACATCAACGTTTTTGACACGCGTCATGATTTTCTAGGCTCTTCACAGTGATTGTATGTGGCCTGCTGTTGCCAGTTACATGTTGTAAATCGTCGCTTCTTGGATATGGATACAATGAAACAAACGGCTGCTGTTGCAGAGATGCTGGCCTCCAAGGATTGCACATTACAGTTGCGGGAAAGGAGACAATTCGATAAGCGCTCCAGGGAAAGAATAGAGGCAGAGATGGATCGGGTGCGAACTCGGGAGAGATTTGAAGCCACTCTAGCCGGTCTCGGAGAGCTGGAATACTTGAGACAGCGACAGGAATTACTGGTCAGAAATGTGTTGAATCACCAGGAGTACTCTATACCAACAGTAGATCTAATGTGCGTTACGCACGAGGAGAATTACTTGAACTCGGAGGAAAAACTTCTAGAAGAAAATATTTTATTGCTAAGAAAACAACTGGTATGTAGACTGAATATAAAGTAATGTATTTATTCCATCAAAGTGTTTGGGATAACGTTAATACTTATGGTCATCATTTGGCTGAGTTTTATTTGCGTCCGTTATATTTTGGTTAGCCTACATTTCAAAAGCTGTCGTGAAATACAAGTATCTCTATTAGTGTATTGTTGGATTGAGACCATCCAAATTGTTCAACAAGTGGTCTATTTTCTGACTGAGTCGCAGCTCCAGTCCATTCACGTCCAGGCAAAATGAGAACATAGCGGAACATGATAAAAGTTGGCGACGTTGAGTTTGCTTCATCAGGCAGGCGCAGACAAGAGGTGCGAAGTCTGTCAACGATTGTGGTATATGTCTATGATAAGTTTAAAATAAAAAACAGGCCTGTAAATTAGATTTCCAGACTACTTTTGTAATTGTGGCCCATTAGTAGCATATGACCTGCTGTTGGCTTTTTTTTTCACTCACAGATAAAATCCTGTATACATTAGTAACCTAATATTTTGGAAAAGTTCAATGTAATTATTTTCTAATGATTACAATAATGAACGATTCCATTAGATCGATCTGTCATTATAAATAAATGCAAGCAATTGTCTCCAGAGGACAAGAGGTTCCCACAGAAATGATAGAGAATAGCAGGATGGCTATTTAAATCAAACTTCCTGAAGGAAACTCATGTGGTCTGTGAGGGGGTCCTGCCGCTTGAATGAGTCTTACTGATGCGTTACAATGGATGGGGCGACTGAAAGTAACTTTTACAAGCAGATCTCCCACCCCCTGCTGCTGTTAAAGGATGCCAAGGAGTTATTGGCTGGTTCTTTGAGATTAGGCCATTTAAACCGACCAAAACACACCTGGGTTCAATTAGGCAGTAAGGGCAAAAATCATGAATGGACTCAGTATTAAAATGTATTGGGGGAAAAAGTTGCAGTTGTTGTATTATACCCTACCCCCATAGGGTTTATTGTAGGCCTAAATTAAATCCGATTGGTTTTCAATTCTCATTCTATTATTACAGACCATCTCACTCTCAGCCTGCACAGACATTCCCTAATAAAATAAAATGTTGACATTTACACATCCTCACTGGTTTGTTCAGTCACCCTGTCAACCCAGTGGGAGGGTAATTTTATTCAGCAAAACAACCGTTGGTCTGCCTCTGCTAGAGATGCCTTTCCCAAATGGTACTTTGTGTGGAAATGGTCTCTGAAGCCATAGCATGCTCAGAGCACATAAATCACCCACTGCCTCCTGTCAGAGGCCTGGTTTTATGGCCTGCCAATCTGCTGCTGCTGCAGAGAGAGGAAGGGCTGCATCTCAATATAGCCAGGAGTGTGTGTGTGTGTGTGTGTGTGAGTGTGTGTGTGTGTGTGTGTGTGTGTGTGTGTGTGTGTGTGTGTGTGTGTGTGCGCACGTGCGTGTCATTACTGGGCTCAGTCATGGAGCAAATGGTAGCTGAAATGCTTAATGCACAGGGGACAGGCCTCCTGAGATGACTAGCAGGTAATTGGGAGTAATGTATCCTATGTCTGTAGTCACATAATTGTCACAAATGTAGCGAATGTAAATAGGGTCTGCAGTCACTGAGCCTTCAGGGTTGACATTTTCAGTTGGTCTTTGAATTCAAACCACAGTCTAGAGCGGAATGGAGGAATGTAACCACCACATGACCTGGGTGATGTCATGTGTGACCCTGGCTGTTCCACATAACCTGCGTGTTTGATGGAGATATTGTTTTGCTCCCACAAGACGTGGTTCTAATTTAGTTTGGGATACTAATGGGTTCTGATAGGGCAACATGGTCTCGCCAAGATGTTGAAGACTTGCAGCACAGTAACTACAGACTTACTTTTAATGACCAACATTCAAGGCTATGGAATTCATCAGAAATGGAACCAAAAACAAGGAGCTAAACATTCTGTTGCAATACAGAACAACACTATGGATTAAGCTATAATAATAATTTGGTTGGTGATTATATTTGTCCTATTTCACACATGTACAACTCAGTGGCCTTGTGGTTATTGTCCGCCCTGAGATTGGAAGGTTGGTAGTTCCATCCCCGGCAGAGTCATACCAAAGACTGTAAAAATGGGACTCAATGCGTCTCTGCTTGGCACTCAGCAGTAAGGAGATAGATTGGGGGTAAGGCCCTGTGATAGATTAGCATCCAGGGGGTGTACTTGTACATCAAGCTGACTCATGCTACAGAAACAGGAGATAGGAGCAGGAGCCTTTCCGGGTCGCACAAGCCAAGGCTACTTACTTACAAGTGTGTATTAATATTCATGTGTAAATTGGAAATGTTTTTTTTTGCATATCCCAACTCTCTCTGAGACACCCTCGGAGTTCTGCCAACTGTAGATGTCATTGGCAGAACTAGCTGTAGTCCAGGGCTGAAGGCTCAGCGTTAACAAGCAACACCCTGGACAAGAGCTAAGGCAGAACTAGATGTAGTCCAGGGCTGAAGGCTCAGCGTTAACAAGCAACACCCTGGACAAGAGCTAAGGCAGAACTAGATGTAGTCCAGGGCTGAAGGCTCAGCATTAACAAGCAACACCCTGGACAAGAGCGAAGGCAGAACTAGATGTAGTCCAGGGCTGAAGGCTCAGCGTTAACAAGCAACACCCTGGACAAGAGCTAAGGCAGAACTAGATGTAGTCCAGGGCTGAAGGCTCAGCGTTAACAAGCAACACCCTGGACAAGAGCTAAGGCAGAACTAGATGTAGTCCAGGGCTGAAGGCTCAGCATTAACAAGCAACACCCTGGACAAGAGCGAAGGCAGAACTAGATGTAGTCCAGGGCTGAAGGCTCAGCGTTAACAAGCAACACCCTGGACAAGAGCTAAGGCAGAACTAGATGTAGTCCAGGGTTGAAGGCTCAGCGTTAACAAGCAACACCCTGGACAAGAGCTAAGGCAGAACTAGATGTAGTCCAGGGCTGAAGACTCAGCGTTAACAAGCAACACCCTGGACAAGAGCTAAGGCAGAACTTGATGTAGTCCAGGGTTGAAGGCTCAGCGTTAACAAGCAACACCCTGGACAAGAGCTAAGGCAGAACTAGATGTAGTCCAGGGTTGAAGGCTCAGCGTTAACAAGCAACACCCTGGACAAGAGCTAAGGCAGAACTAGATGTAGTCCAGGGTTGAAGGCTCAGCGTTAACAAGCAACACCCTGGACAAGAGCTAAGGCAGAACTAGATGTAGTCCAGGGTTGAAGGCTCAGCGTTAACAAGCAACACCCTGGACAAGAGCTAAGGCAGAACTAGATGTAGTTGCTGTACAACTGTAACTAACTGTGTTACCTGTGCGCGTGTTTCCCTCCAGAACTGCCTGAGAAGAAGAGATGCTGGTTTGATCAATCAGCTGCAGGAGTTGGACAGGCAGATCAGTGACCTCCGGCTGGACACGGAGGCGTCACGTGAACACGTGGAGACAGACAGCCGCCCAAGCTCAGGTTAGTCTGGTTCTACAATAGAATTAGAATGGATTCTAAAGGTTCTACTTCAGAATGTTACCCTGGGGAAACTAGACATGATTAGTAGGATCTGTCAACTGAGTGATTTAAAAAAAAAAAAAAAAAAATATATATATATATATATATATATATATATATATATATATATATATATATATAATTATTTTATATTTTTTTACCTTTTAGGCAAGTCAGTTAAGAACAAATTCTTATTTACAATGACGGCCTATCCCCAGCCAAACCCTAACCCGAACGAAGCTGGGCCAATGGTGCATTGCCCTATGGGCCGGTTATGATACAGCCTGGAATCGAACCAGGGTCTGTAGTAAAGCCTCTAGCACTGAGATGCAGTGCCTTAGACCGCTGTGCCACTCAGGAGCCCATTTCAACTTAAGTAGTTGAGGACACTGCAGAACGTGTAATCCCCCAAAGGTATAGGGTTTTTAACACATGGGTTCTCAAAGTGGGGTCTGTGGACTGATCTTAAAATATATAACAAATATATATATTATTAGGTACACCCGTATTGTACCGGTTTGGACCCCCCTTTGCCTCCAGAACAGCTACAAATACGCTGTGGTGTTAATCATTGCTTAGTTGGTATCAAGGGACCTAATGTGTACCGGGAAACATTCCCCACACCATTACACCATCGCCACCAGCCTGTACCATTTACACCAGGCAGAACAGGGCAATGGATTTATGATGCTTATGCCAAATCCTGACTCTGCCATCAGCATGACGCAACAGAAACCGCGATTCATCAGACCAGGCCATGTGTTTCCACTCCTCAATTGTCCAGTGTTGGTGATGGCGTGCCCACTAGAGCCTCTTCTTCTTGTTTTCAGCTGATAGGAGTGGAACCCGGTGTAGTCGTCTGCTGCAATAGCCCAGCTGTGACAATGATCAATGAGTTGTGTGTTCTGAGATGCCGTACTGCGCCGTTATTTGCCTGTTTGTGGCCCGCCTGTTAGATTGCATGATTTTTGCCATTCTCCTTCAACCTCTCTCATCAACAAGCTGTTTTCACCCACAGGACAGCCGCTGACTGGATGTTTTTTGATTGTCGCACAATTCTCGGTAAACCCTAGACATAAAAAGGCCCAGTAGGCTGGACGTTTCTCAGATACTGGAACCGGCACGCCTGGTACCGACGATCATACCACGCTCAAAGTCACTTAGGAACTTGTTATTTTTGTAGTTATTTTATTTTTACCGCTATTTCGTGATATCCATTTTTGTAGTTACCGTAAATTCCGGACTATAAGCCGCAACTTTTTTCCCACGCTTTGAACATCGCGGCTTAAACAATGACGCGGCTAATATATCGATTTTTCCCGCTATCAATTTTTTTTTCTCCAAAAAAACACTTTCTGTGACGTGCTCAGTGTTTTGGCGGCATGAAGCTTTCATTAGACCAATGAAATTGCCGAACGGGTTAAGGTCAAACAACTTTTTTGTTTACTGTTTAGATTAAATCGAGCGCTCTCAAACTTCCCATCATTCTGATTACGGTAGTCATTTTGTCACCCTCATCATGGCAAAGACACGGAGAAATGCATATGATGCAGCTTTCAAGTTGAAGGCGATTGATCTGGCTGTTGGAAAAGGAAATAGAGCTGCTGCACGGGAGCTTGGTCTTAATGAGTCGATGATAAGACGTTGGAAACAGCAGTGTGAGGAATTGACTCAGTGCAAAAAGACAACTAAAGCTTACTGCTAATTTTTTATTTTTTGTTACAAGCCGTGTTTCGTTAAAGCCTATTTATTTTTGTTACAAGCCGTGTTTGGTTAAAGCCTGTGTAAAGTTCATTTGTTTCAATGTACCGGTAGGCACCTGCGGCTTATAGACATGTGCGCCTTATTTGTGTTCAAAAATATATATATTTTTTAAATTCAGTGGGTGCGGCTTAATAGTCTCGAAATTACGCTACATTCTTGTCCCATCACTGCAACTCCCGTATGGACTTGGGAGAGGTGAAGGTCGAGAGCCATGCGTCCTCCGAAACACAACCCTGCCAAGCCGCACTGCTTCTTGACACACTGCTCGCTTAACCCGGAAGCCAGCCACACCAATGTGTCAGAGGAAACACCGTCCAACTGACACACGTGTCAGTGTGCATGCGCCCGGCCCGCCACAGGAATCGTTAGAGCGCGATGGGACAAGGACATCCCTGCCGGCCAAACCCTCGCTTAACCCGGACGACACTGGGCCAATTGTTCACCGCCTCATGGGTCTCCCGGTCGTGGCCGGCTGAGACACAGCCCGGGATTGAATCCGGATCTGTAGGGATGCCTCTAGCACTACAATGCAGTACCTTAGACCGCTGCACCTCTTGGGATGCCCGCCCATTCTTAGGTTTAATATAACAGTAACTGAATGCCTTGATGCCTGTCTGCCTGCTTTATATAGCAAGCCACAGCCACATGACTCACTGTCTGTAGGAGCAAACCATTTTCGTAAGTTGGGTGGTGTATCTAAAAAAAAAAAAATACGTTTCATTTTTGAAAAATGAATATTACTAACAACAACAGATTGACTGTTGGCCAAGGGATCCGTGGAATAAGTTTATAGGGTATAATAATATATTTTTTATTATTGGGCATGCAATAACAATTGCATTCTAATGGTGCATACGGACTGTTTCTTGTTGTCAAATTAACTGGGGCAAGCTTCAAACATGTAGATATTGCTCAGCCCCAGTCAATTTGACAAGAGATTTGCTTGCCCCAGAGAATTTGACAAGAGACGTTTTTTGTGTGCCCAATAGCATTTTGGGGGGGAAATATTGTGAAACACTATCATGACACTATTACTGTAGATGTATTAACTACATTTTTTGAAATTACAATGCAAAAATATTACATATAGCTCCTTTAATCTACAATTCATGTTCTTAACCCTGGGCAACATTGGCCTGGGATGCTCACAGGGATATTGGTATCCACAGTACTCCACCAATTATACATTTTTCAACTCAATACTTATTGTATTCCCCTTAAAGAAATGTGAAGCTAAATGCACTGCAATTCAAGCTTCAAAACTGATATTTTTCTCTGTGCCTCATGTATTCTTTCAGCCTCAAAATGTGTACGAATGCAGTATTTTAGCCTTAAAGCTGAAAAAAGTATCTCTGCCCCATGACAATGTGTAGAATTGCAGGAAATTAGCTTGAAAACTGAAAATGTACCTTCCCAGGGTCCAAGATTTGGTTCGTCTGGCCATGCACTGCAAAAGTCACAGTAAAAAACAAATTCTATAAAAAAAGGTCTCATTCGAGTTGTGTTCTGATTAAGGGGGTCCCTGATGAGTTTGCTGTCACAAAAGGGGTCCCTGGCCCCAAAAAGTTTTAGAATGCCTGTCTTAGCAAATGAATACAAACATGACATACAAATGACTGCCAATGCAAAAAAAATTGCAAAATGGGCAACCATCTCACATAGAGAATTAGCATTCCACCGAGCAAGTGTGCCAATAAATTACAGAGCAGATGTTGGGTATGCTACGGTGCAAATAGAACTAAATTCCATCTAGTATAAACCCTATCTACACAAAAGCCTTGTTTTTTTAAGTGCTTGAGATTTTCTGCCTTAATTATATTAATAGCCGCAGCCTGTCATGTAATAAATTGTTGGATGACAGCTTCCTCCATGAAGTGTGTAAAATCAATGTGTTAAAATTTTCCCTTCTGTTTCTCTGCCCTTTCTCTCGGTGTCGCTGTCTCTCTCTCTCTATCCAGGCTTTTACGAGCTGAGCGACGGTGCTTCAGGGTCCCTCTCCAACTCTTCCAACTCGGTGTTCAGCGAGTGTTTGTCCAACTGTCGCTCCAGCACCTGTTTCTGCAGTCCCCTCGACACATCGCTGTGTGCCTCCGAGGGAAGGCTCAAATCTGCAGGTGAGAGAGAAGCCCCCACATCACAGCCCCCATAGCACCAGGGTTTGGGCCAATTCCATTTAAATTATTTCAGGAAGTAAAATGAAATGCAGCATAGTACAGCACAACATAGACCCCCACAGCACAGCCTCCCATAGCAAAGTCTAGAACACCACTGGACAGCCTAGCCTAGCATAAGACAGCACAGCAAAGCCTAGGGCCTATGGATATGACAGGGTCCTGGTGTCTTATTTCACATGGTCTATCTAGGGAGCAACACACAGGCTGAATCCTTTTGATGTCCTTTGCTGTGTAAACACACACTCTTTCCTTCTTCCCCCAAAGACCCCGTCAGGCAGTCACCCACCCACCACATATCCACTTAACTTGGGTCTCAGCTCTGTTCCAGCTGGCCCCAGTTCAACTTCTAATAGTTTCCTTGGTGTCATTGCCATTAGTGGGGTTTGTTGTGACAACTCTTTGATTCAGTTTCAAACGAGAAAAAAGAGTAGGAAGGAAACCCCAAACACTATTTGTGTCCCAAATGGCACCCTTTTCCCTACATAGTGCACCAGAGCCTTATAGGCACTATATACGGTGTCATTTGGGATATGGCCAATGTCAGTTGAGCTGGATTCCCAGCCAGGCCAGGCAGATGGCTCAGCTCTAACTAACAGCCACACCTGTGATGATAAGACACAAACAAAAGGACCATTAACATGTCCAAACCAACTGCCTTCTTCGTTAGCATATTGAGAGGATGGTTTGCTTTGCTTAGCCTGTCAACACTACACACCTACTGTAAGCTTCTGTGTGGCATTATTGTTGAAATGAGGTAATGGTGTGGTAACTGGTGGTACAGTATCTGTTGTTTTATACTATGGATGGGCAACTAGGCCCGCGGATCAATTTCCAATCGGGGGGATCTCAACTTAATGTTGAGAGTTAGAATAGTAGAATACACAAAGTGCAATTTTATTAGTCACTTTCACTCCGATATCATATCAAAACTGCAAACATTTCTCTCCACCCTATGGCAAAATGAGTAGAATTGCAAGAAATGAGCTATACAGTGCCTTCGGAAAGTATTCAGACCCCTTGACTTTTTCCACATTGTTACGTTACAGCCTAATTCTAAAATGGATTACATTTTTTTTATCCTCATCAAAACTGCATAATGACAAAGCTAAAACAGGTTTACAGAAATGTTTGCTAATTTAAAAAAAAATCTGACCCTTTACTCAGTACTTTGTTGAATCACCTTTAGTAGTGATTACAGCCTTGAGTCTTCTTGGGTATGACGCTACAAGCTTGGCACACCTTCTTCTCTGCAGATCCTCTCAAGCTCGGTCAGGTTGGATGGGGAGCATTGCTGCACAGCTATTTTCAGGTTTCTCCAGAGATGTTCGTTTGGGTTCACGTTCGGGCTCTGGCTGGGCCACTTCACCCCAGTCTGAGGTCCTGAGCGCTCTGCAGCAGGTTTTCATCAAGGGTCTCTCTGTACTTTGTTCCATTCATCTTTCCCTCAATCCTGACTAGCTCCCAGTCCCTGCCCCTGAAATACATCCCCATAGCATGAAGCTGCTACCACCATCCTTCACCGTAGGGATGCTGCCAGGTTTCCTCCAGACGTGACGCTTGGCATTCAGGCCAAAGAGTTCCATCTTGGTTTCATCCGACCAGAAAATCTTGTTTCTCCTGGTCTGAGAATCCTTTAGGGGCCTTTTGGCAAACTCCTAGCGGGCTGTCGTGCCTTTTACTGAGGAGTGGCTTCCCTCTGGCCACTCTACTATAAAGGCCTGATTAGTGGAGTGCTGCAGAGATGGTTGTCCTTCTGGAAAGGTCTCCCATCTCCACAGAGGAGCCCTTGAGTGACCATCAGGTTCTTGGTCACCTCTCTGACCAAGGCCCTTCTCCCCCAATTGGTCAGTTTGGCCAGGCAGCCACCTTTAGAAAGAGTCTTGGTGGTTCCAAACATCTTCCATTTAAGAATGATGGAGGCCACTGTGTTCTTGGGGTCCTTCAATGCTGCAGAAATGTTTTGGTACCCTTCCCCAGACACAATCCTGTCTTGGAGCTCTGTGGACAATTCCTTCAACCTCATGGCTTGGTTTTTTTCTCTGACATGCACTGTCAACGGTGGGACCTTATATAGACAGGTGTGTGCCTTTTCAAATCGTGTCCAATCATTTGAATTTACCATAGGTGGACTCCAATCAAGTTGTTTCAAGGATGATCAATGGAAACAGGATGCACCTGTGCTCAATTTAGAATCTCATAGCAAAGGATCTGAATACTTACGTAAATAAGATATTTCTGTTTTTGTTTTTATACATTTGCAGAAATTCTAAAATGTTTCGCTTTGTCATTATGAGGTATGAGGAAAAATGTTTATATAATACATTTTACAATAAGGCTGTAATTTAACAAAATGTGGCAATGCACTGTAAAACTG
This sequence comes from Salmo salar, assembly GCF_965601325.2. Classification (NCBI taxonomy): domain Eukaryota; kingdom Metazoa; phylum Chordata; class Actinopteri; order Salmoniformes; family Salmonidae; genus Salmo; species Salmo salar. The sequence continues at coordinate 34,723,584 of NC_138299.1, forward strand.
CAAATGTTTTTCTCTGCGCCATGGCAAAAGGAGTTGAATTGCAGGAAATTAGATATAAAATAGAAATATCTTCTCTCCGACCCATGGCAAAATGTGTAGTTCCGACAAACTTGCATTAAAACTACAACATGTTCTCCATGCCCCATTGCAAAATGTGGAGAATTGCAGGAAATGAACAAAACATTTTTTGTCACTGCAGCCCCTTTTGATGAGTTCAGATTTTTGTGCCCCCCCCCCATCAAAGTTACCCATCCCGGTTTTATACTGTAGTCCTGTCTGGTTTCCATATGAATGACTAGTGGTGTATCTGTTGTTCTGTAGTCCTTATACTCTGTCTCCTGTCTGGTTTTCAGATGAGCTGGGCAACTGTGCTGAGTGCGAGGGCCAGTGTGAGGAGCAGCAGACGTCAGGGACAGTCAGGAGGTCCCCCTCCGCTCCCTACTCCCCCTCTACAGACACCTCCACTCAGGACATCCAGTCCAAGTACCACTGTGACCTGATCGCCAAGAACGGCAGTGAAGTGTACCGCTATCCCAGCCCCCTCCACGCCGTGGCCGTACAGAACCCCATCTTCTTACAGTCTCTGGCCGAACACCTCAAAGAGGATGGAGGGCTGTCAAAGAGCGGCGTCTGCATCGAGGGCTCCAGTGACTGTCAGAAACTGGAGCAGCAGCCTATTCTGGTGCCCCAGAGCACTTCTTGGTCTGCCTCCCACTCGCCCGCTAATAAACGACTGGACAATTATATCTTCAGCCTGCTTCAGAGGAGGGCTCAGCCCATTAGGACCAACAAGCCACGGACGAGCATCAGCACAGACCCCTCCAAGAGCATTCTAAGGCAGGGTAGTCTGTGTGTGAGGCAGGCAAGTGTTGGACAGCAGCAGCCACAGAGAATGTGGACTGCTCCTGTTACTGACCTCAAACCAGCCTGGCAGATGTGTTTACATGCAGGAGGTGCTAGTAACAATGATCCAGGAAAAGGCTCTCAACAGAGACAGTGGTCAGTGGAGAGCAAAGGGGAACTCCTCTTAGAAAATGGGATGGTGTCCCAGTCTTTGGGCCAACCTCAGAACGGATATGCCACAATCAACAGCAGTGACATTCACACCAACAGCCTGGTGACCAACACCAACAGTCTGGTGAAAAAGAAGGCGTCAACCAATAAAGGACTTCCATCGTCGACCAGTCCTCTGTCTAAGGATTACCAAGACCTGGGCGCCCCCAATGCCAACTCCTCCCCCAAAGAGAGAAAGCAATCTTATTTCCCTAATGCTCAAGAGGAAAACATTACTAAACTCTGCCAGACACTGCCAAGAGACCTCACCAAAACCGGCACTCCCAAGAAAAGCCCTAAGAGCATTGCGGTCTCAGTTCATACAGCCCAGAGCACTAAAGAAAAGAGGCCAATGCTGGAGCTGGTGAGTCTGGGGTCTTCCTCCCAGAGCCAGGATGAGAGTCAGGGTCACATGGTCAGTGCCCAGTACATCCCCGCCCAGAGGCAGGTGGTCAAGCTCCGCAAGGGGGGCAAAAACGTCAAGATTGTTAAGGTGAAGAGCGCCTCCCTGAAACCACATAGGGGGACGCACGCACATTCTGAGCCTGTATCATCAGAGATGGCGGGGACAAGGGAGAACGGTCACCGATCTGGAGGGTCTAGGAAGTCTCGTCAGCCTGAGGAGGTACAACATGTGCACAAAGTCTCCTCCAAGAGGGGGGCATCCTCCAGGGCCAAGCGCACCATCCCAGCATCTATCCCTGAGGGCCGGGTCCTAGAGAAACACACGGCCACGGTGTCTACAACAAGGTCCACTGTGACCAGGCATCACGGCCACCATGGTAGGGAGGTGGTGGTGGCCAAGCCCAAATACAAGCGGACAAGCGGACAGGACTACAACCGTGGAAGGCTGAGAGCCATCACTGAGGTGCCTTACGACGAGGCCCTCAGGAGAGCCCACCGCAGGCAGAAGAGGGAGCTCCTCGGCCAGGTCTCCACAACCACCACCATGTACCTGCCCTCCAACGCGCAGTTCACCAGCCCTTACGCCTACGTGGCCGGCAGCGACTCTGAGTACTCCGCAGAGTGCGCCTCACTCTTCCATTCTACCATCATGGACACCAGTGAGGACGAGCGGAGCAACTACACCACCAACTGCTTCGGGGACAGCGAGTCCAGCCTGAGTGAGGTGGACTTTGTTGCGGAGAGCACTACCAGCAGTGACTCTGAGGAGAGTGGAGGGATGAACTGGCCCCAGTTTGCAGGGCAGGGCGCTGGGCCTCAGGAAGTAACCACTGCCCAGGCTAAGGCCTTCGTCAAGATCAAGGCCTCTCACAACCTGAAGAAGAAGATCCTCCGCTTCCGTTCTGCGGGCTCGCTGAAACTGATGACGACTGTATGAGAGAGGGACTTCAAGGTGTCGGGCAGGAAGCAGCGACTAAGCCAATCAAATTGGCCGCTCTCTCTCTCTGCCCAACAAGTGCCTAGGCTGATTTTCTTATTTTCAGAAAGTCTCTGCTAAAGTTAGTCTCAGAGACGTTTAAGGAAACATTTTAATTGGGTTTGTACAAAATGTCTGGCAGACTCCCTCTCCCTGCACTTTCTGACAAACATTGGACAGGGTGAAAAGCATCTGAGTAGCCTCATTATTTTGTTGTATGTAGCCATTTTTTGTATTTATTATGGACTTTACCATTGCTGTAGTACATGGCAAAAAAAATCTGTAAATGCTTTTAATGGTTATGGTTTACTTTTTGATTAAAGATATTTAAACTTAATATATTTGGTTGGTACTTCTTGGATACATATTTGATTGATGATTGAAGCAGAGTATTACTTAAAAGTGTCTGTAAGGAATATTCATGCATATAGACAGTCTATTCTGAAAACTGAAAACTGCTGATGATACCATGGTAACACTTTGATATATGTACACATAAGATCTGCATGAGCAACTGCTTTACCTTCATCTGTTGTTGATACCAAGTAGCTAGCTGTACATTGCCAATTGTTGTATATAATGTTTATGTGTGTTAATACTGGTGCTTAGCCTTTTTTATGCATTATTAAATGTCTACTTTAAAATCAATATTTGGTTGTCACCCCTTCTTCTGAATTGTGCATTGAGGTAGCATAGTTGTTTGTTGACAAAAGTGAATGTATTCTTTTTCTCCAGTTCAACCTCCACTGTGACATTATCATATTCAATGTGATCTTTCACTCGATTATGTCTCAATCAATGTAACTTAGACATTCTAGAACCTTACTTACTTTAGGTCATTTTACAGCATATGCATACAATTGTATTTCTATGTTCTACGGTACTAAAGCGTATTCCAGAACCTCACCACCTTCATATACTGAACATAAATATGAACGGAACATCAAATCAAATTTTATTTGGCACATGCGCCGAATACAATTAGATAATAACAGTGTAGCAGCAGCAGCAGTGTTCCAGAGGGAGGAGAGGGGGGGGAATGCAAATAGTCTGGGTAGCCATTTGATTAGCTGTTCAGGAGTCTGATGGCTTGGTGGTAGAAGCTATTTAGGAGCCTCTTGGACCTAGACTTGTACCGCTTGACATGCGATAGCAGAGAGAACAGTCTGTGACTAGGGTGGCTGGAGTCTTTGACAATGTTTAGGGCCTTCCTCTGACACCGCCTTGTATAGAGGTCCTGGATGGCAGGAAGCTTGGCCCCGGTGATGTACTGGGCCGTATGCACTAGCCTCTGTAGTGGCTTGCGGTCGGAGGCTGAGCAGTTGCCATACCAGGCAGTGATGCAACCCGTAAATATTCTCACGATGGTGCAGCTATAAAACCTTTTGAGGATCTGAGGACCCATGCCAAATCTTTTCAGTCTCCTAAGGTGGAATATGTTTTGTTGTGCCCTCTTCACGACTGGCTTGGTGTGCTTGGACCATGTTAGTTTGTTGGTGATGTGGACGTCAAGGAACTTGAAGCTCTCAACCTGCTCCACTACAGCCCCATCAATGAGAATGGGGGCGTGCTCGGGCCTCCTTTTCCTGTGGTCCACAATCACATCCATCCTTTGTCTTGATCACGTTGCAAGAGAGGTTGTTGTCCTTGCACCACACGGTCAGGTCTCTGACCTCCTCCCTATAGGCTGCCTCATCGTGGTCGGTGATCAGGACTACCGCTGTTGTGTCATCAGCAAACGTAATGATGATGTTGGAGTCGTGCCTGGCCGTGCAGTCATGAGTGAACAGGGTGTACAGGAGGGGGCTGAGCATGCACCCCTAAGGGGCCCCCGTGTTGAGGAGCAGCATTGCAGATGTGTTGCTACCTACCCTTACCACCTGGGGGCAGCCCGTCAGGAAGTCCAGGATCCAGTTGCAGAGGGAGGTGTTTAGTCCCAGGGTCCTTAGCTTAATGATGAGCTTTGAGGGCACTATGGTGTTGAAAGCTGAGATGTCAATGAATAGCATTCTCACATAGGTGTTCCTTTTGTCCAGGGATGAAATGGCAGTGTGGAGTGCAATAGAGATTGCATCATCTGTGGATCTGTTGGTATGGTATGCAAATTGGAGTGGGTCTAGGGTTTCTGTGATATTGGTGTTGATGTGAGCCATGACCAGCCTTTCAAAGCATTTCATGGCTACAGATGTGAGTGCACGGGTCGGTAGTCATTTAGGCAGTGTTCTTGGACACAGGGATTATGGTGGTCTGCTTGAAGCATGTTGGTATTACAGACTCAGACAGGGAGAGGTTGAAAATGTCAGTGAAGACACTTGACAGTTGATCAGCGCATGCTCAGAGTACACGTCCTGGTAATCCGTCTGGCCCTGCGGCCTTGTGAATGTTGACCTGCTTGAAGGTCTTACTCACATCGGCTGCGGAGAGCGTGATCACACAGTCGTCCGGAACAGCTGATGCTCTCACGCATGTTTCAGTGTTTCTTGCCTCGAAGCGAGCATTGAAGTTATTTAGCTCATCTGATAGGCTCGTGTCACTGGGCAGCTCTCGGCTGTGCTTCCCTTTGTAGTCTGTAATAGTTTGCAAGCCCTGCCACATCCGACGAGCGGCGGAGCCGGTGTAGTACGATTCGATCTTAGTCCTGTATTGAAGCTTTGCCTGTTTGATGGTTCGTCGGAGGGCATAGCGGGATTTCTTATAAGATTCCGGGTTAGAGTCCCGCTCCTTGAAAGTGGCAGCTCTAACCTTTAGCTCAGTGTGAATGTTGCTTGTAATCAATGGCTTCTGGTTGGGGTACGTATGTACAGTCACTGTGGGGATGATGTCCTCAATGCACTTATTGATAAAGCCAGTGACTGATGTGGTGTACTCCTCAATTCCATCGGAAGAATCCCGGAACATATTCCAGTCTGTGCTAGCAAAGCAGTCCTGTAGTTTAGCATCTGCTTCATTTGACCACTTTTTTTATATACCGAGTCACTGGTGCGTCCTGCTTTAATTTTTGCTTGCAAGCAGGAATCAGGAGGATAGAATTATGGTCAGATTTGCCATATGGAGGGTGAGGGAGAGCTTTGTACGCGTCTCTGTGTGTGGATTAAAGGTGGTCTAGATTTTTTTCCCCTCTGGTTGCACATTTAACATGCTGATAGAAATGAGGTAAAACTGATTTAAGTTTCCCTGCATTAAAGTCCCAGGCCACTAGGAGCGCCGCATCTGGATGAGCGTTTTCCTGTTTGTTTGTAGATGTATACAGCTCATTGAGTGCGGTTTTAGTGCCAGCATCGGTCTGTGGTGGTTTGTAGACCGGTCTGTGGTGGTTTGTAGATTGTGTGGTCTACAGCTTATCATGAGATACTCTACCTCAGGCGAGCAAAACCTTGAGACTTCCTTAGATATCGTGCACCAGCTGTTGTTCACATATATGCATAGACTCCCTCCTCTTGTCTTACCAGAGGCTGCTGTTCTGTCCTGCCGATGGAGTGTATAACCCGCCAGCTGTATGTTCTTAATGTCGTCGTTCAGCCACAACTCGGTAAAACATAAGATATTACAGTTTTTAATGTCCCGTTGGTAGGATATACGTGCTTTCAGCTCGTCCCATTTATTTTACAGCGATAGAACATTAGCTAGCAGGACGGAAGGCAAGGGCAGATTAGCCACTCGTTGCCTAATCCTCACAAGGCACCCTGATCTTTTTCTACTAAATCTCTGTTTCCTTCCCCAGCAAATCATGGGGATCTGGGCCTGATCGGGTGTCTGTAGTAGTATTTCCCTCCCGTCCGACTCATTGAAGAAGAACTCTTCGTCCAGTTCGAGGTGAGCAATCGCAGTTCTGATGTCCAGAAGCTCTTTTCGGTCATAAGAGACGGTAGCAGCAACATTATGTACAAAAGTTACAAACAACGTGAAAAAACAAACAAAATAGCATGGTTGGTTAAGAGGTGATAATACGGCAGCCCTCCCCTCCGGCACCATCATAATTGAGGCACCATGTAACAATTTCAACGATTTTACTGAGTTATAGTTCATATAAGGAAATCAGGGCTGCGCACAATTGGCCCAGCATTGTCCGGGTTTGGCAAGTGTAGGCCGTCATTCTAAATAAGAATTTGTTCTTAACTGACTTGCCCAGTTAAATAAAGGTTAGATAAAAAATAAAAAGCCAATTGAAATAAAGAAATTAGGCCCTAATCTATGACTCGGCAGAGGCCCACCAATTGGGGAGCCAGGCCCAGCCAATCAGAATATGTTTTTCCCCATAAAAGGGCTTTATTACAGACAGAAATATTCCTCATTTTCATCAGCTGTCTGGGTGGCTGGCCTCAGACGATCCCGCAGGTGAAGATTCCGGATGTGAAGATCCTGGGCTGGCGTGGTTACACATGGTCTGCAGAGGCCGGTTGGACGTACAGCCAAATTCTCTAAAACGACCTTGTAGACGGCTTATGGTAGAGAAATTAACATTAAATTATCTGGCAACAGCTCTGGTGAACTTTTCTGCAGTCAGCATGACAATTGCACGCTCCCGCAAAACTTGGGACATCTGTGGCATTGTGTTGTGTGACAAAACGGCACGTTTTAGAGTGCCCTTTTATTTTCCCCAGCAGAAGGTGCACCTGTGTAATGATCATGCTGTTTAATAAGCTGTCAGGTGGATGGATTATCTTGGCAATGGAGAAATACTCACTAACAGATTTGTGCACAAATTTTGGGGATCTTTAATTTCAGCTCATGAAACATGGGACCAACACTTTACATAGTGCATTTACATTTTTGTTCAGAATTTAGATCTTTCTAGAATCTCCAGTCCTGAAGCGTTGCTTCAGATTCACAAATGCCTTCTAGACAACTAAACTAATAGTGTTTTCACTCCACATATTGGGCCATATCACAGTCCTGTCTGTGTTTGTGCCCAGATGCTCTCTATATTTTGTGTGTCTGTCTCTCGCTCAAGCACTAAACTCACTGATCACGTCAGTGCTAACAGGATACCATGTCTGTGTCTTTGACACTTCAGCAATCAACCCTCTCAGACTCAATATGCTCAATATTCCAATCCACAACCTTGCCTGGCTGCAAGAGGTGGGAGGAAAGACGTAAAAAAGAAGTCAATTTTCAGCCGCTGTCTGGGAATGAATTAGCTACAGAAAATTGTATAGGATATTTATAGGAAGTGTGAGGATATGTACACATGGCAGCAGTACTGATAGTACATCATGCATTCGCGTTTGACCTACAGATTAATGTCGGCAACATGTCTTCAGGGCAAATATCATCCAGTTTACATGTTGAATTTTTCATATCTATATAACAACATGGAGTTAGGCAATGATACATGCAATATGTAGTTTTCCAGTGACCCTCTGCCTCTTTCTCGCTATCCTGCAGAAATGAAAGTCAAGGTAGCATGTGGGCGTGCGTCGGGCATGCGTGCGAACGTGTGTTCAGAATAGATAACAGGATCATTTCTGACCCATTGTTTTGGGTCAGACATTGCTGCTCTGGGTTCATCCCAGTCACCTTAATATGCTTTGTTTAAACTTCCACATCTCTTATGAGATCCCGGCGCAACCAACAACACATGACTGTTACATTGGGAAAAATTGTTTTGTTTCTGACTGTAAATTATTCCAAAGGTCATGCTTGATGGAGGCAAACTAATTTATGAAACCATGGCTGAGACCCAAATGGTGCACTGTTATTCCCTATGTCGCTACTTTTGACCAGTCAAGTGATTATCAGTACACTTTATAGGGTATAGGTTACAATTTAGGACACAGCCTCTGTTTTCATTTGAATAAGAGGTCCAAATTGACCCTTGTTAATAATGGCAAATGAAGGGCAGCTCAAATTAAGAAGGACTGCGTCCCAAATGGTACCCTACTCCTTATGTTGTGCACTACTTTGGCCTTGGCCAAATGTAGTACACTGCATAGGAAATAGGGTGCCATTTTGGACAAAGGATTTGTCCACAATAACTATGCATCGTGTCATAAAAGGTTTCTGTAAGGTTACATTATGTCATAAGCCATGCAGCAAAATATATGTATAATAATGTCTTTATATTATACAGTACATTGTATGTGTATAAGAACTAGTTTATTAATTTAATTGTTCTATTGTCAGAGTCCAAATGCCTGAAGACAGCCAAGAGATGTTGAGAACACTGTGTGTCCTAAGTCTAACTAGAGTCTAAAACTAACATCTTGTACTAATCTCAAGTATGGTTTTCTACAACTATTTGTCTCGTCATTTCTTCGTGCTATTTCTAGGCTGTAAAATAAGTCATTTACGAGCATTCATGCAGAGTAAAAAATAAAAAATAAAGTTTTATTGTCACATACACCGGTTAAGTACAGTGAAATGTGTTGTTTTACAGGGTCAGCCATAGTAGTACAGCGCCCCATGAACAAATGAGGGTTAAGTGCCTTGCTCAAGGAAAAGTGAGTATACAGTTGTGCAATTAGTATCAACCACATATCATTACATTCCCTGTAACTGGTTCATAAAGAGTTCAATCCCAGCCACAAAAATGTCCTTCCAAAGAAGCTTTCATTTTTGTGGCTAAGACAGCAATAACACTGATCCACGTACAGTAGCTTTATGTTGCAATAAAAACAAATACCATGCGACTACATCCGACACGCATGTAACTAATCGTGAACTTGTACTGCTTTAATGAGGCCAGCTGTAGGACCATGACACACAGCTAGATGTAGGGATATGTCTAGCTGTATTTATATTTTTTGTAATGTATTTGTAGATTATCATATTATCGTCATCAAAACCTTGTTGTTGCAGTAATTTAGGAGAGTTTCTATCACCTTTCCTTTTCTGGAAGTGTTATGAATTCTTCAACGTGAGCACATCAAGAATGCCAATGATCGGAACCAAGATACTCTCCTAGTCAGGTGACCTATCAGGTGACCATCACTTCACTCTATACAGATGGCCGACAAGCGCACTCAAAACATTTCATGGCTTGGCAACCATCGGAAGACTTAATCAAGGTGGTGTTCTTGGTGTAAGTCAATGTTATTGATAGGATGTTCACTGTTTATTCTCATAGTTGAAGTTACTGGCTTTCTATCATTACCAATTACCACTGATTTATCATAACCTTTGTTCAGACTAGCTCAGTACTTCAAGTAGCTGAGTGTGGAGGTGGGGCAAATTCACTTCAGTAGCCGTAGCTCAAGGTCAACAGTCTCCTCAGTGAAAAGGGAGATTGAGGGCCTGAGAGATAGTTCAAGACTGTGGGCTATGTGTGGCATCCGGCCTGTGTTGATTTAGCCATGGTCTATGGTGGCCCTCCAGCCCTCCAGGGCCTAATGATTCTCAGAGATGAAACAGAATGCTGCATTCCAATGGCATCCTATTCCCTACATAGTGCACTACTTTTGACCAGAGCCGTATAGGAATAGGGGGTAATTTGGGAAGCAGGCAGAATGCTGGCCTTTTAGACAGGGGCCTGTCTCCCAGGTCACTGCAGGGCCACGTTGGATAACTTAATACCTAGACAACTGGTAGGAACACACACACACACTGAGGCTGCACGGATTTAGAGCAAAAGGGTCCCAAAAGGGGTTTGATGTGGACCTGGGGAAGGAGGGAGAGAGATGATTATCGGATGGCCTGTGGCTCTGAGGCATGTTGTGTATGCTGACTGCTGGGGACCAGCTGGTGTACAGGGAAGGACATCTCTGTCTATAGTATATCTCTGTCCTTTAATGAGAGGCTATTGTTGGGGATTGATTCAGAAATGATAACTATAGCAGGCGGAAAATCATTAAATCTTCTGTCTGCTGTATGGGTGCCCTGCAACTGAAAATATCTTGCTTCCAAGCCAAGGACTTAGACTTCCCAGTCAAGTCAGTATTTTAAAGCTTTCTATGCTGCCTGTCATTAAGAGCAGCCTTCACTGACTCCCCCCGGAGGTCGGCCCCCCAGATAGCATATGAACACATTGGTGCCATGATTAAAACGTTTTCTTTCAATAAATTAGCTTTAAAACTATAAAATATATAGAATAGTAGGAAATTAGCTCTAAAATAGCAACATTTTCTTTCAGCCTCATGACAAAATATGTTAAATAGCATGAGATTAACTATAAAACTGTGAATAGGATTTACGGACACGTCTGGTTCCCAAATTGATGACATTTGTCCAAATTGATGATGTTTGTAGCACAGCGAGAGCAGTGGTGTGTATTAATGGATGCCAAGGGAATCCAGACTATAAAATAATGAAACTTTCGTCTCTCTGTGTCTCATAATTTTCCTTCAATTCGCAAGAGGCTGAATGTATCTCGCCGTGAGAAAACATCTGAGTGAATGAAACGGCACCCTTCTGTCTCTGTATGTGTAGACCATCTATCTGATGCTGTCTGGTCAAAAAATAGTATGATATTGTTGCCACCTGTAGCATTGAATGCAAGAGAAGCTAGAAAGCACTTGATAAAAAAAGTATACAATAATAGCCAATCAGCATTGATCTAAACTAAGTGATCTCATCTGTGAATGGTCCTGGCGCACCAAAAAAAGTGTCAAGGGTAGCCAGTTTGGATTTGACTTCACAACAATCACATCAAAAGCCAAAAGTAATTGACAGAAAAAAGGTGAATTGCTGCATCTCATGGTGTTATTGTCCTCCGGTGGCTAGTTAGCTAGCAAAAATGTGCGCTTTCCTAAATTAGCCATTTGTGGAGATAGGGATTTGTACTTGTGGTTTTACTTAATTGTCTGTATTGTCCAATGATTATAGCGGCGATTCTGATCCAACCATTAGTTCATAACATTGTGCCTCTGACCTGAGAGGATGTAAATTCAATATGTAGCTAGATGTAGAAGGCTAATGGTAACTAGCTGGGTAATCGTTGCCCATGAAAGGATGTTAGGCTAGGGAGCAAGTATTTTAGCCAGGTACTGTAGCCTAGAACAACAAAAAGCTGGACAGTCACATTATATTTAGTTTATGTTGATTGGACTAAATTGTTTTTGGAATGTTTTAGTTGTCACTGTATTAGACTAAACATACAATAGGTGATTTGATGATGTTGAAGTTGAAATGGTGTTGGAATAGTGAACGCAGCTCATTTTCTTTGCGACTTGCGGTTCTTAATGAATAGTTGTTTAGTAGTCCGAAAATGGTGGGACCATTAACTTGATTGACCATGCTGTAGCTCATGTGACTGTCTGTTACATGCTATATGCTTCTTGGACTCCACCGGACAGATGTTGCTCTCCAGTTTTGTGATGAAACAAAGGTGTGATTGAATTTATTTATTCGACCTTTGGCCTATATATCACGGTGGCAAGGCATATGAACTAACAGGTTATGGAGGAAACAACGCAATTATCACAACACATAGGTTGTAAATATGGCTAATATGTGATTTTACCCACACACCGCTGCTGTTCACTGTAAAAGTAAATGGGGAGTGGAAAGTGCATGTCTTCCTTATAATCAATCAGGGTTTTATTATCTCCTTGGTAGGAAAAGACACAGCTATAGTCTATTTCTAGCTCTCAATGTTAAGATGCTCAGTGACAATAAACTGGAACCTTCTTCTGTCCCCCAGCGTCTGTCACCCAGTGTCTGTCCCCCATGTCTGTCAACGAATGTAGCGGATAGCATTGCTGCTGCAGCCTTCCCGAGAAGGACCAAGAAAGGCTTTGATCTAGTCACCATCACATTATCCCCTGGCCACTGGCTTGTCAACATCAAACCTTCCAAATGTTGCTTTTCTAGTCTTAAAGGGTATTCAATATTCTCATTGGAAATGCAGTGCTTCTGAAAAAACCTCACTGAGACCTCCTGTAGACCTCCTGTAGGGAGCCTGTAGACCTCCTGTAGAATGCCTGTAGACCTCCTGTAGACTGCATGTAGACCTCCTGTAGACCTCCTGTAGACTTCCTATAGACTTCCTGTAGACCTCCTGTAGAATGCCTGTAGACCTCCTGTAGAATGCCTGTAGACCTCCTGTAGACTGCCTGTAGACCTCCTGTAGACCTCCTGTAGACTTCCTATAGACTTCCTGTAGACCGCCTGTAGACTGCCTATAAACATCCTGTAGGGAGCCTGTAGATTTCCTGTAGACTGCCTGTAGACCTCTTATAGACTGCCTCTATACCTCCTGTAGGGAGCCTTTAGACCTCCTGTAGACTGCCTGTAGACTGCCTATAGTATGTCTGCAGTAAGCCTGTAGGCTTTGGAAGAATCTGTCAGGATCTCTAGTTATTGTTACTGTTACTGTTTTACAGTTTAACTGTTAGGTAGATAGCAGATGCCTGACAGGCATGTAATAAAAGGCATGTCAAAGCCACAGCAGCCGGCAGACAGGACTGCCTAGGACCCTAGCCTAGTTACCCAGCTACCCCTATGACTCTATGTCTTATCACAGATGTATTATTCATACATATCCAGCCACACTACCGGGTATCAGTAACCCTGGGTTAAAGCACGTCCCAAATGGACCTCTATTCCCTATGTAGTGCACTAAATTCGACCAGGGCCATAGAGCTCTAAATAGGGAATAGGATGCCATTTGAGATTCAAACCTGTTATGTATCCACATGCACATCCAGCCACACTGGCTGGTATCAGTAACCCTGGAGGAGCTACCATGCTACGTGAACCTCCTCAGCCTGCTGCTGGGGATTGGTTCAGCCATCATTATGTCCCAATCACTAGTTCACACTAAGAAGAACAGTCTGTCTGGGAGCTGAACTGGCAGCTGAGGAAGGGGATTACTTCTACCCTTTTAATCAAATCAAATTGCATTTGTCCCATGCTCCACAGACAACAGGTGTAGGCTAACTGTGAAATGCTTACTTATGGGTCCTTTTCCAATAATGCAGAGTTAAAGACCTCCAGTCTGGCTTTAGATCAGGGCACAGCACCACAACTGCAGCTATGGCAGTGGCAAATGACATCATTAATGCACTTGATAAAAAGCAACATTGTGCTGCTCTGTTTGTGGATTTATCAAAGGCCTTTGATTCAGTTGACCATGAATTGTTGTTAGCTAGACTCAGTAACATTGGTCTCAATGAAGGGGATGTAAATTGGTTTAGGAACTATCTTTCTGACAGAACACAATGTGTATATACTGACAATCACAAGTCTAGCTTTCTTGAGATTAATAGAGGTGTGCCCCAGGGTTCCATTTTAGCTCCTGTGTTGTTCTCAATTTTGATTAATGATTTGGGAAATGGGATGCAACCAGCAAAGTTGCATCTATATGCAGATGATGCAGTCATATATTCATGTGCACCTTCTCTGGTTCAGGCTGTTGAAGAGCTCCAGACTGCTTTTCAGTCACTGCAGGCCTCCCTTTATGGTATCAAACTGGTCTTGAATGTACCAAAAACTAAATTCATGACCTTTACCAGAGCTAGAACTCTGCCAGAGAATGTTAGCATTGTTACATCTGGTAGCATTCCATTGAAAATGTGTCATCCTACAAATACCTAGGTATTTGGTTGGATGACAAGTTGTCCTTTAAAGTTCATGTGGATAATGTTGTGACAAGCTTAAATTGAAATTGCGTTTTTATTTTCGTATTAAGGCTTGCTTCCCACTTATAGCTAGAAAGAAGCTTGTTCAGGCCACTTTTCTCTCTGTAATTGATTATGGTGACTTGTTGTATGTGCATGCAGCCTCCTCCGTCTTACAGAGACTGGACTCTGTTATCATGCATCCTTACACTTTATTACAAATGCCAAGTCACTCACCCACCATTGCACATTGTACCAAATGGTAGGTTGGACCTCACTTTATATGCGCAGAAAGATACATTTGTATGTGTTCATCTACAAAGCCCTTTTGGGTAAACTCCCTCTTTACCTCTGTAGTCTGGTCTCCTTGACCACCAGCAGTCACCATACCAGGTCTGCTAGGTGGTTGCTACTTAAGGTCCTCAGGACATTCACAGTACTAGGCAAGACTGCCTTCTCTTCTTGTGCACCAGACGCATGGAATAGTCTACAATCTATGCTTCATCTAGATATGTTAGTGCCACTGAATGAATTTAAAATATTGATGGGGGACTGTTACAGAAGAGTGTAAATGTTTTTTTTAGGCTGGATCATGTTGTTGTATTGTATTGTTGAACGATTTAATGATGTAATGTATTGATTGTTGCTGCCTTCTTGGCCACGTCTCCCTTGAAAAAGAGACTCTGGGTCTCAATGGGCTTTTCCTGGTTAAATAAAGGTTCAATATTTTTTATTTTTAAAGATAAGATGAAAAATGTAAATGGTGACACTGTCGTATGGCACCTGTTTCCTACACAGTCCACTACATATGTTGAGATCAACAGTAGTGCACTATAGAAGAAGTAAGATGCATATCATTGGAAAGGAAAATCAGTCCCTTTTCCAGAAGTAATATTCCTGATGACCCTCGATCATCTCCCAGTCAGGAGTTCACTGTTCACACAAGGAACTGATATGGACCCATACAGTAAATCTTGCATGTTAAAGTTGCACTATGCAGAAATCACTCCACCATTTCCTGGTTGCAAAAATTCTAATAGTTTGTCTAACAGTTTATGTGACAAAATAAGCAAGTACAGTGTAGAGAATCATTGTACCATCTAA
This sequence comes from Salmo salar, assembly GCF_965601325.2. Classification (NCBI taxonomy): domain Eukaryota; kingdom Metazoa; phylum Chordata; class Actinopteri; order Salmoniformes; family Salmonidae; genus Salmo; species Salmo salar. The sequence continues at coordinate 34,738,617 of NC_138299.1, forward strand.
ACCGCTGTGAAATATTGAAGCTGGTGTACAAAAGTAAAAGACACAAACAATTAAGGGAAGCATAAGAATTGTGCACATCGAACAGCTCTACTGCTATTTAGACTTGCTTTCAATGAGAATGACAGCTCTAGAATTCTAATTTCTATGTGAATTTGGTTGGGTCGCCCTAAAAGTTACACATTGCAGCTTTAAATAAAAGTCCGTGGAGCTATTACTTCTGCCGCCGTCGTCATCTCTCTCTCTCTCTCTCTCTCCTTCCCCCCTCCATCTCTCTCCTTCTCACCCTCTCTCTCTCTCTCTCTCTCTCCTTCCCCCCTCCATCTCTCTCCTTCTCACCCTCTCTCTCTCTCTCTCTCCTTCCCCCCTCCATCTCCTTCTCACCCTCTCTCTCTCTCTCTCTCTCTCTCCTTCCCCCCTCCATCTCTCTCCTTCTCACTCTCTCTCTCTCTCTCTCTCGATATCTCGATATCTCTTATTTCAATTTAAGGGGGCTTTATTGGCATGGGAAACATATGTTTACATTGCCAAAGCAAGTGAAATAGACAATAAACAAAAGTGAAATAGACAATAAACAAAAGTGAAATGAACAGTTAACATTACACTCACAAGTTCCACTCACAAGGGAAATATGTCTTTAATATGGTCATACATTTGGCAAGAGGTTAGGAAGTGCAGCTCAGTTTCCACCTCATTTTGTGGGCAGTGTGCATATAGCCCATCTTCTCTTGAGAGCCAGGTCTGCTTACGGCGGTCTTTCTCAATAGCAAGCCTATGCTCACTGAGTCTGTACATAGTCAAAGATTTCTTTAATTTTGGGTCAGTCACAGTGGTCAGGTAATCTGCTACTGTGTACTCTTTGTTTAGGGCCAAATAGCATTCTAGTTTGCTTAGTTTTTTAAATAATTCTTTCCAATTTGTCAAGTAATTATCTTTATGTTTTCTCATGATTTGGTTGGGTTAAATGTATTGCTGTCCTGGGGCTCTATGGGGTCTGTTTGTGTTTCTGGACAGAACCCCAGGACCAGCTTGCTTAGGGGACTCATCTCCAAGTTCATCTCTTTGTAGGTGATGGCTTTGTTATGGAAGGTTTGGGAATTGCTTCCTTTTAGGATTTTGATAAATGGGCATCTGCTCTGCATGCATTATTTGGTGTTTTACATTGTACACTGAGGATGTTTTTGCAGAATTATGCATGCAGAGTCTCAATTTGGTGTTTGTCCCATTTTGTGAATTGTTGGTTTTTGAGCGGACCCCAGACCTCACAACCATAAAGGGCAATGGGTTCTATAACTGATTCAAGTATTTTTTGCCAGGTCCTAATTGGTACGTCGAATTTTATGTTTCTTTTGATGGCATAGAATTCTCTTCTTGCCTTGTCTCTCAGCTTGTTCACAGCTTTGTGGAAGTTACCTGTGGCGCTGATGTTTAGGCTGAGGAATGTGTCGTTTTTTGTGTGCTCTAGGGCAACGGTGTCTAGATGGAATTTGTATTTGTGGTCTTGGCAACTGGACCTTTTTTGGAACACCATTATTTTTGTTTTACTGAGATTTACTGTCAGGGCCCAGGTCTGGCAGAATCTGTGCAGAAGATCTAGGTGCTGCTATATGCCCTCCTTGGTTGGGGACAGAAGCACCAGATCATCAGTAAAGAGTAGACATTTGACTTCAGATTCTAGTAGGGTGAGGCCGCACACTTGTTCTTTGTGTACATGGATTTTATAATGTCGTATGTTTTTCCCCCAACACCACTTTCCATCAATTTGTATAGCAGACCCTCATGCCAAATTGAGTCGAAATCTTTTTTGAAATCAACAAAGCATGAGAAGACTTTGTCTTTGCCTTTGTCTCTCTCTCTCTCTCTCTCAGTCTTTATGTTGCAGCGGTGCCACTTCAACATGGACCCATGATTGCGCTACTCATCAAGAAGGTCATGTCTTCTCCGTTGCCCTGGCTTTTCTCCCTGGCCTCTCACAGCTTCCCACTGAGCTGATGGGCCCTTCTGTCACTAATTACAGCCCTGTGTTTGCTTAACACGGGCTTAGTGGACGGTTTTCACTGTCTGTCTATCTTCAATGGGTTTGCCTCGGGGGATAGGAATGGGCCCAGTCCTGCTCACAGAGCGAAAGCGAGAGAGAGGCCTGGGAGAGAGGGAGAAAGAGGGCTGAGAGAGAGAGGGAGGGCTGAGAGAGAGAGCGTGAGAGAGAGGGAAAGAGGCCAGAGTGGGAAAGAGAGACCTGAGAAAGCTCTTTACGGAGGCAGCTTTGGCCCCACCAGTCGGCTCCTCTCTCTCTCCCTGGGCCTGCAGCTAGTCTGTCTTTCTCACATTGATCTTTAAACAGTGTCAGCATCCATAAACTTAATGGGAGGAAACGGAGATAAGATATGATGGATAGATTGAGTCTGTGAATCACAGGATGGGATGGATAACAGACCTAAAACCCCAGACGAGTGACGTACCGTCCCCAAAAACCACATCATCCGCCGACATGGATTTATGGTCTTTATCTCCCCGCTGGTGGAGCTATCAGATTAAGATATCAAAAGGAAACAGAGATAATTAAAGTCCTATATTCCTGCATATTATGACATATATGAGTCAATTTGTATAAGTTATTAGTTGTGGCTTTTCAAAATGTTATGTTGAAACTTGCGGAACACAATGGAAAGTCTAGTTGGCCAACCACTGTAACTTTCTTTGTAAGCGTTCGCTTAGATGTTCTTGCCAAAACTGCTGTGCAAACAGGGGTTTTCACTTCTTTTTACTCTATCTATATAGTTGCTGTGTTTACTCTGTATCCTCAGAGGGCGAGAGAAAAGAGAGAAGGAAAAGAGCGAGACCAGTGATCAATAACAGGGGCTGGTTGCTTTAGGTGGAATTGGCACTAGGAAGTGATGGCTCCATCAGACAGGTCATAACTCTAGAAAATGGATGAATACGTCTCTATTTAAATGAGCACCTTGGTTGACCTCTGGCTAGAATGCTGCTGCAGGCCTGTTGTCTGAGATAGAGGAGAGAGGGAGGGATAGAGGAGAGGAGAGGAGATGGGGGGGTTGTAAGTGATTATGGTGAAGCACATTGTCTTTTTAATAGGTTTTACCCAGCCACTCCCTGGTGTATCATCAGGAAGCTGAGGGTTGTGCCGTGGTCGGCTAGGGAGGGGTTGTCTGCACCCTGGAGGGAGCGAGGGGGTCTCCGAGAGGTCATATAAGCCTCTGGGGTGAGGTGGGAGGGAGGAGGGGTGAGGGGGGTTGGTCTCAACAGGACTCTTCTCTTCATTTACATGCAATCAGAGCCTCCATGGAGAGGAGAGGAGATAACAAGTTGGCTTTGAGGATGCTTTTGACCACGGCTCCATTTGATGTTGGTTGGTGGTTTAGGGGGACGTTGCTCTGCTCTGCTCTGCTCTGCAGTCAGGGCATGCCTAGTGAAGGTACAGTTGAAGTCGGAAGATTACATACATTTAGATTGGAGTCATTAAAACTCGTTTTTCAACCACTCCACAAATTTCTTGTTAACAAACTATAGTTTTGGCAAGTCAGTTAGGACATCTACTTTGCGCATGCAGAAGTGACTTTTCCAACAATTGTTTACAGACAGATTATTTCACTTATAATTCATTGTATCACAATTCCAGTGGGCCAGAAGTTTACATACACTAAGTTGACTGTGCCTAACCTCTATGGGCTTGCGTCCCACCTACTCAACAACCAGTGTAATCCCGTGGCGCGTTATTCAAATTCCTCAAAAATGCAAAAACTTAAATTTTTCAAACATATGACTATTTTACACCATTTTAAAGATAAGACTCTCGTTAATCTAACCACACTGTCCGATTTCAAAAAGGCTTTACAACGAAAGCAAAACATTAGATTATGTCAGCAGAGTACCCAGCCAGAAATAATCAGACACCCATTTTTCAAGCTAGCATATAATGTCACATAAACCCAAACCACAGCTAAATGTAGCACTAACCTTTGATGATCTTCATCAGATGACAACCCTAGGACATTATGTTATACAATACATGCGTGTTTTGTTCAATCAAGTTCATATTTAAATCAAAAACCAGCTTTTTACATTAGCATGTGACTAGCATGTGACTAGCATTCCCACCGAACACTGCCGGTGAGTTTACTAAATTACTCACGATAAACGTTCACAAAAAGCATAACAATTATTTTAAGAATTATAGATACAGAACTCCTCTATGCACTCGATATGTCCGATTTTAAAATAGCTTTTCGGTGAAAGCAGATTCTGCAATATTCTCAGTAGATAGCCCGGCATCACAGGGCTAGCTATTTAGACACCCAGCAAGTTTAGCACTCATCAAAGTCAGATTTACTATAAGAAAAAAGTTATTACCTTTGCTGTCTTCGTCAGAATGCACTCCCAGGACTTCTACTTCAATAACAAATGTTGGTTTGGTTCAAAATAATCCATAGTTATATCCAAACAGCGGCGTTTTGTTCGTGCGTTCAAGACACTATCCGAAAGGGTAAATAAGGGTGACGAGCATGGCGCAATTCATGACAAAAAAATTCTAAATATTCCATTACCGTACTTCGAAGCATGTCAACCACTGTTTAAAATCAATTTTTATGCCATTTTTCTCATAAAAAAGCGATAATATTCCGACCGGGAATCTGCGTTTAGGTAAACAGACGAAAGAAAATAAAGCATTCGGTCGACTCGGGCACGCGCCTAAGCCCATAGTACTCTGATCGGCCACTTGCCAAAAGCGATAAAGTGTTTCAGCCAGAGCCTGCCTCGATATCGTTCAGCTTTTTCCCGTGCTCTGAGAGCCTATGGGAGCCGTAGGAAGTGTCACGTTATTGCAAAGATCCTCAGTCTTCAATAAAAAGAGCCAAGATGAAACACAATTTGTCAGACAGGCCACTTCCTGCATGGAATCTTCTCAGGTTTTGGCCTGCCATATGAGTTCTGTTATACTCACAGACACCATTCAAACAGTTTTAGAAACTTTAGGGTGTTTTCTATCCAAAGCCAATAATTATATGCATATTCTAGTTACTGGGCAGGAGTAGTAACCAGATTAAATCGGGTACGTTTTTTATCCGGCTGTGTCAATACTGCCCCCTAGCCCTAACAGGTTAAACAGCTTAGGAAATTCCAAAAAATGATGTCATGGCTTTAGAAGCTTCTGATAGGCTAATTGACATCATTTGAGTAAATTGGAGGTGTACCTGTGGATGTATTTCAAGGCCTACCTTCAAACTCAGTGCCGCTTTGCATGACATCATGGGAAAATCAAAAGAAATCAGCCAAGAACTCAGAAAAAAATTGTAGACCTCCACAAGTCTGGTTCATCATTGGGAGCAATTTCCAAACGCCTGAAGGTACCATGTTCATCTGTACAAAACAATAGTACGCAAGTATAAACACCATGGGACTACGTGGCCATCGTACCGCTCAGGAAGGAGAAGCATTCTGTCTCCTAGAAATGAATGTACTTTGGTGCGAATAGTGCAAATCAATCCCAGAACAACAGCAAAGGACATTGTGAAGATTCTGGAGGAAACCGGTACAAAAGTATCTATATCCACAGTAAAAGGAGTCCTACATCAACATAACCTGAAAGGCCGCTCAGCAAGGAAGAAGCCACTGCTCCAAAACCACCATAAAAAAGCCAGACTACGGTTTGCAACTGCACGTGGGGACAAAGATCGTACTTTTTGGAGAAATGTCCTCTGGTCTGATGAAACAAAAATAGAACTGTTTGACCATAATGACCATCGTTATGTTTGGAGGAAAAAGGGGAAGCTTGCAAGCCGAAGAACACCATCCCGACCGTGAAGCACGGGGGTGGCAGCATCATGCTGCTTTGCTGCAGGAGGGACTGGTGCACTTCACAAAATAGATGGCATCATGAGGAAAGAAAATTATGTGGATATATCGAAGCAACATCTCAAGACCTCAGTCAGGAAGTTAAAGCTTGGTCATAAATGGGTCTTCCAAATGGACAATGACCCCAAGCATACTTCCAAAGTTGTGGCAAAATGGCTTAAGGACAACAATGTCAAGGTATTGGAGTGGTCATCACAAAGCCCTGCCCTCAATCCCATAGAAGATTTCTGGGCTGAACTGAAAAAGCATGTGCGAGCAAGGAGGCCTACAAACCTGACTCAGTTACACCAGCTCTGTCAGGAGGAATGGGCCAAAATCCACCCAACTTACAGTGGGAAGCTTGTGGAAGGCTACCCGAAATGTTTGACCCAAGTTAAACAATTTAAAGGCAATTCTACCAAATACAAATTGAGTGTATGTAAACTTCTGACCCACTGGGAATGTGATGAAAGAAATAAAAGCTGATGATAAATCATTTTCTCTACTATTATTCTGACATTTCACATTCTTAAAATAAAGTGTTGATCCTAACTGACCCAAGACAGGGAATTTTTACTAGGATTAAATGTCAGGAATTGTGAAAAACTGAGTTTAAATGTATTTGGCTAAGGTCTATGTGAACTTCCAACTTCAACTGTGGTAGTGTGAAGCAGCCTGAGCTTTGGGTAGAAGGCCAAGTACAAGCCTTGTTGATGAGAACAACACTCATGTAAAAAGTCAACCGTCAGCCACATGACTAGATACCGCGCTAGGACATAGAGGTAGAAATCAGATATGGCCTGTGTAGAAATACAGCTGAAAAGCTGTAGAAAATTAATTTGTTCCACACAAAGGGCTTTGACCCAAATTGCATAATCGTGATGACTTACAGCATAATCATGTAAACAGCATGTGGCTTCTGTAACAGTCTACTGACCTGACATGGGTTTTCCTGGTTTAACTTGGTCTAAAGAATGCCATTTATGGTAACTAAGTGCACTGTGAACAGCACAACTCTAAACTACTGATGTCTTCTTAGATAAGAAGACCACAGGGAGCCATTAGTGTTCTCTGACTGATCTGTTGCCTTCTGTCACTTTCTGGTAGCATCCCAAATGGCTCTCTATTCCCTTCATAGTGCACTACTTTTGACCATGACCCATTGGTCTCTGGGTAAAAGTAGTGCACCTTATAAGGAATAAGGTGCCATTTGGGACATAGCCTCTGTATGTCTTGTTAAAAGCCCTTCTCATTCCAACCAGACAAGGCTGAAAAGCTTATTGTAATGAAGCTCATGTTTATATCACAGAAGTCTCTCTCTCTCTCCTTGGCTGCTGATGTAGTAATCCATGATGTGACATCCCCTGATGTCCTTTCTCCTCGCTTTGAAAACAATCCACAAACTTTGAGTCAGGTTTACTCAATACATTCACACAAGAAGTCCCTTAACGTCTCATACCCCAGTGACGTCAATGTTGTTAATTTTCTCATGCAGCCGGCATGGCATTAACGATCAAGGGTGTTAAGTTTGGCTGGCCCAGCAGTATTGAGTACAGTAATCCTGTTAGTTTGAGAGGAGGAATGCAGTTGTAGCTGTGGTGTTTGATCTGGCTGACTGAGTGGCAACATCACCTGTGCGTATTGACAGGCTCTGTGTGTGTGTGTGTGTGTGTGTGTGTGTGTGTGTGTGTGTGTGTGTGTGTGTGTGTGTGTGTGTGTGTGTGTGTGTGTGTGTGTGTGTGTGTGTGTGTGTGTGTGTGTGTGTGTGTGTGTGTGTGTGTGTGTGTGTGTGTGTGTGTGTGTGTGTGTGTGTGTGTGTGTGTGTGTGTGTGTGTGAGAGAGAGAGAGAGAGACCTGGGTTCAAAAACTATTCCAAATCATTTAAAACACTTTAGCTCTGCTTGATTGAGGTTTCCGGTTCCAATGGAACCAACTGAAAGGGCCCAAAACTGTCAGCCTTACCCTGCCTAGCTGGCACTCCAGGCAGGCTACAGGAAACGGTCAAAGTATTTGAAAGATTTCAAATAGTAATTGAACCCATGTCTGGTGTGTGTGGAGCGCTCAGCTGACTGTAGGTCAGTTGGGAGTGGCAGGCAGTCAACCTCAACAGTAAGGTCTGTCAGGAAAAAACACAGTTTCTCTAGCATAGCCTCTCTCTGATCTTCCCTTTAGGCTACTGCTTGGCAGCTCTGTCTGACAGCTGATGGTAGTTCACTGATGAAAGTAGAAGAATGTAAAGTTACATCATCATCTGGGGTCGAAGGGATGAGAAGTGGGCCCTCCAGAGCTGCCTGTCCTTCGTTGCAGACACAATCACCTTAAGGGTGAGGGAAAAAAAAGTTACGTAGTGTTGGTCAAATAAATGTACAGTTACTTAAGGAAATTTGATTTTGTACCCATTTAGTGCACGAATGTGGCAATGTAATTTCCTGAGAATTTTACACAGGAACTTTTGTCGGTAGTCGGTCGAGGGACACATTCGTAAAGAAACTTTTGTCTGAATGTTTTTGAGATTGACTATATCGCATTGCTTGAAATACATGATCTTGTTGGCTCCCTATTAAACTGCTTAGTTTACCACAATAATTCCTTCAGTCCATGTAAATGGTTATATAAGCATGTGAAGGATTCTAATGGGTACCATAGAGGTGAAAGGAGTACGCTTGGTACTTTCCCTATGTTTGGGGATTGACGGCATCATGGCAACCCTAGCACAATTCAACTGGGGACAAATTTGAGGTTTGGTCACATCAAATGAGCCAGTTATGACAAAACATTTAGAAGATTTGAACAGTGCCCCATTCACCTCTAAACATGGATAGTAGTTATTACCATGTAAAAGCATTATTTTAAAATATTGATTATTGTGTCCAAAAGCGCAGCTTTTCCCAGAGTGAAGTTTCTCTTTCTGGCTAAACTAATAACAAACCCTTTCTGACTCTGTTTTCTCTGTTCCTTAAAACCTTGCGTGAGTTTGTATTTCATCTGAACTTGTGTAAATGTAACACTTCAATAGTTCCATTTAGTTCAGTGTTAGGTTTTCGTGCTCCCTTTTGCTTAGTGAACATGCTCTTTGATGCACTCTTTTGGAGCTCCAGAGATTTACATGTCGTCTGGTTCTAGGTTTCAGTTTGACTTCAGGCTGGATGTGTTTCAAAAGACATTGACTTGAAAAGAGTTCAAGTAAGAGTCTGACCTGAGAGACATTTTCCAGTTGCTCTTTTCAGACAACAAGACAAGACAAATAATAGCAGAAAATACAGTACATATTCAAATAGTGCACTATATTTTCTAGGGTTATGTGTTTAGGTGTGACATCATACTACAGAACTACTATAATTACTCACAATCCCTCCCTGTGAAGCCTGCCAGAGAGAATAGGGTATTTCCTCAAAGGGCCCCTAACAATTAGTTTAATTATAATTCGGCAGTGTTTTCCAGAAGTTGTTTGTTCCATTCATCAGCACAGACGTCATTATAATGACAGATTTTCCTATGGAGAAAAATCGTCATTTTTTTAGATTTATTTATGACATTCCTATGTCCTCCTATAATTTTTAGATGTACTGTACCTGGGGGCTAATCTTCCCCTAGTGAGGAAATGAAGCTGGTCTGTTTTGTTCTTCAGTCCGGATGGAAGTCCCCCTAGTAGCCTAGCTTGGCTGGAAATGGCAGAGCTGGGCTCAAATACTATTTGAAATCGTTCAAATACTGTTAAAGTTGACTTTAGCCTGTCTGGAGTACAAGATGGGCAGGAATTTGAGTTTTGCTACTATTCTATTGTTTCCACTGTGCCAGGCAAGCTCAGTCCTGCTGAAGTATTTGAAATAATTTCAAATAGTAGTTGAAGTGTTTCAATCCAGGTCTGGTAACTAGTCATCTGGAGAGTAGCTATGAAGCCTGGCCTCAGAGCCATATGAAACATACTTTACGTATTTCTGAGCACCTCCAAGACATATGATACCCAGTTATGGTCTAGTTGCTTTAGACAGAAACAAAAGTATGGAGGTTGGTCGATGAGGATGGGTGGGTGTAATTGACAACTGTAGCATTTTAGCTAAACCTTCCCCTAATCCTTGTTCTAAACATAACCCAATTCACCTAACCTGCTATGCAAATAACCTAACCTTTGTCATTTTAGTGCCCCATAAATCCTCCCCTTAATTCTCCTTTGTTGTTAAGGCACAACAAACAACCTGGTCTCAGAGAAAGACGTATAATACTATACATCCTTCAAGATGTATGATTAGTTACTTTTCCAATTCGTATGCTATTGTATGACCAGGTAAGACGTATGATACTATACGTCCTATAATTCGTATGATATTGTATGACTCCTATTCCGTTCATAACGTTACGTAACGTAATATATCATACTAAAAGGAGATAATATACATTGCCCTGAGACCACGTTGCAGGAACTATGAGCTGCTAGGGGCTGGGTTGAGAGTTTCCAGTCTGGCTGGGGTCTGAGACTGGACCTCCTGCAGTCTGCTGCGTTCTTCTCGTCTGACTCAGGAAGTCACCCAATAGAGCAGTTATGCAAGCCAGCAAACTGGGGAGAAAGAAGTTTTTATAAATGTTCTGCTCCATTTGGGCCTTTGCAGCTGTGGGAGACTTGAAGACACTCTGCTCTCCTCTCATCTCTTTGCTCTTAGCAGGTCGTTCTCTCATGCACAATGGTCTTTTGGAATTTCCATGTTAGAGTTGTCAGAACATGGATTGGGTGGGTAAGGAACTTATTTTAAGTTAGTGCCCTGGCCTATATTGCCCCCAATCCAACTTTGTTTGTAAGCATATACTGTGGCTCTTTGTATGTCCTTCCAGAAGTGTCTTTCTGATTTACTTCCTAAATAAGGAGTTTTATATATTGTTCTGTCATATTTACTTTCAAGTAATGAGATGATTGGGGATTTCTATGCTAAAAATGAGCTACTTCCATCAAAATTATTTTGGCAAATTGTCAGGAGTCAGACAGGCAGCGCTGGCCCTGCAGAACTAGCCATAGTGGATGCTACTGCTATAACACAGATCTGCTTCCCATTCTAATGTCCTCACCTCTTCACAGAGGTGATTTCTTTCATTCCTGGATAATAACATTTCTGAATGTCTCAGTTGAATAGAGGCAGTGATTACATGCCCTCTCCACGCCATTAAGGCTCACTCCAAAAGGACCTGAAAAGAACCAACAAATAGATGACTGCAGTGGAAGTGAAGGATGAGGTGGAAGAGGAGGGAGGAAAGGAGATGATTGAACAGTGACAGAAAGGGCACACATTCAAGGTTTTTCTCAATTCCATGTGAACAAGAATGAAATTGTTTATTCCTGTGGCACCGCTCAGTGGGCTGAAGGGGATGTCATTAACACTTACAACACTGTGTAAGAAGGTTTATTCACTTCCAGACCTTACTGCAGAGATTCAATAAACCTGTTGTTAAAAGAAGTAGGCTAGATAGATACAATGGAATGGCTGAAGTCTATCTAGAGCAAAGGAAAGTAATTTATGATAGAGCATTGAGCGGAAATGAACATGGTAGTATTGTGTTAATATAAACTCAGCAAAAAAAGAAACGTCCTCTGACTGTCAACTGCGTTTATTTTCAGCAAACTTAACATGTGTAAATATACTGCTCCAAAAAATAAAGGGAACACTTAAACAACACAATGTAACTCCAAGTCAATCACACTTCTGTGAAATCAAACTGTCCACTTAGGAAGCAACACTGATTGACAATAAATGTCACATGCTGTTGTGCAAATGGAATAGACAACAGGTGGAAATTATAGGCAATAAGCAAGACACCCCCAATAAAGAAGTGGTTCTGCAGGTGGAGACCACAGGCCACTTCTCAATTCCTATGCTTCCTGGCGGATGTTTTGGTCACTTTTGAATGCTGGCGGTGCTTTCACTCTAGTGGTAGCATGAGATGGAGTCTACAACCCACACAAGTGGCTCAGGTAGTGCAGCTCATCCAGGATGGCACATCAATGCGAGCTGTGGCAAGAAGGTTTGCTGTGTCTGTCAGCGTAGTGTCCAGAGCATGGAGGCGCTACCAGGAGACAGGCCAGTACATCAGGAGACGTGGAGGAGGCCGTAGGAGGGCAACAACCCAGCAGCAGTACCGCTACCTCCTCCTTTGTGCAAGGAGGAGCAGGAGGAGCACTGTTAGAGCCCTGCAATATTATTGCTCAAACGGTCAGAAACAGACTCCATGAGGGTGGTATGAGGGCCCGACGTCCACAGGTGGGGGTTGTGCTTACAGCCCAACACCGTGCAGGACGTTTGGCATTTGCCAGAGAACACCAAGATTGGCAAATTCGCCACTGGCGCCCTGTGCTCTTCACAGATGAAAGCAGGTTCACACTGAGCACATGTGACAGACGTGACAGAGTCTGGAGACGCCGTGGAGAACGTTCTGCTGCCTGCAACATCCTCCAGCATGACCGGTTTGGCAGTGGGTCAGTCATGGTGTGGGGTGGCATTTCTTTGGGGGGCCGCACAGCCCTCCATGTGCTCGCCAGAGGTAGCCTGACTGCCATTAGGTACCGAGATGAGATCCTCAGACCCCTTGTGAGACCATATGCTGGTGCGGTTGGCCCTGGGTTCCTCCTAATGCAAGACAATGCGAGACCTCATGTAGCTGGAGTGTGTCAGCAGTTCCTGCAAGAGGAAGGCATTGATGCTATGGACTGGCCCGCCCGTTCCCCAGACCTGAATCCAATTGAGCACATCTGGGACATCATGTCTCGCTCCATGCAACAACGCCACGTTGCACCACAGACTGTCCAGGAGTTGGCGGATGCTTTATTCCAGGTCTGGGAGGAGATCCCTCAGGAGACCATCCGCCACCTCACCAGGAGCATGCCCAGGCGTTGTAGGGAGGTCATACAGGCACGTGGAGGCCACACACTACTGAGCCTCATTTTGACTTGTTTTAAGGACATTACATCAAAGTTGGATCAGCCTGTAGTGTGGTTTTCCACTTTAATTTTGAGTGTGACTCCAAATCCAGACCTCCATGGGTTGATAAATTGGATTTCCATTGATTATTTTTGTGTGATTTTGTTGTCAGCACATTCAACTATGTAAAGAAAAAAGTATTTAATAAGATTATTTATTTCATTCAGATCTAGGATGTGTTGTTTAAGTGTTCCCTTTATTTTTTGGAGCAGTGTGAACATAACAAGATTCAACAACTGAGACAGAAACTGAACAAGTTCCACAGACATGTAACTAACAGAAATTGAATAATGTGTCCCTGAACAAAGGGGGGGGGGATCAAAATCAAAAGTGACAGTCAGTATCTGGTGTGGCCACCAGCTGCATTAAGTACTGCAGTGCACCTACTCCTCATGGACAGCACCAGAAATGCCAGTTCTTGCTGTGAGATGTTACCCCACTCTTCCACCAAGGCACCTGCAAGTTCCTGGACATTTCTGGGGGGAATGGCCCTAGCCCTCACCCTCCGATCCAACAGGTCCCAGTCATGCTCAATGGGATTGAGATCTGGGCTCTTCACTGGCCATGGCAGAACACTGACATTCCTGTCTTGCAGGAAATCACGCACAGAATGAGCAGTATGGCTGGTGGCATTGTCATGCTGGAGGGTCATGTCAGGATGAGCCTGCAGGAAGGGCACCACATGTGGGAGGAGGATGTCTTCCCTGTAACACACAGCGTTGAGATTGCCTGCAATGACAACAAGCTCAGTCCGATGATGCTGTGACACACCGCCCCAGACCATGATGGACCCTCCACCTCCAAATAGATCCCGCTCCAGAGAACAGGCCTCGGTGTAATGCTTGTTCCTTTGGCGATCATCAGAGAAGAGCACTTTTTGCCAGTCCTGTCGGGTCCAGCGATGGTGGATTTGTGCCCATAGGCGATGTTGTTGCTGGTGATTTCTGGTGAGGACCTGCCTTTACAACAGGCCTACAAGCCCTCAGTCTGGCCTCTCTCAGCCTATTGTGGACAGTCTGAGCACTGATGGAGGGATTGTGCATTCCTGGTGTAGCTCGGGCAGTTGTTGTTGCCATCCTGTACCTGTCCCGCAGGTGTGATGTTTGGATGTACCGATCCTGTGCAGGTGTTGTTACACGTGGTCTGCCACTGCGAGGATGATCAGCTGTTCGTCCTGTCTCCCTGTAGCGCTGTCTTAGGCGTCTCACAGTACGGATATTGCAATTTATTGCCCTGGCCACATCTGCAGTCCTCATGCCCCCTTGCAGCATGCCTAAAGCACGTTCACGCATATTGGTGTTTTTCAGAGTCAGTCGAAAGGCCTCTTTAGTGTGCTAAGTTTTCATAACTGTGACCTTAATTGCCTAACGTCTGTAAGCTGTTTGTGTCTTAACGACCGTTCCACAGCTGCATGTTCATTAATTGTTTATGGTTCATTGAACAAGCTTTGGAAACAGTGTTTAAAGCCTTTACAATGAAGATCTGTGAAGTTATTTGGATTTTTACGAATTATCTTTGAAAGACAGGGTCCTGAAAAAGGGACATTTCTTTTTTTGCTGAGTTTAGTAACCCCATTAAGCCACAGAAAATCAATTATTTTCAGGTTTAGCTTTCAATGATTAAGACTACGGAGTTCCCTACATTTGGATGTTCTGGTGCCTCTAGGGCAGTTCAACATTTTGATTGGGGACTGCTTTGCTGATGAATGTGATTGTTTTTCTTGAATGTATTTGTAATTTGTGTATATTTGTATTATATTGTATTTTGGAAATGATGTGTAATGCATGGCTCCCTTGTCAAAGAGGCCTTGATCTCAATGGGTTACCTGTTAAAATAAACCTAAAACGTGGCTGCTAATGACCAAAATGTCCATGTAAAATGTAGGTGTTCCTTTTAGAGGCTTAACACGACAAAGGGGAAATTGACTGGTCTACTCCCTTACCTGCTCTTGCTGGTTTATTGAGATCTACCGAAGGTACCACCAAGACAGGCAACCATTTTGTTAACACTTAAAAATTAGACAAAATCAATGTAAGTGAACAGCATTCCTTTACTATAAGGATTGCCAGCCATTTGACCTCACTATTCTAACAATATGTTCTTCACTACAGATTACAGTCTTTTCAAGTGTCATATTATCTCAGTCTCAGAACAGTTGGTGATTATTCTGAAGTGTTCTAGAACTCAGTGATTATTCTGTAGTGTTCTAGAAGTCAGTGTTTCCTGTAGGTAGCACATGGAGCTGGGCTGCCTACTGTGAGGTGATAGCAGGGGGCAATGTGTAGGAAAGGCTGGGATGAGGAAGGGTATTGTTGATTAACTGGGAGGATGAGAGGAGGATTAGTGAGAACCGGTGGCCAGGAAGAGACTGCTGGGAAAGAGGGAGGGATGGAAGATGAGAGGGAGAGGGGGAATAGAAGGAGGGAGGGGAGGGGAAATCTCACATGAAAACTAGCTGTATTTTGCAGAGCGGTTTGGAACGTGGTGATGTCACCAGGCAGACCAAAACTCCATCCCACCGACCCAAAACAGGCTGACATTTCAGGTGGTCTTTTCGAACAGCTTTAACACTATAAGTTCATTATCATTTTCACAGTACTATTCCAACCTCATAGTGTGGAAATATACAAACATTAAGAACACATACAAATCTCTCCCTCACCCTCCAAGCCATAAGACTGCTGAACAATTCATTAAATTGACCCCCCCACTGTCACAGTTGTCGTAGTGATGAGACCAAAATGCAGCATGTATGTTTATGCTCATCTTGACGTTTAATAAATTCATAATGAACACCAAAATAACAACAGAACGAACGATCAACAAAACAGTCTGGCAAGGCACAAGGCTAAACACAGAACAATCTCCCACAATTGACAAACACAAACACACCCTAATATATGGGACTCTCAATCAAAGGCAAATAGACAACACCTGCCTTCAACTGAGAGTCCCAACCCCAATTACCCAAACATAGAAACAGACATACTAGACTAAACATAGAATACATGAAAATCAAACAGTGCCCAAAAACCCCGGAATACTTAAATCATATGCCCCTTCAACAAACACACCACCCCAAACCACATAAACCGAATACCCTCTGCCACGTCCTGACCAAACTACAATGACAATTAAACCTTATACTGGCCAGGACGTGACACCCACTTTGTTTTTACACTGCTGCCACTCGCTGTTTATTATCTATGCATAGTCACTTTACCCCTACCTACATGTACAAATTACCTCAACTAACCTGTACCCCCACACATTGATTCTGTATCGGTACCCCCTGTATATAGCCTCAATATTGTTATTTTATTGTGTTACTTTTTATTTTATTTACTAAATAAAGTTTTAGTTAATATTTTCTTAACTCTATTTCTGGAACTGCATTGTTGGTTCAGGGCTTGTAAGTAAGCATTTTACGGTAAGGTCTACACCGGTTGTCTTCGGCGCATGTGACAAATACAATTTGATTTGATCCCTTATTGATGTTACTTGTTTAATCTAGTGTAGATGAATGGGAAGAGACAGGTTAAAGAAGGATCTTTAAGCCTTGAGACAATTGAGACATGGATTGTGTATGTGTGCCATTCAGAGGGTGAATGGGTAAGACAAAAAAGTGCCTTTGAACGGGGTACCAGGTGTCAAAAACTGCAACACTGCTGGGGTTTCACGCGCAGCAGTTTCCTGTGTGTATCAAGAATGCTCCACAACTTAAAGGACATCCAGTCAACTTGACACAACTGTGGGAAGCATTGGAGAGAACATGGGTTATGATGAAAATGTTGTTTTGTCGGTGCAAAACAGTGAGTATGAGTGAAGAAGCAGAGATCAGATACTGAGCGGCTTTGAAGTGGCCAGGAAAGATTTGGCTACTCATGTGAGAGTCACTGTTGCATTTCTTGGGCGCACCACACTTAAACAGTTTTTCCAACTCTTGTTGGAAACCTTCCAAAGATCTGGAGAAGATGTTGAGATTGAAGGACCCTAAAGTATTCCCTTAAACCTTCATCCAATTTTTTATGCTGTGAGCCTGGGTGGAAAATCCCTTTACACAAGAGGGTTATTAAGTGAAGAAATGTATTATTGATATTGAACTGGGTCCATACAAAGTCATTAAAATCCTGTTTCTTAGTTTACAGAGTACACTTTCATTTCCCCATTGACTGATTAAATGTGTATGATATAAGTGTTTTTTCACAGTTAGTGTTTTTGTTTATTCTTTTATTTCCTGGATCCAATTATATTCATTTGGGTACACAACGGATGCCGTTTTGCAATGGAAAAACGAAAATGAGCATTTCTTATTGGTCCAGATAGTCCCTCCCTGGGGTAGTCCCTCCACATTTGGTGCCTAATGAATAAACCCCAGGTCTTTGACTGTGAGTGACAAAGTACACTGAACAAAAATATAAATGCAATATAAACGATTTTACTGAGTTACAGTTCATATATGGAAATCAGTCAATTGAAATAAATTCATTAGGCCCTAATCTATGGATTTCACATGACTGGGAATACAGAGATATGCATCTGTTGGTCACAGATACCTTAAAAAAGGTAGGGGTGTGGATCAGAAAAACAGTCAGTATCTGGTGTGAACACCATTTGCCTCATGCAGCCTGACTCGTCCTTCACATAGAGTAGATCACAGTAGTCCCGTGTGGCTCAGTTGGTAGAGCATGGTGTTTGCAACGCCAGGGTTGTGGGTTCGATTCCCACAGGGGACCAGTATGGAGAAAAAAAAAGAAATATATGAAATGTATGCATTCACTACTGTAAGTCGCTCTGGATAAGAGCATCTGCTAAATGACTAAAATGTAAAATGTTGATTGTGGTCTGTGCAATGTTGTCCCACTCCTCTTCAATGGCTGTGCCAAAGTGCTGGATATTGATGGGAACTGGAACATGCTGTCATATGTTGGAAGCCACCAGGTTTGGGATTCATTTTCCAGGTCTTGGAAGGAAATCTGGATACATCCCCCGACTGCCCTGGGTCATATTCATAAGCATGAAGTGAAACAAAAATGACTGAAACAGGGACAGACTCTTGGCCAATAAGGAGCGCTTGTTATCGCTTTCCATTACAAAAAAAAGTTTTACTACGGTGTGCCCTAATGAATATGACCCAGGCCTGCCTTGTCTGCCTGGTCTGCCTGTCTGTGCAATCTCACCCATGCAATCTGTGGGTTATGAAATGATCTTGTGAAACCAGATTCGGAACGGAGGGGTTGGGAGATTAGATGGATTAGCTGCTAATAACACAGTGCTGCTTACACTCCCTGAACTGTTACCAAATCCCAGATGGTGGAGTGGAGCTAGCATGTTAAATCACTTGAATTAGGCTAATGGCCTCTATCCTCTATCAGAGACTGTTTAGTCTGTGACGGCTGACTATGGAAAAGGGGAAAAGGCAGTGCATTGACTTCCAGAGGGAAATTTGAGCCAAGTGGAGGTAAATTGTTCTGACTTTGGGTTTGCTGGGCAGTGTGACTCCCGCTGGGAATTGAATGGAGGTTCTCTTCCCTCACCTCCATTTCTCTCTCTACAACCCATCACCATCCACCCTCCTCACTGTTTGTCCAAACAGAACCCCCACCCCATCCCCTCTACACCACCACCAACATCCCCTCAATGACAACTGTAATGTCAGCTTCAATAGCAAAGACACTAAACCAACAGCTCAGTTCATGTGACCTGTGCACTGAATTTTCTGAACAGTTACATTCTGAATGGGGCTTCATTTCTATTTTTGGAGAGGAGAGAAGGTGACAGGATCCCCCCACCTGCCCACCCCTATAGGAGTGTGCGCATGTGTGTGCATATCAAATAACACTGTAAGAATGGCTCATGTTCTGAATTCTGTGGCTGTACATTTCAAAAGTGCTGAACAAATAGTTATATTGACTACGTCCATCTTAGCTCGCTCATTAATGTCTTAATCGAAATTACGGATGGCCTCTTATCCGCTCATCGTTCTCTTATTGTAATTGTCGTGTGTGTAGGTGGCAGGGAAGTCAGGCGCAGGAGAAACCAACTTGGTGGAACTGGAGTAGTTTAATTAAGATAAAACAAACTCCAAAAACCAACGTACATAAATAAAATAACATTGGTAAAATAACCCGTTGCGCACCAATACAAATACACGAGCACATAACAAACAATCTCTGACAAGGACTTGAGGGGAACAGAGGGTTAAATACACAACATGTAATGAATGGGATTGGAACCAGGTGTGTAGGAAGACAAGACAAAACCAATGGAAAATTAAAAATGGATCAATTATGGCTAGAAGACCGGTGACGTCGACCGCCGAGCACCACCCGAACAAGGAGGGGCATCGACTTCGGCAGAAGTCGTGACACTTATGCCATAGTTTGTGCATCTCAAATGCCAGTAGAAACCACATTTGTTTAAGCAAGTCAGCCATATCAGCTATGTCTTTTTAAAAGGCAGTAAATGAGGCTGAATGAACTGTTTCGCTGCCAGACAAGGCTCACTGATACCCAGGTGTAGTGGTGATAAGGATTCACTCCATGGTGCTGAAAAGAAAGCTCTGATGTTGGGACCGCTTTATGTAGGCCCTAACAGTTTGTGGGCACCGTTTGTCACCTTTATAGTGCAATTAATGTATTGTTTAGTGTTGGCCCACGGAATAAATATGAAGTGGGTAAAACAGTATGTTTTAAGTGACCAGTATTCAATGACTAAGTAGATAGGGCAGCAGTCTCTAAAGTGCAGGATTGAGTACCGGGTGGTAGCCGGCTAGTAACAGTGACTAAAGTTCATAGCAGGGTACTGGGTGGAGGCCAGCTAGTGGTGACTATTTAAAAGTCTGATGGCCTGGAGATAGAAGTGTTTTTTCAATCTCTCTGTTAAAGTTTTAATGCACCTGTACTGTCTCCGCCTTCTAGATGGTAGCGGGGTGAACAGGCCATGGCTCGGGTGGCGGAGGTCTTTGATGATCTTCTTGGCCTTCCTGTGAAACCGGGTGCTGCAGATGTCCTGGAGAGCAGTCAGTGTGCCCCCAGAGATGCATTGGGCTGACCACACCACCCTCTGAAAAGCCCTGCCATTGCGAATGGTGCAATTGCCGTACCAGGTGGTGATACAGACCGATAAGATGCTTTCCATGGTGCATCTGTAGACGTTTGTGAGGGTCTTAGGGGCCAAGCCGAATTACTTCAGCCTCCTGAGGTTAAAGAAGAGCTGTTGCGCCTTCTTCACCACACTGTCTGTGTGGTTTGACCATTTTAAGTTGTCAGTGATGTGCACACCAAGGAACTTGAAGCTTTAGACCCTCTGCACTGCGGCCCGTCAATGTGGATGGGGGCGTGCACTCTCTGCTGTCTCCTGAAGTGCACAATCAGCTCCTTTGTTTTGTTGACATTGAGGGAGAGGTTATTTTCCTGGCACCACTCTCTCAGGGCCCTTACCTCCTCCCTGTAAGCTGTCTCGTCATTGTTAGTAATTAGGCCTACCACTGTTGTGTCATAGGCAAACTTGATGATTGAGTTGGAGGCATGCGTGGCCACACAGTCATAGGTGAACAGGAATTACAGGAGGGGGCGAGCACGAACCCTTGTGGGGCCTCCATGTTGAACGTAGCGGAAGTGTTGTTGCCTACCTTAACCAGCTGGGGTCGGCCCATCAGGAAGTCCAGGGCCCAGTTGCACAGGGTGGGGTTCAGACCCATGGCCTAAGCTTAATGATGATCTTGGAGGGAACTATGGTATTGAAGGCTGAGCTGTAGTCGATGAACAGTAGTCTTACATAGGTATTCCTCGTCCAGCTGGGATAAGGCAGTGTGCAGTGCGATTGGCAATTGCGTCATCTGTGGATCTGTTGGGGCGGTATACCAATTGAAATGGAAAGGGAAAAGGGATACCTAGTCAGTTGTGCAACTGAATGCATTCAACCAAAATGTGTCTTCCTCATTTAACACAACCCTTCTGAATAAGAGAGTCTAGGGTCTAGGTTAAGGTGGTGATGATATGATCTTTAACTAGCCTCTCAAAGCACTTCATGATGGCAGAAGTGAGTGTTCCGGGACGATAGTCATTTAGTTCAGTTACCTTTGCTTTCTTGGGTACAGGAAAAATGATGGACATCTTGAAGTAAGTGGGGACAACAGACTGGAATAGGGAGAGATTGAAAATGTCCCTAAACACTCCAGCCTGTTGGTCTGCACATGCTCTGAGGATGCGGCTTGGGATGCCGTCTGGACCGGCAGCCTTGAGAGGGTTAACACGCTTAAATGTCTTACTCACTTCGGCCACAGAGAACGAGAGCTCACAGTTCTCGTGAATGGTGATGGCCCGCATCGGTGGAACTGTGTTTTCCTCGAAGCAGGCAAAGATGTTTAGCTTGTCCTGGAGCAAGGTGTCGGTGTCCACAACATGGCAGGTTTACCCTTCATAATCCATGATTGTCTGGAGTCCCTGCCACATACGTCTCGTGTCTGAGCCATTGAATTGCGTCTCCACTTTGTCTCTGTTCCGACATTTTGCCTGTTTGATTGCCTTACGTAGGGCACAGCTGGGTGGTTTATACTCATCCATGTTCCCAACACCTTGTTGTGAATAAATGCGGTGGGTCGCTGCCATCTATAAGTTCTAATCGCCACAGTGGGAACATTATCGTCTATGCACTTCCTGATGAACTCAGTCACCGAGTCTGTATACGTCAATGCTATTCTCAGAGGCAACCTGGAACATATCCCAGTCTGCGTGATCAAAACAATCTTGAAGTATAAATTCCGATTGGTCAGACCAACGTTGAACAGTCCTTACCACGGGTACTTTCTGCTTAAGTTTCTGCCATAAAAGGGGAGGAGCAGAATGGAGGTGTGATCTGATTTGCCGAAGGGAGGGCAGGGGAGGGCCTTGTTGCAGTCCCGGAAGGGGGAATAGCAATGCTCAAGAGTTCTCAATAAGCCAGTAGCACAGGAGTTGTTTTCCTCAGATTTGCTTTATTGAAGTACTCAGCTACAATAAATGCGGCCACAGGATATGCAGATTCCAGTTTGCACAAAGTACAGTGTAGTTCCTTCCAGTGTAGTTCCTTGTGTGTGTGTGTGTGTGTGTGTGTGTGTGTGTGTGTGTGTGTGTGTGTGTGTGTGTGTGTGTGTGTGTGTGTGTGTGTGTGTGTGTGTGTGTGTGTGTGTGTGTGTGTGTGTGTGTGTGTGTGTGTGTGTGTGTCGTTTTCACTTGGCCCAATGGTTGCCTCCAGCATTCCTGCCGAGCAGCAGGTTTCCATGGTAACCAGAGAAAGAACGATGCCAGTCTGGGATGCTAGGTGTTGGGTAGTGTGGGTTGTCTTTTTGCTTCATGAAATAATGACATAGCGAGTGGGTCACCTTGTGTCTGTGAAACAGGCTGCGGAACAGGCTGGCTAGCCTCGCATGCTGATTGGTGGAGCCCCATGCATGGTTAAGTATACTGGCAGGCAGGAGGAATCAGTCTGGGACTCTGTCTGGGACAATTATGAAAAATGGAGGAGAGAGATAACTTCTGAATGTCAAGCGGTTGGACATGCAAAAATGTAACATGATGAAAAATGCAGGTGGGAGGGGCATCTTAGTTTGCCAAGAAGTCTCACTGTAAATCAGCCAGGAAGCCGCCTTCTGGTCACCCTGTCAAATGTTCTAAATAACTTCCTGGCTTGCACAGCTAACCATCACATTGTTACTGATTATTGGTAGCAGACAGCCAGTCGCTCAACCTTCTCAATCACTCATTCCGCCTTGGCAAAACAGTCCATGACAAATGGAGAGGTACTATTATTGAGTTTTATTTGTCATCATATTTTGTGCCAAAGCACATTCATATCATGCTGCCTTACACCACACTGCCTGGTAGGCATCAAGGATCACACTGTCTGGTAGGCATCAAGGGTCACACTGTCTGGTAGGCATCAAGGATCACACTGCCTGGTAGGCATCAAGGATCACACTGCCTGGTAGGCATCAAGGATCACACCGCCTGGTAGGCATCAAGGATCACACCGCCTGGTAGGCATCAAGGATCACATTGTCTGGTAGGCATCAAGGATCACACCGCCTGGTAGGCATCAAGGATCACACCGCCTGGTAGGCATCAAGGATCACACCGCCTGGTAGGCATCAAGGATCACACCGTCTGGTAGGCATCAAGGATCACACCGCCTGGTAGGCATCAAGGGTCACACTGCCTGGTAGGCATCAAGGATCACACCGCCTGGTAGGCATCAAGGATCACACCGTCTGGGGGGCAACATCACACCGTCTGGGGGGCAATATCACACTGTCTGGGGGGCAACATCACACTGTCTGGGGGACAACATCACACTGTCTGGGGGGCAACATCACACTGTCTGGGGGGCAACATCACACTGTCTGGGGGGCAACATCACACTGTCTGGGGGGCAACATCACACTGTCTGGGGGGCAACATCACACTGTCTGGGGTGCAACATCACACTGTCTGGGGGGCAGCATCACACAGGGGCGAAAATCTGATTTCAACTTTGCAGGGGACAATTTTATTACATTTTCTCAAGAGCAATTCCTGAGGGGGACACCAAAAGTAGTGCTGTAACACATAGCCTACATTGTAATATGGTAAATGTATATTGAGGAACCAAAGAAATAAGGTGTTTGCCGTACTCCTAACAGCAATACCATTGCCTTTAACAAATCTTAGTTCAGTCACCAGTTTAAGTTGAGAGTGGGGGTATCCATGGCATTTTCCAATTATGTTCCTATTTTACAAGTAAAAAAAATTGAGAACCTTTCATAATGTTGCCAAACAAAGACTCAACAAACTTACCTGAGACTCCCTGTCTCTGCCAGTCTGTCCCTGCATATCTGTCCCCAACTCTGCTGTCTGTGTGCCATCTGTTGCCTGCTCTGCCTAATGACATCATTGTGAAACATTCCATTAGCATTTCACTTCTTTCTTATGAACATTTTATCAACTAGTCTGAGATATTAGGCTACTAGGGTTCTTACTTTGCGTTTTGATGTACTGAAAAATACTCTGATGTCCGTCTTTTTTCTGCCCGTTTTCTGACATTTTTCTACCTGGCTGGCTACACACACACAGTATGTAGGTTGTTTACAGTAGGAGATGGGCTTCTATCATCTTATCTTCTATCATTCTATATGGGCTTCGATCTAAAAGGTAGCTAGCAAATGTGAAACGGATTGCAGTGACAAGAGTTGACAGCTGTATGAGTTCACCATTTACACAACATATGCTGCAACCTTTTGTAATTTTAATCGTTTGTTTCATATTGGCTGGCTTCTAACAATAGCTGAATTTGCAAAGCTAGCGAGCACCAATTCAGTGGTGTTTGCTATAATCTTTGCTACCCGGGTTAAATAAAGGTGAAATAAAATATATAAATAAAAGTTCCCTTGCGACAATTTAGCTTTTGCAACGAGACCATTAAATATATTTAAAACAATGGTAGAAGAGAGTGTAGTTCTGTTCAGTTTATCGCTAACCTTATCACAGGGACTTTGAAGCACTAACTTACATGCATGCTGATCTTGGAATAAATTGACGATAGCAAAGATTCCATCTTTGACGACGCCACATAAATGGAATAGGTACTAGCTAGCTTAATAGTTAATATTTGCGCGCTAGCTCTGCATATTCAGCTAGTGTGTGTGCGCGATTGACTGGATTAACCTCACGTCAGTTACGTGCATTGAGTGCCTTTCAGACAGTAGATACGACCTCTACGTTACCTAGAAAGCTAAGGAACTGGCAGTGGATCAAACCATTGTGAGGCAAAGGGTGGGGGGGTTGCAATCTTTTGAAACTTAAAAACGCGCTATTAAGTGTCTATAATCAGCACAATTGTTTTCATTGCGTATTATTAATATTATTTAAATTACATAGTTATGTTTCAGTGATATATTGGGGGGGACAAATCATATTTTTCCCAGGATGGGGGGGTCGTGTGTCCCCCGTCCCCCCCGGGATTTCCGCCCCTGACATCACACTGTCTGTGGGGCAACATCACACTGTCTGGGGGACAACATCACACTGTCTGGGGGGCAACATCACACTGTCTGGGGGACAACATCACACTGTTTGGGGGGCAACGTCACACTGTCTGGGGGGCAACATCACACTGTCTGGGGGGCAACATCACACTGTCTGGGGGGCAACATCACACTGTATGGACTGGGATCAGCAGATCTCCCCATCACATCTGGCTGCCTGTTATGGGAGGCATCATCGCACAACGTTGACTGGGAGGCCTGTCAGAGCTTGCCCAGGAGCCAAAACAGATCTCCTTAATTAACTCCTAGGTAAGAGGAACATCAAATATGCAGAGAAGCATTTTCCCCTTACAACAGCGCAGACAGGCAGAAACATTTCTCCCTGTCCCTGTTTTGCTTGTGGAGACAGGTACTCTAGGTCTACCTTGCCATCTGGACTGGCTAGCTCGCTAATGCGCACGCGCACACACACACACACACACACACACAAAAAATCCCTCATTCCCAATTTACCATTCACACCTTATACTGTAGGGATGGAAAAATATGCATATTTTTTTGAATACCGTTCATTTTTCAGTTAAAATAATGCATGTGTATCCTAAGGGGGACATGACTTTAAAAAATGTCTCTAGTCATAAAAAAACTGAACCAATAGTATCCCACTGGGCAAAAACTGGTTGAATCAACGTTTTTTCCACGTCATTTCAATCTAAAAATTCTATGTGATGCTGTTGAATCAATGTAGAATCAAATCAAATCACATTTTGTTTGTCACATGCGCCAGATACAACAGGTGTGACCTTACCGTGATATTTACTAAATAAACTAAAGTAAAAAATAAAATAAAAAGTAACACAATAAAATAACAATAATGAGACTATATAGGGGGTAACGGTACCGAGTCACAGAATGATGTTGAACTGTTATCTGTGCTCAGTGGGAAGTTACTGTAGATAGTGTTACCCATAAGACATATGAAATGAGGAGCATTACTACAGAGTCAATATTATTGGTTGATGACTGTATTTGTTAATTGGGAAAAGGACAGGTAGACAAATAACTCAATCACAGAGGAACTCACCCTGTCCTCTGGCTGACCCCAACTCTGCCCCTGGGAAAGAGATCCATCAAAGGAGGTCTACCCATTGCCAAAGTCTTGTATGAGATCATACACATTGGCTGTTAAAAAGATTTGGGCCACTGGTCTGGTGGTTAAATGTGGAGAGAGCTGAGAGAGAACCTGTTGGGCTCATATTCAGCTGAACAACAGACAGACAGACAGACAGACAGACAGACAGACAGACAGACAGACAGACAGACAGACAGACAGACAGACAGACAGACAGACAGACAGACAGACAGACAGACAGACAGACAGACAGTCTGGTTTTGATATAGAAACCCTTGAACTAATAACCACTTGGATTATTACCATAGAGGGGCTGTGAGGGCTGCTTAGATGCAGCAGGATAACCAGTAGACAGAGGTTAGGTTACTGACCCTGCTAATAATCAACCCAGGTCTTCTTATCTCTCTCTGCCCCCCAAAACAAAAACAAAGCCTCAAAAGGAAGTTAATGTGAACCCCAGACCCTAGACCAACCATCACATACTTACAAACATAACTGAACAAAAATGCAACATGTTGGTCCTCATTTTTCATGAGCTGAAATAAAATATCCCAGAAATGTTCCATATGCATAAGCTTATTTCTCAAAAAGGCACAAATGTGTTTACATCCCTGGGTAACACTTTACTTTACACCAGCGTTATAACACGATCAAAACCATGTCATAAATGTCATAACAGCTGACATAACGTGTCATAATCTGTCATAATATGATCATAACACTGTTATGACCCATATATTTACACCTTTGTTGTTGTTGTAATTAATTCTTTTTTTTAAATCATATTTTAAATAACTTGTAGAAAATATCCTGTTTGACACTGTCATAAAGCATTATGACCATCTTGTGTCATTTTACTTGGACTAAGAAAATTGACTTTATGACAGTGTCAAGAAGAATTATTACCACCCTGTGTCACTTTATTTGGACTAATAAAATACACTTTGACACTTTCAAGAAGCATTATGACCATCATAATCATAGTCCTGCTCCTGAAATCTGCTCCTGCATTCATCCCAGTCATCGGAACAGAGCATTGTGGTTGATGTATGTCTGTCATCAATGTGTGCACAATTACAATTTCAGAAATTGTTGTATGACATAAGCATACTGTTGATAAGTAGGCTATTGTTTAAGGGAATGTTTATCCTTGTGTGGTAGGTTTTGTGGGTTGTTACACTCTTATGTAGATGTCATAACCAGCCATAAAAGAACACAATTATATGTCACAGCAGGTTTAAATATATGTGTCATGACAGTGTTATGACCATATTATCACATGGTTATGAACGTGTCATAACGTGTTATGACGCTGGGTGTCAAGTAAAGTGTTACACATCCCAGTAAGTGAGCATTTCTCCTTTGCCAAGATAATCCATCCACCTGACAGGTGTGGCATTTCAAGATGCTGATTAAAGCATGATCATTACACAGGTGCATCTTGTGCTGGGGACAATAAAAGGCCCCTCTAAAATGTGGAGTTGAGTCACAGAACACAATACCACAAATATCTCATGTTTTGAGGGAGCGTGCAATTGGCATGCTGACTGCAGGAATGTCCACCAGAGCTGTTGCCAGAGAATTTCATGTTAATTTCTCTACCATAAGCCGCCTCCAACGCCATTTTAGAGAATTTGGCAGTACGTCCAACAAGCCTCACAACCGCAGACCACGTGTAACCACAACAGCCCAGGACCTCCACATCCAGCGTCTTCAACTGTGGGATCATCTGAGACCAGCCACCCAGATAGCTGAAGAAACTGTGGGTTTGAACCACTGAAAAATGTATGCACAAACTGTCCGAAACCATCTCAGGGAAGCTCATCTTCATTGCCAGGGTCTTGACCCGACTGCAGTTTGGCATAGTAATTGACTTCAGTGGGAAAATGCTCACCTTCAATGACCACTGGCATGCTGGAGAAGTGTGCTCTTCATGGATGAATCCCTGTTTCAACTGTACTGGGCAGATGGGAGGCAGTTTGTATGGCGTTGTGTGAGCTAGGGTCAGTCTGTTTTATATGGTGTAATTCTCCTGTCTTATCTGGTGTCCTTTGTGAATTTACGTATACTCCCTCTCTCTCTCTCTCTCTCTCTCTCTCTCCCTCCCTCCCTCCCTCCCTCCCTCTCTCTCTCCCTCCCCTCTCGGAGGACCTGAGCCCTAGGACCATGCCTCAGGACTATCTGGCCTGATGACTCCTGGCTGTCCCCAGTCCACCTGGTTGTGCTTCTGCTCCAGTTTTAACTGTTCTGCCTGCGGCTAGGGAACCCTGACCTGTTCACCGGACGTACTACCTTGTCCCGGACCTGCTGTTTTCAACTCTCTCTCCCTCTACCACACCTGCTGTCTCAACCTCAGAATGCTCGGTTATGAAAAGCCAACTGACGTTTACTCCTTAGGTACTGACCTGTTGCACCCGCTACAACCACTGATTATTATTTGATCTTGCTGGTCATCTATGAACGTTTTAACATTTTGATGAACTATTTGGCCTTAAATGGCTATGTACTCTTATCGTCTTCACCCAGCACAGCCAGAAGAGGACTGGCCACCCCTCAGAGCCTGGTTCCTCTCTAGGTTTCTTCCTAGGTTCCTTAGGTTCCTGCCTTCCTAGGGAGTTTTTCCTAGCCACCGTGCTTCTACATCTGCATTGCTTGCGGTTTGGGGTTTTAGGCTGGGTTTCTGTAAAGCATTTTGTGACATCTGCTGATGTAAAAAGGGCTTTATAAATACATTTGATTGATGTCAACGATGTGAACAGAGTGCCCCATTGTGGCGATGTGGTTATGGTTTTGGCAGGCATAAGCTATAGACAACGAACACAATTGCATTTTTAGAGGTTGTGAAAGGTGATGGCGGCGGATGAATGGTGCGACAATGGGCCTCAGGATCTCGTCACGGTATCTCTGTGCATTCAAATTGCCATTGATAATAGTCAGCATGTCTTCACCGACGTCATCCCCCAGCCTTACACACGCCCACGCCCACACATATGTTTGTTTTGGTATCCTTGTTGGGAACAAACAATTGTTTCCCGTTCAAATTCCTATTTTCCCAACCCCTAACCCTAAAGCTAACCCTAATCCTAATTCTAAACCTAACCCTTAAACCTTAAACCTAAAATAGCCTTTTCCCTTGTGGGGACCTGTGAAATGTCCCAAATTTTCCTTGTTTTACTATCCTTGTGAGAACTTCTGGTCCCCTCCAGGATAGTAAACCAAAAACACACACACATACACCGATGTCTGGTGAGAGTTCAAACCCAAACCCAACCTTTCAGACAGCCTTACACAACAGCACTGAGAGATTAATGGATACATCAAATGTGCTGCGTTGCTCAGTAGTTTTAAATAGTCTTAGTCCTGGGGCACTACAGGCTTTTAAGTCATTCTATATTAACGATGCTCAGGAATTAGTCAGAGAGGCTGATTTGACTGTTGTAATGACTGTGGACACGACAGACTGACTGGATTCTAGACAGGTGGGGATCATTGGGCTCGGCTTCAAAACACATAAAGATGGGGAGCGATAGTGTACACACACACACACACACACACACACACACACACACACACACACACACACACACACACACACACACACACACACACACACACACACACACACACACACACACACACACACACACACACACACACACACAGGTAAGGGAAAGATGAAGACAGTGATTGCTGCCTGCAGGAGAGGAAGTGAAGAAGACATACATGTGCAGAATTCTCTCCTCCTCCTCTCCTATCAGAGTGTGTTCTCGTTCCCAGATGGGGGAGAAAAGCTTATGTTCAGGGCATAATCTTTCATTTGGGATGATTAGACAGGACGATACGACGCATAATAAACTTTCCACTCTGTAAATCAGTCTTTTTGTCTCCCAGGGACCATTTTCCTGTGGGTTCAAATATGATTTGAAATACTTTTGAAAACATTACCTCTGCTTGATGGAGAACACCTAGCTCAATAGAACAATAGAATAGTCGCTAAACTGCAAACCCTGTCTCTCTGGCCCTTCAGGCAGGCTAGAACAAATCCTCAAAGATTTTTGTAATACTATTTGAATTGACGTCTGCTACTCCCAATGCCGGGCAGGGTTATGGGGGATTTGATTGTAATATGAGTGAATGGGAGTGAACAGACAGCCAGACACGACTAGCAGGACTAGAGGTATTAGGATATGAGGATATTTCCTGATTAATTCAGTTTCTTATGAAGATTAAGTGCACTGTGTAACTGATAGCTGATTAACCTGCATGGGGTCCTGACTCTAATTAGAGCTAGTGTAATTCCAGCCATCTGTAATAGAGCCCTAGGTTTGCATCACCAATGGCACCCTGTTCCCTATAAAGTGCACTACTTTTTACCAGAGCCCTATTCCTTGTCAAAAGTAATTTTATTGATTTATTTTTATTGAACCTAAAGTAATGTGCTATATATGTCACGCCCTGACCTGAGAGAGTCATTTTTCTCTGTTTGGTTAGGTCAGGGTGTGACATGGGGTGGGCATTCTATGTGTTGTATGTCTATGTTGTTTTTGTATTTCTTTGTTTGGCCGAGTATTTTTCCTAATCAGAGGCAGTTGTCTATTGTTGTCTCTGATTAGGAATCATTCTTAGGCAGCCGTTTCCCACCTGTGTTTTGTGGGATCTTGTGTTTGGGTAGCTGCCTGTGAGCAGCACAGAACGTCACGTTTCTTCTGTATTGTTTTGGTGAGTTTCATATTTATTAAACATGTGGAACTCTAAGTACGCTGCGCCTTGGTCTACTCCTTTAGACGATCGTGACAATATAGGGTGCCATCTAGGACGCAGCCCCAGTCATTCCAGCCATCCTCTGAGCCCTGGGGTTCAACATCCACTCAAACTGACACATTCATACCAGTGCAATTGATCATCTATTCTAGTTGCTTAAAGGGGCAATCTGCAGTTGGTATAAAAATGGAGAGGTTTTAGTAAAAAGCTGAGGGATGTACAGTAACCACTCTCAAATTCATAGACAGAGCTATGGATGCAAGGACTGACCATCTATGGTGGCTTAAGGCTGTACAGTGTTTGTTTACAATTACATTTAGCATATATTACATTACAAGCTTCTGTGTTGTGTTTTTGATGCGGTACAACAGTTGAACTAAGCTAATGAGGCATATATACAGTAAATTATATTCTTCAAGAATCAATGGTAATATATCATTCATTTAAAAGTCCAAAAATGGATGTACCAATCACAGATTGCTCCTTTTTGGTCTTTTGAGGCAATCTCATCCCCCTAATATATTCATAAGTACCAGTGGTGTAAAGAACTTAAGTAAAACATATTTTAAAGTACCTACTGAAGTCGTTTTTTGGGGTATCTGTACTTTACTATTTATATTTTGGACAACTTTTACTTTTATTTCACTACATTCCTAAAGAAAATAATATACTTTTTACTCCAAACATTTTCCCTGACACCCAAAAGTACTCATT
This sequence comes from Salmo salar, assembly GCF_965601325.2. Taxonomy (NCBI): domain Eukaryota; kingdom Metazoa; phylum Chordata; class Actinopteri; order Salmoniformes; family Salmonidae; genus Salmo; species Salmo salar. The sequence goes on from NC_138299.1 coordinate 34,770,034, forward strand.
ACATTTTGAATGCTTAGCAGGACAGGAAAATGGTCTAATTCACACGCTTATTAAGAGAACATCCCTGGTCCTCCCTACTGTCTCTGATCTGACAGACTCACTTAACAAAAATGCTTCATTTGTAAAGGATGTAGTGTTTTCTTAAAAACAAGAAAATAATGCCATCTGGTTTGTTTAATATAAGTCAGTTAAGAACAAATTCTTATTTACAATGTTGGCCTACCCCAGGTCAAACCCAGGTGATGCTGGGCCAATTGTGCACCATGCTATGGGACTCCCAATCACAGCCGGATGTGATGCAGCCTGGATTCGAACCAGGTACTGCAGTGACACCTCTAGCACTGAGATGCCACTGCACCACTCAGGAGCCCTACTTAAGTATATTTTAAACCAAATACTTTTAGACTTTTACTCAGGTAATATTTTACTGGTTGACTTTCACTTGAGTCATTTTCTATTAAGTTATCTTTACTTTTACTATGTAAGTATGACAATTGGGTACTTTTCCCACCGCTGATAAGTACTGTCTATGGGGGACAGTAGAAAAGGGGATGCACACAAACCATCAACTACAACCACCCCCATTTATGTTTTACACTGACACATTAACACCAGCACAATCGATCATCTGGCTGTTTGAGGAAGACTTATTCTCTGTCTATATTGGAGAGGCTCTCATGTACACTGAGTGTACAAAACATTAGGAACACCTACTCTTTCCATGACAGACTGACCAGGTGAATCCAGGTGAAAGATATGATCCCTTATTGATGTCACCTGTTAAATCCACTTCAATCAGTGTAGATGAAGGGGAGGAGAAAGGTTAAGGAAGGATTTTTAATCCTTAAGACAATTGAGACATGGATTGTGTATGTGTGCCATTCAGAGGGTGAATGAACAAGATAAAAGATTTAAGTTCCTTTGAATGGGGTATGGTAGTAGGTGCCTGGCACACCAGTTTGAGTGAGTCAAGAACTGCAACACTGCTTTGTTTTTCACGCTCAACAGTTTCCCATGTGTAACAAGAATGGTTCACCACCCAAAGGACATCCAGCCAAGTTGACACAACTGTGGGAAGCATTGGAGTCAACATGGACCAGCATCCCTGTGGAACGCTTTTGACACCTTGTATAGTCCATCCCCTGACAAATTGAGGCTGTTCTGAGGGCAAATAGCGGTGCGACTCAATATTGGAAGGTGTTCCTAATGTTTTGTCCACTCAGTGTATTGTCTGGGGTGGAGGGAAGAGAAACCATCAGAAACCATGACAACCCTTGTTGATTGTCCTCCTCCAATGTATTATTCATGGGGTTGGCAAAGCCATAATTCTCCATCAATATCTGAGAGGAGGGAAGGGGACTGTTTGACCAAATGAAGTGTCACTAGTCCATCGTTTGACAGATGGTGCCTCCTGCACTCGCACCTCTAAGTGATGTCCCCCAACTTGTGACCATGCAACCAGCAACACACCAGCCTGCAGACGAGCTGTAGGCCTACGTCCAAAATAGCACCCTATTCCCTATATAGTGAACTACGTTTGACCTGGACCTATAGGGGATCTGGTCAAAAGTAGTGCACTATATAGGGAATAGGGTGCCATTTGGGAGGCCGAGCCAGGACAGGAGCAAATGACTGAGAGGCCCCTGCCTGCAAAAATATTTGTCTTTAACACCCGGCACTTCCTGAACTCATTGTGTAACGTGAAGGTTGGATGTTGAGGTGGCGATTCTGGAGAGCAGTGAAGAGCAGGGCTTGGGGCTTTAAAGACCACTGGTCGTTTATGTGTTGTCCCATGCAGGCGCAGGGTGAGAAAAAGCCAGGCCTGGCCTGCTGTTTTGAGCCCGTTCAGGAGGAAAAGGGAGGGCTAGATGGACCCTTTCATGGGTGACGGCAATGTTCCCTCTAAGCTGCATGCGTGCGAGAGTGCTCAGCTCCTCCACAGCCGGCGCAGAGAAGCATGAGATTGAACTTCACTAAACTTTCTAAAGTTTTCCCCCTTAGTTAACAATATCAACATTTCCCTTTACTGTGGGAATTGTGATGGAATAAATGCAATATTAGCCACTTTCAAAGCAATATACCGAAACAAAACAAACTATGCAAGAGATTTTGTTGTTGGCAGAACGCGTCAGAGAAGGATTCTATAGCATTGACACACGACTCAGCCCGTACTCTACACAGACCAGTCTGGCATAACCAGTCAGAGCTGCAGTAGGCCTGTATCTAAATAGACCATTGCCATATAAGGATCTGTGCCATTTACTTTGAACTGGACTCTGACTGTGTTTACAGCATGAGCGGCGTGAGTAGATGCGCTCGTGAGTAGATACGCTTGTTTTGAGATCAAAGTGAGAGCTGCATGTAGCCACGTGTGCACATTTGTTCATATCCTTTGCTAGTTAGTGAGTTATTAGCCCAGTTATAGATAATGTGTGGTCAGCAATGGGGGAGTGATTGCTTCCTACAAAAGCACAAAGCGTGTGCATTTCTACCCATCTTTGAAAAGTGAGTCGGGTAAAGAGCTTATTGTTTTAGTCTTAAAGGGGCAGTGTTGTATTTTGGGACAGGCTTGATTAAGCTAAGTAGACAATAGGCAGAGGGTAGCATCATTTTTCTGATTCTCTGTAATAATGGTATGGGAATAGTAGTGCATTTTATTTTGTAAAGTGTTTTTTTGCATCAAACAACACAACCCCATTTTCAGTCACGCCCTTGTCTGAATGACAAGTGGATAAACAGGTTAATGTCAAGCCCTGCATGTTTTTTTTCAAAGTCTCATGGAATGTAGGCCTACATTGAACACCACACATTGGCTGCTACTGTAGGCTGAACGATAGAACAGCTTTTTCCATGTTAAAATGTTATGGGATGCATTTTCTCCATTGTTTTTGATGGTAGGTCACTCTGGTAGGCCTTAATTATGATCAAATAGCCATCATAATTAAGAGTATGAGCCTACATGGCTACTGTTAAAACTATAACTTAAAGCGGTTACAGCCTCAGTGTTCACAGTAAACTACTGTTAAAACTGTAACTTAAAGCGGGTACAGCCTCAGTGTTCACAGTAAACGCGCACCGGAAGTTGCACAGAATTTTCACAACGTTCAAGTTTGCGCTCAGCAGACCTGAAATTTGCTCAGTGCCCCCAAAAATTTGAGGGAACATTGGTGATGGGTGACCCCCAACGAGGGTAGGTAGGTACTAACCCCCTTGCCCTCTAACCCCTCAGAAGACCCTCTGCTTGTTAGGTGGAGGGTTGGATGGTGGAAGGGGGTAGTGCGACAGGGGCAGGGGGGAATGGGGATAGTGGGACAGCGGGCACAAACGGACGGGCCAAGGCTTAGGACAGATCTCACTAGGGGCAGAGAGGGGGTGTGGAGACAGGAGAGGGGAGTAGGCCAACCAAAAGTAGTGTGGTGATGGTCTGGCATAATACACTCTGTTTATGGCAGTTTGGAGTGGAGGGTATCACACCTTAAAGGAGATTGTTAGCAGGCTTGAAATGGACATCACAGAGTATGACTAAAGAGCTATGGTTCAAGTCAAAGGTTGACATGTACCAGAGGGGTGTGTGGTGGTGGTGATGATGGTGACCGCAATGGACTTAAAAGGCTCCAGGTTGGTAGACTACAATACCTCTAACTGCATCTTCTGGGATGTTAAAATACATTGCACCGCAGCGATAGAGGGCAGCTACCTTTTCTTTCGAGGTAGATTACAATCTCTCAGAAGCCACATTTATACCTGGTTCTAACTTCTCCTGATCTTGCCCATATTCTGATTGTGCCCACATTTTTAGACAGGTGTAGACAATCAAAAGACACATTGTGATCTGATTCTGATCAGATCATCCGGCCAACCTCCGGAGGAAGTCAGGCAGGTATTATGTCTGGATACCTTACAAGTGTAGAAAGATCTGGACAGAGATCATTATAGCGCCCAAAAAAATCATTGACAGGTGGCACCAAAATAAATATTATTTTGGAAGAATAGCTGTGAAATTGTTTGCATTATGGAAGGGACCAGGAAAAGGACTCACTATAAGGAATAGAGTCATCTGGAATGCAGGCACTATCATCCTCAGGAACTGTCATGTCAATTTAAATGGATTCAATTGAGAGTTTGTCACTGGCCTACACGCAATATCCCATAATATCAAAGTGGAATTGTGTTTTTCAAAATTTGTACAAATGAATTAAAAATGAAAAGCTGAAATGCCTTGAGTCAATAAGTATTCAACCCCTTTGTTATGATAATCTTAAATATATTGATGAGTAAAAATATGCTTAACAAGTCACCTAATAACTTGCATGGACTCACTCTGTGTAACGATCGTCGTCGGGTGACGAGGAAGCGGACCAAAACGCAGCTGGGAGCGAACACATGTTTATTCCTTACACTGAAATAAACACGTACACAAACATCAAGAAAATGCCGATACATTAACTGCTCAAACACAAAGAGACAACACCCCACAAACAGCGTGGGGGAAAAAGGAACTTAAATGTGATCCCAATCAGAGACAACTAGTGACAGCTGTCTCTGATTGGGAATCGACAGAACCCAACATAGAAATAACCCACATAGATCTAACACAAGGCTATAGAGCTAACATAGACAACAAACCAAGGAAAAATACCCAACATGACACACCCTGACCCAAAATACCCGAGTTCACCTGGTCAGGGCGTGACACTTTGTGTGCAATAATACTGTTTTTTATGACTACCTCATCTCTGTATCCCAGTCATACAATTATCTGTAAGGTTCCTCAGTCGAGCAGTGAATTCCAAACACAGATTCAACCACAAAGACCAGGGAGGTTTTACAATGCAAGCACAGGTCAAATCCTAGAGGAAAACCTGGTTCAGTCTGCTTTCTACTAGACACTGGTAGATACATTTCCCTTTCAGCAGAACAATAACCTAAAACACAAGGTCAAATTTACACTAGAGCTGCTTACCAAGAAGACCGTGAATGTTCCTGAGTGGCCAAGGAAGTTTTGACTTAAATCTACTTGAAAATGTATAACAATACCTGAAAATGCTTGTCTAGCAATGATCAACAACCGATTTGACAGAGTTTAATAATTTTGAAAAGAATAATGTGTAAATGTTGCACAATCCAGGTGTGGAAAACTCTTAGAGACTTACCCAGAAAGACTCACAGTGTGTCATCGCTGTCAAAGGTGCTTCTACAAAGTATTGACTTAGGGGTGTGAATACTTACATAAATTAGATATTTATGTTTCTAAAAACATGTTTTCACATTTTCATTATGGGGTATTGTGTGAATATTGGTCAGAAAAAGTATATATGAAATCAATTTTGAATTCAGGCTGTAACACAACAAAATGGGAATAGGTCAAGGGGTGTGAATACTTTCTGAAGGGACTGTACACACACAGCTCTGTCATACACACAGACCTTGGCTCTCCACACATTGAGCACAGAGAGAGACTTGGCAGGGCTGTACATGTCTTATTATCACTCTGAGAGAAGTGCTGGCATGTGTCAGGACCTGCATGCTGCCGTAGCTTTCATCACAAACATCCCCAGAATAGACAACATTTCACTCACTCACACACTCACTCACTCACTCACTCACTCACTCAATCACCCACTCACCCACTCACTCACTCACTCACTCACTCAATTCAATCTCTCTCTCAATTCAATCTCTCTCGCTCTCTCTCAATTCAATCTCTCTTGCTCTTTCTTTCAATTTAATTTCTCTCTCCCACTCGCTCTCTCTTGCTCTCTCTCGCTCTCTCTTTCAATTAAATCTCTCTCGCCCTGAAAATATTTGCTCGGCCTCTCTCTCTTGCTCTCTCTCCCAGGTTCAGCTACGTGAAAGGCGACAGGCCTGGAGAAATGCCAGACGCTGCTGTTCTAGAAACAGCAGGGTTGTGTCCCAAATAGCAGGGTTGTGTCCCATTTGGCACACAGACCAGGAAAGAATACTGTGTTAGGACTCAATAGAGAACCAACAGGCCATATAGGAACATGGAAATAGCATATGTATGACAAAGAAGGTTATATTTGTGACTGTTGTGTGGGATGTTATGACTGAGCCTCCTCCCAAAGAAAAACGTAATTGGAGGACTGCACAAAGAGACCAGTTCCCTAGCATGAGGGAGATAATCAATAGGACTGAATGTGTCATCTGTTGAGGCCGTTGTCTTATTCCCTGTCTGTTCCTAATAGCATGTGTTGCTTCTCTCCAGGGTCCCCTAAGTACGCTTTGTGACACATAAAGATTCCCATTTGATTGTCTGCTGCACAGCCTGACAAGCAAATGGTTTAATTAGTCTGTTATTGACTATGGCTTTTCTCTCAGGCCTTGTCTCACTTATGATGGCGGCCACCGGCCTCATTCTTTATTAATCCTGTTTTGTGCAGTTTAACTTGACATTGTCCTTCAATAATGGGAACAATTCTTGTGAATAGCAAAACCCCCCTCGGTGCTCTAGCCTACAGATGCAGGAGCAACCTCAAGGGGAGACCTCCATCTCCTACAGGTTTTCAAAGGCCTCTACATCATTCAAAATCACTTTCCTATCCACCACAACCCCCTACCTCCTCCCAACTGCCGTCCAACACCCTAATTTCAGAGCAGGACCCCAGCATCACCCCAGCAACCCCTCTCCTGCTCCCTGTGACCCAACCTCACTTCATCCCCCATGGTACAGGAGAAGGGAGGGAGCTCTTCAACCACTTCAACTGGGCTCTGGAAGCTGATAATGGCTTTGGTGGGGGGGGGGAGAAAGTGGGAGAAAGAGAGACGGAGGCAGAGAGAGACAGAGAGGAGAAAGAGGGTGAACAGTACAGGACATATAGTGGCAGGCATAAGATGGCGCCGACAGAGAGGGCTGCCTCGCTCCTATTTCTTAGGAAGCTTTGCAGTATTTTGTTTTTTTATGTATTATTTCTTACATTGTTAGCCCAAAAAATTGTATGTGTCATTACATACAGCCAGGAAGAACTATTGGATATCAGAGCAGCGGTAATTCACCAGCACTACCAGCATTACGACCAGGAATATGACTTTCCCGAAGTGGATCCTTTGTTCGCACCACCCAGGACAATTGAACTGATTCCAGAGGCCAACCCAAAACAATGCCGGCGAAAAAGAAGGACTCGAAGTGGTCTTCTAGTCCGATTTAGGAGGCGCGCACACCACCCACCGCTTCTGAGTATATTACTCGCTAATGTTCAGTCCCAGGAAAACAAAGTTGACGAGATCAGGGTAAGGGATTCTTTCCAGAGAGACATCAGGGATTGTAGCATACTCTGTTTCACAGAAACATGGCTCTCCTGGGATATACTGCGGATTCGGTCCAGCCATCTGGATTCTCAGTTCATCGCGCCGACAGGAATAAACATCTCTCCGGGAAGAAGAAGGGTGGAGGTGTATGTTTCATGATTAATGACTCATGGTGTAACTGTAATTACATACAGGAACTCAAGTTCTTTTGTTCACCCGACCTAGAATACCTCACAATCAAATGCCGACCGTATTATCTCCCAAGAGAATTCTCTTCGGTTATTGTCACAGCCGATATGACGACGGCCCTCAAGGAACTTCACTGGACATTATGCAAACTGAAAACCATATATCCTGAGGCTGCATTTATTGCAGCTGAGGATTTTAACAAAGCAAATTTGAGGAAAAGGCTACCTAAATTCTATCAGCATATCGACTGTTGTACTCGCGCTGGAAAAACTCTCGACCATTGATATTCCAACTTCTGGGATGCATACAAAGCCCTCCCCCGCCCTCCTTTCGGCAAATCTGACCACGACTCCATTTTTCTCCTCCATTCCTATAGGCAGAAACTCAAACAGGAAATACCCGTGCTAAAGACTATTCAACGCTGGTCTGACCAATCGGAATCCATGCTTTAAGATTGTTTTGATCATGCGGACTGGGATATGTTCCGGGTAGCTTCCGTGAATAATATTGAGGTGTACACTGAGATGGTTCCTGATTTCATCAAGAAGTGTATAGGAGATGTTGTACCCACTGTGTCTATTAAAACCTACCCTAACCAGAAACCGTGGATAGATGGCAGCATTCGCGCAAATCTGAAAGCACGAACCACCACATTTAACCATGGCAAGGTGAGTGGGAATATGGCAGAATACAAACAGAGTAGTCATTTCCTCTGCAAGGCAATCAAACAGGTACAACGTCAGTATAGAGACAAAGTGGAGTCGCAATTCAACGGCTCAGACATGAGACATATGTGGCAGGGTCTACAGAGAATCACAGACTACAAAAGGAAAACCAGCCACGTCGCGGACACCGACGTCTTGCTTCCGGACAAGCTTAACACGTTCTTTGCCCGCTTTGAGGATAACTCAGTGCCACCGATGAGGCCAGCTACCAAGGACTGTGGGTTCACCTTCTCTGTGAGTAAGATATTTAAACGTGTTAACCCTTGCAAGGCTGCCGGCCCAGACGGCAACTCTAGCCGCCTCCTTAGAGGATGTGCAGACCAGCTGGCTGGTGTGTTTACGGACATATTCAATCTCTCCCTATCCCAGTCTGCTGTCCCCACATGCTTCAAGATAGCCACCATTGTTTCTGTACCCAAGAATGCGAAGGTAACTGAACTAAATGACTCGAAGCTCGAGGCCCTGGGTCTGAACCCTGCCCTGTGCCATTGGCTCCTGGACGTCCTGATGGGCCGCCCCCAGGTGGTGAAGGTAGGAAACAACATCTCCACTTCGCTGATCCTCAACACTGGGGCCCCACAAGGGTGCGTGCTCAGCCCCCTCCTGTACTCCCTGTTTACCCATGACTGAGTGGCAATGCACGCCTCCAACTCAATCATAAAGTTTGCAGACGACACAACAGTAGTAGGCTTGATTACCAACAACAATGAGACAGCTTACAGGGAGGAGGTGATCGTGGACTTCAGGAAACAGCAGAGGGAGCACCCCCCTATCCACATCGACAGGACAGCAGTGGAAAGTTAAGTTCCTCGGCGTACATATCACTGACAAACTGAAATGGTCCAACCACACAGAGAGTGTGGTGAAGAAGGCTGAAGAAATTTGGCTTGTCACCTATAACCTCACAAACTTTAACAGATGCACAATTGAGAGCATCCTGCCGGGCTGTATCACCACCTGGTACGGAAACTGCACGGCCCACAACCGCAGGGCTCTCCAGAGGGTGGTGCGGTCTGCACAACATATCACTGAGGGCAAACTACCTGCCCTCTAGGACACTTACAGCACCCGATGTTACAGATGGGCCAAAAAGATCATCAAAGACAACAACCACCAGAGTCACTGCCTGTTCACCCCACTATCATCCAGAAGGCGAGGTCAGTACAGGTGCGTCAAAGCTGGGAGAGACTGTAAAAAGGCCATCAGACTGTTAAATAGCCATCACTAGCACACAGAGACTGTTGCCTACATACACAGACTTGAAATCATTGGCCACTTTATTAAATGGAACACTAGTCACTTTATTAATGTCACTTTAATGTTTACATATCTTGCATTACTCATCTCATATGTATATACTGTATTATATACACTATCTACTGTATCTCAGTCTATGCCGCTCTGACATTGCTCATCCATATATTTATATATTCTTAATTCCATTCCTTTACATAGATTTGTGTATTAGGTATTTGTTGTGAATTGTTAGATATTAATTGTTAGATATTGCTGCGCTGTCGGAACTAGAAGAACAAGCATTTCGCTACACGGCAAAAACATCTGCTAAACACGTGTATGCAAACAATAAAATTAGATTTGATTTAATTTGAGGAGAATAGAAGGGAGGGTGGACAGGACAGAAGAGGAGGAGGCTTCACTCCCTTCCCTCTTTCTCTCCATCTCTCTTTCTGTCCATCCTTCCTCCCCTCCTTTCTACAATTCAGCACCCTGCCCTTAAAAATTGACACCTCCTAATGTGGAATCCCAGCAATCTGGCAGCCCTTTCATCCCCCGCCACCTCTAATGATCCCCTTTAATGAGGGGACCTTTGCCATGGTAATGATCTTTTGATTGTCCCTCGACCATCAGTTTCACATTGCTTTTACATCAGCAGGGGCAGTAGTGGGCTGAGTCCCAAATGGCACCCTATTCCCTATTTAGTGCCATTTGCGATGCATCCGTAGTGGTGGTGGTGGTGGTGGGCTGTAGGCAGGAGATCACTAGTGTCCTTTCCTTTCTCTTCTCTCTTCTCTTGTTGTCTTAAGTCTCTCTTTATGTAGTGTTATGGTGTCTCTCTTGTCGTGATGTGTGTTTTGTCTTATATATTCTTTTTTATCCCAGTCCCCGTCCCCACAGGAGGCCTTTTGCCTTCTGGTAGGCCGCCATTGTAAATAAGAATTTGTTCTTAACTGACTTGACTAGTTAAATAAAGGTTAAATACATTTAAAAATAAAACTCACTGTGTCCCTGTGCTGCTGCTCTCTGATTAATGAGCATAGCTGCGGGAAGTAGGGGGGCACCCCCTGAAAAATCTGAATTAAAAAAATATAGACATCTGTAGCACAGGTAAAAAGAGAGACAGAAGCAGAGCGAGAAAGAGAAGAATAAAAGGTAATTGTATAATTAAGAACAGTAGATTGCCAGATTCAACAGTTGGAATTGTAAGAGTTGTTGCCCTGTTCCTTTCTATGTGATGTCATTCTGAGGATCCAGGAAGAACAAAACCCTGTCCTCAAACATTTACATCAAAAGATGCAAAGTTATGGGCAAACAAATATGAAACACAATAAAGTAAGTAAGTAAGCATACTATTTACAGTAAATATTTAAAGAGTCAGATCCAATACCATATTTACATGTGCAGGGGTAATGGAGTGATGGAGGTAGATATGTATAGGGGTAAGGTGACTAGGCAACAGGATATAAGATAAACAGAGTAGCAGCAGCTTGCATGTGAGTGGGTGTGTAGAGTCAGAAATGTATGTGCGTATTATGTGTGAGTGAGAAAATGATGGAGTGAGTGTTTGTGTGTGTTGGACTGTGTGTGTGTGTAGGGCCCTGTGAGTGTGCATAGAGACAGTGCAAATACTGAAATAAAGGTCAATAAAGATACAAGGTAAACTCAGTCCGTGTAGCTATTTTGTTAGCTATTTATCAGTCGAATTGCTTGGGGATAGAAGCTGTTCAAGAGCCTGTTGGTGTCAGACTTAATGCACCGGTTCCTCTTGCAGCCAAGAAAATAGTCTATGACAATAGTCAGCACTTGCACATTTTATTTCTTCTGCAAAATGCAGTATCATATGATGCAAAATGCATCATACAGGATATGATTTCTGTATTTTGAAAGTTACATAGATTCAAAACTTGATTGTAGACAAGCAAAACATTTTTGATTTCATGTCAAAAATGGACTTAGAGAGGCAATTTGGATACATTTTGGGGGGTTTTGTTTGTTGGTGGAATTAACAAATGCTTTTACACTTTCTTGTGTCATCCTCTGGATTTCATTGTTCTTAAATTATGTTTTTTTAACTGTACAATGTTTTTTTACCCAAAACAAAATCAATCAATAGGCTACTCTCTGCTCTTTTTCTTCACTCTTGACCAAATGCTCAATACATCATGGGTACTCCCACCACCACTCTCAGCATCAGCCCATTTTTATCAGTGGAGGAGGGAGGGACAAGATCAAATTTTCCCACACACCTGGTGGAGCAGCAAATGGTTTGATGACTGAACGAGAGGGATAGGCCGACAATATACCTTGTACTATCTAATTAAAATAACAGGGGAAAGGCTTTGCTATCATGATGCAAAAAGATGGGGTGGAGAAAAAGTATTGTATGTTTCTCTCTCTCTTTCTTTCTTCTATAGGTTGTAGCTACATTCTTCTCTGTTTGAATTGAAAACTCATCAATTCTACGCCCAGTGAAGTTCATCCGTTCTGCAGCGATGTTTCATTTCCCCTTGTTTTGACTATGGCAATAGTAATTTTCTATCTGACAGCCTTAGTGACAGTTTAGCAGTTGAATTTTAATCACATTTTTCAATTTATAAAAATTGACAGGCTGGGTTGTGCGTCCCAAATGGCACCCTATTCCCTATATAGTGTCCTACTTTAGACCAAAGCCCTATTCCCTATATAGTGTTCTACTTTAGACCAAAGCCCTATTCCCTATATAGTGTTCTACTTTAGACCAAAGCCCTATTCCCTATATAGTGTTCTACTTTAGACCAAAGACCTATTCCCTATATAGTGTTCTACTTTAGACCAAAGACCTATTCCCTATATAGTGTCCTACTTTAGACCAAAGACCTATTCCCTATATAGTGTTCTACTTTAGACTAAAGCCCTATTCCCTATATAGTGTCCTACTTTAGACCAAAGATCTATTCCCTATATAGTGTTCTACTTTAGACCAAAGACCTATTCCCTATATAGTGTTCTACTTTAGACCAAAGCCCTATTCCCTATATAGTGTCCTACTTTAGACCAAAGATCTATTCCCTATATAGTGTGCTACTTTTGACCACAATTGGGAATTGCTAAATGATTTTGACGTGTGCTTGGGGTTATTGCCTTGCTGGAAGTTCCACTTGCGGCCAAGTTTCAGCAGGTTGTATCGGATGGCAGGCCGGCCAGATAGGTCATTTAAATGTAACAAGGCCAGTCAGTTAAGAACAAATTCTTATTTACAATTACGGCCTACCGGGGAACAGTGGGTTAACTGCCTTGTTCAGGGACTGAACAACAGATTTTAACCTTGTCAGCTCGGGGATTCGATCCAGCAACCTTTCGATCCAGCAACTTTTCAGTTACTTTCGGTTACCTTTCGGTTACTGCCAGTAGATAGGTCCGAATAGGATTGGCCAGTTAGGTCCGGCCGGCCAGGTAGGTAGGTCCGACCTGACGGCTAGGTATGTAGGTCCAGCCTGCCAGGTAGGAAGGTAGGCCCGGTCGGCCCGCCAGATATGTCCGGCCAGCAAGGTAGGTAGGTAGGTCCGGTCTGGCCAAATAGGTCCGGCCAGGTAAGTAGGTAGGTTCGGCCAGGTTTGTAGGTCCGGCCGGCTGGCCATATAGGTCCAAATAGGATTGGCCAGTTAGGTAGGTCCGGCCAAGTTAGTAGGTAGGTCCAGACGGCAGGCCAGCCAGATAGGTTCGGATAGGGTCAGCCGGTCAGGTAGGTCCGGCCAGGTAAGTAGGTAGGTTTGGCCAGGTAGGTATGCCACACCAAATTTGAGAGAAATAAGCTTTTTGCGCTCATGCAAAATTTTGGGGATCTTTTATTTCAGCTCATGAAACATGGGACAAACACTTTACATGTTGCAATTATATTTTTGTTCAGTGTATAAAGGTGATTTTTTTTTATGCGTTCCCGTACCTCAAAGCTTCCCAGGTCACCCATCTCTCACACTCACTTTTTGTTCCAGCACCTCCAGATTTACAAATTAAACACTGACTATATATATATTTTGTTCACTCCAGAATAGTTTCTTACAGTGTGGTTGAGTGGGTAAAATTCCAACAAAACGTACCATCTTACTGCCCTTCATATTTCTAGTCTGTCTAAATAAAGCATTGAAAAATGAAGGTGGAATTCCACAAATAATATTCTCCATATCCCCTTATCATCAATCAATATTTAGGACAAACTATTTGCATTTCTAAACCATTGATTGTATGAGAAACACAGTTTTTATGTTTTAAGTATTCAAGCAAGGGCTTTGCATTTTGCAGGCAGGCGTTTATTGGGATCACTCATGTACTAGGGGCAGCTCTGCAGGGTAGTTACATACTGTATCTTGAAAACTTGATTGCTGACAAGCAAAACATTTTTGGTACTATGTCAACAATGGACTAATGCAACATGTACCAAAAGATAGTTCTTGGGTGGAGTTTTCCTTTAAGGCGTTTAACCTGTTGGGTCTAGGGGGCAGCATTTGCACGTCTGGATAAAAAAAATGTACCCGATTTAATCTGGTTACTAATCCTACCCAGTAACTAGAATATGCATATACTTATTATATATGGATAGAAAACACTCTAAAGTTTCCAAAACTGTTTGAATGGTGTCTGTGAGTATAACAGAACTCATTTGGCAGGCAAAACCCTGAGACATTTTCTGACAGGAAGTGGATACCTGATGTGTTGTATTGACTTTAAACCTATCCCATTGAAAAACACAGGGGTTTAGGAATATTTTGGCACTTCCTATTGCTTCCACTAGATGTCACCAGCCTTTACAAAGTGTTTTGAGTCTTCTGGAGGGAGATCTGACCGAACAAGAGCCATGGAACGGTGATGTCCCTTTAGACACCTGGCGCGCTACTTCATGTTGGGTACCCTCGTTCCAATACGTTATAAAAGACTATGCATTCGTCCACCTTGAATATTATTCATGTTCTGGTTAAAAAAGGCCCTAATGATTTATGCTATACAACGTTTGACATGTTTGAACGAACGGAAATATATTTTTTCCCCTCGTTCATGACGAGAAGTCCGGCTGGCTTACATCATGTGCTAACGAGACGGAGATTTTTGGACATAAATGATGAGCTTTTTTGAACAAAACTACATTCGTTATGGACCTGTGATACCTGGAAGTGACATCTGATGAAGAGAATCAAAGGTAATGGATTATTTACATAGTATTTTCGATTTTAGATCTCCCCAACATGACGTCTAGTCTGTATCGCAACGCGTATTTTTCTGGGCACAGTGCTCAGATTATTGCAAAGTGTGATTTCCCAGTAAGGTTATTTTTAAATCTGGCAAGTTGATTGCGTTCAAAAGATGTAAATCTATAATTCTTTAAATGACAATATAATATTTTACCAATGTTTTCTAATTTTAATTATTTAATTTGTGACGCTGACTTGACTGCCGGTTATTGGAGGGAAACGATTTCCTCAACATCAATGCCATAGTAAAACGCTGTTTTTGGATATAAATATCAACTTGATAGAACTAAAAATGCATGCATTGTCTAACATAATGTCCTAGGAGTGTCATCTGATGGAGATTGTAAAAGGTTAGTGTATCATTTTAGCTGGTTTTATGGTTTTGGTGACCCTGTCTTTGACTTGACAAAACATTACACACAACTCTTGTAAATGTACTGTCCTAACATACTCTAAATTTATGCTTTCGCCGTAAAACCTTTTTGAAATCGTAAAACGTGGTTAGATTAAGGAGATGTTTATCTTTCAAATGGTGTAACATAGTTGTATTTTTGAAAAATTTGAATTTTGACATTTATTTGGATTCAAATTTGCCGCTCTTGAAATGCACCTGCTGTTGATGGAGTGCACCACGGGTGGCACGCTAGCGTCCCACCTAGCCCCAAGAGGTTTTAATGTGTTTCTCTGTGTTGCATCTTTATAATGATGTTTTGAGTGACTTCCAATCAAATTTTCTATGTAGATTGTTCAAGCTTGGGTCTTGTATGTTCTGTTTTTTATTGTCCATAGGTGTTAAGTGGTGGCCTGTGGGTTTTTCATTCTGATGGGTTTACTCAAATCAATATAATATATTGGTTTAGGCAGGGGTCTTGCAGTGCAGACAGCACATTATCAAAGAAAATGGCTGCTTTGATTATCTCCCTAATGCCTTGCTATTTCTGTTCTCAATCCCATTGTTTAAATGACCTCTGATTCTATCAGTCTATTTTAAGAAGCCTGTGTGCCTGTGCCGGTGCCTGTGCCGTGTGCCGGTGCCTGTGCCTGTGTGCCTGTGCCTGTGTGCCTGCGCCTGTGCGCCTGTGCCGTGCCGTGCGCCTGTGCCTGTGTGCCTGTGCCGTGCGCCTGTGCCGGTGCCTGTGCCTGTGCCGTGTGCCGTGCCTGTGCGCCTGTGCCTGTGCGCCTGTGCCTGTGCGCCTGTGCCCTGGAGAACCTTTAAGTTGCTGGAATACTACTGTTCCTAAAAATGCACCATGTCAATACCAGTGGTTGTCAGTGTCGTTTAAGATGTGGGAGGTCGATTTTTTATTGTTTTAAATTTATTTTACAGCGTATGACTCTCATTCATACTCCATTCACCCAGCTCAAAGTAACAGCGATAGGTTTAGGCTGCTACATTATACTGTAATTTTCCCTATACCCATCATGAGGTTGCTACAACCTAGCCTATGAAGTTGAATGAAGTTTACAACGTAGGTGCACACAGGTCAAGAGACAAATTTGAGGTGACAGACAATGACATTCAATACTGCCTTGCACACTCTTGCCTGCATCTAGCTGATATAGGGTGTAATCATTAGTCCAACAGTTGCAAACAAGAGTTTCTGTTGGACAAATTCAGGTATGTTTATCCCCGTTTTGTTCTGTTTGCTTCCGTTTAAGAAACGTTTTTCAAAATAATCGGCGGAATAAATATACCCCTGATCACGCGTAAACAGAGTTCACTCTCACAGCAGCCACGTTGTATTCCTTCTCTTCCCTTCACTTGTGGACTTCAATGCACAACACATCATCTGTATGTGACCAGGCGAAAAAATCTAACCGCTACACACAGCCTACATCGTTGTCACCATATTAGCTAAAGTAATGTCAAAGTCAGCATAGGTAATAGAACTAACGCGTTAGTAAACCCCTTATATAAGTCTCCACCTTCAGTGATTTTTACAATTCGTTCCAGTCATTGGCAGCAGAGAACTGGAAGGAAAGGCGGCCAAAGGAGGAGTTGGCTTTGGGGGTGACCAGTGAGATATAACTGCTGGAGCGCGTGCTACGGGTGGGTGCTGCTATGGTGATCAGTGAGCTGAGATAAGGCGGGGCTTTACCTAGCAAAGACTTATAAGATGACCAGGAGCCAGTGGGTTTGCGCAACGAATATGAAGCGAGGGTCAGCCAACGAGAGCATACAGGTCGCAGTGGTGGGTAGTATATGGGGCTTTGGTGACAAAACGGATGGCACTGTGATAGACTGCATCCAATTTGCTGAGTAGAGTGTTGGAGGCTATTTTGTAAATGACATCGCTGAAGTCAAGGATCGGTAGGATGGTCAGTTTTACGAGGGTGTGTTTAGCAGCATAAGTGAAGGAGACTTCGTTGCGAAATAGGAAGCCGATTCTAGATTTAATTTTGGATTGGAGATGCTTATTGTGAGTCTGGAAGGAGAGTTTACAGTCTAACCAGACACTTAGGTATTTGTAGTTGTCCACATATTCTAAGTCAGAACCGTCCAGAGTAGTGATGCTAGAGGGGCGGGTGGGTGCGCGCAGTGATTGGTTGAAGAGCATGCATTTAGTTTTACTTGCATTTCAGAGCAGTTGGAGGCCATGGAAGGAGTGTTGTATGGCATTGAATCTCGTCTGGAGGTTTGTTAACACAGTGTCCAAAGAAGGACCAGAAGTATACAGAATGGTGTCGTCTACGTAGAGGTGGATCAGAGAATCACCAGCAGCAAGAGCGACATCATTGATACATACAGAAAAAAGAGTCGGCCCGAGAATTGAACCCTGTGGCACCCCCATAGAGACTGCCAGAGGTCCGGACAACAGGCCCTCCGATTTGACACACTGAATTTGTGAAGTTGTTGGTGAACCAGGCGAGGCAGTC
Source organism: Salmo salar (assembly GCF_965601325.2). Taxonomy (NCBI): domain Eukaryota; kingdom Metazoa; phylum Chordata; class Actinopteri; order Salmoniformes; family Salmonidae; genus Salmo; species Salmo salar. The sequence continues at coordinate 34,787,552 of NC_138299.1, forward strand.
ATTTGAGAAACCAAGGCTATTGAGTCTGCCGATAAGAATGCGGTGATTGACAGAGTTGAAAGCCTTGTCCAGGTCGATGAAGACGGCTGCGCAGTACTGTCTCTTATCGATGGCGGTTATGATATCGTTTAGGACCTTGAGCGTGGCTGAGGTGCACCCTTGACCAGCTCGGAAACCAGATTGCATAGCGGAGAAGGTACGGTGGGATTCAAAATGGTCTGTGATCTCTTTGTTAACTTGGTTTTCAAAGACTTTAGAAAGGCAGGGTAGGATAGATATAGGTCTGTAACAGTTTGGGTCTAGAGTGTCTCCCCCTTTGAAGAGGGGGATGACCGCGGAAGCTTTCCAATCATTAGGGCTCTCAGATGATACGAAAGAGAGGTTGAACAGGCTAGTAACAGAGGTTGCAACAATTGCGGCTGATAATTTTAGAAAGAGAGGGTCCAGATTGTCTAGCCCAGCTGATTTGTAGGGGTCCAGATTTTGCAGCTCTTTCAGAACATCAGCTATCTGGAGTTGGGTGAAGGAGAAGTGGGGGAGGCTTGGGCAAGTTGCTGTGGGGGGGGGGGGGGGGGTGCAGAGCTGTTGACCGGGGTAGGGGTAGCCAGGTGGAAAGCATGGCCAGCCGTAGAGAAATGCTTATTGAAATTCTCGATTATCATCGATTTATCGGTGGTGACAGTGTTTCTTAGCTTCAGTGCAGTGGGCAGCTGGGAGGAGGTGCTCTTATTCTCCATGGACTTTACAGTGATCACTTATTTGTTCCTAAGAATGTTCCTGCACAACAGGAAATGCAAACTTATTTGAGGTAAAAAAAAGGCTTCTAAAGTTTGGAATTTCCAATTTGATATTTCTGACTTGATTTGCCCAAAGAAAAAATAGATCAACCCCTACAAAATTGTCCATTAAATGTAATCCACATCATAATTCACATTTCCTTTCGCTGCAGGATTATTTTCCCACTGTAGCAAACTGGCTCAAATGAAGATGCTACATCTGTATTCCCCCACTACAGAACAAGCTTCTGGAATTGAGCTCTGAGTTGTTTTTATGTAGTAGAGTTTAATGCATGGGATAATCCTCTTTTTACTGAAGGATGTTTTTTGCTTATGAGATGATTAACACAGATTTGGGGAAGGAGATTTAGGATAACTTAACTCATGCTAATGTTCAGACTTAGAGAGTCTATTTGGTTTGTTTGTTGGTGTTATTTAGTATTAAAGCAAGGGCTTTGAGTTTTGCAGGTTGTCATTTATTGGGATGACTCATGTACTGGAGGCAGCTCTGCAGGGTAGTTTAAAATCTGATTTTAAATCTAACCTGAACCCTATCCTTAACCACACTGCTAACCTTATGCCAAACCCTAACCTTAAATTAAGCAAAGTTTAGTTTTCATGATTTTATTACAATTTTGACTTTGCGGCTGGACCATCTATCTAGACTTGGTTTCCTCTATTGTATCCTATTTCCCCCCCAGCTGCCAAACTAACCCGGATTCAGATGACCATCCTACCCATGCTAGATTATGGAGACGTAATTTATTGATTGGCAGGTAAGGGTGCTCTAGATGTTCTTTACCATTCAGCCATCAGATTTGCCACCAATGCTCCTTATAGGACACATCACTGCACTCTATACTCTGTAAACTGGTCATCTCTGTATACCCGTCGCAAGACCCACTGGTTGATGCTTATTTATAAAACCCTCTTAGGACTCATTCCCCCCTATCTGAGATACCTACTGCAGCCCTCATCCTCCACATACAACACCCGTTCTGCCAGTCACATTATGTTAAAGGTCCCCAAAGCACACACATCCCTGGGTCGCTCCTCTTTTCAGTTTGCTGCAGCTAGTGACTGGAACGAGCTGCAACAAACACCATCTCTTCATTCTCTTCATTCAAAGACTCAATCATGGACACTCTTAATGACAGTTGTGGCTTCTTTGTGTGATGTATTGTTGTCTCTACCTTCTTGCCCTTTGTACTGTTGTCTGTGCTCAATAATGTTTGTACCATGTTTTGTGCTGCTACCATGTTGTGCTTCTGCCATATTGTATTGCTACCATATTGTTGTCATGTTGTGTTGCTACCATGTTGTGTTGTCATGTGTTTCTGCCATGCTATGTTGTTGTCTTAGGTCTCTCTTTATGTAGTGTTAGCCCCCGTCCCCACAGGAGGCCTTTTGCCTTTTGGTAGAAAGTCATTGGAAATAAGAATTTTTCTTAACTGACTTGCCTAGTTAAATAAAGGTTAAATAAAAAATGTAAAATAAATCTAGCGGAACCTCCCAGCTCTGCCTCCAGGACAAGATTCATCCAAATAAATGTCAACCTGCTTGAGGCAGGGCAATACAGATTACATTTGCTACAACATTTCTCTTAATAGGTAACATTGTTACATCCCTGAACAGCCTATATAGCCTAGGAACCAAGCTATAACACTGCTTCCACCGCTGAAGAAGGAAATTATACAGCGTATCTCAATTTTCAGGTAGTTAAAAAAAAGTAGGTCTGCCAGACTGTATTACAAGGAGCGGCCATTTTGTGCCCGAAAAAAAAACAATGTTGCAAAACTCAGTATCTTGCATCTGTGTAGAGCTTGTAGTAAGCTTAAACGACGCTAGTGTCTCGCCAGGGGAGCTGGCCTACTAATAGCAGCTACTGTGAGTCCCTGAAAGGAAAACAGAGCTGCAGATGAGGGAGGCTCTACAGGCGGGCAGGCATGGTCAGAGCCCAGGGAGCACCTGAGCTAATCATGGAGATTAACAAAACAGCCCCGGTCTCTAGAGCCTGTTTGTTTACACTATCTGGGGTGGGCCCTCTCTCTGCTTTCTCTCTCCACAGTCCCAGACCTGGCCCAGGGCTGCTTGATGGTCTCTCTGGCTGGTTGCCCCACCTGGGACAGTGTGTTATCACACACATACACACACGCACCGGTACATGCAGGCATGTAAAACCACATGCACGAGCGCATTCAGGCACGTTAAAACACAAACACACAGACACATCCACACATGCTAGCATGTGTGAGGGGAAAACGGCTAATAATAATGTCCGGAACGACGCAAATGGAATGGCATCAAACACATGGAAACAATGGAAACATGTGTTTGATGTATTTGATACCATTCCACCACAAGCCCGTTCTCCCAAGTAGGGGATTGTGACAGCTGTATTCGTTACATTTCTATCTGCAATGTTGTGAACTTTTCACCTCACTGACTTATTACTATTATAATATACACTCCAGCTGTCTTAGCAAACCACTCCACTTTCTGCCTTCCATTCATTGATGTATTTTTGTATGTAACCTTTATGTATCTAGGCAAGTCAGTTAAGAACAAATTCTTATTTACAATGACGGCCTACCAGAAGGCAAAAGGCCTCCTGCGGGGATGGGGGCTGGGATTAAAAATAAAATAAAAATATAGGACAAAATACACATCATGACAAGAGAGACACCACAACACTACATAAAGAGAGACCTAAGACAACAACAAAGCATGGCAGCAACACATGAAAACACAGCATGGTAGCAACACAACAACATGGTAGCAACACAATATGGCCAAAGGACAATATGGTAGCAGCACAAAACATGGTACAAACATGATTGGGCACAGACAACAGCACAAAGGGCAAGAAGGTAGAGACAACAATACATCACGTGAAGCAGCCACAACTGTCAGTAAGAATGTCCATGATTGAGTCTTTGAATGAAGAGATGGAGATAAAGCGGTCCAGTTTGAGTGTTTGTTGCAGCTCGTTCCAGTCGCTAGCTGCAGCGAACTGAAAAGAGGAGCGACCCAGGGATGTGTGTGCTTTAGGGACCTTTAACAGAATGTGACTGGCAGAACGGGTGTTGCGTGTAGAGGATGAGGGCTGCAGTAGGTATCTCCAACCGGGGGAGAGTGAGGCCTAAGAGGGTTTTATAAATAAGCATCAACCAGTGGATCTTGCGACGGGTATAAGGAGATGACCATTTTACAAAGTAGTATAGAGTGCAGTGATGTGTCCTATAAGGAGCATTGGTGGCAAATCTGATGGCCGAATGGTAAAGAACATCTAGCCGCTCGAGAGCACCCTTACCTACCGATCTATAAATTATGTCTCCGTAATCTAGCATGGGTAGGATGGTCATCTAAATCGAGGAAACCAAGTCTAGATTTAACCTTAGCCTGCAGCTTTGATATGTGCTGAGAGACGGACAGTGTACCGTCTAGCCATACTCCCAAGTACTTATATGAGGTGACAACCTCAAGCTCTAAACCCTCAGAGGTAGTAATCACACCGGTGGGGAGAGGGGCATTCTTCTTACCAAAGCATATGAACTTTGTTTTGGAGGTGTTCAGAACAAGGCTAAGGGTAGAGAAAGCTTGATGGACACTAAGAAAGCTTTGTTGTAGAGTGTTTAACACAAAATCCGGGAGGTGCCAGCTGAGTATTAGACTGTATCATCTGCATATAAATGGATGAGAGAGCTTGGGGCCTATGATCGAGCCTTGGGGTACTCCCTTGGTGATAGGCAGTGGCTGAGACAGCAGATGTTCTGACTTTATACACTGCACTCTTTGAGAGAGGTAGTTAGCAAACAAGGTCAAAGACCCTCAGAGACACCAATACGCCTTAGCCGGCCCACAAGAATGGAATTGTTTGGGAGGGTCATGTGACCTACAAATACAATGGTCAGAAGACTCTGAAGCTCCTGCCGACAATTCTTCATTCTATATTTTATTGAGGTTATCTACTTCAAGGTTTTTTACTTTCTAGTTTAAACGTCGGTGGAAATGTCTGTTGTATGTTGTATGTTGGAACGTGATTAGTAGGGGTTGATAGCTTTTGAGGTGATTAATATTAATCACTTCATTGTGTCCCTATTTTCCTAAACCATTGTAGCAAGGTTTTGTTTTCATGTTTGTCTGCACAGCTTCCCAAGTGTAATTTCGCTTGGTTATATCGCCTTGAATTTGTCTACTTTCTACTCTGTTTTCTGATAACCTGATTGGAATATATTTTATTTAGGAGGAATAGGCCCGAGTTCTAGAGACCTAGAGCTGCGCTGTGTGGATGTCACGCTTCTCAGAAACAGAGGGGGGGGGTCTGGCGGCGGGTGGGGGGAGGGTACTTATCTCTGTTACATGTCACTACTTATCAAAGGTAAATCTCAACCACTTTCAGTTCAACTCGTAATTACCAGGAATGATTTTTACAATGGCTAAGCTGTCTATTTTATGCCTGAATGTCCGTGGGTTGAATGCAAAAATTAAGAGAACTCAATGTTTAGACTTAATGCGCCGTAAAAATATTGATATTGCATTTATCCAGGAATCTCATTTGCGGGTAGGGGATATCCCTCACTTACAGGATAAGGTGTATAAAGTTGCTGCTTCGACTAGTGGAGCCTCTAAGTCCAAAGGCGCTGTTATTATGAAATTGAAGGAATTTAACTTTAGTTATCGAAAAGACTAGCAAGGATACTTCAGGTCACGTAGCTTCACTTAGCTTACGTTTATATATGGCAAGAAAGTAGTATTTGTGTCTATCTATGCGCCTGCTGTTTTTGAGGACAGCTTTTTCCCTGGGCTTACCAAAGAATTGTTATCACTTTCGGAGTACGAATTGGTCATAGGGGCAGATATGAATGCAGTTTTCGATCTCAATCTTGATAGATCCACGCAAACTTTTTCACATGCCCAACAATCAGCATCATTAGCGTTGAATGCAATGCCGTAACATCTCAATATCTCTGATGTGTGGCGAGTTCCGAATCTGGTTTATCAGAGACCTTACATATTCTTTTGCATCTCACCTCAATAAAGCCAGGAATCACAGAATCAAGTTATTGGAGAAAAAATAAATATCACTTGAACAGAACCTGAAAAGGAATTAATCAAATGATGGCAGCAATGATTTGAGGGTGGTTAAACTTGAACTGAATGATTTATTAAGGAGGAGAGCTGAGTTCATCATGCATAGAGCGAGGCAGAACTATTATTTTAATGGGATCAAACCAAGCAGGCTTCTAGCCTTGAAATTGAAACAAAGTGAATCTTGTACTTCTATGGAATCTATTCAATCCCCAGTTAAAGGCTTACTTTCTGATCCACATGAAATGAATGCAACATTTCGGTCTTTTTACCAGGAGTTATATTAATCTTCTATCCAGTTTGAACCAGACAAATGCGAGCAGTTTTTAGATAATATTGATTTGCCCATATTGGAGGAGAAGCAATCTGCAGATCTGGGCCGACCCATCTCATTAGAGGAACTGGAGTCAGCACTGAAAGGTGCTAAAAAGGGTAAATCACCTGGCCTGGATGGCATTCCACCTGAGCTGTTACAACATTTTGGGGCATTTTAGGACCAGTCAATTCATTCAGCCATCGTCAAGGTTTTTTTTTTAATGAGCATACTAACTCTGCATTAATCTCTCTACTGGCAAAGAAAGGGAAAGATCACACAGACTTTGCAAATTATCGTCCGATATCTTTAATTAATTCGGACCAAAAATTGTATTGCAAAGTGTTGGCGTTCTGGACGGAAAAGTATTTGGATAAGTTGATTCACTTGGACCAGTTAGGTTTTATGAAAGGTCTCCTTGCAGCTGACAACGTCCGTCGATTAATGCAGGTAATACATGAAACAGCTGGACACACCGTGTGCTGTGCTGTCTCTAGATGCTGAGAAGGCTTTGGCAGGCTTGAATGGCAGTACTTGTGGGCTGTTTTGGAGAAATTTGGTTCGGGATTTTTTTTTATCGATATGGTTCGTGTGTTATATGCTAACCCTGTTGCTATGGTTTCTACTAATGGCATACACTCAAGCCATTCCCTATTTTTTGGGGATGTAGACAAGGAGACGGCCTATCCCCAACGTTATTGGTTTTGTCTCTAGAGCCTTTAGCACAACATCTAAGACAGAATGTAGTTGCTTCTCCTATACTGATTAAATTCTCCTCTCATAGCATATCACTATATGCAGACAATATTCTCCTATATATGACAGATATTCAAAATTCAATCTCATCTTTATTATCCACATTTGAAGAATTCAAATTGCTGTCCGGGTATAAGATAAATTGGACACAATCAGCATTAATGTTACTGAATGAAGCGGCCAAGAAAGTTTCACTTCCCTCGACAATTCCTATGAAAACACAGCTCACATATTTGGGTATTAGTACACAAACATCTCTTCATGGTCTGGTGAAGAAGAGAAGTTGCCTGCTTCTTTACAAAGTAGGGTTGCTTCGATAAAGATGAATGTATTGCCACGTATTAGTTTCCTGAGCATGATGATCCCGATCCCTCCACCAGTAGGCTATTGGGGAAGGATTGATAAATGTATACGTAAATACCTTTGGAATGGCAACTATCCAAAGATTAGGTTTGAGGTGTTACTACAGAAGTGTAATGGTGGACTTGCATTACCAAATGTTTGTATTTACCACCAGTCTTTCCAGTTACTCCCACTTAGATCATGGTTTGATCAGTCTACATCAGTCTCTTGGAGAACTATTGAGGAAGAACTTGCTTCACCTACTAGATTGCAAGATGTGTTATTCTCTGGTATATTTAATAAGAAATGCATGTTGTATTTTGGTCCGATCATTTCTAATACAATAGAGAATTTTAGGAAGGTTGAGAAGGGCGTAGGTGGTAACTGGAAATGGTATCTCCATACCCCTCTATGGCATAACAAGGCTATTACTTCCGATAATAAACCTTTTGAGTCAAGAGCATGGTCTGCAAAAGGGGTCAATAATCTAGGGGATATTCAACTCCAAGGGTCTTCTTAGTTTTCAGGAACTTTGTTTTCGATTTGATTTGCCAGGGTCGTCGTTCTTTCTATATCTTTGACGATGGTCAACAATTTGTGCATATGAGGTTCCATGGGGTACAAGTTTGGGAAGGCACCCGGTGATAGAGTGGATTTTACATTCCAGTCCAGAGGTTTTGTGTCTACTATTTACTCTCATCTTCAACGATTAAAGCAGAAAGATTTTTCAATGGTTAAAGCATGGGTAAATGATTTGGCTGTCGATGATGAGGCTATTGACTGGGAGAATGTCTGGGAGAATATTTCACTCAAAGAACCTAAACCATCAATTCATTCATTTTAAACTTTGTCATAGATCGTACTGGACACCACTTGTAAGAATTCATGCAAAACAGGCTCAAAGCCCATACTGTGACCTATGTAACCTCAATACACTTGGTACATACAAACATATGATATGGGATTGTCCTGAGGTTTATGAGTTTGAGGAAAGTGTTGTATACTCTCTCTGACATGATTGATAAAACTGTACCTCTTGAAACAATTATGCTGTTGCTTAACGATGATACAGGTATGCAGCTGAATGAGAAACAGCGAAAACTGTTGCTGGCTGGGATGACTGCTGCCAAAAAACGTGTTGTTCAGCGCTGGGTGCCACCACATGACCTACATATAAGGAAATGGCTAGCGTACTTTCAGGATGTAATTATGTTGGAGTTATCCCCTGCCTGTATGAATAAAGCCAGTCCTAGCACTCTGGAAACATGGAAAGTAGAAATCTCTAAACTGTTGGATGTGATGTAAAATGCTTAATTGATGGTGTTGTATTAGCGACTATGCTGTGTATATTCTAATGTATAGTGTGAGTTGTTTATTTTAACTTGGGGGGGGGGGGGGGCACCAGGGGTATGTTTGGAATGGGTGGGAGGGTGTGTAAGTTCCAAAAAAAAAAAAAAAAGAGGGGGAAAAGTGTCATGTTATTTTTATGGTTGTATTGCCCTTGTGACCAAATAAAAAACAAATGTTCACAAAAAAAGAATGGAATGGTCTACCGTATCAAAAGTTTTGGCCAAGTCAATGAAAATAGCAGCACAACATTGCTTAGAATCAGAGCAATGGTGACATACTTTAGGACCTTTAAGGTTGCAGTGACACATCCATAACCTGAGCGGAAACCAGATTGTCAGTTGATTATTGACAAGTTTTCTAGAAATTGGCCTATAACAGTTAGGATTAGCTTGATCTCCCCTTTAAATCAAGGACGCACCGTGGATACCTTCCAAACAATGGGAACCTCCCCAGAGAGGAGAGACAGGTTAAAAAGGCCAGCGATAGGCTTGGCGATTATAGGGGCAGCAACCAGAAGAAAGGGTCTAAACCATCTGAATCAGATGTTTTTTGGGGGTCAAGTTTAAGTAGCTCTTTTAGCACCTCGGACTCAGTGATCACCTGCAGGGAGAAACTTTGTAATGGGGTAGGGAAGAAATCGGGAGGAGCATCGTGGATAGTCTCATTTGAAGCGGTGGGAGATGAGGAAATGTTGGACGGGCAAGGAGGCATGGCAGAGTCAAATAGGAATCCTGACTTAATTAAGTGGTGATTAAAGAGCTCAGTCATGTCCTCCTTGTAGGTAACAAACACATCATCAACATAAGGGACGTGGGCAGCTGTGAGGAGGAGAGTTTATTCTCCAGGTCTTTATCTTCTTGGGGTTAGACCACCAGAGGGAGAACTGCTCCTTAAAGTAACTAACTTTGGCCTTCCGGGTATAGCCTGAGTGCACTTCTAATTTGCCTGAATGAGAGCCAGTCAGCCTGAGTATGCGTGTGCCTAGCAATTTGCCAAATGGAATTCTTGAGGTGGTGTAACTCCACCAGATCACGGTCGAACCAGGGGCTGAAACTGTTTTTAAATCTCACTTTCTTTATGGGCGCGTATTTGTTAACGATACCACTGAAAATATCAAAAAGAATATCCAAGCGTCTTTGATGGGGGGGGGATCAAGTTGATTCTATACCAATTTACAGTGGACAGGTCATGAAGGAAGGCTTGCTCATCACATTTGTTTTAGCAAGTGTCTATGACAAGTCAGGACAGGTCGTTTCACTGAGCAGCCATTATGAACACAGGCTGTAAAACAGTGATCACTAAGGATAACATCAAGGAGAGTAGCCTTTTCTGGGTGTTTGGAGCCATACCTTGTGGGATTGGTAATAATCTGAGAAAGATTTAGGGAGTCCCATTGCTTTAGGACTTGGTCAGGTGGTTTAAGCATGTCCCAGTTTAGGTCACCTAGCAGGACAAATTCAGACTTAGTGTAAGGGGCCGAGAGAGAGCTTAGGGCATTTAGGGTACAGGCCGGTGCTGATGGTGGCCGATAATACCTAGCAACAGTCAACAAAGAGTTATTTGAAAGTTTAATGCATAAAACCAGCAAATCAAATTGTTTGGGGACAGACTGTGGAGACAACCAAGCACTGAACGTGTTCCTTTGTAAGATTGCCACTCCACCCCCTTTGGAAGATCTGTCTTGCCGAAAATGTTTCAAAACGCTCTTTCTTAACCACGTCTCAGTAATGACCAACATATCTGGATTGGAGCTGTGAACCCACACTTTCAATTGATACATTTGAGGTTATACGCTTCTGGTGTTAATGTGCAGAAAACCCAGGCTTTTACGAGAGCAGAAATCAGTGAAGCAGATATCAGAGCACAAATCAGAATTGGGGCTAGCAACAGTAGATGGGCCAGGGTGTACACGCACATTTCCAGATATAATCAGCAGTAATACAATCAGGGAACGGCAGAGGACAGGGAGAGCTCTGCAGTGTGGATTTATAACATTTGAATGTGCATTAGATGGCAACAAGATCATATTGTACAGCCATTTAAATTGAATACAAAGCTGGTGAGAGGTGGTTAGAATAGGATGGGAGGCCAATAGAAAGTCAGAGTCCTGAGTGTGGGAATAAGCATGAGATCACTGCATCTTATACTGCTGACAAGACCTGCAAGGAAAATGTGTTGTATTGCCATAGAACAAATAAATAATCTAAACATTATATTCCACTTCTATAAGCCTCTGCCATTCTAGATGTGATGTTGACAGTACAGTACAGCATAATTTAATCTCTCACAACAGCTGTAATGATTAACTGTTAACTCTATTACCTCTGTATGGCAGTTCCAGATCAGAGTAGTATTTCCTCTTTTCATCTAGGGAATGAATGACCTCATCTGGATGATGCTCATATCCCCGACCGTATTTCCTTTGGACAGACCAGTGAGATTTATGACTCTGTCAAAGTAAAGCCTTTCCCAATCAATAGCTGTTTGACTGGTTCTGCAGGCTGTTATATTGGTGTCTTTCCTGGGCGTATTATACCGGACCTTCCAGGCCAATTAAACACAAGAGAAAAAAAAAAAAAAATATATTGACAATCTTCTAATTCATTGATTGCATCTTTAATGGATAATTTCATACATTTTCATTTTAGTCATTTAGCAGATGCTCTTATCCAGAGCAACTTACAGTAGTGAATGCATACATTTTTTTCTTTTTTTTCTCTCCGTACTGGTCCCCCGTGGGAATCAAACCCACAACCCTGGCATTGCAAACACCATGCTCTACCAACTGAGCCACACGGGACCATCATATATCTCCTGGATGCAGTGTCTTGCTTTAAAATGATCAAGCTTCATGTAAAAGAGACACAATGTACAATATAGTCACTGTAGTGTATCATACATTCATATTTTCATACAGGCAATGTAACACATACCGAAAATATAAATATGTATTTGTTTAAATAATGCTTTATTCTACATCACTATATGAGCTGGCATTGGCCTGGTATTTACTATAAATAACGTAAGAAGAAGGTACTGTTAGGCTCTTACTTACTTGGTATTTACCAATTGTGTTGAATTACCGGTATAATTACTTGAAGTACCGGTAATTCAACACAATTGGTAAATACGTGGCACAAAATGGCACATGGTCCGGAGCTTGTATGAATAGTTCTAATTAGGACTTTGTAATAGTTAAGTAACTACACAGTTACAATGTCATTTCTAAATGAATACTAGGTATAATGGATTATAAAACATGATGTAACCCGAATAAATAAATGATACACCATAGTGTTTGTAGCCAGGGCCAGTGGAAGCGGTACATGACATTCAAAGCCTGTATTTGCAGTTACATTTCGGTCATTTCACAGACGCTCTCATTCGGCACGATTTACAGTCAGTGCATTCAACAAAGGTAGATTAAGACAACCACATATCTCAAGAACTGTGGTATCAAAGACTGTTACATTATTGGACCATCTCTGGGATATTCTGTCGACGCCCTTGCTGTGGTGTGTGTGTCTGTGTGAGCGCGCGTGTGTGTGTAGTCCAGGGCTATTCAGGTGCTGATGAGCAGGCTATATCTGAGTGCTGCAGCAAGGCCAACTGCCTGAAAGACAAATGACTGCAGCAGAGAGACTGAGATAATATCTCACCGCTTCAAACAGCAGAAACACACTCTAGCTTGCAAAGCTCTGCGAAAGGTCACTGATATATAGTTCTGAGTGTGCATTACGGTGAGTGGTGCGCGTGTTGGGGGATGGAGTCAAATAAAGGTGGTGCGCTTGTATCAGAATACTCATGTTTAGTGGTGTCAACACAGTAAGTGGTAATGTATCAGAATACTCATGTTTAGTGGTGTCAACACAGTAAGTGGTAATGTATCAGAATACTCATGTTTAGTGGTGTCAACACAGTAAGTGGTAATGTATCAGAATACTCATGTTTAGTGGTGTCAACACAGTAAGTGGTAATGTATCAGAATACTCATGTTTAGTGGTGTCAACACAGTAAGTGGTAATGTATCAGAATACTCATGTTTAGTGGTGTCAACACAGTAAGTGGTAATGTATCAGAATACTCATGTTTAGTGGTGTCAACACAGTAAGTGGTAATGCATTGGAGACCCAATTTGGGAACGATATCAACTATAATTAATTTTCCCTGAGGTCTATCCACACGGATCAAAACGTCCACTCTTGACCTCGTCTAAAGCCACAGTGTCAATGATTGATCTAAATTCAATACAATTTGGCCCCTCGTCTGGGACTAAGCAGTGGTGGTCTTCCCAGAGTAGAGAATGAGGTCAAGGGTCACAGAATATTTCCTTGTAAATCTGTTTTCTGTCTCTGTCAGTGTATTGTTATGCTGATATAGAGATTGAGATTTCAACCACTCTCATGTCATGTCCAGGCCTACATTTTAACATCCAATGGTATCTAATCATTTGATTGCTTTCTACCCATTTTAGGGGAAACAGTCAGATTGTCTTATTATGATTTTTCTCTTTCGCAACAATTCATTTCTCATTTTGTTTTATGACAATAAGCAGTTAACCAAATGCAGGGAACATTTCAATTGGCCTGGCTAAGAATTACTGTCACACAAATATGAATCTGTTTGTCCGTCTGTCTGTCTGTGTCAGCACTGGACTGAGGGAGGTCTGAGGTTTGGTTGTTCTCCCAATCGTGCCAATTCTATCAGACCTCCAGTCCAGACAGAGATTCTGCTGTGCTGGACTGGATGACTAACCTGCCTCGCTCTCCTCTCCTCAGCATTCCTCTATTCATTCCAGTCAAATTTGAGGTGACCAACATTTCTGTTGGGAGGACAAAGGGATCTTGGAATTTGGATAATGGATTAAACACTTATCTTATCAGTGAGCTCTTTCTTCTCTTGGATTTGAGTGCCATTAACCAAATTAAAATTCCCCCAAGGCTTTGCATAGTCCTATGGGCATTAGCATATCACCGGGTGGCTAAGATTGTAGCTAGGTTGTACCAAGAACAGCTGTTGACATATAGGGTTAGAATGTAAGGATAGAATGCAAACATTTGAATAATGTTAAAAAATGGTTGAACCATTTTGATCAGTCAGCCCATTACATGTAGTTAGTTACATAAACAAATACTAAAGCTGCTATTATGAGTTGATTAAATCAGTACTTCCAAATAATTCAGCCACACAGCAGCCAGACTCGGCGTGTGTGTGTGTGTGTGTGTGTGTGTGTGTGTGTGTGTGTGTGTGTGTGTGTGTGTGTGTGTGTGTGTGTGTGTGTGTGTGTGTGTCGGGAGGAGTTGGATAAAAGCAGAATACAAATTTCCATCTCACGCAGACTAATAAAGTATATCTCATCTAATCTTATCATGGCCCAAGCTGCAGCCATTGAAAGACATGCTACGAAGCTGTACTATAGATAACCTAGTAATTGACCATGAGAGAACACTTACCATGGTAAACAGAGACCCGTCAGGAACATTGGGGGACTTCTAGTTCCAACTCATCTCATTATATAGGATGCATCCCAAATGGCACCCTATTCCCAATATAGGGCACTACGGGATATGGTCAAAAAATAGTTACACTAAATAGGGAACCTGATGCCATTTGGAAAGCAAGCATACTCTCATTACACACTTTATTATTTTGCTTTCCTGGCTGAAAAACACTGCAGCAAATGCCATTGAACACAGTCAGCTGAGATCTATAACACAAATCAAGCTGATTACTGTAAAAGACCCACATTATACATTGTTGGTCGACTCTAAGGGGGGGGGGGGTGAATAAAGAATTGTCTGTTCAATATCTACAGTGCAGGTGATAGGGAGCGTTGCAGGAAGTCTCACGGAATTAACGTCAACATGAGATCAGGATTTTCAATGAAGACAACACTTGTTGTTTTGTGTCGCTATTACATGACTCTGAGAGTGAGAGCTGTTCATCTGAGAAAGCATGTGCCTCTAATAAGATGAGGTCTAAATGTAGTCATGTAATTCAGGAGAATTCTCCAGTAGACCAGTGGAAGACGCCAAAACACACCCAGTCATACTCAATATCCATTGGAAGAGCTAGCCTAGGACACAGATACATGTCCCAAAGGGAAGATCTCCATTGGATGAGCTAATCTAGGACAGAGACACATGACCCAAAAGGAAGATCTCAAATACATAAACCTTGCGACTCATCTCCTCTCTCCTTGTCTCCTTCTCAAAGCCCATTGAAGGAGAAGGTCTGAGCCAACCAACCAACAGCCAGTCATCTTTAGTCATGTTGTTAACATGCTGCTAGCTAGTTAGCTTAGACTACACCAGCTGCCTATGATGACACATTCTAAACGGTGGTTCTTATTGTTTAATTTGCTCCTAAACATAGGTAAGACCAATTAAACGTTTCCCTGGAAGACAAATGGTGACGTAATTACAAAACTCAAGTTACATACTGTAGGCCTGCCTGACAAAGATGCACTCAAACTTTGTTTATTCAATTCACAATCAACAACTGTAATGGAGGCCCAGACTGAGACTGATTCGCCTGCTACTTTTCGCAGAGATGTGATAATAACCTCCAATCAGCAGTAACTGGTTCCACATCAACACTACTGGACCTACCACTAATTCATTTACAGATACATCACCAACGTGTTAAAGTTTGTAGTTTCTATCAATATACTGTGGTAGAAAAGTAACATCTGCACACATTCTTACTTTTTGTCGATATAGGCCCTTAACCATGTGGCCGAACACAGCTTACCCTGTCAAATGGTCAAAGGCTGTGCTGAAAGATGTGGTCTTCTGTTCTTGTTGACTGAAAGACAAGGAAGGAAGGAGCGCCACTTTGTCCCACTTCAAGCCCCATTTAAGCTGAGCATCAACGTGTTCAGTCAATGGGAACAGTCCATTAAACTGCTTGTCAGTGTGTGATCCCAATGCAGTCTCTTTCTCTACCACTTAATTCACATCCACTCAGTTGTAGAAAACCCCAACATGTTGACAAAATCATTGTATTTAAGTAGTTAAAGTGTGTCCGTTGTATACATGTATACGATAACAATTCAACAACAAAAAACAATAACATACTGACAGAGTTGAGTGATATGGGAACTTCCTTTTCAGTGCACATGTACCATTTGGACGTTCTCCTCTCAGATTCTCATGGATCCAACCAACTGAGCCAATGGTTAAAAGTCAAGTGATTGACAAGCACATTGAATCTACTCCCCTTTTGCAAAGACAATGGCTTTTAGTCCAGCACTGTGCCATTTGTGTGAAGTTCCCCACCAGATCTCCAGCAGTCTTGTTGTAGATGAATGAAAGGGAGAGCTGTCTCTCACTGTCTTATTTTTTGAATCGGAGGGGGCTGAGATGACAGTGGATGTCACTTATTTCAGACGTGTGGACTCTGGTCTGCATTTTCACACAGAGGTCACTGTGGGTGCCTTAGAGTGCAGTTTTGAGACAACTTACACAAGTAAATAAAAATTGTATTTTTTACATACAACAGTCTTTATAAATGTTTTACTGTAGGATCACAATAAAAATAACTGTATAACACTAAATATGAATATGTTCCCATTCAAATTAGTCTGTAATATCACCCCTACCCCAACAAGCACTACTGAAAGGGAAATCAGATGTTTTGACAGTGAGAACAGTTATTTGATGCTCCACTCTGGCAGTGGTAAATTCTTGATCTTCACAGATGAATTCAATGCAGACCTCTCCTTGGTTTGGCCCAGTTGGAAAAAATAAGAGCAATGGAATCCTGGCAAAAAATGCAGAACGTCACAGAATGCAGAGCACAAAATGTGAGATACATGCAGAGGTGTAATAGAAGAAACAGGCTATGATGTAAGCCAGTGGAGACTGGAGGGAGGAGGTATAGGAGGACAGGCTCATTGTAATGGCTGGAATGGAATAAATGGAACGGAGTCCAACATGTGGTTTCTATATGTTTGACACTGTTCAATTAATTTCATTCCAGCCATTACAATGAGCCCGTCCTCCTATAGCTCCTCCCAGCAGCCTCTACTGATGTAAGTGGAATATCCATAGCAAACATAAACATTGGCAGACAGCAATCTGAATGGGGCTCATTATCAACGGTTTCCTTCTCTGAAGACAAAGTCTATGATTTATACAGTTGAGTCATTCAGTGGAACTAACTAATGTTGTTGCGCTTAGAGAGAGCAGCTTTGTTACACTTCATTAGAGTTCCCTTTGGCACACCTGACACCCGCCATAAGTATCTCATCTCATTTTAATATAGGCCGATAAGCACTGAATTCATTTTAATCAGTGCTGACTCCCTCATCCCCTATAGGTACGAGATAGTGTGTTTTCTGGATGAGAGTTGACCTCATGTTTAGTTAAAAAAAAAATGTGCAGACAATACACTGTGCTACATTGGTTTAGTAAGCCAAATAAGGATAATTTGTGCAGTGGGGCCCAGGTTAACAGTGCTGTCTTCACATCACTCATGCTCTGAGCCAAGAGCCTGCTGTGGGGAAGTGAGAGTGAAACTAGAAGGTATAGGGTGTTTAGTGTCTAGGGAGAGTGGAACTATCCTCTCCAAGATGGCGTAGCAGTAAGACGTGTTTGTTTTTGTTTGTGTAAATGTTCAGTTTTTTTTCTTCGTTTTTTATATACATTTCAATCTCTTTTTTTCCATTTTCGAATTAAATATACCTTCCTGCAACCTGCCTCACCCAATGTGGTACGAATCTGCTCTTTTTTAGACCTTATAACTGGAACCTCCATCAGATGCTAGCCATCAGAAGCTAGCCAGCTAATTAGCTACTAGATATTTAGTCATTGTAAGCCACTGCAAGTGATCTTTACCTTTAGCTCAGACACCAGCCGCTTTAGCCCGTATAGCCTGGATAATACCTGCCAGTCTGCACAGCGCGATATCAGCCCTGAGCATATCAGACGGCTTTTTTCCCACTACATCACCGGATTCCTGCCGCAAGCCCTGGACCATTACACCAGATCATCGCAGCTAGCTAGCTGCTACCGAGTGGTTATTGTGGCTAACGCTAATGTCCAGAAGCAAGTACCAGTTAGCCTCGAGCTAGCCTCGAGCTAGGCCCATCTCCCGGCTAGCAAACGAAGTACACCAACTACAATACCTCTCTTGCCAATTGGCCTGGACCCTTTGTCGACACGGAGCCCCACCGATCCATCACGACTGGTCTGCTGGTCTGCTGACGTAATTTGGCCGATGTGCTCTAAACCGGCCTCTGCGTCGTGGATGTCGGTGAAGACCCTTCTGCTAGCCCTGGCCCACTAGCTTCCTGAACGCCGTGTCTCCCTCTTGCCTAGCGTAGTAACGACTACCGAACTGCTTCCTGTTTCATCTATTGCTGCTCATTAGACCCTATGATCAATCGACTACACAGTTGATGCCTGCTGGACTGTTCATTAACACGGTACTTAACTTTGTTTATCTGTCGGCCCCAGCCTCGAACTCAGGCCGTTTGTGTAGCTAACTGACCCTCTCTGCCCATTCATTGCCATTTATCCGTCGTTGTTGTCTTAGCTGTTTACGCATTGTTGTCTTAGCTTTCCCAATCAACACCTGTGATTGCTTTATGCCTCTCTCTAATGTCAATATGCCTTGTATACTGTTGTGTAGGGTAACTCTCATTGTTTTATTTTACTACGGAGTCCCTAGTCCCGCTCAACATGCCTCAGATAGCTCCTTTGCCACACCCCCCACACATGCGGAGACCGCACCTAGCTTAACTGGCGCCTCCAGAGATGCAACCTCTCTCATCGTCACTCAATGCCTAGGTTAACCTCCACTGTACTCACAACCTATCATACCCTTGTCTGTTCATTATGCCCTGAATCTATCCTACCATGCCCAGAAATCTGCTCCTTTTATTCTCTGTTCCCAAAGCACTAGACGACCAGTTCTTATAACCTTTAGCCATACCCTCATCCTACTCCTCCTCTGTTCCTCTAGTGATGTAGAGGTTAACCCAGGCCCTGTGTCCCCCCAGGCGCTCTCATTTGTTAACTTCTGTAACCGTAAAAGCCTTGGGTTCATGCATGTTAACATCAGAAGCCTGAGAACTAAGAAAAGATATAGCCCTTGGTTCACTCCAGACTTGACTGCCTTTGACCAGCACAAAAACATCCTGTGGCATATTGCACTAGCTTCGAATAGTCCCCACGATATGCAACTTTTCAGGGAAGTCAGGAACCAATATACACAGGCAGTTAGGAAAGCAAAGGCTAGCTTTTTCAAACAGAAATTTGCATCCTGCCACAGAAACTCCAAAAGGTTTTGGGACACTGTAAAGTCCATGAAGAATAAGAGCACCTTCTCCCAGCTGCCCACTGCACTGAGGCTAGGAAACACTGTCACCACCGATAAATCCACGATAATTGAGAATTTCAATAAGCATTTCTTTACGGCTGGCCATGCTTTCCAGCTGGCTACCCCAACCATGGCCAACAGCTCTGTACCTCCCGCAGCAACTGGCCCAAGCCCCCCCCCCCCCCCCCCCCCGTCCATCTGAGATTCCTAAAGATTGGAAAGCGGCCGCGGTCATCCCCCTCTTCAAAGGGGGAGACACTCTAGACCCAAACTGTTACAGACCTATATCTATCCTACCTTGCCTTTCTAAAGTCTTCGGAAGCCAAGTGAACAAACAGATCACCGACCATTTTGAATCCCACCGTACCTTCTCCGCTATGCAATCTGGTTTCTGAGCTGGTCAAGGGTGCACCTCAGCCATGCTCAAGGTCCTAAACGATATCATAACCACCATCAATAAAAGACAGTACTGTGCAGCCGTCTTCATCGACCTGGCCAAGACATTCGACTCTGTCAATCACCGTATTCTTATTGGCAGACTCAACAGCCTTGGATTCTCTAATGACTGCCTCGCCTGGTTCACTAACTATTTCTAAGATAGAGTTCAGTGTGTCAAATTGGAGGGCCTATTGTCCGGACATCTGGCAGTCTCTTTGGGGGTGCCACAGGGTTCAATTCTCGGGCCAACTCTTTTCTCTGTATATGTATCAATGATGTAGCTCTTGCTGCTGGTGATTCTTTGATCCGCCTCTACGCAGACAACACCATCCTGTATACATCTGGCCCTTCTTTGGACATTGTGTTAACAAACCTCCAAACGAGCTTCAATGGCATACAACACTCCTTCTGTGGCCTCCAACTTCTCTTAAATGCTAGTAAAATGAAATGCATGCTCTTCAACCGATCTCTGCCCGCACCCGCCCACCCAACTAGCATCACCGCTCTGGACAGTTCTGACTTAGAATATGTGGACAACTATAAATACCTAGGTGTCTGGCTGGACTGTAAACTTTCCTTCCAGACTCACATTAAGCATCTCCAATCCAAAACTAAATCTTAGAATTGGCTTCCTATTTTGCAACAAAGCCTCCGTCACTCATGCTGCCAAACATACATTTGTAAAACTGACTATCCTACCTTTCCTTGACTTCGGCAATGTCATTTACAAAATAGCCTCCAACACTCTACTCAGCAAATTGGATGCAATCTATCACAGTGCCATCTGTTTTGTCACCAAAGCCCCATATACTACCCACCACTGCGACCTGTATGCTCTCGTTGGCTGGTCCTCGCTACATATTCGTCGCCAAACCCACTGGCTCCAGGTCATCTATAAGTCTTTGCTAGGTAAAGCTCCGCCTTATCTCAGCTCACTCGTCACCTTAGCAACACCCACCAATAGGCACGTGCTCCAGCAGGTATATTTCACTGGTCATCCCCAAAGCCAACACCTCTTTGGCTGCCTTTCCTTCCAGTTCTCTGCTGCCAATGACTGGAACGAATTGCAAAAATCACTGAAGTTGGAGAATTATATCTCCCTCACTAACTTCAAGCATCAGCTGTCAGAGCAGCTTACCAATCGCTGTTGCTGTACACAGCCCATCTGTAAATAGCCCATTCAACCAACTACCTACCTCATCCCCATATTTGTTTTTGTTTTTCTGCTCTTTTGCACCCCAGTATTTCTACTTGCACATCCTCATCTGCACATCTATCACTCCAGTGTTAATTGCTAAATTGTAATTACTTCGCCACTATGGCCTATTTATTGCCTTACCTCCTTACTTCATTTGCACACACTGTATACATATTTTTCTATTGTGTTATTGACTGTACGTTTGTTTATCTCATGTGTGACTCTGTGTTGTTGTTCTTGTCGCACAACTTTGCTTTATCTTGGCCAGGTCGCAGTTGTAAATAAGAACTTGTTCTCAACTGGCCTACCTGGTTAAATTAAGGTGAAATAAAAAACGTGAAAAAAAATTAGAAGGTATAGGGTGTTTAGTGTCTAGGGGGAGTGCTGCTGGTTCCAGATCATTTGGTTCCATATTGCCCTGTTACACTCCTGCATTGTTGCTCTCCCCCCTGCTCCTGCACTGCAACACCAACATAGTGGCTTTATGAGACTGCAAGGTTAACAAGGTCTGCTGGTGCCATGTAGTCTGCTGCGTCCACCATTACCTGAGTGTTCAGAAGAGGGAATAACCTGGCACTGATCTCGACTCTGATAAGGCGTTGAGGCTGTCTGTGATGTGGACCAACAAAACAGTGCCCTGGTTTATGCAGGATATGATACCCCGCCGGCCAGTGGACATGCATGCAGGAGTAGGCCTAAAGGTCAAATCTGGACAATGGACACCGCACACTAGACCTTGAATTTCTTAAAAATGTGAATAACTCAAGGCTATAGGCATTAGCGTTTAGAAGATAGATCTATAGCATAAAATGAAATTACAAAAATGTGTAAATACAGATACAATACTAATTCAACAATTTTATCCTCCTGATGTAAAGGATAATTAAATACAAAAAAAAAATGTTAAGTGAGAAGTAGGCATTGATCTGAAGCCAAAAAAGAAAGGAAATTCACATGCGTACCACAATACCTATTCCACCCATGCTCTACAAAGGTTTTCCAGCACACAGCTTTGACCTACTACGTAGCTATGTTGGTGTTGCTATCACCCCCACAGTAACACTACTCTCATAATGCTGAGATAATTAGATATCTGTTGGAGGGAAACAACAAACTTATTTGGGAAATCTTCAACATCCAAGCAAACAATTTATATGGAACGCTCAAGTGGATGTTAGCAAACCCAGGGCCAAAAAAAACTAAAATGACACAAAACTATATATATATATATATATATCTGGTAAAGAGAAAGTCCTGCAGGAGATGAGATAAATCATAAAGCAGAGGTATGCAGATTTTACAATATTTGCATGAAAATCTTGATCTTGATAAATGTTTTGTTAGGGCAAATCAAGTCTGAAATTTCAAGGAAGAAATTACAAACTTTAGAAGCCTTTTTAAAACTTAAAGAAATCATAATTTAAACCACCAACACGTGGGAGAGGGGATGGTGACTGTACCTCACGTCTCCACCTTCCGATAATGATCAGACTTTTATTTAGAGATATGCTCCCATGCAAGGCAAGCTTGAATGCTAAAGGAAAGGGTTGGAATGTGTGTGGGAAGGATATCTTTCGAATAAATAACGGGATCATAATCATAAAGAATTTACCATTATAGCCTATGTCTCTGTGACTGTACAAATCAAGCTCCCTAGAAATTCCAAACGTCAACCCTGCTCTGTATCCAGTCTAAAAGATAAACCCTTTAAAACAGCAGCAGACAGACAGGGTTGTTGCCTGTGATAACTGAGCCTGTTTTTGTTTAATTTCTTGACCTGGCATCAAGACACAATCAGCAGACTAGATCACGGGTGAGCCTTGCAACTGTTATCATAAGGTCTGTCTGTGAAAGAGAGAGAGCGAGAGAGCGAGAGAGCGAGAGTTGTGGATGATGCTGAAGGATTCAAAAGGAGCTTCTCTTTGCTCAAATCATTAGTTGAAGTTTATTGTAGCCGGTCTGGAAAATATCAACTCCTTATGAAGTTTGAGCTGATGATTCAAGCAATATTTTTAACTGGAGTATGGCCTACTCTTGCGGTTGCAGTGTGGATAGGTCTAAATACTAGGCATACGACCAGGCAAACCACATCTTCAGTCACTGTTGTATTGTAATCTGCTAAAACTACATATCACTGGCCTTATGAGAACAGTTTGAACATAGAATAGAAACGTTGCATTTCTCTGTAATGTTTATTAATGTGGCTACTGGTGTATAACACACAGATCACCTTGGATGATCACAGGCTATAGGGTTAGAATCACAAGTAGTCTAGTCCAGGCACTTTAAATAATTACCGCTCTGCCATGTTAATCTAGAAGATAGACCTACAGTATATTAAAATCTGCATGGGCTGCCTTATAGAAGTGTTAGTCAACTAGAGCACTGTAATGGGTATAGATTAACCAATTCAATTATTCTCTGCTACAAGCTGATTATTTGGCCCAGTGGTTCAACAATGTCTCTCTAAATCAATGTGTTAACCAATCACTGGCTACTATATTGGAACTAATGCCTAGGCGTCATAAGAATGAATAACACAGTAATATATAGCATGGATAATGTTTCATTACATGATTTAGTACCTTTCTAGCTTCCCTTCACTGTACTGTTTACTTAGTAGAGGCTGGAACGCCATACAAATCAATTCACTACAGTACTCCTCTCATGTTCAATTACGCAATTAATGCATTGTACCTTTTCACGGTTCTATTATTAGTCTCTGATGCATTTTAAAGTTTTATTGCAATTAGTGGCTACAAGTTGATTATGTTTCATATGTTTCTGTGGTGGAGAGCAGAGCAGAGCAGAGCAGCAAGTCCTCTGTGTGTAATTAAATTGGGCTCCCATCCTCCAAGGACAGACAGACCGTATCCACTGGTGACTCATCAGGGAGGGAACTTTGCTGACTTACGCTCTACTTGATAAACAACAAACTTTCTCAAATAAACACACACACACAAGTACCGAGCTAATCATACACACACGCAAGTGGCACGCGGTGAGCACACACACGCACCAAGCTATGCATACAAATGCATGCAGCACACAAACACACACATATAGCACAACCCAGTGATATTATTGGTATTGTGATAACAAGGCTCATAATCAATTTCTGTATATTGACTTGTAATTCGGCAGCAGTGCCATAAAATGCTGGTTCAATACCCTTTTAACGACATTGGGAAAAGCTAGTAAAAACAATGATTTGATGTTCTGTGTTTTCTCCAGTGAACGACCGCAGAGCAATCAGAATTAATAGATTGTTGGTGAGCAGTCCGCTCAGTATGTCTATGAGAGGCTGGATGAGATGAGTGCTCAGTGCAGTCATGCATCCTCAGCTTAAAGGAACAATAAAATTGCTCAGGTCCACAGCTTAAAGGAACATGCACACAGTGCCCCATTGGAAATCCAGGTGTCAAGCCCACGCCCCAACTACATACACACAATATACACTTAGACACACATAAATACACGATCACATGAGCACACACACACAGACGCACACTCACGCTTTCCTTCTGCTATACACACACCCTAAGGGGGGCCACGTGTGAGGATATGCTTCTCCCTTCTTGCTTTGGCCACTGCTGCCCCTCCCCAAACCCTCTCTGTTTACCTGCTGCAGTCGAGGGTCATTTCAATATTGATAACTGAATATGATTCATACGTTTGTTCTGGGCAAGATCTGATTCCCTATGTGGTGGGACGTCGCCTGAGGGGGAAATCTGTGAAGAGAGAAAGACACACACATACACACACGGACATTTTAGACAAGTGGAGATGATTAAAAGACACATTGTGATCTGATTTTGATCAGATCTTCCTGACCACCTCGGGAGGTAGTCAGGCACGTATTGTGTCTGGATATCAATCAAGTGTAAACAGAGCTAGATTGCCAAACCATTTAAATCATCATTATACTAGCCTCTAAAATCCTTGACAGGTAGCACCATTGACTTATGACATTATTTATTGTCTTAATAAAAATACATTCAGATTATTTTGAAAGAATATGTCAAATACTTTACATATAGGGAGGCATCAGCTAATCTGGTCACAATGCGCTAACAGTGAATGGATAAGAGACACATTTTAATACCAGGTGTAGACGCGACAAACCTTGATCATATAGTGATTTGATCTTGTTGATCAGATCACGAAACACACATTTATATATATACACACACTGCTCAAAAAAATAAAGGGAACACTTAAACAACACAATGTAACTCCAAGTCAATCACACTTCTGTGAAATCAAACTGTCCACTTAGGAAGCAACACTGATTGACAATAACTTTCACATGCTGTTGTGCAAATGGAAGACAACAGGTGGAAATTATAGGCAATTAGCAAGACACCCCCAATAAAGGAGTGGTTCGGCAGGTGGTGACCACAGACCACTTCTCAGTTCTTATGCTTCCTGGCTGATGTTTTGGTCACTTTTGAATGCTGGCGGTGCTTTCACTCTAGTAGTAGCATGAGACGGAGTCTACAACCCACACCTGGCCGTGCTGCTGCTCCAGTTTCAACTGTACTGCCTGCGGCTATGGAACCCTGACCTGTTCACCGGACGTGCTTGTTGCACCCTCGACAAGTACTATGATTATTATTATTTGACCATGCTGGTCATTTATGAACATTTTAACATCTTGACCATGTTCTGTTATAATATCCACCCTGCACAGCCAGAAGAGGACTGGCCACCCCTCATAGCCTGGTTCCTCTCTAGGTTTCTTCCTAGGTTTTAGGCCTTTCTAGGGAGTTTTTCCTAGGGAGTTTTTCCTAGCCACCGTGCTTCTTTCACATGCTTTGCTTGCTGTTTGGGGTTTTAGGCTGGGTTTCTGTACAGCACTTTGAGATATCAGCTGATGTACGAAGGGCTATATAAAAATAAATTTGATTTGATTTGAGGTAGTGCAGCTCATCCAGGATGGCACATCAATGCGAGCTGTGGCAAGAAGGTTTGCTGTGTCTGTCAGCGTAGTGTCCAGAGCATGGAGGCGCTACCAGGAGACAGGCCAGTACACCAGGAGACGTGGAGGAGGCCGTAGGAGGGCAACAACCCAGCAGCAGGACCGCTACCTCCGCCTTTGTGCAAGGAGGAGCAGGAGGAGCACTGCCAGAGCCGTGCAAAATGACCTCCAGCAGGCCATAAATGTGCATGTGTCTGCTCAAACGGTCAGAAACAGACTCCATGAGGGTGGTATGAGGGCCGACGTCCACAGGTGGGGGTTGTGCTTACAGCCCAACACCGTGCAGGACGTTTGGCATTTGCCAGAGAACACCAAGATTGGCAAATTCGCCACTGGCGCCCTGTGCTCTTCACAGATCAAGCAGGTTCACACTGAGCACATGTGACAGACGTGACAGAGTCTGGAGACGCCGTGGAGAACGTTCTGCAACATCCTCCAGCATGACCAGTTTGGCGGTGGATCAGTCATGGTGTGGGGTGGCATTTCTTTGGGGGGCCCACAGCCCTCCATGTGCTCGCCAGAGGTAGCCTGGCTGCCATTAGGTACCGAGATGAGATCCTCAGACCCCTTGTGAGACCATATGCTGGTGCGGTTGGCCCTGGGTTCCTCCTAATGCAAGACAATGCTAGACCTCATGTGGCTAGAGTGTGTCAGCAGTTCCTGCAAGAGGAAGGCATTGATGCTATGGACTGGTCCACCCGTTCCCCAGACCTGAATCCAATTGAGCACATCTGGGACATCATGTCTCGCTCCATCCACCAACGCCACGTTGCACCACAGACTGTCCAGGAGTTGGCAGATGCTTTAGTCCAGGTCTGGGAGGAGATCCCTCAGGAGACCATCCGCCACCTCATCAGGAGCATGCCCAGGCGTTGTAGGGAGGTCATACAGGCATGTGGAGGCCACACACACTACTGAGCCTCGTTTTGACTTGTTTTAAGGACATTACATCAAAGTTGGATCAGCCTGTAGAGTGGTTTTCCACTTTAATTTTGAGTATGACTCCAAATCCAGACCTCCATGGGTTGATAAATTGGATTTCCATTGATTATTTTTGTGTGATTTTGTTGTCGGCACATTCAACTATGTAAAGAAATAAGTATTTAATAAGATTATTTCATTCATTCAGATCTAGGATGTGCTATTTTAGTGTTCCCTTTATTTTTTTGAGCAGTATATATATTAGGGGGTACATCAGCTTTAATATTGCAGATAGATTGTGGCTTCCATCAATGTAACTGTCTGCGTCATTTCCAATCCCCCACATATTTTTGGGTAAATACATACAGTACCAGTGAAAAGTTTGGACACCCCTACTCATTCAAGGGTTTTTCTTTATTTTTACTATTTTCTACATTGTATAATAATAGTGAAGACATCAAAATTATGAAATAAGACATGGAATCATGTAGTGTGTAAACAAATCAAAATATATTGTATATTAGAGATTCTTCAAAGTAGCCACCCTTTGACTTGATGACAGCTTTGCGCACTCTTGGCATTCTCTCAACCAGCTTCATGAGGTAGTCACCTGGAATGCAATTAGTTGGTTGTAATTTTGAGTAGAGCAGACATTTCCATATATGTTTGTTAGCTGCATGCGTGACATAACTCCACCAATCCAATTTATGTTTTAATTGACATATATATATATTTTTTAAATCAATTAGTATAGTTGAGTTTAACCATAATATGTGTTGAAACTCACGTTAGCACAGGGTCAAAAACAAGGCTCATGTCTGTGTCACCATGTGGTCCCTCTTGGCTCACAAGGCCCCCGCATCGGGGCTTAATCTCTCAGATAAGAGCAGTGAGGCGGAGCATGATGGGTGAACATTTGGGTGCCTTTTCAGTTCGGGGGATTAGGGTTCATTTCTGGGACAGGCCTAATTCAATCGAAACGTGATTTCCAAAGACAATAGGGGGTACTTTTCACAGCCGGGACTCTTGGTTGATGCGATACATGGATTTTTTATTCAAACAATTGTGCTGCTGCTCAGAGCTCAAATACAGTTACACAAATATCTGAGAAACTCCAAGGGTCATATTGTGAAGTGGCTATGGTAACTGAACCGAACGAACGATAAAAGGTTGAGAAAAAGTGAAACTCTCTTCCATAGAATTCCATTGTTGGCATCTTTTGTGAAACAATAAGTTCTGCCTCAGTGCACAGATTGTGAGGATTGTTGTGGTAACATTGATGAAAAAAGACAAACCTTACACTCACATCCATCGGGGATTTTGTTATTGCATAATACAGATCTGTTAGATAAGGGATGTATCTATTTATCTGATAAAACTAAAAACTACACTGAAAATAATGACAATGATTACAAAACCCTTATGATGATGACTGCAAGAACAAATGTCTGTATCTAATCTATCAGAGACATTATTCCTCTGTAAAACAGATGACCTCCCAAAGTCACATTCCCATTATGTCCATGATTTAGTGGCAGCTCCACTCACTCAGTGTTTTCTGTGTTAAAGACACACAATGGGCAAATCTAAGAACTGCCTTCCCTTCTCAGTGGCCCTCAGCTTCCCTGACATGAGTCAGCCTGTCTGGTTATCTGGCAGGGGATCGCTCTGTCAATTCGATTCAAAGGGCTTGTTTGTCATGAGAAACATATGTTTACATTGCCAAAGCAAGTGAAATGGATAACAAACAAAAGTGAAATAAACAATAAAAAATTAACAATAAACATTACACTCACAAATGTTCCAAAAGAATAACGTCATATTATATCTATACAGTGGCTTGCGAAAGTATTCACCCCCCTTTGTTGCCTTACAACCTGGAATTAAAATAGATTTTTGGGGGGTTTGTATCATTTGATTTACACAACATACCTACCACTTTGAAGATGCTAAATATTTTTTCTTGTGAAGCAAACAAGAAATATGACAAAAAAAATTGAAAACTTGAGCGTGCATAACTATTCACCCCCCCCCCCCCCCCCCCCAATACATTGAAGAGCCACCTTTTGCAGCAATTACAGCTGCAAGTCTCTTGGGGTATGTCTATAAGCTTGGCACATCTAGCCACTGGGATTTTTGCCCATTCTTCAAGGTAAAACTGCTCCAGCTCCTTCAAGTTGGATGGGTTCCGCAATCTTTAAGTCATACCACAGATTCTCAAATTGGTTTGAGGTCTGGGCTTTGACTAGGTCATTCCAAGACAATGAAATGTTTCCCCTTAAACCACCCGAGTGTTGCTTTAGCAGTATGCTTAGGGTCATTGTCCTGCTAGAAGGTGAACCTCCATCCCAGTCTCAAATCTCTGGAAGACTGAAACAGGTTTCGCTCAAGAATGTTCCTGTATTTAGCTCCATCCATCATTCCTTCAATTCTGACCAGTTTCCCAGTCCCTACCAATGAAAAACATCCCTCCAGTATGATGCTGCCACCACCATGCTTCACTGTGGGGATGGTGTTCTCGGGGTGATGAGAGGTATTGGGTTTGCGCCAGACATAGCATTTTCCTTGATGGCCAAAAAGCTCAATTTTAGTCTCATCTGACCAGAGTAACTTCTTCCATATGTTTGGGGAGTCTCCCATATGCCTTTTGGCAAACACCAAACGTGTTTGCTTATTTTTTTCTTTAAGCAATGGCTTTTTTTCTGGCCACTCTTTCATAAAGCCCAGCTCTGTGGAGTGTACAGCTTAAAGTGCTCCTATAGACAGACACTCCAATCTCAGCTGTGGAGCTTTGCAGCTCTTTCAGGGTTATCTTTGGTCTGTTGCCTCTCTGATTAATGCCAACTTGCCTGGTACATGAGTTTTGGTGGTGGCCCTCTCTTGGCAGGTTTGTTGTGGTGCCATATTCTTTAAATTGTTTCAGAATGGATTTAATGGTGGTCCGTGGGATGTTCAAAGTTTCAGATATTTTTTTATAACCCAACCCTGATCTGTACTTCTCCACAACTTTGTCCCTGACCTGTTTGGAGAGCTCCTTGGTCTTCATGGTGTCACTTGCTTGGTGGCGCTCCTTGCTTAGTGGTGCTGCTGACTCTGGGGCCTTTCAGAACAGGGCTGGGGTCCAAACACTTAAAAGACACACCCTATCCCCTCAGCCCCCAAATTAAGTGGACACTTCTGATGACGTATCATGACGTCTGACGAGTTGCAGGGCAAGGGGTGAGGGAGGAAGGAAGGAATTATTTTTAAATGGACCACCCTTGGCCGGAAATTAATCACTCGTTCATCCCGCGATGATTGTGTTTTCAGTGGGTGCTTTATATGCACTACATTCAAATATGAGCACATATCTACTTATATTAAATATATAATTATTTTTTTAACTAGGCAAGTCAGTTAGGTAAAAATTCTTATTGTCAATGACGGCAGAACGACAGATTTGTACCTTATCAGCTCGGGGATTCGATCTTGCAACCTTTCGGTTATTAGTCCAACACTCTAACCACTCAGCTACGCTGTCGCTCCTTAATATAAGCCTACTGTATGATAGCTAGCAAATTAATTAGCTAACGTTAGCCTGCCTAGCTGGAACTTCTGAAGAAGGGAAATATTTTATTTCTACAATTTCCAAAAGATAAAACATATTTACTTTTTACATAGTAGCAAAATTTCTATTTGCATTCGTTTTTACTTACACTTGTATGTTGACTTCTCCATTGATGTTGTTTTTGAGTTTTCGCTGAAATTTCTTAGCTGATGTACAATCGTCGCAAATTGAATTATGGGGAGTTTCAGGCCCCGGAGTGAACATAATTCTTAAAGATTAAAGTTGTACGTTAACTTGTAGGATCCTTTACTAGTGGTGGGTATGTGCTTGGTTCAAATATGCCAACATCACTGTCATTGGGAGCATTACCATTGTACACTCACAAAGCCGACTAAAGATGAGGGGCTTACTTTGCAAACTTATGTCTTTTAAGTGTTTGGACAGCAGCCCAGGTGTATATATACTGAGATCATGTGACAGATCATGTGACACTTAGATTGCACACGGGTGGACTTTGTTTGCACCACATCTCATTTCGGGGCTTCATAGCAAAGGGGGTGAATACATATGCACGCACCACTTTTACATTTTAAATTCTTTAGAATTTTTTGAAACAGGTCTTTTTTTTTTTTTTTCACTTCACCAAATTGGACTATTTTGTGTATGTCCATTACATGAAATCCAAATAAAATCAATTTAAATTACAGGTTGTAATGCAACAAAATAGGAAAAACGCCAAGGGGGATGAAAACTTTTGCAAGGCACTGTATACAGTGTTCTAACGTTGTGCAAATAGTTCAAGTACAAAAGGGAAAATAAACATAAATATGAGTTGTATTTACAATGGTGTTTGTTCTTCGCTGGTTGTGCTTTTCTTGTGGCAACAGGTCACAAATCTTGCTCTGTGGTTGCACACTGGTATTTCAGCCAATAGATATGGAAGTTTATCAAAATTGGATTTGTTTTCTAATTCTTTGTGGGTCTGTGTAATCTGAGGGAAATGTGTCTCTAATATGGTCATACATTTGGCAGGAGGTTAAGAAGTGCAGCTCAGTTTCCACCTCATTTTGTGGGTAGTGTGCACATAGCCTGTCTTCTCGAGAGCCAGGTCTGCCTACAGCGGCCTTTCTCAATAGCAAGGCTATGCTCACCGAGTGTACATAGTCAAAGCTTTCCTTAAGTCTCTCTCACACACACACATCCTGAGCGGGCCTAATTAAGTTTATTTCTGCAGCCAGCAGTGGGTTTAATGTGCCTCCGTCAGCTAATGTCTTGCACTGGTGAGCACTGATGTGAAAGCTCCAGCAGAAGTGAAACCAAGACTATGACATCACAATTGCAGCAGTTCCATCTCAATTCTAGTCTAGCGTTGATACACCCCCTCCCTCTGTACCAGTCATATTAGGTTAAGATGGCTTTAATGAATTACATGGTAAGTGGTCAGTGGGTGTTGTTGAGAAGGGTCAGGGCTAAAGCTATTAAATTAAGGCCTGATCTATATCC
The DNA here is from genome assembly GCF_965601325.2 of Salmo salar. Lineage (NCBI taxonomy): Eukaryota > Metazoa > Chordata > Actinopteri > Salmoniformes > Salmonidae > Salmo > Salmo salar. The sequence continues at coordinate 34,819,094 of NC_138299.1, forward strand.
AGATCAGTTTCATCAGGACCAATTTTATTCTTGTCTCGTTCTATATGCATCCCCCCAACACACACACACATACACACACACAACGCTTGGTGTTTATGCATTATGCTGTGATTGTCCCCATTGTTTTAGCCTAACAGCTTATTCTATGTGTGCTTGTGTAGTGATGTGTTAACAGGGTTCTTTCACATGGAGCGTAGCACAGCGAAGTAGTTGTTGCGGTAGTTTTGTCATTCAACTCTTGCGTAACAGTTACGGAATATGTTCTTTAGATGTAATGGTCATGTGAGGTGAAATGTGAATATTTTGGGATATGAGCACTTTGTTTGTTTGACCTGACGAAAATCAGTTTCAGATCGAAATGTTGTTAATAAAAGTGGTGAATTGTAAACTTTAAAAGTCTTCTTGTTCTTTACTAGTATTTTTTTATTAGCCCAGCACCAATGTTTTTAAGGATGTGCATATGACCACAAACTTTTTTTTAATGGTAGATACAGTACATGTCATAATATGCTAACTAATACACATGCTTCTACAAGGAGTTCATTTAAATGGATAAAACAGATACCAATATGTGCACCTCGCACATTTTTTTTTTGACTCAAACTATTATTTTCCCTTTATTCTTAATGCTGCAATATGTAACTATGGGTGACTGACCAAATTCACATAGAAATGTGGGTTTTAAATCTTCTCACTGAAAGCAAGTCTAAAAAGTGGCACCAATATGCAGAAATCACTCCTGGTTGCTAATATTCTAATAGTTCGCCTAATTTCAGTTTTTGTGACAAAACAAGCAATGTAATAGTGTAGAGAATCATTGTACCATCTAAACCAACTTGCTTTCAATGTGAATGGCAGATCTATAACTCATTTCTATGTGAATTTGGTCAGGTCGCTCAAAAAGTTACTTATTGCAGTTTTTACCCTTAATACAGTTTAAGTCAGAAGTTTACATACAGTTAGGCTGGAATCATTAAAACTCATTTTTCAACCACTCCAGAAATTTCTTGTTAACAAACTATAGTTTTGGCAAGTCAGTTAGGACATCTACTTTGTGCATGACACAAGTAATTTTTCCAACAATTGTTTACAGACAGATTATTTCACTTCATCACAAGTCCAGTGGGTCAGACGTTTACATACACTAAGTTGACTGTGCCTTTAAACAGCTTGGAAAATTCCAGAACATGTCATGGCTTTAGAAGCTTCTGGTAATTTACATTATTTGAGTCAATTGGCAGTGTACCCATGGATGTATTTCAAGACCTACCTTCAAACTCAGTGCCTATTTGCTTGACATCATTGGAAAATCAAAAGAAATCAGCCAAGACCTCAGAAAATAAATTGTAGACCTCCACAAGTCTGGTTCATCCTTGGGAGCAATTTCCAAATGCCTGAAGGTACCACGTTCATCTGTACAAACAATAGTGCGCAAGTATAAACACCATGGGACCACACAGCCATCATACCGCTCAGGAAGGAGAAGCGTTCTGTCTCCTAGAGATGAACGTACTTTGGTGCGAAAAGTGCAAATCAATCCCAGAACAACAGCAAAGGACCTTGTGAAGATTCTGGAGGAAACAGGTACAAAAGTATCTATATTCACAGTAAAACAAGTCCTATATCGACATAACCTGAAAGGCCGCTCAGCAAGGAAGAAGCCACTGCTCCAAAACCGCCATAAAAAAGCCAGACTACGGTTTGCAACTGCACATGGGGACAAAGATCGTACTTTTTGGAGAAATGTTCTCTGGTCTGATGAAACAAAAATAGAACTGTTTGGCCATAATGACCATCATTATGTTTGGAGGAAAAAGGGGAGGCTTACAAACCGAAGAACACATCCCCAACCGTGAAGCACAGGGGTGGCAGCATTATGTTGTGGGGATGCTTTGCTGCAAGAGGGACTGGTGCACTTCACAAAATACATGGCATCATGAGGATGGAAAATTATGTGGATATATAGAAGCAACATCTCAAGACAGTCAGGAAATTAAAGCTTGGTCACAAATGGGTCTTCCAAATGGACAAGGACCCCAAGCATAATTCCAAAGTTGTGGCAAAATGGCTTAAGGACAACAAAGTCAGGGTATTGGAGAAGACATCACAAAGCCCTGACCTCAATTCTATAGAACATTTGTGGGTAGAACTGAAAAAGCGTGTGCGAACAAGAAGGCCTACAAACCTGACTCAGTTACACCAGCTGTGTCAGGAGGAATGGGACAAAATTCCCCCATCTTATTGTGGGAAGCTTGTTGTTAGGCTCCCCGAAACGTTTGACCCAAGTTATACAATTTAAAGGCAATTCTACCAAATACTAACTGAGTGTATGTAAACTTCTGACCCACTGGGAATGTGATGAAAAAAATTAAAGCTGAAATAAATCATTCTTTCTACTATTATTCTGACATTTCACATTCTTAAAATAAAGTGGTGATCCTAACTGACTTAAGACAGGGAATATTTACTAGGATTAAATGTCAGGAATTGTGAAAAACTGAGTTTAAATGTATTTGGCTAAGGTGTATGTAAACTTCCAACTTCAACTGTATATTTCAAGGACATGTTGTATTTCCATGTAGACAACAAGTAGATAAGTAGGTAAGTTAAATGCGGCACACAAGTGGTCAAAATGTGGCAACGTTAGATTTCCTTTGATGTCAGCAGTTAGCTGTATTAACGTGCAGTAGTTCACATCTGTTAAATAAATGTCCTGTCTCATGGAAGCCAACCAACCACAATGTTCTTTCACTCGACTCCAGACAGATCGATTCTCACTAACCCTTTCAGTTAGAGATTCTCTGGATTTTATAATGCCTTTCAAATGGGTTCCTTTCGTAAATGCAATGAATTATATTTTTATTCATTCAGAAGAAGCAGAAGAATAGTTGGATTTTAATTAAAATGCTAATATTTCCATTCACATGTAATTCACACATGGTGCAATGCAGCATAATATGCTAAACATAAAAGATCTTGAATGCATAAAGACCTTGAATGGCTCTACTGTATCTTGCAATGATCCATGGCGAGACTCATGAGGTAAATACACTCATAATGAACAACTAAATAATGAAATCTTAAAATAACAAACTTCAGTCAAAACTCAGGAAGTGTTAGCTATATCACATGATTGTGCTAACATTTCTCTTTACCCTTCAACATGTCTCTGCAGAGGCCTGAGTAGTTTGTCACTATGTCTCCACGGTTGTCAAGTATGCAACAATACTGTATGCCCCAAGTCTGAGTAGCAAGCTATCTTCTGCATTAGCAGAGAGAGCACAACGTGTAGTGAATGTACTGTGACTGCACTAAATTCACTTAACACTCGTTAACTCTGGGGCTAAGTAGACAAACAATGAACACAATGGCAATAAGATTCATAACTTATGCCTGTATTCTGATGACGCGTTCTGTAATGCAACGCTAAGTCTCACATCACCAGGCTGGGTTGACTGTTCTGCCATCAAATTACAGCTGCTTGTAAAGTAACTTGCAGACTGTGCAAAATTGTAGCTACTGTAAGCAATGGAGAGACATTTTGGTTTTAGGTTAGATGCAAATGAATAATGCACAGTGAGTGAGTTCTGGCCCACCGAAAGGCCAAACTAATGTCTCTGATGACTGTACCATTCGACCTTGGTATTTCTTCGTCTTGGGTCTGCAGTTATAATGTTCATTCACTTTATCTTGTGGGTTCACCCCGCCTCCTCACAGAAATAACCAGAGCTCTGCTTTTGTCATTAGACCTAGTTTTGCCAACAGGGAAGCAAAGTAGCCAAGCATTAGATTAAGTTAGCAGTTAGTTTAACCCCTCAGCCCTAATCCTGATGGAACATGTCATGTTCTTCTCAGCAGAATCATATCACTTAATCTTCTGTAAAACATTCTGGTTTAGATCACTACTGCATTGATATTGTTTCCCTATATGCTACCCTTTCCCCAATCATCCTACTACTAGCCTGGTCCCAGATCTGTTCTGTGCTCCTGTCAACGCCAAACATTACCATTTTATGTGACAATGAGTTGGCATGATGGCACGAACAGACTGGCAGGCAGGCTACTACAATGTTACGTCACACAGCATATGGGGAGAGAACAGTGTGTCAGAGGCCTATTGATCTGAGTACAACAGTGCTGAGAACAGCAGGGTTAAGTTCTTCATACCATGTTAAATGTTCTGCCTTAAGGCACTCAGAGGGGTCAGGATGCTCTTCCTGCCTGGCTGGATAGACTGAAACTCTAGTAAGACTTAGACTGACTGAAGGGGTACATGACTCCCTTGAATAACCTCCAAGCAAAACAAAGTGGAATTCCAAGGAGAAGCTTGCAGCCAGAAGAGAGAGAACGTTACTTGTATTAGCAGGAGTCGGGGCAATATGTATACAAGGAGCTTTTTGTGCTGCCAAAATTGCCGCCAATCCTCTCTCTCGGCAGGAGAACGGAAATGAGGAGACAGTTTTTGTTTAGAGTCCTCTTGTGTAAAGGAATTAGACAGGGCTTGTTAAGGGCCTTTTGTGTTCAGACATGGGACAAGTCCCAAATGGCACCCTATTCTCTATACGGAGCACTACTTTTGACCAGGACCCATAGGGTAGTAGTACACTAAATAGGGAATAGGGTGCCATTTGGGCACAGATCATCGCTAAAAGCAACAAGCAATAAAAAGGGCCCTAAACAAATGTTGTTCTCACCATAACTCTTCAAGACAGAGCAGGAAATTCCAATAATGTGGAAATGATGTGTTTAGATGTGATCTATATCTTGGAATGCAGTGTGTTGTGTTCTAGTGCTGGGAGTAAACACTAAGCAGACACTGGCTCTTTCAGTTTAGAGCCAGAGGCATCCCCTCCCACAGTATTAACCATGTTCCTATTATTGTACAGACAAGACACTCCGTCTTTGAGGCATTTGTGACGCTTTTCTTGGTGAGGTAGTTCTAAGCTCTCGCTGTGTCTGACATGGCAAGCTATTCCCATACACTGCACTACTTTTGACCAGGGCCCATAGGGCTTTGGTCAAAAGTAGTTTACTAGCGAATAGGGTGCCCTATCAGATGCAGCCATTCTCTCTGTGCACTTTCTGCTTTGACAACGGCTCTGATAGGAATAAGATCTATATACACACAGAGTGAATAACTCCCAGGCTACATAAATAAATTGAAAGATTCAACCTCCATTTGTTGGCACAGGGATCCTATTTCAAATACTATGACATGCAGGTAGAATAGCCGTTAAAGCGGTCGGCCAGTAACTGAAAGGCCGCTGGTTCAAATCCCTGAGCTGACAAGGAGAAAAATCTGCCGATGTGCCCTTGAGCAAGGCGCGTAACCCTAATTGCTCCGGGGTTGCTGTTGAATGTCAGTTACAAAAAAGAGCTTTTTTGCCATTTAATTTTTTAGGGGGGAGTTTCCCAATGTTTCTTGAACTTGGGATTTCATTTGAAGTTATTGTCATATGGCAGAGCACTGAGCTATTAAAGTGAGATAGCGCACCCGTTACCCACTCCACACCTGTGTAATTTGGTGTTTAGATACAGGTGTGAATGGCAGAGTGTTGGATTTGGGTTAGTAAGTAACACAGGAGGCTACTGAGGGGAAGACGACTCATAATAATGGCCGGAACGGAGCGAATGGAATGGCGAGCCCATCCTCCCCAATACAGGTGACACCAACCTCCTGTGGTAGGTAATATGTTATTATTAAAAGGCATTGTCTGTGGATATCTGAGGGTTGGAATTGAGATTAGTGATTAGCCAATACACAATGAATTCAGTACAATTAGGAAATAAATATCATTATAATAACAAATATATATTAAAAAAGGGGATTAGAAATTATGCAAGTAATGTTATTTGATAGAACTGGAGACTATCTGCTAATGTCATAGCTGATCTATCCCCTAATACACAAAATATTGTTGCACTGTATTCTATTGTTGCTGTGCAATGCATTGTTCTACTATAAGTCTACCGTACCCCATTTTCCCATGGAAGCACACATTGGTTGAAGAGCGCACTATTCATAGATACTAAGTGAGGTATAACCAAATGAGTTTGAACTCAATACAATAATTAGAATTATATTTATGGACTTAAACGCAATATTGTATTTGTATCTGTTTAAATATGAAGAGAGCACACAAGAGATGGTGCTGATAATAACCACACTGCTATGATGTACATTATATTATTACTGAAGAAGGTTTCCAAATGTTGAGCTGCACTGAGTCATTGTGAAATTGAATGGATCCAAACTGGATTGCGAAACCATTTTGGGGGGAAAAAGTATTCTTGACCAATCCCAAGTCTAGCCATTCTGTATTAGTCATTTGAAGGATTAGAGTGTCATCTAGTGTTCAAAGTATGTACCATCACCCCGTCTTAAACTGACATTAAGCCCTCTGTACATCACTAGCAAAAATGACATAACATGAAAAGGATTCTACTTATGTTGGCTGCTAGAATCTTGACTAGAACCCAAAATGTGATCATATTCCAGTGCTAGCCTCTGGATTCCTGTTAAGGCTACGGCTGATTGTAGGTTAGCAGTAAAACCTTGCAAAGCATTACATGGACTTGCTCCTACTCATCTCTCCGATTTAGTCCTGCCATACTACACGTACGCCATGGTCACAGACGCAGGCCTCATTGTCGCTAGAATTTCTAAGCAAACTGCTGGAGGCAGGGCTTTCTCCTATAGAACTACACTTTGATGGAATGGTCTGCCCACCCATGCGAGAGACGCAGACTCGTTCCCGACCTTTAGGTCTTTACTGAAGACTCATCTCATCAGTAAGTCCTATGATTGAGTCTAGTCTGGCTCAGGGGTGAGAAGACAAACGGCAAGGTACTGAAGTGACGAACCACCCATGCTCCCTCTGCCTGGCCGGCTCCCCTCTCTCCACTGGGATTCTCCGCTTCTGACCCTATTACAAAGGCTGAATCACTAGTGCTCTTCCATGTTGTCCCTAGGAGGGGTGTTTCACGCCGTGCCAGGGTTTTATATCCTGCACACACATGTTACCTTATCATGCTGCTGCGCCAGTTTCAACTGTTCTGCTTGCTGCTATGGAACCCCGACTTGTTCACCAGATGTGCTACCTTGTCGCTGTTTTCTACCCCTCTCGCTCCCTCTCCACCGCACCTGCTGTCTCGACTTCTGAATAATCGGCTATGAAAAGCCAACTGACATTTCCTCCTGAGGTGCAGACCTGTTGCACCCTCTACAACCACTGATTATTATTTCACCCTGCTGGTCATCTAGGAACATTTGAACATCTTTAAAAACAATCTGGCCTTAATGGCCATGTACTCTCCACCCAGCACAGCCAGAAGAGGACTGGCTACCCCTCAGAGCCTGGTTCCTCTCTAGGTTACTGCCTTTTCTAGGGAGTTTTCCTAGCCACTGTGCTTCTGCATTGCTTGCTCGTTGGGGTTTTGAGCTTGGCATCTGTAAAGCACTTTGTGACAAATAATGATGTACAAAAGGCTTTATAGATACCTTTGAAAATTTGATCTTGTCATTTATTACAGGGCAAATTGTCAGAGGAGCCAATGTCTTCCTAATTAAGCTCTAATCTGATTGTTCTAGGAGGACAATATGGGAAATTGAGATAGAATACACCATTTGTAATCAGTTAAGTACACCATAAACATTGTGTGCTACAGATTGATATGATAGACACCTGTTATGCACACCTCATGGAGGGGGGAACGCAACATCCTGCTACACTAAACTCCCCGTGGAGTGAAAGAAGTATGTGACTGTAGGTGCGGGTAAGGATGACAGAATTTTACCGTTAACAGGGAATTCATTCCTTCACACGGAAATTTGGGGAGAAAGGGGCTAGACAGATCCAAAGCAAAGAAAGTAAGTTAGGTAGGTAAGTTGGCGCACCCTCTAACTAGCACCACCTGGCACACTAACCAAAATACAGGGGATGATCCACCCAGGTCTTACCTAGTGTGCATAGACAGTACATACTACGGTTATATGTATGCCCGCAGGCCTCTTACCTAAGCACTCCCAAGCTGCCTTCCCCTTCCCCCCTGGGAACAAAAACAGAACACCAACATAACCAATTTCAATAATCAAAACGGTCCTTGACAAAAACAGCCACTCCTACTGAGGTATACAAAAATATTTTATAAAACCTGAGCAACAACCAACACACCAATAAGCTCTCGGAACATACCAACACAGGACATACCAATAAGCTCTCTGAGGAACAACCAACACAGGACATACCAATAAGCTCCCTCTGAGGAACAACCAACACAGGACATACCAATAAGCTCTCTGAGGAACAACCAACACAGGACATACCAATAAGCTCTCTGAGGAACAACCAACACAGGACATACCAATAAGCTCTCTGAGGAACAACCAACACAGGACATACCAATAAGCTCTCTGAGGAACAACCAACACAGGACATACCAATAAGCTCTCTGAGGAACAACCAACACAGGACATACCAATAAGCTCTCTGAGGAACAACCAACACAGGACATACCAATAAGCTCTCTGAGGAACAACCAACACAGGACATACCAATAAGCTCTCTGAGGAACAACCAACACAGGACATACCAATAAGCTCTCTGAGGAACAACCAACACAGGACATACCAATAAGCTCTCTGAGGAACAACCAACACAGGACATACCAATAAGCTCTCTGAGGAACAACCAACACAGGACATACCAATAAGCTCTCTGAGGAACAACCAACACAGGACATACCAATAAGCTCTCTGAGGAACAACCAACACAGGGAATACCAATAAGCTCTCTGAGGAACAACCAACACAGGACATACCAATAAGCTCTCTCTGAGGAACAACCAACACAGGACATACCAATAAGCTCTCTCTGAGGAACAACCAACACAGGACATACCAATACGCTCTCTCTGAGCAACAACCAACACAGGACATAGCAATACGCTCTCTCTCTGAGCAACAACCAACACAGGACATACCAATAACCTCTCCCTTCACGCAAAGGAACACTGGCTTTTATACAGCTGGAGAAGGAGTCTGTAATTACAGACAGCTGTATCCCCTGACGAGTGGGCGGGGTCAGCTCCAATCTGCCATGAGGCCGACCAATCAGTTGCTTGGGGGAATCCAGGATAGCCATTTCCTGAAATACATACATACATACATGCATACAAACCCACAACAACACAGAAACCGGGGAATGTAACACACCTTTCACTGTATTGACAACTAAAGCCACATTCAGGAGTTAAATTGTGAGTTCGGGGAGCCCTATTTAGAGGTGTTAGGTTAAGGGTTGTGCCAGGTTTGAGCGTAAGGTTGAGGGTTATGGCTAAGGTTAGGTTATGGGGAAAATCCTATTCCCTTAAATCTACTTGAAAATCTATGGCAAGACCCTTCCCCCAGGGGATGGGGGTTGAGGTAAGGTTATGGTGGTTGAGGTAAGGTTAGGTTACAGTTTTTCTCAATCGTGTGCAAGTCATTTTTTGATCTGTGTTTAAATGTACAGTATCTATAGCAGAACAGCAATGATCAAATACATTTATAGAACTTCAGATCATCATCATCATCTTGCGTTACCAATACGCATATAGCCTACATGTTAAAAAGGGTTATGGTAGGCCTATATGTACAGTAGAACAATGCATTGCACAGCGACAGTTTGCAGTAGAACAATAGAATACAGTAGAATACATTTTAATAATACCACAGAAGCCCACCCAGTACAAACATTATCCTACTTACCCAAATCCAAGACTCAGCTATTCACACCAGTGTCTAAACACTAACACCACTGCCACTGGCCTTTGTGTGTTAACTGTGTTACTCCCGCAATGTAACCACTGAAAGCTCTTAATTACTTAATTTCAGAACTATTAAACAAATAGGAACGATAAGCTCTATTCAAATACACCAAACCACAGTAGGCTATGTGCAATAGGATCTATGCATGTCTGTTCCAACTCAAGTTATTTATGTAGTCTGGGAAATATTCACTCTGTATGTACAGTGCCTTCAGAAAGTATTCACACCCCTTGACATTTTTCACATTTTGTTGTGTTATAGCCTGAACTTAAAATGGATTAAATATATATTTTAAATGTCACTGGCCTACACACAACACACCATAATGTCAAAGTGGAATTATGTTTATAATTTTTTGAACAAATTAATAAAAATTGAACAGCTGAAATGTCCTGAGTCACTAAGCATTCTGCCCCTTTTGTTACGGCAAGCCTAAATAAGTTCAGGAGTAAAAATATCCTTAACAAGTCACATACTAAGTTGTATGAACAATGCATTCAATAATAGTGTTTAACATTATTTTTGAATGACTACCTCATCTCTGTACCCCACAAATAAAATTATCTGAAAGGTCTCTCAGTCGAGCAGTGAATTTCAAACACAGATTCAACCACAAAGACCAGGGAGGTTTTCCAATGCCTCGCAAAGAAGGACCCCTATTGGTAGATTAAAAAAAAAGAAAACCTTGAATATCCCTTTGAGCATGGTGAAGTTATTAATTACACTTTGGATGGTGTATTAATACACCCAGTCACTACAAATATGCAGGCATCCTTCCTAACTCAGTTGCCGGAGAGGAAGGAAAACACTCAGAGATTTCACCACGAGGCCAATGGTGACTTTAAAACATTTACAGAGTTGAATGGCTGTGATAGGAGAAAACTGAGGATGGATCAACAACGTTGTAGTTACTCCACAATACTAACCTAACTGACAGAGTAAAAAGAAGAAAGCCTGTACAGAATACAAATATTCCAAAACATGCATCCTGTTTGCAACAAGGCACTAAAATAATTCTGCCAAAAATGTGGCAAAGCAATTAAAGCAAAAATATGTAACTTTTTGAGTGACCCAACCAAATTCACATAGAAATGTGAGTTATAGATCTGTCATTCTCATTGAAAGCAAGTCTAAGAGGCGGTAGATCTGTGCTATGTGCACTATTTCTCTATGCTTCGTTCTTAAGTTTAGTTTTTGTGTCTTTTACTTTCGTCTTTGTAGACCAGCTTCAAACAGCTGAAAAAACTATATTTTTGGTTTTTGAAAATACATTTTACAGCGGTTTAGATGGTACAATGATTCTGTACACCAGGGTTTCCCAAACTCTGAGAAACAGAATGGAGCTAAGCATAGGCAAAATTCTAGAGGAAAACCTGGTTCAGTCTGCTTTCCACCAGACACTGGGAGATTAATTCATCTCTCAGCAGGACAATAAACTAAAACACAAGGCCAAATCTACACTGGAGTTGCTTACCAAGAGGACAGTGAATGTTCCTGAGTGGCTGAGTTACAGTTTTGACTTAAATCTACTTGAAAATCCATGGCAAGACCTGAAAATGGTTGTCTACCAATGATCAACAACCAATTTGACAGCTTGAAGAAGTTTGAAAATAATAATTGGCAAATGTTGCATAATCCAGGTGTGGAAAACTCTTAGAGACTTACCCAGAAAGACTCACAGTTGTAATTGCTGCCAAAGGTGCTTCTACAAAGTATTTACTCGGTGGTGTCAATACTTATGTAAATTAGATATTTTGGTTTTTCATGTTCAATATATGTCATTATGGGGTTTTGTGTGTAGATGGGTAAAAAAAAGCTGTTTAATCCATTTTGAATCCAGGTTGTAACACAACACATGTGGAATATGTCAAAGGGTATGAATACTTTCTCAAGTGCACTGTATAGGTAAAAGGTTGTCATTTCAGCCGCAACCATATCCTAAGACTAGCTCACCAAGACCAATAGCACAAATGTCTCAAAGATGGAGTGTCTTGTTTGTACCATAGTAGGAACATAGTTATTACTGTGGGATGGGATGTCTCCTCTGGCTCCTTAATTGAACAAGCCAGTGTCTGCTTAGTGCTTACTTCCAGCACTAGAACACAACACACTGAAGTACAAGATATAGATTACATCTAAACACAAATCATTTCCAAATTATTGGAATTACCTGCTCTGTCTTGAAGAGTTATGGTGAGAACAACATGTTTCTTTAGGGATGTTTTATTGCCCGTTGCTTTTAGCCATGAGCTGCTTCCCAGAGAATGAAGTAGGGTTACTTTTACGTCACTTTGGCTTACTCCTAAGTCATCATCTCCAACGCTCTGACCTTCCATTATAGAGCTTTGCTTTAGTATGGATTTAGGCCAATACATTCATATCAGTTATGTTCCTCCATTCTACTCACCTTTCCTTATTTCTATTGAGTATTGTGTTTATGTGCGCCAATGGAAAGTCTACAAAACTATGAGCAAACCAAACTTTGTACTGAATACATGGAATTGGATTGTGATTATACCAATGAATGAATCCTGCACAATCATTTTTTTTAATCAGGAATAATATTTGATTTGATGTGTTTGAAATTGTTTGGTGAAATATGCATAAAAGGAGAGTAATTTCCCAGAATTCTGCACCTTTGGATAGTTGTACTTCCAATTTTGATAATTTTGTTATTTACTGGGATTTTTGAAACACATAGAAATGTGGTATTTTGCCTGCGTGGACTCAAGAGATAGGTATGGTGGAATTAATCTTTTTGCAGGCAGTCATACCAGCTAGCACATAACGTTCTGAGAACCATATGTTTCTTAGAGCGTGGAGTCCTATGGTTATTTTGTATACAACCTTCCCAGAATGGTGCAGGATAGATTTTCTTTTAACCTTTATTTAACTGGGCAAGCCAGTTAAGAACAACTTCTTATTTACAATGACAGCCTACCGGGGAACTGCTTTGTTCAGGGGTAGAACAACAGATTTCTACCTTGTCAGCTCAGGGATTTGAGCCAGCAACCTTTCAGTTACTGGCCTAATGCTCTAACCGCCAGGCTACCTGCTTGGCTTTTGAACATTCTCAGCACATTTAAGGAACTTGACAAAAAAAAATGTCATTACTTTAAATGAACGTATCCTAAAAGTTCAAACATTGTTACGTTTAATTGACATTTTGGTAATATTCTAGAAATGTTATCCAACTGGTTTGACATTGGTGGTCCCATGTGGCTCAGTTGGTAGAGCATGGCACTTGAAATTCCAGCATTGTGGGTTCAATTCCCACACAGTACCAGTACTCAATAAAAGTATAAAAATGTATGTACTCAATACTGTAAGTTTCTTTGGATAAGAGTGTCTATTAAAGATCTCTAATGTTTGGGAGAATAGTAAAAAATGATGTTATTCTGTGGGAATTTCAGCATTTCTGCCTGGTTCTCTCTTTGATCCAAGGTGCAGGAGTCTGGCTCAACACTGGTCACATTCCTAGAAATGTTGATTTTCTATATTTTTTTTACCTTTATTTAACTAGGCAAGTCAGTTCAGTTGTGAGTTCTGAAGCCATTCAGGGTAAATTGACCTTTCAGTCAGTGAATTTTACCTTATCTGAATCATATCCCAGCTTTGTGACGGGGTAAGGAAGAAAGAAGCCACAGACAGACCATTGGATAGTGTATGAGTATCCTTACAATCCTATAATTTGTTATGCACTTTCTATGTAAGGCACTCACTTATGTCCCATGCATGACATCAAATAATGATACTTATGATTGTGTGTGTGTGTGTGTGTGTGTGTGTGTGTGTGTGTGTGTGTGTGTGTGTGTGTGTGTGTGTCCAATGCTGCGTGGCCATTTGCATGTGTGTGCATTCGTGTTACGGATACAGGTATCCTGAGTGTGTATGCTGTGTGTGTATTTATTTTCTCTCCTTCTCCCCACACAGGTGACAATCATCATTCCGCAATTAGTCACCAATCAGTCAGTAATCCGAAGACACCTGCTCCTTTTCCATTACCCTATCACATCCCCTTTCCCTTGGTTTAAAAACCCTGTCAGTTCAAGCTCTCTCTCTTGCTCTCTCTCTCTCTCTCTAGCACTCTCTAGCACAATCTCTCTCTCTAGCACTCTCTAGCACAATCTCTCTCTCTCTCTCTCTCTCTCTCTCTCTAGCACTCTCTAGCACAATCTCTCTCTCTAGCACTCTCTAGCACAATCTCTCTCTCTAGCACTCTCTAGCACAATCTCACTCTCTAGCACTCTCTAGCACTCTCTAGCACAATCTCTCTCTCTAGCGCAAAATCTCCCTCTCTCTCCCTCTCTAGCACAATCTCCCTCTCTAGCGCAATCTCCCTCTCTCTCCCTCTCTAGCACAATCTCCCTCTCTAGCGCAATCTCCCTCCCTCTTTGTATGCAGATCTCTCTTTCGGTTTTGCACCTACATGTCACATTTGTCTGATACCTGTGAGTTTTGTTAAAGTGTTGACTGTTTGTTTGATGGTGGGAAAAGGGGGTACCAAGACAATACCCGTAGGAATACTTTGTCTAAGTACACTAGTTAGAACTGGGCGGACCACCCACTGTATTTTTGGTTAGTTAGTTAGCTGTATTGAAGTAGTCTAGTTTAGGGGTGTTTCTGGATTATTGTTTCTTTGGGTCCAGCTCAGCCCCTTTTCCCACACCCCATTACCATGTGTTTAAGAAATAAACCATTAGTGTTTGATGGTAAATTTAAGTTGGCTGTGGTTATTAGTTCTAACTGTTTCTTTTCACTGTTATAATTTGCATGAGTTGTTACGGGTCTTGTTTCCATTCCCCCCCTTAGACTGCAGGGCCAAAGGGATTCGTAACATAAGTGGGGGCTCATCCGGGATCTGTCTTTACTGACACCCATGCCGCTCGTGCAACTTATTGTAGTGGTTAGTTCAGTGTTGAGCGTCATAGCTGATGCAGCATTAGTGTTTGCTGTTTCTTGGCTCTTGTGTAGTAGTTCAAAATGGCTACATTTGATTTGAGATCCTTTTTGGATAACCCTACATATTGACAAATGTCGTAAAGTTGATTTACTGACCTTGGCTGACCATTATTCATTATCTATTTCGCAAAGTTTAGTTAAGGCGGAGGTTAAAAAACTGGTGTTAAATGTTTTGTTGGAAGAACAAGTGCTAGTATTACCGCTTCCTGAGCCTACTACCCTTGTAGGGGATGTTGCTGCTCCTGTAAGCCCGTCGGTGTCTGAGGGCGAGGCTAAAGCTCCAGCCACATTGCCCCTTTTTGATCCACTCTCCCCACTGTCAACTGGTGATGCCAGGAGGGATGTCCGTTCAATACAGTTCCAACTGGAGGTGGAAGAGAGCCCAAATTAGGCGAGAATCTCCAGTTGGAAATGTGTGAACTTGAGGCAGAAAAGAAAGAGAACAGCATTTGGAAATGTGTAAACTTGAAAAAGAACGAACAGCGGCAGTTAGAGTTGGAGATGTGTAGAATTGAGGCAGAAAGAGACCAGCGGTAGATGGAGTTCAAAATGCGCCAGATGGAACTGGAGGCAGAGACAGCTAGGCTAGCCTTCGTTCCTGTTGTGCCTGTTAGTGAGGTGTCCTCACCAGCTGTAGCTTCCAACACTTTGACATTAGTAGGCAGATTGCCTTGGTACCTTTGTTCAGAGAGTCAGAGGTTGACTCCTATTTTTGTGTTTTTGAACGTATAGCCGTAGCATTGAAATAGCCTGAAGAGGTATGGTGCCTATTACTTCAGTGTAAATTAACTGGTAAAGCCCAAGAGGTTTTGTCAGCGCTACCTCTTGAAGACAGTTTGAATTATGAAGTGGTCAAAGCTACTGTTCTTCACGCCTATGAGCTTGTTCCTGAGGCATACCGACAGAGATTTAGGTCTCATAAGTCTTCTAGTAAGACTTATGTGGAATTTGCTAGAGACAAGGGAAATCTCTTTGATAAATGGCATGCTGCTAGCAAGGTAACTGATTTCAACTCTCTCCGGGAGTTAATCTTGTTGGAAGAGTTTAAAAATTGCTTACCCGAACGCATTGTAGTTTACCTAAACGAACAGAAAGTATCCTCCTTGTCAGAAGCGTCTGTTGGCCGACGAGTTTGTGTTGACGCACAAGAGTGTGTTTTCGGCTCATACTGAGAGTAGAGCTACTGAATTGCCTACTTTTAGTCCTAGTCGGCCAGCAGTACATCAAGCACGGCAGAAAAAATGAGCGTTCCTGTTTCTATTGTCATAAGGTGCGACATATGATTAATGATTGCTTCCTGCTAAAATGCAAACAAGGGATGCCTCTTCGTGCTAAGCCGCCAACAGGTGTTGGGCTAATTCGTACGGTTGTGAGGTCTGAAACGAAACAGGTGCCTCAGGGTAAATGTAGTTTGAAAGTCTCAGACCCCGACCGCAGTTATGAACCGTTCATTTTCCAGGGGTTTGTGTCCCTAACAAATGACGAAGCGTCTCAGCGTCCGGTTAAAATCCTTAGAGATACGCAGTCGTTTATATTGTCTGATGTGTTGCCCTTATCGGACAATATATACTGTGGTTCCAGTGTGTTAGTTCAGGGTATTGAAATGGGTTTTGTCCCAGTGCCATTGCACTTTGTGAATGTACACTCTGAGTTAATCAGTGGAATATTCAGAGTGGGGGTACACCCTATGTTGCCAGTAAAAGGTGTGACCTTTATAATGGGTAACGATATTGCTGGAGGAACGGTAGTACCCGTATTGGATAAAAGTGACCACTCTCTCTCCAATGAGCTGGCACAGAGTTATCCACATGTGTTCCCCGCTTGTGCTGTCACTCGTGCTCAGGCACGACAAGTGGGTGACGTGATAGATTTGTCGAACACCGTTCTGTTCAAAGAGGTTGTTCAAGAGGATGGGTTGTGTGCTACCTCTGGGAAGCTGATCACCTCTGACAAACAACCCAGGGAAGAATCGAAGTATGTTTAACTTATTGCTGATGCAATACAGTTACCAGTCACTCGTGAGCAGCTGATTGCTAACCAAAAGGTTGACAACAAGCTTGCTAAATGTTTTTCTAGTGTTGTCTCATTGGAAGAGGTAAAGAAGAAAAACGTGGCTTACTTCATTGATGGTAATCTAATGGACATCCCATGTTGACGCGGACAGAGATTGGAATGCTGTTTACCAAATACTGATTCCTACAGCCTTTCGACAAAATGTGTTATCCCTTGCTCATGATCACCAATGGTCTGGTCATTTAGGAATCACAAAGACTTATGATCGGGTCCTTCGACATTGCTTTTGGCCAGGTTTAAAACAAGGTGTGGCTCAGTTCTGTCGGACATGCCACACATGTCAGATAACAGGAAAACCAAATCAGGTTATTCCTCCCGCTCCTCTTTGTCCTATACCTGTCATAGGTGAACCATTCGAACATGTGGTGGTTGATTGTGTTGGACCGTTACCGAAGACAAAATCGGGTAACCAGTTTCTGTTAACGATTATGTGTATGGCAACAAGAGAACCCGACGCCATTCCTCTGCGTAAGATTACAGTTCCGATGGTGAGTAAAGCCTTTATTAAATTCTTCACGACATTTGGGTTACCTAAGGTTGTACAAACTGATCAACGTACAAATTTCCTATCAAAGCCCTTCAAGCAGGTGTTAAAATCCTTCTCAATTACGCACCGTGTGTCAAGCACATATCACCCAGAGTCTCAGGGTGCACTTGAACGTTGGCATCAGACACTGAAGTCTATGCTACGTAAATATTGTTTGGATTCTGAGAAAGATTGGGATGAGGGAGTTCCTCTAGTTTTGTTTGCTGCTCGTGAAACTGTACAGGAGTCCCTAGGGTTCAGCCTGGCTGAACTAGTGTTTGGTCACACAGTGAGAGGACCAATGAAAGTCCTTAAAGAACAGTTTTTGTCCCAAGAGTTGTGTACGGGAGATGAGAATGTGTTGGACTACGTTATTCACTTTCGTGAGCGCCTACACCAAGCCTGTCCTCTCGCAAAGGAAGCTCTGTCTTCCTCACAGAGGAGTATGAAAAGACACTATGATAAACAGGCTGTTTCTCGTCCACTACAGCCAGGTGACCAAGTACTGGTGTTATTGCCTGTTCCAGGATCTTCACTGTCAGCTCGTTTCTCTGGACCTTATTTAATTGAAAATAAATTAAGGGAAACTGATTATGTACTTCAAACTCCTGATAGAAAACGCAAATCTCGTGTGTGCCCTATTAACATGTTGAAGGCATACCACACCTGACCCATCACCCAGTTAGTTAAAAAACAGCGGAAGATACTGCTGTCTCTTCTGCTTCTACTGCTATGATAGTGGGCTGTCATATTGATGATGTTGATGGAGATGGATTAGAGTTGCGCAATACTCAGCAGCAATGTGTTAAATTGCCCAACTCAGAAATGCTGCTGTCTCTCCAGTCAGGTCTGGTTCATTTAATGGACGGACAGGCCGACGATATTGTGAGGCTACCACAGTTTTCCATGTCTCTTTAATGACGTCCCTACTCGCACAAACGTGTTGGAACATGACAATGTTGGAAATGCTGCCCCTATCAAGCAACACCCATATCGGTCAACGCTTCTAAGAGGAAGATGATGAGGGATGAAGTGAGATATTTGTTGAAGAATGACCTGGCTAGGCCAAGTTCAAGCCCTTGGAGTTCTCCTTGCATTCTGGTTCCTAAACCTGATGGTACGTCCAGGTTATGTACGGATTATCGAAAGATAAATTCTGTCACAATGCCAGATTCGTTCCCATTACCCAGACTGGACGACGGTATCGACACTGTTGGTGCTGCTACTTATGTAACAAAGATGGACCTCTTAAAAGGTTACTGGCAGGTTCCGTTAACCACATGTGGTTCTGAGATTTCTGCCTTTGTGACCCCAGACAACTTCCTACAATACTCTGTCATGGCTTTTGGGATGCGGAATGCACCAGCCACTTTCCAACGACTGGTTAACGCTGTATTATCTGGCGTTTCCAATTGATGATCCAGTGATTTATTCGTCTGAGTGGTCAGATCATGTTAAATCTCTAAGGGTAGTATGTGAGCGTTTGGCAGCTGCTTCTCTAACCCTGAACTTGGCAACGTGCAAGTTTTGGAAGGCTACTGTTACCTGTCTCGGCAAAGAGGTCGGCCATGGAAAGGTGCGCCCTGTTGATGCCAAGGTCTTGGCTATCACTGCATTCCCCGCACCTACCACCAGACGAGAGCTACGCCGCTTTTTAGGGATGGTTGGCTACTAACGTTGTTTCTGTAAACTTCTCTGCGGTAGTTGCTCCATTGACCGATTTGCTCAGTCCGGCAAGATTGTTTCAGTGGTCCCCGGATTGTAAGGTAGCTTTTGAATCTGCTAAAGCACTCTTATGTAATGCCCCTGTATTTGCTGCTCCGGATTTTGAATGACTGTTTAAACTTGAGGTAGATGCTAGTGCCAGAGGTGCTGGTGCTGTTCTACTGCAGCAGGACAAGAGTGGAGTGGATCATCCTGTGTGTTATTTCTCCAGAAAATTTAACAAATGTCAGGCAAACTATGCAACCATCGAGCAAGAAGCTCTAGCTTTGTTGTTAGCTCTGCAATACTTTGAAGTGTATATTGGTTCTAGTGCCCTACCAGTGATCGTATATACTGATCATAACCCCTTAGTGTTTCTCCACCGGATGTACAACCAGAACCAGCGCCTAATGCGTTGGGCACTTATTGTGCAGAATTGTACAATTTGGAGATCCGCCACAAAAAGGGTTCTGATAATGTATTGGCAGATGCTTTGTCTCGTGTTTAAAAATTATTTTTGTATGTTTTGTAAGGTTGATATTGTGGGTATTCATTGTAAATACTTTGGTCACAATCCCCCCCCCCCCCCCCCCGGGTTGCTCTTTTAAAGGTGGGAGAGTTACGGATACAGGTATCCTGAGTGTGTATCCTGTGTTTCTTTTCTCTCCTTCTCCCCTCACAGGTGACAATCATCATTCCCCAATCAGTCAGTAATCCAAAGACACCTGCTCCTTTTCCATTACCCTATCACATCCCCTTGGTTTAAAAACCCAGTCAGTTCAAGCTCTGTCTCTCTGTCTGTCTGTGTGTGTCTTTTGGTTTTGCACCTACATGTCACATTTATCCGGTACCTGTGAGTTTTGTTAGTGTTGACTGTTTGTTTGATGGTGGGAAAAGGGGGTACCAAGACAAGTCACCCATGGGCATACAATACCCGTAGGAATACCTTGTCTAAGTACACTAGTTAGAACTGGGTGGACCACCCACTGTATTTTTGGTTAGTTAGCTGTATTGAAGTAGGCTAGTCTAGTTTAGGGGTGTTTCTGGATTATTGTTTCTTTCCTTGGGTCCAGCTCAGCCCCTTTTCCCACACCCCATTACCATGTGTTTAAGAAATAAACCATTAGTGTTTGACGGTAAATTTAAGTTGTCTGTGGTTATTAGTTCTCACTCTTTCTTTTCACTGTTATAATTTGCATAAATTATGTTACGGGTCTTGTTTCCATCCCCCCTGGACTGCAGGGCCAAAGGGATTCGTAACAATTCATGTGTATGTGCGCATTCGTGTGTGTGTGTGTGTGTGTGTGTGCTAGGAGAAGCCTAACTTGTTTAAAGTGTAACTGAGTTAAGAGCACAAGGCACATCATTATGTGCTGGAGAGGTTGCCAAATAACAAACAACTTTAAAAATAACAGTGTACAGAGACTCTTTCAAATTTCCATCAAATTAGCAGGTATTTCTCTATGGTTCATAATCTAAAGCTTTAAGGGATACATCTACTACTGTTAAAGTTTGGGGTCACTTAGAAATGTCCTTGTTTTTGAAAGAAAAGCCCATTTTTGGTCCACTACAATAACATCAAATTGATCAAAAATAGTGTAGACATTGTTAATGTTGTAAATGACTATTGTAGCTGGAAACAGCTTATTTTTTTAATGGAATATCTACATAGGTGTACAGAGGCCCATTATTAGCAACCATCACTCCTTTGTTCCAATGGCACGTTGTGTTAGCTAATCCAAGTTTATCATTTTACAAGGCTAATTGATCTTTAGGAAACACTTTTGCAATTATGTTAGCACAGCTGAAAACTGTTGTGCTGATTTAAAGAAGCAATAAAACTGGCCTTCAGACTAGTTGAGTATCTGGAGCATCAGCATTTGTGGGTTCGATTACAGGCTCAAAATGGCCAGAACAAAGCGCTTTCGAAACTCGTCAGAAGAACACATCCTGGGATCAAACCCAGATCTGTAGTGACACCTCTAGCACTGCCTTAGACCACTGTGCCACTCAGGAGGCCCTGAAGATAATTAACACTCTGAGAATGTTTCAGTAAGATCTTTTTTAACTGTTTTGAACTCCAAGCACAGACATGACACATGGAAATTAATTTGCTTAAGAATTAATCATGCAAACACTTTGTGACGTGTCAGTGAGATTCACACCTATGATCTTCTGTTCACTATCCCTGGAATTAGTACTGTGCTACCAGGATGGTGCAAGCATGCCATCATTTTTTACTCATACAAAGCTGTTCATTTTAGTTTATTCAAAAGGACCCTATTTCAAAGGAAACAAGCACTAATTAAGATCATGTGTCGCCAATTAGTGGGCGCGGCCAACACACTGAAGAGGATAGAGTTTTGTTGATGCTGAGAACGAAACGTATGTTTTTAAATAACATTCTTTGAACATTACTAATGTATCTTTTTTTTTATGGAACGTTTTCTTCATGTTCTGAGAACATGAACTTAAATAGAACCATGAGGAAACCTGCAGAACACATTATGCTGAAGTACTGAAATTCCTCACAGAAGAAAGTTGTTTCTGAATGTTCTCTGAACAACTTGAACATAACTTTAAATAGAACCATGAGGAAACCTGTAGAAAACGTTACGCTGAATTACTGAAATGTCCACCTAAGAAACATATGGTTCAGGTTCTTATAACGTTATGTGCTAGATGGGTATCTTGAGCCATTCCCAGAACATTGTGGGAAGGTTGTATGCAAAATAACCATTGGACAAGCACAATCTCACAAATGTCTTAGACATATATGGTTCTCAGAAAGTTATATGCTAGATGACTTGTTTCCTTTGAAATTAGGTGATGTTTGAATAGACCAAAATGAACAGCTTTGTATGTGTAATAAAACATGGCATTCTCGCTCCATTCTTCCTGGCACAGTGGACTAATTCCAAGGATAGAAAACAGAAGATCATAAGCTCAAATCTCACTGATGCTGTGTCATCATAAACAAGAAATGTTTGCATGATTAATATTGAAGGAAATGTATTTCTATCTGTGCTTGGAGTTCAAACAAGTTAACCCAAAATGTTTTTTATTTATTTAACAAGGCAAGGTTTTGATGTGTATAGTGAGTTAGTAAATTGACTATGGCTATCTGCTCCGATTTGAGTATCCTGAGTGTGCCAGACCGCAAAATAACGGATCAATTTACTAACGCACATCACCTGCTGAATAGGACCGGTGTCAGTAAACGTTGGCAAAAAAAGTAATTAAATTGTTGCCAGCAGCACAGTTACCGTCACTGACACTTTAGATAACATGAAAACAGCATAACCAGCTCTGCTAGGGTGAGTAAAATGGTCAGAGTGAGGTGTTTTCTCATTTGTGTCTGGAAGTAGCTAGCAAGCTAGCCAACTTCAGCCAGTTAGCTTGGGTGGTTGACTGTCGTTGTGAGATCAGAACACTCAGATCAACCCTACTCCTCATCAACCTTACGTCCAGAGTGCGCTCTGAACGCTCCTAGAGCAAAACGCTCTTAATATATGAACAGGCAATCTGACAACGCTCTGTAGTTACCACCCCGAGTGCACTCTCACACACTGGAGGCAATTTACAAACGCACCCTTAAGTCCATGCAGAAGCGTTTAAAAACAAACCCA
Organism: Salmo salar; assembly: GCF_965601325.2. Taxonomy (NCBI): domain Eukaryota; kingdom Metazoa; phylum Chordata; class Actinopteri; order Salmoniformes; family Salmonidae; genus Salmo; species Salmo salar. The sequence continues at coordinate 34,841,796 of NC_138299.1, forward strand.
GGGCCATTGATGCTAGAGTATTTGCATTGAAAAAGTGCCCAGCAGTCAGGAAATCAAGTAATAAGTGTCTGTAGATAAATTATTAGAATGACAGTAAAACAGTTATACTATGTGTTTGCTGAGTAATTAGATCAAATTCACTATGATTGTGTTTATTTTCCACTTTGATGGGGAATTTTCTGTACAGTTAACATTAACTTCCAGTTATTTTCGCTCACATTGCTGGTCCCATTGTTTAGAATTATTCCGCAATTAGGCAAAACGTTATGGGATATTAGAATCGTCTTGTTCTAACCTGTATATTTTCGACTGGAGATGGGTTTGAATTCTACAAACAACGCACCCTTAAAGTATGCTTGATAGCATTCCAACCACACCCACAAACCATAGAAACGGACTATGTTTTTTTTGCTGCGCATTAGACCTTTGTGGTTTGGACAGTCTGCAAACACACCCTTCCAGAGGCGCAACATGTATACACATGGAAACTTTCCGTGGAAAGGTTTCTCTCATCCTAACTAAACATTTAACAGATAACTGTAAGAACCTCATATTACTATTATTCATAATTGTGCTTTTTAAGAAAGAAACTCACAAATAAACACACAGAAAGTTGTGCGCCATTTTGTTGTACATACTTTTAATGCTGGTGGGAAAATTACTCTGCGGGAGTGGTCTCAGAAGCGAGACCGGGAAATAAAGGTG